>NC_082341.1:128643610-129843610 GCF_027477595.1 Haemorhous mexicanus
TTTTGTGTTCCTGGTGGGACATGTTCTATTCTTATCATTTTCATTTACTTTCTTTTCTTTCATACCACCTGAAGAGAGACCTCACTGACTGATTTGGAAAGCTTTCACCTTTACAATCCTCTCAGGAGAGCTTGCACAACACTGTCCCAGACAAGCAGGTAGCAAGACACTAACCAGGTCAACAGTAGTGGGACACCAAGGGAGAAAACCTTGCTAAAGCAAAGCCCAGTTGGAAGGACATGGGTTTTCTCGCAGGGTTCTGAGAGAGCTGTACCTTCATTTTTCAGAGATTAAGCAGGTCCTTCTCTTCCCTCTTCTTGCTTTAATATCATGCACTTTGCCTACTTCACTCTCCAGAACCACTGCTTTGCCAGTACAGCCAGACTCTGAAATGAACACGTATAATTGAGTTAATGCTTGAGCAACTTTGTTTAACTTCTGCATTATGGGAGAGTAGTGGATATTGTTTGCCTGCACCTCAGTAAGGCTTTTGACACTGTCTGCCATAAGGTCCTCAGAGATAAGGTGATGAAGTATGGGCTTGGAATAGCAGACAATGAGGTGAATTGAAACTGGATAGATATCCAGGCTCAGTGACAAGTGGCACAAAGTTTGGTTGGAAGCCAGTAAAAAGCAGTGTAACCTGGGGTCAATACCGCATCCAGTCCTATTCAACATCTTCATTAATGGTCTGGATGATGGGGCAGTGTACCTTAGGCAAGTTTATTGATGACACAAATTTGTGAGGAGGATATGCTAGAGGATTCTGCTGCCATCCAGGAAGTCTTATAAAGACTGGCAGGAACCTCATGGAGTTCAAGAATGGAAAGTGCAAAGTCCTGTACCTGTAGAGGAATAAACCCAGGCACTGGTACATACTGGGGGCCACACAACTAGAAAGCGTTTGGAAGAAACCCTGTGGCTCCTGATGGACACCAATCTGAATATGAGCCAGCACTGTATTCTTGTGGCAAACAAGATGTGTGCTACTCTGGAGTGCATTAGACAAAGCATTACCAGAAGGTCAAGGCAGGTGATCCTTTGCCCTCTCTAGTCTCCAATGAAGACCTGATGAATCCATGCCTGGAGTGCCAGGTCCCTTTCCAGACTCCCCAGTCCAAGAAACACATGGACATCCAGGACATACTGGCCTTACCAGCTAAGGGCTATGAAGATGTTTGTGTGACTGAAGCATAGCTCCACTAAGGCACAGCTAAGAGAGATGCAACAATTCTGCGAAGAGAAGAGAAGAAGAGAAGAAGAGAAGAGGAAGAGAAGAGGAAGAGGGGAGGGGAGGGGAGGGGAGGGGAGGGGAGGGGAGGGGAGGGGAGGGGAGGGGAGGAGAGGAGAGGAGAGGAGAGGAGAGGAGAGGAGAGGAGAGGAGAGGAGAGGAGAGGAGAGGAGAGGAGAGGAGAGGAGAGGAGAGGAGAGGAGAGGAGAGGAGAGGAGAGGAGAGGAGAGGAGAGGAGAGGAGAGGAGAGGAGAGGAGAGGAGAGGAGAGGAGAGGAGAGGAGAGGAGAGGAGAGGAGAGGAGAGGAGAGGAGAGGAGAGGAGAGGAGAGGAGAGGAGAGGAGAGGAGAGGAGAGGAGAGGAGAGGAGAGGAGAGGAGAGGAGAGGAGAGGAGAGGAGAGGAGAGGAGAGGAGAGGAGAGGAGAGGACATAAATACCTGAAGGCACAGAGAGGACAGAGCCAGGCTCTTCTCAGTGGTGACCAGTGACAGGAGCAGAGGCACACACTGAAACACAGAAGGTTCCCTCTGAACATCATGAAAGAGTTTTTCACTGCAAGGGTGGCTGAGCACTTGCACAGATTGCCCAGGAAAGGTTGTGTAGTCTCCCTCCTTGGAGACATTCAAGAGCTACCTGAACATGCTCCTGGACAATGAGCTGTAGGTGACCCTGTTTGAGCAGGATAGCTGGACCAGCTGATCTCTGGAGGTTCCTTCCTACTTCAACCATTTTGTGATTGTGTGGGTCTATGCAAATTTTTTTAATTTTTCCCTTTTTCCCCCCAACTTTCTTCCTCAATAGTAATAAATGTCTTCTTTACCTTACCTATCCTGACATTAGCTACAGCCTCCAAATTACCAAGCAACTTCACTGTAAAGGTAAAAAACACCCTCCAAAAAAACAATTACTTACAAATGTTATGTCTCAGAGACAAGTAATTTAATTCTGGATGTCACTTCTTTTATTCTAAATCCAAGACATTTGGGACCTCCCAAAGGAAAGCTGCTTCAGAGGCCAATCAGCTTTCACATCTTCTTTCTCTTTGCCTATGTTCTGTCTCAGTTTAAGTCTCCATTTAGTTGGCTGCAGGTGCAAATGGCTTCAGTGATGCTCTGCATTAGTCCTGTTTTACCCAAATGAATCAGATTGCAACACAGTAAGCACCCCAGGTGTGGGCCCTCTGGTTTACAGTACTTAGGAAAACGGGTCTTTAATCTAAATTAAAGTAATATGTGACATTAAAACAGTTCTATTGGTTTTTGTCTAAATTAATGCTGTCCAAATATAAAAATACTGTAAAATTACAGTAAATTTTCTGAACAAGGCATAAAGCCAGTGATCTTGTATGCTTACAGCTTATATATTCTATAGGACCCTGGGCCCTCTGTTTCATTATGCCAAAACTATATTTTAAACACGAGATCTCTCTCTTAGATATGTTTTAATTTAAACATGGAAGGTATGGGCTGTGACCTTGTGTGCATTCCAACAGTTGGATGTTACTAAACCAAAAGATCAGCCTGCTAACAAACTGTCTAATAAAAATATTTTTAGGGAAACTAAGTCAACCATGAAGACAGGATGCAAAAAAAATTGCCTATTGGACTACAAATCTAAAATTAATACTTGAAAAAAAATAAGAAGAATTAAAAATAAATAAATTGAAGTGGTAAATTGTGAAAATTCAGCTCCCTTTGTCACAAAACACAGAACCTACTTTATACAAATTTCTAATTGCTTCTGTTTTAATTGGACAATTGCCATTGTCCTAATATTCAAAATTCTGTATTTCGATGTTTCAAAGATTGACTGCTGCTGGCTTGCACCCTCCCCTATTCTTTCGTAGGGCACTTTGAAAGGTGGTCTGCTTTGACATGTACATAATTTGACAGAATTTGGGAAGCAAAGTATCAATATCAGAAATGAGCAATAGCAGGAAAAGAGTGTGGCAGGAAAAGAAAATATTAGAAAGAATTCGGTGTCCCGAAGTTAAAAAAAAAATTAAAAATAAACCCCAAAAAAACCCCACAAGCCCAACTGCCAAGTTGGAATGACCAAATCTTATCTGAAGAAACAAAAAGTAAAATCTTCACTCACTGGCCAGTTTTATCAAAGAATTAACATTAGAAAGACTGCCTATACAGACTTTGATGAGAGTGCCTAAAGTAAGAATTCTGGGTCTGAGATTTAATGATCTTGCCTACCTTTTGACTATGACTGTAGAAATAAAGTACAGTTCAGTGACAGGTAAAACCATAGTAAAAACCATATATCCCATATTATCCAGCTCATAAAAATCTACCTCAGAACAAATTGTAGTATTTCCATTTTTAAGAGAAATGGAGATTTTTGGGAAGTAAATAATTAATTAGCATCAGATTCATATCAGAAACCTAAGGTCCATCCTCAGCTACAAAGCAACCAGAGAACTTCAGGCAGAAGTTCTCTACAGACTGCTTCTTTTAGGACCCCACTGCCTTTGTATACTTGTCATGGGATTTCCATAAATGTCCAGGATTTGGCTCATACTGTTTCTAGAGACAATAATACAATTCCCATTAATTTTAAAGCAGACGAGCTAAATCAATTCTAAGAGCTTTTAAAAATCTTCTCCTAAAGGTTTTATATGACGTTCTCCTGCCACTTAAATTGTACCAGGCATCACAAGAATCTCAGGTTGCATTCAATAATTTGTTTGATGTAGTGGTTACTCTGTTTATTTAAAAATAACAGCTAAATTCCCAAATGAAATAAAAAGTTTAACTGGTTCTTTAGCATTTATTGAATTCTTCTTAGGATGTCAAATCCTGTTGTTTGAAGTTCCACAGGATCAATGCACAGTATTTTGCTAACGTTTTTTTTTTTGTTTCCAGTCTGCTTGGGTTCTCGCTCACAAAATTTCACTTCCAGGTTCAACTTCACTTAAACATTCAGGGTGAATTTCAGCCAAGTCCACTAACTGTGATCTGGTTTATGTTAAAGTCAGCCCATAAACTGCTCAAAACTGGTCCGGGATTCTTTTGAAACTGGGCCTAAGGTCTGTGTAAAAGCAAACTCAAGAAAATGTTTTGATGAGCCTAAGTTCAATATCCCAAAGTCTATAATGAAACCTGAAACAAACCAAATTCCAATTTGTTTGGAGCTTCATACTAGGAGTGTTGTATTGCTCTGTCAGACTGATGATATTTTACCACAACTTTAACAGTGAAAGATTTTTCTTCCCATAATTTCCCCCAAACCCCTTGGCTGCTGGAAACAGTAATGTATTACCATGGATACAAATTACAGCGTGGGGTATGAGGAAGAGAGTGGAGGTTATAGTGCATAAAGAGATTTCTTTGGAGTCGGCATTTGAAGCAGGGAATCAGACAGCACAAGATTTTTTTTAAATTCAAATATATCCAGATCATAGAAATATTAATTTCAAGAATATGAGCTAAAATAAATTGCATTTGAGTTTGTGTATCTTTTGTAGTGTTTTTTCTTTTTGGGAAAGCAAAGTGAAAACCTTCATATATTTATGAGGTTTAGTTTTTACGAAGAGCAATTTTAAAATCAGATTGTTGCTATTTTTTTCATTTCAGCTGAAAAGAGAGAAAACTGGTGACTTGTTCACTTCTGAAATTGTCAGGCTTATATACCTCTGCTTTGTCCATGGCTGAGTGCAAACACGCTCAGTTGCTTTGCTGTTTTGAAAACAGAGCCAGCCCTCACTTCACTATCACCATATGCAGCAGTGAAACAGAAGCCAAAAAGGGCAATCTGAGTTCAAAGTACAGAGAAGAAGTGGCAGACCTTCCAGAGAAGCAGCTTGGCCCTCTTCTAACAGACCCTCTAAAGATGTGGACAAGTAAGAAGAGAGCCAGAAGTGTTTTCCCTGGACTAGTGGTTTCCACTGAGATTCTCCAAAACAATTTATTGAAATAACATCACAGAATAATCCCAAGTAAGTAGGAATGAAAATGATGAAATTCCACAAAAGTTTTCCAGAAAGCCTTTGCTACTTGGAAAGAGAAAATTTTAAAAATACATAATTTTGATACCCTTGAATCCTTTGCATTTAATTACATAGGAGTTACAAAAGTATTTTTCTGCTATACTGTCTAAGCTAGTTCAACCCTATGAAGATACTATTTTCTGCACCTTCTATAGGAGTGTTTTTAAAGTGATCACTGAAAAGGGTGGTGCAAAGTCCAAAGAAAATGCAAGGATCATGTGACTCATTCTGCCACAGTAAAATATCTTTATTAAAATATTTGCCCCCAATTAAAATATTTCATCTTTATACATCTTGTGGCACAATTCTTTCTGTTAGGGATGCTAAAATATAATTCCCAAAAAGAGAAGCCAATTAATATCCAGAAAAAGCCCAGTTGTGCTCCTGCTCCAGTTGGTGGCAAGGCCTGCCCCCAGTTTCATGATAGCAGAATCTGTCCAAGAATAATTTGCAGCCAATGGAGTGCTCGAAAATAGAAGGGTTAACAGGTTTATTTTAGAATTAACTTTTAGTTCAGTGAAGATTAATATGTCAAGCTGAGCACTAAGTAGAGGTCAGTGCTAAAAGACCACCACACTAATCATGGGAATGTGTTGGAGCAGACATTGATGTGTTGCAGCAAATGTTTCTGAAGGAAAGCAGAGTATGGTTTCTCCCCAGCTGTTGGCCCAGGGCAGCTCCCAAGCCCTGCAGCTGCATTGCCAGCACTTCCCCCAGGCTTTCCCTCTCAGTCACAGCCTCCCCACAGGCTGCCTTCTTCCCTGTAAAACATCCCAGATTTCACCAACACCAGAGTCCTGCCACCATCCTCATGAGAGCCAAGGTTCCTGTTCTCCGTTAAAGAAAAATATGCAGCTTCCATGTATCTTTAGCAAATAGTGATTTTTTTTTTAATAGGATAGAGTGTCTTTTCTGCATTTTATTTTCTGCATCATATTTTAAGTCATGTTTCATGCCAGTTAGTCCTTGGCATGACAATTTTTAAAGAATAAGGATTGTTTCTAATTGTCTCTAATTTTAAAGAATAAGGATTGTTTCTGCACTCACTAACTGAGTGCAGAATATGAGGCAGCAGGGTCCAAATAAGCAACACCCTCAAAATGAGGAAGAGGACTCCCAAATCCTGAAGACAGACAACTCTGCTGCAAGGAAAAACACTTCTACTTTTGCATTAAAGAGACACAGCTCTGTCACAGACCTTCAAGCTGCATTTGCAAAGGATACAATACACTTTTATTAAGGGAATTAATTTTCTTTGTTACTTACACAACACAGCAGACCAGAATTTTTCTCAGTGCACCAGCTGCTTCATCATGATATAGCCAGCTGCAACATGCAGTCCATGCTCTGATCAGCAACTCCCCAACCAAAGCTGTGTGTTAAAGGGAAGAGGTCAGATGAATGGTGCTCCTGAGTCTAAAAAGTTTGGAAGGCACAGCATCATTCACAGCCAAATCAGACTCCTGTGCCTCAGTTCTGTTCACATCAGATTTATTCTACAGTTTTATGGAATAATTTCCAAATTTGAGAATTCCATGTGTTTCACTGTATCTCCTGAACAGCTCCTCAGTCATCTCTTTGGCACTTGAAACATCCACACAGGGAGAAAAAAATAGAGGTGAGGGGTGAAATATTTCAGTCAAGAAGGGTTGAGAGGATCCAGGGAGCTACAGTCCTTTCAGCCTTGGGAGAGTGCTGGGGAAGGTCATGGATCAGCTAATCTTGAATGGCATCCCATGGCCCAAGCAGGACAGCCATGGCATCAGGCACAGCCAGCCCTGGTTTGCAAATGGCAGGTCCTGCTGGACCAACCTGATCTCCCTCTGTGCCAAAGTAACCCACTCAGTGGATGAGGGAAAGGCTATGGACACTGTCTGTACCTGGACTTCAGGAAAGCCTTTGACACAGCTCACCACACCATTCTCCTGGAGAAACTGGCTGCTCATGGCCCGGAAGGGTGCCCCGCTTACTGAGTAGAAAAATGAGGGAATGGCCAGTCCCAGACAGTGGTGGTGCCAGCTGGCAAGCAGTCACAAGCGGTGCTGCCATGGCTCAGTGTTGGGTCCAGTCCTGTTGTTATCTTTGTCAGTGATCTGGGCAAGAGGGTCAAGTGCACCCTCAGTCAGTTTGCATATGACACCAAGTGGGGAGGGAGTGTTGATCTGCTGGAGGACGGAACAGGTCTGCAGAGGATCTGGATGGGCTGGATTGATGGGCTGAGGCCACTTGTATGATTGATGTTCAACAAGACCAAGTGCTGGGTCCTGAGCTGGGGTCACACCAACCCCATGCAGAGCCACAGAGTGCCTGGGAAGCTTCCCAGCAGTGTAGAAGCTGGTCAACAGCAGCTGAACATGAGCCAGAGTGTGCTCAAGTGACCACCACAGCCAATATCATCCTGGATCATAACAGAAATAGTGTGGCCGGCAGGACCAAGGCAGAGATTGTCCCCCTGTTCTGGGCACTGGTGAGGCCACACCTCAAATCCTGTGTTCAGTTTTGGGCCCCTCACTATAAGAGAGACATTGATGTGCTGGAGGGTTTCCCGAGAAAGGCAATGGAGCTGGGGAAGGGTCTGGAGCAGAAGGCATATGAGGAGCAGTTGAGGGAGCTGGGGTTGCTTGGCCTGAGGGAAAGGAGGCTCAGGGTGGACCTTATTGCTCTCTACAACTACCTGAAAGGCAGCTGTGGCCAGGGGGATCTGTCTCTTCTCCCATGTAACAATCAATAAGACAAGAGGAAATGGCCTCAAATTGCACCAGGGGAGGTTTAGATTGGATATTGGGAATACTTTCTTCACAGAAAGCATTGTCAAGCATTGGAACAGGTTGCTCAGGGAAGTGGTAGAGCCAGCATCCCTGGAGGAATTCATAAGATATGTAGACATGGCACTTAGGGACATGGTTAATGGTGGACTTAGTTTTAGTCAATGATCTTAAAGGTCTTTTTCAATGTAAATGGTCCCATGATTCTTAGTGGAGCAATGAGACTTGAAAAAATAGGTAAATCTGCAAATTGCTCACACAGAGGTGAAATATCAGAAATACCTAACTTTTTTTTTTGACACTCAAACTGCCTGCTCAGAGTTGTCTGTGTTGTTATAAGGTATTGCAACAAAACCCTATAAAATATTTTCACTTTCATAAGTAAACACACTGCCTCCAGTGTGCCTTCAAATTGCAAAAGGGGGAAAAAAAGAAATGCTTTTGCTATCACATGTGTTAATTTTCACCTTAAAAATTCAGCAACATTATAACTCATCCCTTTATCCTGGGGTCATTTATTTGGTGTTATTTCCATCCCTGGGGGACAAAGGGTTCCTAGTCTGTATTCTGCAAAACAGAGGTGCATGATAAGCCTAAAAAAGCAGGACCGCTGCAGGGTAGTCACCAGAATTGAGAACAGCAGCATATTCATTTAAAGAAATCTCTTTCATCCATAATTCCCTAATATACAGCACAGAAGTTTGGAGGTAAGACTCTTAGCTTTAAATAGATTTACACAGTTTACACAGCTCGCTAAGGCTTGGGGATCCTCCAAAGCTGCAGGTTTCTTCTGACTGCTGCAGACAGGTTTTAATGAAACCTGTGAAAGACATAGATATGGAGGCTGACAACCACCAAGAGGCAAAAGGATAGAAAGCAGAACCTGCATCTGCAAACAGTCACGCCTCCAGAAACACGGACACATAGCACAGGAGCAGCTATATTGATTATCAGATAGCATTTGACACCCTAAACAGATAAGCTCTTAGGCCAAAGTTGTTGGTTATCACGTATGTATCACTGCACACTACTTTAGCTTTAATAGTCCCTCTGACAGAGAGATGGAGTGAGGCAGACAATCAGGTGATTTTCAAAGACAGAGGGAAAGGTTCTAACCTCTAACACAGTTGACAACATTGTTCAAATCTTTCCTGAAAAAAAAACAACAAAAAACAAACAAAAAACCAAAATCAAAAAACCCAACAACTATGAAACCTTATGAGACACCCCTCAGAAAAAGACTGATTCCAAATATAAAATCCTTTTGAATGAGCAGTGGAGGCTACCCCAGCATAGCTACCCCAGCATATACTAAGGGAAATAAGAAAGCAATTAAGACTCCTTTGTTAAAGAATTTTTAACCTGTCAGCAATACATGCCTTTTGTTCTTCAATCTTTTAGATTAATAAAATCAAGGCCAGTTTCCTTAGAGATGCTGAAGCTATTAGGTAGCAGTAAAATGTACCACAGGGACCCTGTCGGAAAAAAATGTATTTAATTGAGTGTTCAGAGCCAGAGCCACCCACTGTAAGTATATCCTGGCAATTGAGATGTTATTATTGCCAAGGCTCTACCATGTGATGATATAAAATCATCTTTTCTGAGTGAGAACACTGAACCCATGGGTGAAAAGATGGCTGCATTCCTTAAAAAGAAGGCCTGAAAGTCTTCTTTTGCATTTTGTCATTGCCGTCCACAAGAAGCAGTAGTGTCATTAATAGGATTACATTTCTAACGAATGCATAAGTGAATCTCGCAAAAATTACTTTTTAGAATGAGAGATATTCAGCATTTCCTTGGTTAAATTTGCATTTCTAATAATGTGTCTGTCTAAATGGTAACCTTATTATCAGTCTTTCAGTACTGTGTTCAGCCCTTGTGAAGAAACAAAGACACTCAAGTCCTTTCCTTCTTACTTCATTTCTCCTCTCTGGATGAATGATGTATGAGCATTTCCTAATGCTTTCAGCATATAAGGAGTCTATTTAGCTGTGCACTGGAAGTGTTAGGAGCAAATGAAGACAAAGAGAACAAAATAGCAGCACTAACAGTAATTCAGATTCTGATTACTGATCCAAATTAGACTGGATAAACTAGAGGAAGGCAAGGTTTTGGTACAAGTTTTTTCCTAATAATAGTGAATTAAAATAAATTCCATATTTATCTGGTGTATTCCATGCTCTACAGTCAGATTCTTGATTTTCAGTACACAGAACAAAACCTGATACAAAGCAAAATTCCTCAGGTTTAGTTCCAGCTTATTGATCTTCACTCAAAACCTTCTAACACTAAGTAGAGGTACACAAACTGGAGGAAACATTTCCCTCAGGGGACTTTTGTCCAAGGCTGCAGTTCTCACACAGGGGTTTTTATCAAGCTGATACACCTATTTCCTTAGGGACTGAAAGTGCACTTTCAAATCTCTTCAGACTGGAAGTCTCACCTTGCTAAAGAAAAGATTTTGGATTACTAACAGAGTACTGGAAGCCTGCCCCCATAAGGTGAATACAAGCAAAATAAAAAATTATTCCCAAGCTTCCCATATATATTTTTCTTTAGGGAAAAAAAAGAAGATTTTTTGAGCTTATAGTAATTTTAAAAGAAAAGAAAAGAAAGTGAAAGATTTTTAGAGAGAAGACATGACTGGGCTAGGCAGGTTATTGTACAATTAGTACTTTTCAAAGTCATGGGAATGCTGATAGAAAATGAAGCTATTAAAGAATTAAGGAATGGTAGCAAATCAAAATCAACCAGTTTCATGAAAAACACATCTTTGCAAAGAAACGTGAACTTTTTTAAACATATTTTCTCCTGTGCTTCCCTTTTTTAAGGAAAAGATACTTTTTACATCCCCCCTCACTAATTTAGCATTGACCACAAAGCCTCCACTAGCACTACATATTCTGACAACACTATTTATTAGACTCCACGGGGTGGTTCCACCCTTTCCAGTCATCCTATACCTTGTAGTCATATTTACATTCATACAAAGTCCTTTCATCCAAACTCCTCATCAGTTCTTCCCCATACTGCTCCTTCAGGAAAGGTGTCTGTTTTCCAGCCTGAATACTTTATTATGCCTAACTAATAACTTCCCCCCCATTCCCTGGGGATAGACACACGCACACACAGACACTACAGCCCAACATTGCACATACCAGCATAGGCTTCAGGGGCTTTTGAGCCTCCCTCTGAACAGCAAGGATTATAACCCTTCACAGGAAATGTTACACTAGGCCACCTTCCAAACAGAATTATGCTGGATATTAGTTTTGGATGTCTGAAAGTTTTTTGTTTTTTTTCTTTTTCCATGATATCCTGTGGAATCTTGGTCAAATTCTGCATCTTCTGTGTGCATCAAGATGCACCTATGAAAAAAGGAGAATTGAAGATGCAAAAGGGCATGTGGTATTTTTTGAAAGAATATTATAGAAAATAAAGCCTATAAATAAAAGCTATGAGAAAAGACATATTAGGCTTCAAAATAAGGTATGTTGGAAAGGGTAGGGGGTCAGCATTGAAATAAATTTGGCTGTAGGGCATTTCAATTTCAAGATAAGATATGTTGAGGTGGTTAAGGAAAACTGATTAGTCATTTATATTCATTGATATGGAATGTTAGCATGAGGAAGGGACACCTAGAAAAGGAGATACAGTTAGCCCACATGTAGCTATTAATGAAAGAAGTGTCTTTCACTGGGAAGTCAAATTGTAGTCTGTATCAAGCATCTTCTCTCTGCCCTACCCACTGCCTGACAAGAAATCCCACCTTTTTTGTATCCATCACCTCCCCAGCCTTATTCCCACTAGCCATGCATCTTAATCTTCACAAGACAGGAAACAGCCTCACATGAGCTAGCAATAAAAATAGAGAGGGATAAAAAAATATCCCTTATTCTCTGGCCCGGCAAGATTTTGCTAATTGAGATTGGATGCATTCCAAAAGAGAGTTGGATTCCTGCTTGTCTAAATTTTTTCTCAAAATGCCTAAATCCCCTTAGGAATCCCTGTTTCAGGAGATAACCAGTGGCTTAACCTGGACACCTGATATATTTTTCTTAGACACTGCAGAGAGACAATCTGCCACTTCAGACACAGCAAAACCCTGTCTCAGCTCTGAGTGGAGCATGGTTCAGAGGGAGCAGTGACTTTAAGCAATGGAACACTACAGTCCTTCAGCTACTTGGAAGTATCTGTGGTTTGTTGCAATAATCCAAGGTTTTTGCTTGCATGTGCTCAGAGGCCAATGAACAAGCTGCAGACTTGCACCAGTGCCTGCTCATGGGGCTTCCCCTTCCCAGCCTGGTGGCAGCAGCAGGGAAAGTGTCTCAGCAGCTGTTTGCCTGGAAGGCCCCAGAGGGTGAAATTAAAGACACTCTTTAAAGTTTTTTTGTTTTTTTGGTTTTTTTTAATGCAGAACTTAAAAGTCATGCATTTTAACAGAACATCTGCCATCTGGGCTGTGATGCAGAGTGTGCTGAAGTCATGCATCTTTACAACTTGAGCCAGGCTTCTGAGATCAGAAGAGACTCTGAGTCCTGTTTCTTCCATGGGTCAAGCATGGCTAATAACACACAAAGCAAAAGAATTTGTAGACAGTAGCAAAACCAAGAATTTGCACCATGGCAGTGTGCTTCTGCTTGGTAAACTATATAAGAGGACTCATGTTTACAGAAGGTATAAAAGCAGAGTTCAAGGAAAAGGAAGGAATATGTATGGCTTTCCCTCTTTGGACAAATGCAAGGAGCTGAGTTATTTGTTTTGTTTAATTAGCAAAGTCTTAACAGACCAGTACATAAAGGGATTTTCTACCCACTCTGTTTTAACAGCTAGCTCCTTTATTTTGTCGTTAATGTGACACACTGTGCTGAAACAGCTTTACTGTCAGAAGAGGAATACAACAGAAGGATTCTTCCGTTGTTTAGCAATGAATTACTGAAACATAAAGATCTGCACTATTAAATTTTCACAGAATGAGTCTGTGAGTAATATAAAACTAAAGAAAGCTAGACAAGATCTGAGGAGAGCATCTAAGGTTTCCTCCTGTGAGATAGGCAAATTTCTCCATATTTTCCCCCAAATTTCTTCCAATGTGTTTCTTGTTAATAACAGACTATTACCTGGTGTCTTGATGGTTTTTTAACAAAATATTACGACGTGTTTGGGGTTTTTTTTTTAAGTTCAGCATCTAGATATCTTTTCTGTTTTGCTGACAGTCACAAGAACAAGTTAGTAACATGTGAGATCAGTAGAAAAAAAAAGGCAGGGAATCCTCTGTATCCCTGCTTACATCTGAAGGCCTTAGTGTTAGTCTGTTTTGTAACAAAGAAGCATAACTGGTCCTTAGTATGCAGCGTGCCTGAGAAGTGCCTTGATCAGGTCAAGTTCTGTGTCAAGTCTTTTAAGACCTGGAATACAGTTCTGGTTTTGGGGGAAAGCCTGCTTTCCAGTGATAATACTTGCCTGCCTTTGTATTGACCAAATCTTCAAGAAAAACTCATGTACAGAATTTCTGAGACAACAATGCTTTTCTAGGTTTTATTACTTTTTTTTTTATATGGAGAGACAATAAATATTTAAGTAAGTCAGACCTACCAGTTATTAATGAGACAGACAAAAAAGCATTCATTTTGCTGGCCACCTTTGCAAGGGTTAATCACACATTTCCATAACCTGCTTACATAGCTTTCCCTATATACCATGGATGACTCTGGAAGGTCAGACTTAGAGAATCCTGTATGCTCAGACTCTAAAGCCCTGCAAAACACACATGACTCACATCTAATTGTTAGCATTTATCATTTTTATATTCCAAGTATACTCAATAAAATGGGATTTACTCTGTTGATGCGACAGTTGAAATATCTTTTGCTTAGATGTAAGCAAGAGGTTATGATAGCTCAGTTTTCTGATTGGTACAGGCACATTACAGCACCACGTTTCAAGTATAGAGGTGTTACAAGGGAATAGATGATAGAAGTCTTTTGAACAATAACTTTGTATGCATAATATATACAGCCCTGTATACACACACATGTGCCCTCTTGAATTCTAATACGAAAATGCAGTCATATCCTACACAAACTTGCTCTAAAAAATGAGGTGGAAACACGTTCATCTAATGATGACTGTGTGAGAGAGTCACAGGTTAAATTTGCTTGCTAGTTTAGTAAGACGAAAGAGTGCAAACTAAGAAGGGTTCCCTGGGCTAATTCTCTAACAGTCAATCAGTTATTTTTATTAAAAGCAAACTAAAGCAGAAGAGATAAAGAATTATTACAATAAAAATAAACTACCTTCAGACAGAAGGAACTATCAAAATGACTGGGAAGTAGGAGAGAATGGATATGATCTACTCCTTTCGTTTTACTTCAATTAGTTGTATACATCCTGCATCCATTTGTTATAAACGTATTCCAAGATTTTATATAAAAAATGCTTACCAATAACTTCTGGAGCTGTTGTCCAAACTCATAGCCATTTTACTCTGAGGTGTGTTTTCCATATATTGCTCATATCCATTAGCTTTTCAAGACTAATTAGCACAAATTCTGTATTATTGTGGGATGACTGTTTCCCTTCACATTTCATTCAAAGACAGAAAATGAACATGTGTGCATTTGTGTGTTTTTCCTCTGTCTTCTGTGTGTTGTTTACACAGAGAATCACTGAATAAGCTTACACTCTTTCAAAATGTATATGTCTGGGCTCTCAGACCCCAGGGCCTTGAACTAGTTGCATCCATATTGCCTTTTGGCCAGGCTCGAATCCCAGTCATTCCCACAAGGTGGATGCAGTTTTGAGTGCACAGCAACAGCTGAACACCCTCCAAGCAGCACAAGAGCTCATGTGCAGAGACTGCAGCCTGGGCAGTGTTTACAGTCAGGCTCCCAGCTGGCAGGACAGTACAGACACACATCCTAGGAGGGCAGCCCTTCTTTATATGCATATATGTATGCATTACCTAAGCAAACAAGCTTATTTACAGAAGTTTCATTTGGGTAAGGCAAGGAGTATTCAGCAGCTCAGATTTGTCCTTCACAGCTGGCTCCTGTGATAGAGGATATACAGACAAAGACTTTGCCATAACATCTGCCTGATCCCTGGATAAACATGGCTGTGAACACATGTGCTCTTTCTGCTTCTCTGTTTGGATTGAGGCACTGTATTCACCTACAAAACTTGTGTGACCATTAAGATATGGTCTGCTTCAAGATGCCTATTTCTGTTTAAGGAAGAAATTTAGTAGGAGGAAAAAAAAATTGTATTTATTGTACATTCAGAAAACAGAAACAGTGAGTAGTGTTTTCCCAGGAAAAGGAAGTGCTACTGTTTATTTTATGGGCAATGCTTTCTCAAAGTGAGTATAAAAACCTGGCTCTAAAAAGACCAGTATCATCAATGTGGCAGCAAAAAGGGTGTATCATTTTGCCTATTTATAACAAAGGTCTTACTCCTGTGAAGAAAATGGCAAAGACAGATACTTGTATTCATGTGCAGCTCCTACTGAAATAAACACAACTTAGAGAGGATACCTTTTATCCTAAGGACTAAATTCTCCCTCTCTCTGGAAACTGCACAGACAATTCTGCTATGGCCTCTTATTTTACTCATACCATGCTAATAGCGAAAATGTTCTGGGCAAGCAGATAGCCTCCCTTATAAGTAGTTTTATTGCAACACATCCCATGATTCCAACTGGGCATATTAGTCTATGTGCTGTGCCAAATCAAGCACTTTTTTTTTTTCTGAGGAGAAATGGGTAAGTTCCAGGGCTGAGCACAAATCACTTTCTGCGAGTACGCAGCAGTCTGTCCCCAGTGCTCGGTTACATTTGGCCAGAAAGATTATAGAAGTCTTTTGTTTGCCTGGATGGATGAGCATCCAGTTTAAGATAAACACTTGCACATTTGAATTTTCATGCAAGAATACTTGCCAATATAACTACAGATTCACTTTCTGCGAATACACAGGCAAGGCAGCCTGACTGTGAAAGACTCATGAAATTGTACGTGTGTATCTGAAAACAAGTGCAATTAAATATGAAGGCAAACCCACTGCAGAATATTCACTATGTCTGTTCACCTCAATTATTTTCTGCAGTAAAGGACTGTGTGTGCTTGTGATCCTATGGAAAAAATATTAGTTTTATTTTAATATTAGGTGAAACAAAGTAGAACCATCAGCTTCATCTGAGAAAAAGTGAAAGAGGCAACTATAGCTGTTCATTAGCAAAAAGCCTCTAAGCCCCAAAATAAAAAGGCTGGTAGATGAAATTCTGTTTCAGCCTATTAGGTTTCTCAACTTCTTTTTTGTCCTTCTTTCCCCTCAGATGAGCTTTCTCCTTTCCAGGGCCCAGTAATGGGTTAATTGCATGCAACACATGTTCTTGTAATCAGTGAAGTTTGTTTTCTTCTATGTGCCCTTTTAAAGGGGAACTCGCTTTTCTCTCTGGTGTTGTAGCAGTAAGAATTTAATTAGCAGCCAGAAACGTCATTACTGATTCAAACCTGAAGCAGATAGTTCCCAAATGTGTGACTTGTAGTAAACTAAACTAACCCAGCACAGACTCAGGTCCTTTGGGATGACCTATTTGCTCCCAAAGCTTCAGGATGGAGAGTCACCAGCTCTGCTCCTCATTATTGTTGTCTCAGCTTACTGCCCTAAAGTGAGGAGTAGTGGGAGGATGAGAGAGGTGCTAATCCACAGAGCAAAATACAGAAAGATTTACACCAGAGCTAAATAAATATGGGTAAAGGAATGAACCCAATGTCTTTTTGAACCAAATCCTCTGTAAGTAATTTGCTTGATAAAACACAGCTCACATTTGGGCGGGGAGCTATGTTAGCAGACAGAGTGGAAATAGCATTAAACCTCCTTTAAGATGGTTTGCATAATGTCAAATAGGTTAAAGAAACCCTGCTTCCTAAATTAAAACCATATTACTCTTAAAGGAAAAATTTACTTTGGACAATAGTAGTGGAAAGAATGACTATATAATATAACTGTAATTAATTATTCACACGTGAACAGTATATAATGTTTGTGATTGCCCACAGTGTGCAATGTACATAGGGAAGTAATTCATGTGTGCTTTTGCATTGTCTGTGCCATCAAACAGTGTCAAACCAGGGGAAGAACGAGGAAGCATGTGTTTGGACTTCATGCACATAGGAAGACCCATTGCAGCTTTAGACAGATCCTCAGAAACATGTGTGTCAAGTCAAGAATTCTTCAAGAATAACTGTTTGGCTCATCCTTCCAAACCTGTCCCCCAGCAGCTTCTCCTCCCTCCAGGGGGAAAAAAACCTCAAATTCCAAAATGTGGTTATCTTCAGGGCACCATACACAGAACAAAACCTCCTAAGTGAAACCGGGACCTGGACCTGCCTTTGAGGAGAAAGCAAAGATTTCCAAGTGCCGGTCTTCCTCTCTTGATCTCATATACTTCTGTTTTTAGTGAAAACTGTAAAACAGTATTTACAAGCTTCTGCGCAGCATGAGGCTGCCCGTCTGCGGCGCGGCAGAGGGAGCTGGTTCTCTATACAACAGTGCAACCTAGTGGCTCTCCACGAGAGCTCGGCCCTTCAGCCACAAAGCTCTTTGGCGTCTCTTGCTGATATTTTAGTATTTGAAAAGCAGTACGTGCATCAAAAGGTCTTGTTTTACATGTTTGTCTACGTCGTTAGCACAGAGACAGGACAGAGGGCTCTTCAATAGCATCGCAGAGCCTCAAAAATGTTGGCATAAGGCAGTGAGTGAACTTTGGGAGGGTAAATGGTGGCTTGGCATTGGGTTGCGCCTTGCAGGCTATTACTCAAGTTGCGTAATTTATGCAACTGGTTTTGATGAAACTAATGTGATTATTCACGCGTGTAAGGATTTCTCTCTTGCTCAAGGGTTACTGGACCAGTCCCCAAGTCAGAAATTCTTCGGCAAGCTGTCATCAGTACCAAAGCAGGGCTACTGACGGTCTTGAAATCATCTGCTCTAAGCTGGATGGGTATTTATTGCAAACTGGTGTCAAGTTTGCCCATATTGTTTGGAGGATTTCAGATTCAAAGGATAGGGAATACTGCAAGGAATGCAGTAATGGCAAATATCACAGTGTGGTAAATTACATTAGAAAGAGAACGTTGTCTAAATAAAGGTTTGATCCAAAGCCCATTTAAAAGTCATTGCAGGAAGGGTGCTTTACACGTTCTGATCTGCCCATTAGAGAAAGGCAGGGGGGAAAAAAAGCCTCATTTAGTGCTGACACAATGTTTTCAACTCAGCCCGTTTGTAATAAGATGCTCTTTAGCCAAATCATTTAAGTCATTTGGAAATCATTTAGAATTCTCTTTCAGAGCAATTAGTAAAAAGCTAAAAGCCTCAAATGGTTCTTTGTGGTAGTTTCATAATTATTATTTTAAACCAGAAAATATCACCTTAAAGAAGAAAAAGAAAACCATCCACTGCTACTGAAAGTATCTGAGCGCATTCTGGAGATCTGAGGGATAGGGAAAAGGTGACCTTTTCCAGATCTATGCATTCCATATAGCAGTCTTTTCCTGTCTCCCAAAAAACACACTGGGGAGGAAATCATTCACTGTACTTGTTTATATGAGATGCTATAGAAAGAATTAAATGTAATTTAGTGGGACAATAAAATCTTCTCAAGTACTGATATTCGACACAGTATTGTTGTGTTTGGGGTGGATTTGGGGATGATTAAATGAGTAAATCACACAGATCTGAAACATTTTTTTTCACCTCCTCAGATGGCATCTTGATCGTGCATGCACTGTGAACACCAAAAGCCTATAGGTCAGACCTGAAATTATAGCTAAAACTCAGGTCCTGAGGTACATGGACTGTTTATATCGATGAAAATTTATGATGTCTATACCTTAAATCCCCGGCCTCTCTTTTACATTGACTTCTTTACTATTTGCTGCTTTATTTTATGGTGATCCCTTGCCCTCTATAAATATATCACAGTTATTTAACCCTAGATCCCAACCACAGTTTTCAGTATTTCAGGAGGGATCTATTTGTTACGTACTGCTACTGGGGGCTTCATAATCCTATACATTAACAGCTATTATTTCACTGAAGTTAAAAATTTTCAACTATTTTCATCTTGTCATTTAACTTGATGCTGTTTTGTATTACAGCCAAGAAGAGAAAACTGTGTGCTGTTTTCCTAAGATTATATTGAGGTACAAATCTTTTTTAATCTCCTGCAGTGATTGAGTTATTTTCTATTAAATATTTATCAGTGGAAAAATGAATACATTTAACTGTAATAAATTATAGTTTGGCAGACTTAATTGCCTATTGTTATTTAAAAAAAAATCATCCGTATAAAAATCTGACCTAATCCTAGAAACATGCCATGGAGTAATTAAAGTTTTCTGTGGGCATAGACTGCAATAATTATCTTGTTTTGACTGAGCTTCTTATTATTTTAGCTTGAAAAATAAAACTGAAAAACAGGAAAGGCATATAGATTTGCAAAACCTATTGTCTGATGTTAAAATTGTTAAGAAAATATGAGTCAGTATTATGCAAATTCTGACCTAATCCCAGGAACATATTGGTAGGTAATTGTATTTTTCTTTAAAAGGGGACAGACCCTACAATAATTATGCCTTGTTAGTGTCCACATTGCTATATTTTTGATTTATGTATTTTTGTGGGAGCTGACAGATAAGCAAGAAAAATTGACATATTATAAACTAATAAAAATAAATAATATCTGAATCTGCCTAGCAGCAATGCACATTGGGAAGCTAAATCAATGCATTAATCACACAAATTTTGAGCAAAGTATAGTTTGTGCTAAATGAAAAAGTGACCTATAACAAACAGAGCTAAATATTGAAATCTTAGCACTAGGTGTTTGCACCTGCCTTAATTCCTGAGGTCAAACAATATAAGAATTTGACCTATACTATTTTTCTGATTATCCTGTGCAATATTGTAGGACAAATTTGTGCTCTACTCATCTTTCTTATGATTTTAATAACCTTCCACCTGTTAGATATGCCTTGTTCCCCAAGGAAAGAAAGAATTGCCTTTAAAAGAAAAATTTGGTTAGCATCTCTCTTTCTCTGTGTTTTAGCACAGCATTTATTTTTGGGTGCTTGTTTACTAAAATGCTCTTGCTTTTCTGTGGTAAAGGATTGCCTGTTAAGTGCCAGAATGAAAAAAAAACCCCAAACATAATTTTGATATCAAGTAACCACTAAGCCTGGGAGTTCTGCTCTGGTGAGCCAGCATTGTGGACAAATTGACAATGTAAATATTACAGAAATGAGCATAGGGTTGGGCAGCATCTACCAACTGATATTGTCTAACACAACTGGTAAGAAATTGATGAACTGTTCACAGTAGCCTCTCTTGCCGAGGTTTCTGCCCAGATAATCTCATCACACTGACATGGCTGAGCCAAATCCACATGTAAAGAATATCACCAAAGTTAGCAGCCTGGGTCTGAACTTTTCTCAATGATTGCAATTTGAATATATTGAAAGAAAATATCAAGCTATCATGAACAAAGGATGTACAGATTTCATTGTCTTCTCTTACACTATCTGCAAATGCCACTGCATGTCATCCTGTTTTGGCATTTCCAGAATAATCCCTCACTTTAAGAGCTTTAAAGCAAGGGTTGCAGAAGCTGGTAGAGAAAAAGGAAAAAGGTCTGAAAAAGTGTGGAGCTCCAAGGCAATTGCCTCTGCAGCCTCCCAACCCCCAGGTAAAGCCCCATTCCTCACACTCTCCCAGGCTGCACACCTGCTCCAGCTGCTGGGTCTGGGAGCACAGTACAGCTCTGCCCTTTGCAGCCAGCTGAGCTGAGCACGAGTTGGGGCTGCCCACAATCTCAGTAGGTGACACCTTCCAGGAACACCAACCTGAGCTTCTACCAGCATGGGATGTGTGTGGTCATGGTGTGTCCAAGAATCACAGAACAGCTCAGGTTGGGAAAAACCCCCAAGATCGTTGAGTTCAACAATTAAACCTGCACTGCCATGTTCACCACTAAACCATATCCCCAAGTGACATATCTACACATTTTTTGAATCTGTCTTGATAAGCCTCTTGAGGGCTGCTTTGTGCCTGCTGCTGCCACCCAAATGCATTTTATTTAATGTTTCATTTCAATGAAAGAACTGAGGGAGATCAGATGACAGTGCCAAGTGATGAGCTCAAAATAATAGTTAAAAAACCCACAACACAAATAAAAAACCCCAAGAAACAGAGAAAGTAGGTTTTCACAGACCTACTTTTACAGGCATTTGGTACCATTCATGAGTTAGTTTCAGAGGTGAAAGCCATCCAGCTGGCCATATGTTGGCAAGCAAAGAGCACTCTGTTTACATAAATTCAAAAGGTGAACAAAGTCACAGAAAATGTATCAAACACTGTTAAAAACAAAGAGAGAAAGAAAAAGACTATAAGTGCAGATAGAAGAATACACAACCATTTGCACTCAGATACATTATGTGTACTTAAACACACATTTGGCAAAAGCAAATCACCTCAAAGAGGTGCTTCAAATCCTTCCTTGACTTTGCTGTTTCCCGCTGGCTACCCTACTTCATCAGCATATTTGGTATATGAATCTCAGACTGAAGCATTTTGCTGTTACAGCAAAAATGCAGGCATGAAGCTCAGAATTAAGGACTTCATGTCTCTTTTGGTGATGTCCTGAGATCACGGGAAAATGATCATTTCCATCATGTTGCTAAAGGGTAGCAACAGGATGGTAAAGGGTGGTAACAGGTAGGAACAGCAATCCTGCTTCGGGGTCTTTCATCATTCACACTGTAGTGTAACTCAGGGAATGTTAGGACATGTAAGGCAAGAACTGTTCCTAAAATGTCTGATAAGAAAGCAGTTTTCCCCTGGATTTCTGCAAAGAACAGCTAAATAATATAATTGATCTCATTACCTGAACCTATTCAGAAATCCCATAAAAATATACTAACAAAAGTCACCCAGTACCTCCATCCTACAAAAACATTGTGTACCTTTAATTCTATATAATTCACAATTATCTTCTATTTTTCCATCATTTCAACATATAATACTATCAGTGCCAAGATCAATTTCTTTCAAGACAAGGAAGAAAAAGGAGTCCATGTCAGGTAATCATGGGTCTCAGTGGGGAAGCCTGGAAGAGCCCATAGGTTTCCCCGCTGTTGAGCTGTGAACTTGCTGGTCTCATGGAAAGGATGGAAAAAGGAAGGCAGTTTCATACCCTGAGTAGAACAGCAATAAGAGCTGTGCTCTCCCAAATGGACATGGGACTTGGAGCCTGAAGCCAGAATGAGGGGGAAGGAAGATCAAGAACTGCTGACGGAGAGAGTCCTGGCAGAGGCCTCAGAACCTGTAAGGAGAGGTGATGAAGAAATAAACATTGGACACTATAACAGTTTTAACAGCTGGTTCTACCAAGTGGAATGAAGCACATCCTACACAGCCCCCAGATTAAGATTAGCAAAGATTCTAACAATAAATTCTAACATAAAGTTGATATAATTTTAATTTTAAGAAACCAATACCAAATAAATTATGCAAATAGCTGGTAATTTATTAACCCTGACATTGCTCTCTGTCCCAAATGCATACACGGTGGCAGCTATTCTGCCTGGGTGATCAGACTTTCATGCTAGTGTTTAGGAGTCCCTGGTGAGGAAAAACATGTACATTGTGGCAGAACAGAGACCCACATTTCTGACTCCAGACACCTGCAAACTCCATGTTACTTATCTAAATATGTAAATGTGCTTCGTCCAAGCCATGGGCCATTAGAACCCCACGCTTCTGGAAAGCAAAACACTGGGAGACAATTATAATAAATACCTGCTTTAACAAATAAAAGTGAATCATCTTAACACAAGAATATCCTACATAACCTGAGACAATTTTGCCATGGAGCTGTTTATAGCAAAGCATTAAGTTTAGCTATTGCAGCAGCTGACTTGTTCTCTGGAAACTCTATTCCCTGAAAGGCAGCATTACAATTAAAGAGTGAAGAGTATTTCAGCTGACATAGCATTCCTGCTATGGGCACAGTCAATCAAGAGAAAGGCCAAAGCAACAGTCAGATAAAAGACTAATAAAGCTACGAATGACAATAAAAGTCCACTGAAAGCTTTATTAGACTGGTGAAAACCTAGCTCAGAACATAAAACAGCCCTTACGGAGAGTAACCCCCAAACCTTTTACCACGGCTTGCAATAGATGTCACACTGTGCTGGTGAGGGCCCTGAAAAGCTTAACAGGCACCAAAAAAATCAAGGCCCAATCAGGACTGCAAATAGACTAGTATGCTGAGTAAGTTACTTTATTGTAATATTCTGTGATAGAGGTTGGACTTACCCCTGAACTTCCTGGGAACAGCAATTCCTTAGCTACTTTTTCTAATCTGTAGATCTCAAATTACTTTGAAAGAAATGAAATGTCACATTTTTCATTTTCCAGGAAAGGAAGCTGAGGCATAGAGGGATGTTGTAACACTTCATTATAAATTTCTCTTATGTAATGTAACCCTCAGATTATGGGAAGGTGTTATGTGGCCTAAGCAAATTCATGTGCATATACCTTTTTTAATGTATTTCTGGATAACCCACAAGTTTAAGCTTTACATTCTTACGGTCAGGACATTCAAATGTCAGTAGCTTCGTGTCAGCAAAAGCAGGTAGGCTGCTTCCTTGCTAATAATAGGTGCAATTTTTTAAAGGAAAACATGATATTACATACTAAATGTCATATATTTTCTTATGGTTATAATGGTCCTGTGTCTCAAAAACACTTTCTGAGAACCTGTCACACAGTAGTGTGTCATTCTATCATTTAGATATGTAGCTTTAGTAAATATTAGAAGTTTCTGGAAGATTAATTACTGTAGCAAGTTGAATTTGTTTTGTGTTACTAGAAGAACTCCCAGTAGAAGGAACACTGCCCAGCTGAACAGTATTTGGATGCAAGAGAAACAGTGCATGTGTGAAAGATAAACCATGGCACAGCAAAACGCACAATGTTCCTGCACCAAAAAGGTGAATGGCACCATGGTGGGGTAACTGGTGACTCAAGGAAAGGGACAACAGAGACTGGCATTCATGCTGATGTATCAAAGTAACCGGGGATCCTGTGTTTTGCATTATATACACTGTTAATATGCTATATATAGTATAACATATATAGTAGTATATAGCTTAGTATAACAAGGCGTTTCAGCATTCTTTGAACACTTCTGACTAACCAGAGCTGGTGGAAGGTTGCCTTCTTTGCTAGAATAACACACACCAAGATCTGCTCCTAAAAGCCATCATGTGTTGAGATTTCACCAAATTTCTTTCCCACCCAATAATCCCTCCTCCAACAGTACCACAACAGGGTTTATACCCTAACACAGCCCCACTGTGCACCCTTAGTTCCACCTGACCCTGATCTTGGCTGCCAATACGACCTCACACTACTGCAGATATTCTAAATAATTGGTTTTTTTTCTCAGAGTGAGAAAAAGATCACGATGGACCCAGCAAAATGTCAGTCTTAGTAGATAGTACAAATACAGTCAATTTATTCTTGTCGGAGCTAATTCTGAGAAGTACTTCCACAGCTGTCTACATCACTTGATTTTGGGGTTAGAGATTTTTCCTAGATTCAATATTTGGCCTTGCTCACTTTGTAGTTTGTAAGCACCCAGGGAACCCAGGAAATAAAATGTGTATCAAGTTGCCTTTGGATCTATTCTCTCCAAGGAAAGTTGGTATTAGGCAGTGATCCTTGAACCACTTTGGTTTGGGATATTTTTTAGTCCTTTTATATTTCTACAGCAGACTCAATGGTTTCAAGGAAGCTCCTAAGGACGTTACCTGCTATTAGGCAAATTCTATCTCTTAAGTTGTTGGCCCTTACTCTAAATATTCCCATTAAGGTGTCAGTTAGAGGGGCATATCTTCAATTAGTATTGCACAATTATGCTAAAGAACTGAGATCATAAGGCCTATTGTGCAAAATGTGGAAGACAGAGACCCTTCCCAAACAGTTTGCAATCTAAACAAAGACAGTCTTCAAAAAGTAACAGAAGAAGCTTGGAAAAATGAATGGACTTGCAGAGGGTATGCAGCAAAGAGGCTGAGATAAGAGTAATACCCAAGGAGCTTAACATTCATTTTTTCTTAATTTCAGTTAATTATATTCTATAAGTTCTGCAAAAAATACGGCAAACATTGTTTGAAATGATGGAATTACCATCCTTGGAGATATTCAAAACAGGTCTGGACCAAGTTCTGAGCAACCAGCTAAAGGAGGCCCTGCCTAGAGCAGGTGGACAGGATCCAATGACCTTCAGAGATCCCAGCCTCAGCCGTGCTGTGTTTCTGTGATCATTAATAACTCATTTTATCTTTGAAAATTAGTACTTTTGCCCAAATTTAAACCAGAAAGCTTGAGTAAAATCTCCATATTTCTTCTATCTCAAGTTATTTATGTATACACACACACACACCGTGTTTTTCATATATTTAGCAACTGCATTAAAAAACTTCCAACAATACTCTTAGCATGTTCCCCTTTTTTAGATTTAACAATGTTGCAAGGAAAGGAAACATCTGACTTTGGAATTATAGCAACACAAAGCAGTTACTTTTGGCTTCCAAAAATGATGGGATCATATAAAACATCTGCAAGCCATTGGCTGGAGCAAAGATTAGAAGAAAAAAGTTCTAGGATATTATGAGTATGTACGATTCATTTGGCCTTAAGTCCAATTTAAGCAGCATGCAGTCCACGTTCCTTGGCTTATAATGAGTTTAATGCAGAAACAAGGTGAACACTGTTCAGACTAATACCTGCAGAACTTGCTTCATCTAGCACCTGCTAAGCAGTACACATTCTGAAAACATTCTGAAAGCAATTATTCCAAATGTTTCTAGAACTTCTGAACACCTTTTTAAGATGCAGGTGTTTTCACAATTTGTATAAATTCTTCAAAAGGTCACTTAAATTCCCCAGGTTTCATGCAGGTTTATTTCCCCAGGTTTATTTTTTGTTAGATTTGAGGGCAGGGCTGCTGAAAGGGTGTTAAATAGTGAGAGTCTGGAGATAGTCTATTTTTGGCACAATCAATTAGTGCTTATTCTCTTTGCACAAGGAACCTTTCCAGTATTTAAAAAAAATAATAGCTTAAAATATATATTAACATATTAGAATGTGAAACAGGGGCAGGTAAGGGAAGATCACCATTACCTTCTCTCTTTTTCCCTTTTGATTGTTGCTGCTAAAAACCTGAGTCATGAAATAAACCAAGAAAAATGCTTCCATGGGGAAGAGAAAGCATAAAGTCTTAAATGAAAACAAACAACAACCTATTAAAAAAAAGAGAAAGAAAGAGAAAAAGAGCTTGATAGCAAATTTTTTACGCAATCAAACAGCATATACAGTCAGCTTTTACAAAGTTCAGATCAGTTATGAATAATCCCCACCCAACACAAGATGCAGTGCATATCATGTTGGAGCATTTTCTATCCTGTGCAGTCATCACACACTGTGGAAGGACATGTCTAGGGCACAACACACTTTGTCACAGACATTTAAAACAGCTAACCAGACAAGAGATTTGCTTCCTTTTGTTTGCTTTATCTCAAATATTGGAAACAAGTACTGTTCTTTATACAGCTACTGTTCTTTATACAGCTTATGACAGTTGCTTTTCTATTGTAACTTATCAGACTAAATTTGCCAAACCAAAAGACAGAACTTATCTATGCATTTTTATTTTTAAGCAATCAGTTCACCTGAGTAACAGTAAAATCTTGCATTTTAATATATTATTTCTCTTTTTAAACCTATAAAAATATATGAAGATTGTCACTTCAGGTCTTGTCACTCCAGGTCTACTACATGTAAGAACAAAAACATTGCTGGTTTAGAGAATTAAATTCAGGACCCACTTGATTTACATAAGTCTCAGCTATTACCCCCTCCTTCCTTCTCCTTCTCCCTCTCCCCCTCCGCCACCTCCATTCTGCATTTCCCCCTAAATTTCTCTTTCTCCTGTTCCAGTCATACATACTTTGGAAGAGCCCTATAAAGTGGCATGCTGGCCTTCCACCTGTTTAGGAGCTTCAGGTTTTTTCTATTGACTGCAAATAAGGATGAGTCATGTTAGAAAAGATTAGTTCGTCTCTCATTCTTTTTTTTTTTTTCCTTGCCACTCCCTCAAAAGGAAATGCTCTCATCCTCTTAAAGACTGTTGGTGAATTCCTATCCATTCCTATCCTATCCACACATGTATATGTGTGTACACACATCTCACTCTGACAAACACAAAGGTGTGATTGAATGTATAAGGCCGTGAAACTAGTGGACCACAGGTGGTTTTGGTTGGTTTTTGTTGTTGTCTTTTTTTTTTTTTGAGGCAGCGTTTGTTTGTTTGTTTTCTTTTATACTAAAAATTGCTTCCCAGATGGATCAGCTCTGTTTGACACAAGGCCATAAGTGCTGGCACAAGTTATACCAAGAGCAAACGGTGAGCAGTTGGATCTCTCTGTTTGGTGCTGTCTTTGTTTAAGCTGGTGTAGAACTATAGCCTACATCCTCCCACCTCTCTCACAGAGGGAAAGAGAAGCTGTGCTGAAAGGTGAGTACAGGGAATCCCCTTACATTCCCAGGATTCCAGCAATTCAGATGTTTGTCAGTCTGTCAATTTCCCATGTTGATTTTTTTTTTCCCAAATCATTGGCTGGTTTCAATTGTCTAAACTTTACAGGGCTTTAGAAATTTCCCAGTATTGAAGCTTATACAAGATTTGTGAAAAACAGTATCTGTGTTTGAGAAGACTTAAAGAGCTCAGCATGAGAAAATAATTTTAAATAAGTAGTATTTAAAGAACTCAAGGGTTATCTGTTGTCTCTGACCAATCAGCATAAGTGGGCCGTCAACACAAGATGTTGAAAATCAACTTGGCATAATTCTCTCTCTTGTGTAGGCAGCAACATTCCAGGGAGATGAGGTTACTGTGATAGATTGTTTGAGACATGGAGGAAAACTGGAAGTTCATATCGGAAAAGAGAACTGAGATCATACAGGACACAAGTAAAGACTAAGACAAGTATGGTCAAAGTATGTGTGCATAGAATACAAATCCACTTAGCTATACCTACCATCCATGGAAAACTTTGGTAAATTATACTTATTAGTTCTAGCTGCTGGAAATAAAAATGTTCTATTATTTTTGTTTTGGAAAGTGAACTTTAAAGCAGTTGAAAGAATTTTTATCATTAGTTTTATTATGACAAGTCTACTTATATTGTTCAGTATAAGGACAGACAATAAAAGTCTATAAGACACAAGTGGTGGAATTACACATTTCTTGGCATAGTCAATGATGTTGAAATCTGATCCACACCATAAAAAGGACAGCAAATAGGAAACTTCAACCAACTGGAAAACTTGGGTACTCACTGCAAACATCAGAACGAAAACTTTCCTGTGAGTCCTGCAAGTTCTGACATTCATCTAATGGCTATGAAACACATGTTGCTATGTCATACCAGCTCAGGGAGCCATGACACACAAATGCAAGTACAGAAATTAAAAATAGGCAAGTGTATTTGTAATTGCATCATAAAAAAGTCAAAAAACTTCAGGTCATCTGTTTTCCATGTTTAGAGAATCATTCATATTGCTAAGAATGGATCCTTTATTTATGGAAAGGATGACATATGGATGGCTCCTTTAAAGCATGCTGTTCCCTTTCCATCTCCTCTGTTTTGGGACAGAGAAAAGGTGAGTAGCAAGCAGGAGTCTGGAGTTTTTGCAGGGTGCCAGGAAATTCTGGTGGGAACTTGGGTGGATGGAGGAATTAAGTTGAATAAGGAGTAAGGAGCCCAGTGACAAACCAAGCATAGGAGAATCCAGTCCTGGGTGATAAACCGAGGAAAGCAGTGGGGATAGGAAACAAGTTATAATAGCAAGTTCAGAGAACAGTTTAGCTAAACTGCTTCCAGGAGATAGTGTAGTTATTTCTACAGTGATTTCTATGAAATATCAAAATTACTTTGTACCCTGCCTGAATGTAAGACTTGCATTCCTATTGTACGTAATAGTCTGAATGGGAAATATGCCACCACCTTTAACATGAAAACTTAATGGACTCCTTCAAAGGTGAACATAATGTCAAGAAAAAAGGCAGGGCAGAAAATTATCATGTTCCATTTCAGAGTGTATACCTATCCCTGAGATTTTCAGGACAGACTGAGGGTTTTTTCTCATGTTGCCCAAACTATTCAAATTGTCTCAGACCCATCACTGTCTATCAATAGCCTGGCAACAACTTTGAAGACACCTATCTAAAAAGGACATCTTGCAGCAATTAAATCTAGCAGAGTAGAGAGCTCTGATCTAGACAATAACACCCTTTTCAACACTGTGCCAGGTCTCCCAGCTGGGAGCAAGCCTAACTAAGGCAGGACTGAAATGATGCTGGCAGTCAGTGAGCTGTCTAAGACTTTTGTCAGGGCTGCCAGCATTTGTTCAGTTGAATTGGTGTCATCAACAGAGAGACAATTTTTTTCCCAAAACTTTCCCAAGTGTAAACAAGACTTAAGATTCTGAGCGATACGGGAAACATTAATTTCACACTGTAGTGACACTATAAAAGAAAATAAAAATGAAAACAATCTAACAGGAATGGTTTCATCTAATTGGACTGTGCAAAAACAATTACAGGAAAATAATTGCCTGATTGTTTAAAAGGATTGCTAATGGGCAGAGCTAAGGTTATCTGAGTGCATTAGCTGTGTCCTTCTGAGGCTTAGATTTCTATTAAGATTTGCCTTGAATCTAAATTTCCAGAATTTATTCTCTCTCTTTCTAGTGAAATTGTAGCATTCCTGTAATGCATTTCACTTTAGCTTACTGATACATCCTCTCGGTCTGATTCTATTTTATATAGATTTAATTTAGGAATATACACCAGAGGGTTTTTTTTTTTTTCTTTCTATTTGTATTTGAAAGATTTATATATAGTGGGTTCCATTAAATACACATTTTCACACTTTTGTTTTTCACACACATCCTGCTGTGACTCAATGGATGACTACAACTATATTTTACAGTTCAGAGATGCCTTAACACCTATTCATTTTAACCATCTGAACTTCAAGACTAGAGCTGGAACTGATGCACAATCCTGGAAATCTGGAATAATGATTTTTCAAGATTTCTTACTGTAAGACCAGACCATGAAAAAGATATTGTATTTTATATCACATGTCTAACTGTATTTGCTTGAACTTTTGCTTTTTTTTTGTTTTGTTTTGGTAGGGTTTTTTTGAGGTTTGCTTTTTTTTTTATTTAGGAAGAGGTAGAAAGGAAATCTCACTGCATATTTAAATCTGATATTATTTCTACCTTTCGTATAACATACCTATTTCTCAGTTTAGTCTGAAAAAAATTTTATAGACAATGGCATTAAATAAAAATATTTTCTATAATAAATTCTATGCAGAGATTTTTAAACAGAAGTTACTTATTTTTCTTACAGATATTTATTTCTCCAAAATGGAGACTTAGAGCTGTCATTACCTTAGAGCTGTCATTACCTTACAGACCAGGGAACACCACAAAAAAAAAGTTTCCACTTACAATTTATGATAGGTAGTTGTGTTAGGTTATATCTCATGTAACATCAACATCAAGCTTTGAGAGCATGGCAAGAAAGAGTGCCCTCTTAAAGGAAAACACATTTTTGCAGATCAGATGCCAGCATCAGTTTGGAGAGTGCTTAGGTTTCATCATCTAACTTTTCACAACAAATCTAAGAGGAGTCATCCAATAAATTAATATTAAAAATTATTCTTCATCAAATTTCTCTTTCCCTGATTGTGTGGCTAGCATTCTATTTCTAAGAATAGACTGTAGTTACAAAACATGATGCATTTCCATGGTTCCAGAACCCTATTTTCTAGACAGGAAAAAGGATAATTATTCTCTATTCAGCTAATTGATTTTAAATTATCCTTGACTATTTTTCAAAGATCTCCAAAAGATTCTTCATGACAAGCTATAAAGTAACAGCAATCCATTTAGCAGTACATAAAAAAACTTTGGTATTCAATTAACATATAAAGCCACTTAAATGGCATAACAACGTAAAAACAGCAAATCTGTTTATCTCTTGTCAAATACTAATTTGCTTCCAATTTAATAATTACTTATTTAGATTTGGAATTTGCAGCTCAGATTTTTACTGATTAAATTGAATCTGAACATATACAGACTACATTTATGTAATAAATACATGCTAAACAGGCACAGCAACAAGCATTTATTAATATTGCATTATTTGAAAATTATTTATGTAGGAATGCATGTGATACCTATACTGTGACAGACTTGGTCATGTGCTTGATGGTTAAATTGAGCATATGCATCAGAAAAGAAAAAAAAGCTGGTTTGACTTGAATCCTTAGACCCATAAAATACCAGAAGGATTTTCTGAAACTGTAGTGGCATATTCAGACTATTTTTTAAATTTTATTTTACCTATTTAACTTTCCAGAATGGTAAAGGTGAACAACCTGTGGTCTTACAGCTCTTTAAGTAACAATCTCATCAATGTAATAGCAATACATTTCTCATCCTTTCAATGAAATTTGATTCCTCCAAAGTCCCAAAATGTTCATCACGCACTAGCAGCACAGTTTCTCTTGCACCTGGGGAGAAGGATGAAAGAGGCTTTGCAGTACCTTGCAGGAAACCAGTACATTTGGTGGTGGTGTATTGAGAAAGGAGAGGTAAATTGGATAGGCAAAAAGCCTCTTTCAAAAGAAAAGGACCTCAATTCAAGCATTACTGTTGGTTCCTCAACTATCCTCCTGATAGTACATCTATATATACAAAGAAAGCCACACTTTTTATCTTTTCAACTTAAAAAAAATTCACAAGCCTGAAAGACTATTTATGTTCTGGTGATACAAGGACAGTAGCAGTCTTCTGTATGGGATTGTACAATCTGAGCAATTACTGTGGTTTCTTTTACTTTGTCAAAGAATTTAGAACAGATGGAAGATTCTTTGAAGTCTTATTATTTCCTCTTTTCACCTGTGTCCTATGCATTATGTTAGGACAGGATAAACATGGACATGAACTGCGTATGGGACTTGTTCTGAATGGACTTTCCTGAATAGAAATAGAGTTCATGAACAATAAGACATCTTTACTTGCCATGCTATAAATGAAAGTCCCAGTCCCAATCCAAATACATCCCAAAAATGTACTATATAGGGTTTTGCTCTGAAGAATACATGTGAAAAGGTTCTTGATAAAATGTTCAATTTCTTCTATTATGTGTTTGTACAAAATTAACCTTGCCTCTCTGGATGCAGCTATGATTTGTAGAAGTTTCATTGCAGTTTGACTGTGGGCATGCATCCTGTTATTCTCACAGCCTAAATGTCAGCAAGAAAAACAAAAATGCTTGAAAAGTTCGCTGTAGTTTATTACTTCTAGATTCTAAATATTGATGCTGTAAGAATCACAAAAGGCCTAAAAGTAATTAAATTATCATCCAAGTTACATGAACTTGAATTCATGGAGTTCATACCTCAGAAAGGGGAGACACAGTAAATGTGTTACAGTTTAATTATGCAGACATTTTAATAGAAATGTTAAAATTAGTATGAGTGGACAATGGCTGAGAAAACACAGCCATTGGTTTCCATTCCAGCTGTGGAAACACCAAGAACATAAAGACAGGAAAAAGGTATATGATGAGCAAGTACAGATGCATGTGCACCAGCAGATCATTAAAATCCTATCACACATTTAGGCTGGACTTCACAGGGCATTCAGGAGAAGACACAAAAGACAATTATTAAATCCTGAGGCTCTCAGAGGTGGGGCAAGGTGAAGAGAGTTGTTGTGGTCAAATTATTATACCACAAGTTATTGTGGTTAAAAAAAGCCCCATCCAAGGAAAGTGTGTGGTTATTAACCTAAGAAGAATCCAAAAAACTTCAAAAAGACAACTCACAAAAAGGTGGGAATAAAAGGTGCCTCATCTCCCATCTTCTCTTAGACAGATGACCTGGATACCAGCATCTTGTTGTTTGTCAGCATGAGAGTATGAGAATGAGCAGGGAGGACCAGAGTGTTTTTCAAGTTTCATTTAATTTAAAAACGAAGTCATCTGTCACTTATGCAAAGATTCTCATTGAGATTTCCTGCATTGTTATTGCAGTGTTGCAACATTGTCTCTAATGATTACTTTTCCTTGGTTTAATTGTACTTTCTATTTTGGTCTAACTCTGTCACCTTCATGTGCATACCAGAAAATTGCAGCAGTATAAGTCTTCCTGTATAATAGATCACAACTCCTTCATATAAAATAATTTAGTGCATTTTTTGAAATTAGCCATTTAAAATGTGAATAGATATGTAAATTACCATCAATTTTTAAAAATAAATATTTTGTTAATTATCCATAATGGAATACAGTGTCTTTTGCTTTCTCTAATAGAAACATGTTTTCTTTGGTATAGAAATATTTTCTCTTGTAGGAACAGGAAACTATTTTCAACAGCAGCAGAGCTACCTGGATGTAAATTTCAGCTTGAATCAACAGTGTATGTGTGTGAAAATAACAGTATGTGTTTGTTTTCAGAGTGCAGGTAATTTTAGTGTGGAATGTATAAGTTAAATGAAAAGCTACATTTTGGTTTGTTTGGTTGGTTTTTTTTTTTAATGTTTCTCTCCTATCGCTATACTTACACACTGTACAGTGATTAACAGGAAGGCATGATTCTCACTCCTCCAGAGGGCATTCCTGCCAGTGCACATATTTTTCATTATTCTCAGCCTGAAAATGATGCCTGGGAAGATTTGGAGACATTATAAGAGAGACCTTGAGATTAGTCTCAAAAATATTTGGAACCTAGATGCCTTTTAATGTGAAAAACTGGTGCTCCGTGCATAACTCTGCAGCCACTTAAGGGAAACAGTTTACAAGTCAGATCTTATTTTCTCAGTTTCTCAACATCAACATCTCCAGCTGGATCTTTCCTACCTAATCATCACTGATGGCTAGGATTCATCAGTTGTCACATTATGCCTGTTGAAACATGCAAGTTTCATACAAAACCTCTGTGTCTGCTATCCCTTTCTTCTGTGTCTGCTATCCCTTTCTTTGTGAAATGTACTGAAGCATGAAACCACACAGGCTGGTTTGGCCCTGCTATCATTAGTTTTCTTAATAAATACATTTTTTTAAAGAAAAACACCACTACAGTGGGATCTTAGTTCTCAAGTTGTCCTGATGCTGCACTGTAATTCTGAAAACAAGAGGAGAAGCATGCCATGAGTAGGACTGCAGTGTTGAAGAGCCTTAAACCTGTAAACAACTCTCTCTCATGCCTGTAAAGTGTTTTTCTGCCTCATGCCTACTTTAGCTCAAATTGAAGCAAGTATTTGTTTTCACAGCAAAGGACAAATACCTAGCTATGGTCAGCATTCATTCTCCCAGTAAATGACTCAAATAAACATTAGTTCAATTCTAATATTTAAGTATTCATCTTTTACATTATTTTGAATAGCATTTACTCAAAATGCTTGCATAGACAAAGCAGAAAACCAGAAAATCCTTACATGTAATATATGAACAAAGATGTATCATCCAAGAGATAGTAAAATAGTTATTTTTTCCTTTTCTGCAATGAAAGGATGAGGCAAAAGAAAAATATGAAAAATTATCCTGGGATCATGGCTGCCTTCCCAAATCAGATGACAAAATTTTCCATGCAAGGCATTCTTTTTCATTCAAATAAACAACAAAACAGATATTCATCCACACACCAATAATATATTAGCAAAGAATTCTATAAAAAATCCATAGATATTTACCAAAAATAAACTGAAAGCATGTAGGGCCATTAAATCTGTTCATAAGATATACACTGCTGAATAAAACTTCAACAGATTTGAATTTGTCCCATTTAATTCACTCACAAAGTTGTTTTCAAACCTTTTAGTTCTCAAAGTGATATTTCAATACCAGATGATAAGGCAGAAAGCTCACAACATAAATAACATAAAAATAAAACACATCAGCCTGTACTGGAGGGTGAGGCTGAGTTGTGGCACTGAGATATAATGCCTCTGGATATCAATTAAGGCCCTTCTGCATAATGTACTCTATTATTTCAACCTTTTGATAAACAAAGAGCTAAATTGCCTCAGGAATAGCTTGCCTTGATGTTCTTTCTGCACTTACCTCTCCACAGGTAGTCAAAACATTTTAGGGTCTGAAGCCAGTGCTCCTTCCAGCACAGTCTATGGGACAAAATGAAAAACTGCATCCTCCCTGTTGCCTCTCTGATGCTTCAGTGACTAGGCAATTTATAATCTGGAAGCAGGAAAAGCTAGAGTACTATTCACACTGAAACAGAAGTGAAAACAGAGGCTTTTTATATTACGAATTGGATTCAATTAACAGTTTAATGAACTTTTAGAGAGTAGCTAAAGTGCTTGCAAAAAGCCTATCTCAGTGTCAGAGAGGAGATGACTCTCATTAATGTGTAAGCTTAAAGGTCTGTCCAGAGATGAAAATCATAAAATTGCAGTAAAGCTGTGTGGAAAACCTCCCTTCCTAAGTTTTGTATTCTCATTCTATAGGTCCTTTTCTTAATCATCCTCTCCATAATCCTGATTACAGTTTAGGCCATTGATATTTAAAAAGGTCAATTACAACTGAAAAAGGAACACTGAAAATGCATTACAGTGGTCAGTACTCTTTCTTATATGGGAAAAACATAAATAAAAAATAAAGAAATCTGTTTGGCCCACGGGAATAAGGAGTGAGGGGAAATATGATTTCTGTCTTCTGATTTCTGTCACTGTCTGAATATGCAAAAGCAGTAAACATCAAATAAAGATGAAGACTCTTTCTTTTGAAAATGGAATTTTGTGAGTTTCTGAAGACCTACTGCCTCTAACAGCAGGTGGGTCCTCTGAAGAGGCTTTTCTTGGTACTTTGTCCCATGGAGTGGAATTCACAGGAACACTTGCATTGGATAGAGAAAGGCTTACTCCAGTCTTTAGGAAATGCTGAGTAATGATGGAATGTCGTATTCCGGCGGCGTCTATGGAACTTATCCCAAAGAGTACTGTAAGCCAGTGCTCAGGAAAAATTGAAAGATCTACAGAAAGCAAAATCCTCAGCATTTTCCTGCAAACTAATTTTAGGTGTTTCCTCCTTTGGCTTGATTGCAATTTGGTGCTTTTTTTCAACACATTTCCTGTTACATCACTTGATCTTCCACACATTTTGCAAAGGATGACATGTAATAGAGCAAGGCCAACACAGAGGTGTTGTAATTCTCTGTGTTGTAACATCTACATCCTTTTGGATTCTAACCATTACTTTTACAGTTCAAGTCCTTCCAATGAACCCTTCCTATAGTGTGTGGTGGTCACAATAAGACATTGTCACACTTGTTTCAGAAAATGGCTCATATGTGTTTCAGTACAGACAGGATCTAACATCTGTCTTTATAAAATAAAACACCTGAAAACAGGAGGTTTATGTCATCTTACATAAAATTACTCTCCTTGAGAAAGCAAGAGTTTAGCCTCTTCCATCAATTGGAAAAGCTCTTTAGTTTATCTTAACTCTTTGTTGATTCTTTATTGTACTTCAAGAGTTGTCTAAAGTGTCATCATCCACCTAATACCTAAATTCATCTTCCTTTCTGGTAGCTGCTGGTGAGGAGTTCACTAAACTCATATCTATTCTTCATGGCAGTGTAGGATGAACATAGAAGTACTGTGAACTTCTTTTCCCCACAGATTACAGATCTGGTCTGGGTTATATGTTCCATGCAATTCCTTTGCTATAAGCAATACCCTTCTGCCCTGGCTAATGATGCATACAGCCTGGGAAAAGGATGGCTTCTTCCATCACTGCTTCTTCATCCTTATGCTGACCAACATAATCAGTGTTGCTTTCCTATTAGAAAACGCAAAAAATTAAATTTTGACTAGGAGAAAAAGTATGGAGTAATATATTTTTTTCATGTATATTAGTGCAAAAGGAAGAGTGGCTTCTCTTTAGTTACATGCAGATTTAAAAAAATTATATTAACCTTTATGAATAGATAAGATATAGCGATGTCATATAATGTGTTCTTTAAACCTGCATTTGGAATATACTAGCTTTTTCTTCAATCAACATTTTGAAATAGGATCTCTTAAACATATTGACTGCAGCAGGATTTTTCCATACCTTGGAGTCCCCTAAAATCAGGCACATGATTTTTATTTACATTCTGTTCAAAGCTAAAGTCAAAGAAGTTCATTTGGATGAAGAAAGCAAATAGAGGTTTTTTCCTGATGTTTTAAAAACAAATATTTTAATTGTTGCTTTTTTGAATGGGTTAAAATTTCTCTTATGCTTATGGCACAAGCTGTTCACTCATTTGAGCTCCTAAATACTTGTGGTCCTTCTGAAATTCATTTGATTTAATATTCATGAAAAAATTCACTTAGCTCTAATTTTTACAAGTAAAAGATACAGTCGAGAGCAAACTCTCCATCAAACACATCATCTTTTCTTAGTGTCCCAAAATGGGTTGTAATCTCCTTGAAAACAGTCGGTATTCAGATTTATTTGATGAATAGTTCTTCTCAGGAATTCAATTTGCTAACTTATAACCTTACTCTTGATGGGGACTGCATAATCAAAGTTGCTCAATTTGCAGCCACTACAGCATGAGTTTTTTCACAGCTTGGCTGGAGTAGAAAGGTTTTTATAATAAGGCTGTGGTAGACAGCAGTACCGGATATTAGACTTGTCCCAGAGGGTCCATTCTCCTATAGCTCTGCATGCATAATGGCGGAAGAAGGATATAGCCCCTTGATCTTTAGCACAGAAAAAATAAGAAATCAATTATGTCTGACTTTCTAGCAATGTTCTGCTATTAATTACATTTAATGGTTACAAAACTCACATGTAGGCATCCTTATGAAGAAATAAAGAAGCCAAGGGCCAAGGAGCCAACACATGACTAAACAGGGCACCAGCTTTCAAATTAATGCATGTAAAGCTGCCAGAGCTGCCTCGCATGCACAAAGTATTCAGCTCAACCCCACCCAATGTCTGTGGAAACCTACCCCTGTTCTAATATTAATTTTCTTGTCAGGCTGTGCACAACTAGTGAGCAACCTGAGAAGTGTCTTAGAAAGTGAATTTGTTTAATCAGCTTTCTGCCTAAAGCACCTACTTTTTAAAATACTGAATAAGGGCTCCAGCAAGTAGAAGACTAGAAGTATTTCATTTCGGTAAATGCTGATTTTTTTAAAGCCATTCCTTAGTCTAGGTGCATAGGAAGTGCATCTGTTTGTGTCATGTTCATTTTCTGATTAATTGATAGATAAGTGTTTAAAATGGAACTCCCAAAATGCATTTTGTGTTTAGGACAATGCATTAAACTACTTGACCTTTCAAATACCTTGTTGTCTTCCTGAAAAGCAATTATTTTAGTATTCATCAAAAATTATGCATACACATAATAGCATTCAATTATTTATTCCAAATTTTAATTGCTGTAATTGCTACTCATAATTGTATTTTGGTGGCTAGCAGTATTAGTGAGTAGGACTAAACCAAAAATTTTCATTAAATACCTTATTTACTGAAATATATGAAGTTAAACTCTCATATGTTAACTGTGAAGTCAAATATGCTTGAAGAGGGGGGAGAATCAAAAACATCAACAAGATATTTTCCCATTTCCTAACATTTTGATTTTTCAGGTTAATTTCACAAGGGGACACAGACATAATTTGCAACAGAAGAAGTAGGCTGATTTTCAATTTAACGTTTCATTTTCTTTGCTTTGGATACAAATCTCCTTAAACAAAATATTCTTAGTTAAGCTGCACTTTTTAATGGACAGAATTCCTTCAATTAATAAGTATTTTGGCAATTCAGACGATGGGATTTCCTTTTAGTGAACACTTAGTGATGCTGATTCACCAAACCAGCATACATCTAATCAAGATATAGCAAATAAATAACCTATTTCAAAAAAATAGAGAAGGTGTAATTTTCTTAAAACCATAGGAAAACCATAATCATCACCATTGTGTGTTTCTCCTTCTTGGATTTTGGATTGTTTCCTCATATTGACTGTAGGGTCTCTTTTCTCTTCCATACCCAGTGCCTCTTACATCATCTTCAGATGCTGACTGTGAACCTAAAGAGCATGACTGAACACTGCACTCTGATGGGAAGTAATTACAGTTTTTGTCTGCCACGACGGTGCTCTTAGCTAAATGGTGTGGTTCCTGCATTCCAGATGCATTTAACCTAGGCCATTCCTCATTTAAGTCTTGGGATACCACAGAGAGCCCAGTCTAACAATTACAGCTGCACTGTAAAATCCACTGTTGCATACACCAGACCTGGCAGACAAACCTCCTTCGGCTGGCAGAGGTAGGCAGGCACCCACAGCATGTGTGTCAGGATGCATGGACCACCTTGGAGACATACCTTTCACACTCAAAAAGTTAAAATTCTTCAAATTCAGCTGGGTATCACTGTTTCTGTGTGGACAAATTATTAGGCACAGGCACCAAGCACAAGGATGAGACCTTCAACACAAAAGGAAATCCAGAGACCTTCTTGATGCCACAGTTTAGTGCCATGCAAAAGAGAAGCATTTGCTTGGCCCAGCTTCAAAACAAAATTTTAAATACTGCCAAGAATAAAATGAGCCCACTTCATTCCTGAATAAAATATTTAATCCTTTTTAATTATTTCAGATGCCCTGCTGAGATGTTCTATGTGCTTGGAAATAAAATGGGACAAGCGCCCCATTTGGACCTCATCCCACAGCTTCTTGAGAGAGGTCAGAATATCAGCCTTGAATTTTGACATAACTCTGGTGCTTAGTGCATGAAGGCAGCCTGTCAGAAAGCATCTTACTTTGGGTGGTGTACATATGTGTAAATATGGTATGCATAAAAACTGCTTTTTTTTTTTTGTTTTCACAACTGTGCAATCTGTACCTTCAGTTAGTCTCTTTAGAAGCATTGTTTCTTGAAAATCCACAGGAAATCTATACCTTTTGCAAAACCACAAAAAATATCATTAAGGAAATAAGGATAGCATGATGTTGGGGTACATATAACAGGAAGAAGCAAATTCAGGAATGAAAATGAGACTTAAAGGCAGTGCAGTCTGAGGAAAGAGAGAAGCTCTCGGTTAAAAGACCACTTATATTTGCCCCTAGACAAATATGACCAATACTGATATTGAATGACACCTTTTTTGTAACCAAGCTCTGATTATACACAGTAAAATATGGTAATATTAATATTATTATTATCACTATTGTTATTATTATTTTTAATTTGGACACTCAGTTTGACAATCCCAAGGAACAGCTAAAATTCCCTGCATGTAAATTTCTACCCTCAGCTAAATACCTAGGGATGTTCAGGGAAGAATTAATTGGAAGCAACCAAAAAAAAATAAAGAAAAAAAGAGAAGAGTTACAGTGCCCCAGTGAATAATTTATAGCTGTTTCCTTTTCAACAAAGGGAATGTTGAATGTTTTTGACAATAGCAGGTACATAATTGTTTTATGCTGGGGGCATTTATTGTAACTCATTCATTATATCATCTTGCTAGTTTTCATGGCATGCATTTGTTTGTTCTCTTAGTGGAACAATTTGAATGACAACCAGGAGAAATAGTGGGAGACTGAGTGAGAAAGAGCATGTTAAAAGATTTAAATCAGTTTGATGGACAGCTTGAAAACACCATCAACACCATTAGCACAGGGAAAGCAAAAGGCCTATATCCAGTGACCACCTTTTTAAAAAATGTCTCTTTTTTTTCCAGAACTGTCTTTGTTCATTCATTTCAGTTGATTTGGGTCAGAAAGGAGACTATTACACAATGAAAAGATTAAGACTGTGAAAGAGGAAAAAAAGACAACACAGAACCACATGTGAGAAAATCTTGAGGGGAAAGTCAAATCCATGAGCTTCCTCCAAAGAAATAACTAAACCTGGAAGTTCAACACAGAGAGTGAGACCATATATCTGACAGAATTCTGAGGATTTTGTGACCCTTGTCATGGGCAAAATATTTTAATTATATTGAGTCATTTCTCCACTATTTTTTTTAAGATCTAAAATCTCAGAGTTCTCCGTTTTTTTCTCTCAGATCTTCTCATCAGAGGAAGTACAATTGTGAGGGTTGGTGTAAAGACAGTGAATATGTATGAAAAAGAAGCAGAGTCTTCTTCTAATGGTCAAGCTTTGATAATACACTAATTTTCAGAGGTACAAGCCAGTGTTGTTTCTGTGAACTTGGTGATGCTACCATAACTTCCAGCACCTGATTGGTAAAATCTACCAAAGCCTTTGTAGATTTTTTAATATTAATATTATTATTTCACAGTAAATTATACTTCTAGTTTTGCTCTTGTTTGTGTAAACATAGGTGTAGATATAAGTATAAAAATATTTATGTATTACCAACCTTACAATAGTCAAACATTCTTTCTGGGCTTTATTAATTTCTAAACAGATCTTTTAAGATTTGACTGCTGCAAAACCATAGCAGGAGTTCCTAATAAGCAAATATGAACACAGATAACTGTTCAACACATCAGGTCCCCTGCTCTTCTACCTGTTCTTCAGTAACCATCATCTCCTGCTTTTGCATCCTTCTCCAGTCCTTTTGCAAAAAGGGATTTCGTGTCTTATACAACTTCACTCATTAGTTCAGCTGCATTTTTGAGTTATTGTATTTGACATCATTCTCCTTATTTAGTCAATAGTTAGAACTATTCCCTAATTTGAACATACATTGTAGGAGAGTACCATAAGTTATTCTCTTTCCTTGTTTACTGCTGAGCCATTTCTGCCAACAGCACCTTAAGGTGGTATGCACCTAATCCAAAACCCACTGAAATCACAGCCAGACCAGGTGACTTCAATGTGCTTTGTACACTTGAGGCAAAATCATGGCAATTATTGTTGAATAAAAGGGCCTTTTTTGACCCACACCAAACTCTCCCTGATTTAAAGAGTATAATTATGTGAGAAAGAGCAAGAAAAAAAGCAATTGGTAAAAAATAGCAGAAACACAGTATTCTTAAGGTTGGAAGGGACCTCTGGAGATCATCTAGATCAACCGTCCTGCCAACACAGGGTCACCAGGAGCAGGTTACACAGGAATGAATCCAGGTCGGTTTTGAATTTCTCCAGAGAAGGAGATTCCACAACCTCCCTGGACAGCCTGTTCCAGTGCTCTGCCGAGTTCAATGTAAAGAAGTTCATCTTCATGTTGAAATTAAACTCCTTGTGGTTTAGTTTATGGCCATTACTCGTTCTGTCTCTAGGTACCAACTAAAAGAATCTGGCATCATCCTCTTGGCACCTGCCTTTGAGGTATTTATTTGCAACTGGGAGATCCACTCTCAGTCTTCTATTCTCCAGACTAAACAGGCCCAGCTCCCACGGTCTCTCCTCATAAGAGAAGCTCCAGACCCCTCATCACCCCTGTGGCTTCTGCCAGACCCTCTCCAGTAGCTCCTTGTCTTCCTTGTACTGAGGAGCCCAGAAGTGGCCACAGCACTCCAGATGTGCCCTCGTTAGGGCTGGGCAGGTCACCTCCCTTGGCCTGCTGGCCACACTCTTCCTGAGGCACCCCAGGATCCCACTGGCCCTCCTGGCCACAAGGATACACTGCCAGCTCATGGCCAGCTTGGCATCCGAGGCTGTCAGGCCCCTCTCCACAGAGCTGCTCTCTGGCAGGTGAGCTCCCAGCCTGTGCTGGCTCTGGGTCATTCCCCTCCTGGTGCACTACCAAACACCTGCCCTTGCTGAACCTCATTAAGTTTCCTTCTGCCCAATTCTCCAGCGTGCTGAGGTCCTGCTGAATGTCAGCACAGCCTTCAGGTGTATCAGGCACTCCCCCAGCTTCATATCATCAGCAAACTTGTCAAGGGGGTGTTCTATCCCTACATCCAGAAAATTGATGAACAGTTTGAATAAGACTGGGAAAAAACTGAAAGTGAAAGTGTCAAAGTTTTCATAAAAGTGCTGAATTCACTCAGGAGGTATGAAACTCACATTACTGTAGAAGAGCTAAAATCCAAACATCTGTTGTTTGTATAACAAAATTTGCCCCTTCCCTGCAGGTGCCAGAAACATCAAGACTCTATGAAGGAGAGCCTAGGAGATGTCAAGATGTTAATAAGGGTCAGGCTCTTTCTCTTCTTGAAACCTGTAGCCTGTGATGAAATTGTCACCTTCCTTGTGTGTTAATAACATCAATGTGAATAATAAACTTCATCTTGAGGAGCAAGATGGGACTATGTTTATCAGCTTATTTAGCTATGTCACTGAATCATGGACTGCTGTGGTTTGGAAGGGAGCTGAAAGTTTATTTCCTTTCAGTGGCCTCCCATGGGCAGAAACACTACCCAATATGTAACAGTCTAGAATCCCATCAGAAAATTCTCGTTCCCATAGAATTAATTGGAGTCTTGCCACTGAATTCAGTGCAGCCAGAATGTCATCAAGGGGTTTTAATAGGCCCGACTACCCCCAAAAAAAAAGCAAGGAAGGTTTGGCTGTCAGTGACTTATGCAAGATTTCAGTCAGCAATAAAAGCTAAATCAACTAACTGAGAGCACTATTCTGAAACCACAAACTTTTTCCTTCCCAAATATACAGGAAGCTTAGATAACAGAAGAGCAGTATGTAGATGGGAAACAGAGGAAATGGTAGAAAAATATATATATTTAGTTAGCTATTTTGAGAGCTGTAACATTTAGAATTTCAATATTTTTCAACTTTTAATCTCTTTCACATACTACTTTGATTACATTTAATTGGACTTGGACTAGGGTTGTGGGGTTTGGTATTTTTTGGGTTTGGGTGGGGTTTTTTCTTTCCTTTTCTTTTTAAAAAAACAGGTGGAAAGTGAAAAATAGCTTTGAAGCTCAAATCAGTTTTAAAATGCCTGAAACTCCTTAATATAAAAAAAAAAAATTATCAAATCATTTAAACATGTCTGATGTTTACTGTTTCAGATGTCAAATGTTTTCCTGAAATTAAATTTTCTGCTTTTACTGTGATTTTTTTTTTCCTAACTAGTTGAATTGTAGAAGAGATGAGTGTTTGGTGAGAGTACCTGATAGAAAAAATAAACATCTTGAATTTAGTTCTTTTTAGCTCAGGAAGAACTATAATAAATGAAGATAGAGGATAACAGTTGACATGCTTTTTTCAAACTAAAATATAGAGCATGCTGCCATCTTCCTGCATTAAATGCATTACATATACATACATATAAACACATATACATCTGCATATATATATTTAAAAACTGAATGCATTTTTGGAAGAGGAAATCAAAGCATTCTTTTGTTTAAAGACTCTATGATTTTCTTACTCTATAGGCTACAGTTAGTACACTGAAATTTACTAGGATGCTTAGCATTCCTGGTTATGGATCTAATGCAGTATTTTTTTTATTCTCATTCAAACCATCTGTTTATTTTATTTTAATGTATCATGCCATAACTCCATGTAATTATGGACATCCAGTCTTCCAAGACAAACAGCTGACACCTGGAGACATGTAAGGAATAGCTCGTAAGTTAGAGTTATCTGCCCAACTCTCATTACATTGACATTTAAACCATATTCTATAAAGTTCAAGTTAAACCAAAAATATTATTCAGTGGTTCTTGGATTCAGAAATAAACATACAATGGGCTAGACAGGGATTGTCAGGCTGTCATTATAATACTGGCTGTTAACAACCACAATTAAGGAAGACTACATATCAATTATTATTTGTCTGGAACATGAACTTCCCTAAGCATGAAAGGAAGTGATGCAGCCTGTACTACTGTCTCCACTCTCCAGCTAATTAGTACTGTTTTTAATGGCTTCATCTGCCCAGGATCAATTGTCTAATGGGGAACAGTTCTCTGTCAGTTAATAAGGTGAGGAACTGTATAATGTGATTATGTCTGGCTCCAAAATAGTGCTTCAAACAACACTAAAACAATCATGTGATGGAATAAATAGACTGAGGCAGGACTGCCAGATAATTCTGGAGAAAGCAGATTGTTCCAGTAAGGGTACAAATGTCTGATACAAGAATGTGTGGCACCCAGTAAGGGAAGACTAGGACATTGTCTAGAAATGCTGGAAGTTTAATTAAGAGAAAGAGACAGTGGCAATGTGCATTTAAACTGGTGTTTAAAGAACATTAGCACAAGGAATGTGAAAGGGAAGGACTCTATTTCCAAAAATACTTGCAGCAGAAATAAACTGCTTTGTGGTTGTCCCGCTTGGAAGAGCATGCATTTTAAACTTTCCATTCAGAAAACGCCAGCCAGAAAGGTAAAAAACAGCTTGATTATGTACACTGTATGTCTCCGGGCTGCAAAATTTGGGCTAGATGTATAAGCATGCTTACTTCATTCCTCTTGTTCTGCAAGATAATTGGACAATCTCCTTTTGGCCTTTTACAGGGAGTTTGATAGATTACTGACTATCAGAACGGCAGCATTGGGTAACTTGGCACTGATATGCACGAGGCAAAGCAGGAGGTGTAAAAACTTCTTGATTTCTTTCTCCTACAATTGATCACCATTACCCACAGGCTAATTGGCATTGTTCTTGGTGTTTACAAAAAAAGGATTATGCCAAGCCCTTATAAGAACAGAATGCAGGCTTTATGGTATAGGAAATAATGAAGCTTCATAATTAAGCAAGTATGGACATTGCTGGCTTGCTTGCGTTCGAGACAGGGGGGGAGAATAGCTGGTGAAAGCACTGGAGCAATACCCAACACATGCATTTTTGTATTCCAGACCTACTTCCCTCATCTGCCTTTTTTAGTGACATCAGTTTTTCCTTTACTGTCCTTTGCAGCACTGTTTTTTTCTGTTAAAGATACCAACTGTCCTCCTTTGGATAGAAAAAACCACTGAAAAGTAATGAAGAGAAAAAAGAGGGGTATATTTAATAGGACCTCCCCTAATGAAAGGGTTTCTCTCAAACACCTGAGGTTTGCACATTTACAATTACATTCAGATATATTAATGGAAAGTAGCTATAAAGGTTTACCCCTTCTTCCATAGTCGACTTAAGCCATTTGAAAACAATTCACATGCCTCAACACACAATCACTTACACAGTTCTTGAGCCCATCAGAGGAAGAAACTAGAGTTTCAGATCTTTCGATTTCAACACCACCAGACTTTCCTTGGTAACCTGTACTGCAATCCTGTTTGAACCCATTGTGTCTGGAAAGATCATCAGAGTTGACACTGGATGTCTACACCTTGCTCGCCTTCTGAAGTTTTAACCTGCACTATTTGTACACATGAAACATAAAAGCACTGCACAAAAGACTGCAATAACTTAAAAAAAGATGTAACAACCATTGCATGGGGCAGCACTGTGAAGCCCATATTTGCAGAAAAAGGAAGATATTTGCATTCTTTGAAAAGAATGCAGAACAACATAGTCAAAACCTAAAAATGTGAGAGGAAAATAAAAAACTAATTCTTCCATCTGAGTAACATCACCTAAGAATGGATATAATTTTCAGCACATGGACTACCTGACTCCAATTTTTTTCTTTCTGTTTGTGGTAAAATTCATTTCCAGCTAAATATTGTTGCTGACAACTGGAATTTGCATCCAAGGAGAGATTTTAGCTATTGCACATGGAAGGGGTAGCAGTCATCTATCTACTTCTCTTTAGCTAATGTCACACTTAGAAAAGAGAAAATTCTGAATGATACTGCCTTAGGTCCTTCTCTCAGCTCACTACTAAAAACCATTTCTTGTAGCCCATTACTGCAAACAGATAGAGCATTATGTAGCATGGACAGTTCAGGACTGAGTCAAGGCAGAATTGCATTTTCTCAGACCTTCATGGCATGGTAAAATGTACTGGTTCTCAGAGAGACTGGGATCCATTTCTTGTGCATAAAAATGCCAGATGTGTTCAATGGACAATGAGAGAGATTTGTGAAAGAAATACTGTTTAGGAGGGGAAAACAAAGAAGCAGTTTTGAATTTGAAACCATGTGGGGATAAATGCAAAAGTAAAGAGGAGAATAAGTTCTAGTTTTTTCCCTTCTCCAAATGTGTCTTTCAATCATCACTGAATAAATTTCCTTAAGTAAACTTGGAGGCATCAGCAATTCACATAATTTATTAGTGAAAGCTAGAAAATTTATCATCAAAACAATAGTGGGCTTTCTGGGAAAAATTATAGAAGTTTAGATATCTTCAGATTCCAGATAATTTTTAAGATACAATAACAAATATCCCCAGAGGGATAAGGAAACCAGCTATTCTTTTAAGCAGGAATAATTTTTCATAATGTAACGAGTGTTTTTAACTTGATACATGCTCTCACACACTTTCTTTCAATGTTTTAAAGGGTTGGTTAAAAAAAAAAAAAAATAAATTTGACACACCACACGTCACTATCAATTAACAATTACATTTTCTTTACAGATTTGGCTTAGGTGGTTTTTACTTCAAACAGAACATGCAAAGATACCTTATATACCAAAAACAGTCATCAATTAAATCCATCACAGAAGGACTTTTGCTTTTGCTACTGAATAAGTGAGAACATGACAAATAATAACATGAATGTATCAGTGCTCTAGGCCTTACTTCAGAAATAGAGTTTATAATTACTGAGTGGCTGAACACAAATTTTGCTTTTCAATATCAGAGGACTTCACAAGTGCTCAGGGTAAAACATTTCTAGTGGTTCAGGAAGTTACACAAGGTACTAACACAGAGAAAAATGCTTAAGGTAGTATTGTGGAGGGCATAAAGAACACTGGTGTACGTACATACAGCTTTGAGAAACATAAAGCAGTGATCATTTTTGTCTAATCTTTTAGTGGCCCTATTAGCCAGGGTCTTTTTAAGTGAAAGCAGAAATTGCACTACACACAGGCATTTCATCTAATAGTGAACACAAGAATAAAATTTTATTTACATAGGCCACGGTTTTGAAGGAGAACCTGAAGGATTCCCTCACCTGATGTGAATTCACACTCCTGAGACACAAAGTGACACTAGACTAAAACCTAATGGAAATAGAGATTCTCACAACACCTCTACCAGTTTCTTTCTGAAAAAGAATTGCCCTCTCTGTAGCTGGGGACATAAGGAATTTAGTATGTGGCAAAGCTCCCAGCTTTGAGAGGGGAAACCCAGAACACATCATCAGTGAAGCAAGGCCCTGAAGGAGGCTGCACCTCTGGCAGCTCAGCTGACAGACATATACATCGAGGATTTCTCCTTCAAAGTATATAATGGATTAGAAACATGTAACATAAGCTCACGATGCTTAGCTATTGCAGGAATGATTGGTGACAGGAAACCAAAAATCCCCAGGAAAGCAAAATGGCAATGGCTAGGTTTGGAAGTGGTGCTCACAGAGAAAGGGAGGCCAACAGATTTTGCTCCTGTCGGGTTATTTTACTATCTGTAAAGCTCTCTATTGAAGATTACAGAGTCCAAAGGGGAAAAATATCACCAGCTATTTTCACAAAGACAAGTGAAGAATTCTGTCCAGGTGGTACTTTTAGGTCACTGGAGCAGGAGAAGGAGGAAGGGTTGAATTTATTGAATTAAAAGTGAGAGATGATCTGTGAAACATCTTGACACTAGGACAATGTACCTTATTCTTGTAAAACAAGAAAGAGATGTTTACTCAGAGTATATTTTGCTTTTTTGTGATATTTGTGGCATTTTGTATCACTTCCCACTCTTCCTCCTCCACTTTTAAGGTACTTTCCTGCAATGAGTTGGAATGCTACCGTAGCATCCTCTGACCCCTCATAATTCACTTCATTTTTCACTTCTGAAAGGATGGCCCTTATGGAGGGAACTGATACATTTATACTGAGAGGATTAAGCAAAGGCCCCAAGGTTTTGTTGATCAATTCACTCCAATGGAAAAAAGTACTTTGGATGTCACCACCCTGACATCTTTCCTCTTTCAATAGCTCACTGAAAACTTTCCATCAAGTACATTTCATAATGTACTTGATGGAAAGTTCATAAATTAGAAAAGTTTTCCACAAATATTTTAGACTATCTAAACAATGTGATTTTAAAATCATGTCTAGTGGCAATTGATTTGTTTCATAATTATGGTCCAATTCAGAAAGGCAGTTAGAAGCTGAAGTATTAAACTTCTGATGAAGGCAGTGGTGTGTAAATATCTGCTTTCTTATCAGGTATTAGATGCATTTACCTTTCCCTTCATTTCTTTGATATGCTACCTGGACAAAGCCAAAGCTTCTACTGAAGCATTTTTCTTTGCCAGATAGGACTTAAACATAACGAGTGACATAACAAAAAATAAATAATCAGATATTAAATATTTAGACAATCTTTCTAAGGACTAGATAGGGAATAGTTGAGAACAGATTGCCTGAAGAAATTGAGGACCCCAGTACTGATTGGGAACAGATAGGCATCTCTGAAGACTGGAACTATTGCTGCTGTTGTCTGGAATCCAGAGGTCTGACATAATAACTTTCTCTTTCAATCTATCATCTTATTTCATAACTACCCACTGAAAATTGCCAGTAGTGTGCAGGTAACCCACATGCAAACAAAATTGCACAAAGCACGGTACTAATTGCATATTGTTTATGTTCTACCAATGGGCTCAGTTTGGTTATAATCTTGCTTAGTTAGAGAAAACAAGTTTCTTATGTAAAAGCAAAAGCTATGAACTACAGACATAGGAAAGCTTCAGGATAATCTGTATATTTATTGTTTTACTAATATTAACCTTCTGTTTATATACTGCTAAATAACTTGTTTGGCAAGATGGAAGAATGGTAGTTGCCTAAACAAAAAGTGAAAATATCAATTATTGCCCTGGTAGAGGAAAGGAAGAAAAATCTCTCTCTGTTGTCATAGTATGATTGTAGGTTAGCAATACCTGAGCCCTAATCCTTTTAATGATGCTTGGCTGCTGCCCCTTTCTCATCTCAAGTGGGTAAGTTGAAAGCCTGGCTGTCTCCCATCCCTCCCTCCTTTGTGCCTGACTGCATGGGAATAAAGCGGAGGTGGGGAAGGCTTTGCACAGCAGCAGTGTGGGAAGGAGGAACAGCCTGGCACCAGGGGGAGGTCACCATGTCCTTCCCAGCCCCTCAGCAAGTGCCAAACACCCCTCAGGATGTTCACATGATCCTTCTTGCTGCTGTCTCCTCCTCAAATCCCACTGACTTTTCCTCATGGCCCTTTACCCCACCATGGTTTTATTTCCAGGTGGGATAAACTGAAAACTTTTTAATGCTGCTAAAGAAAATCAATCATGAGGAACAAAAGAAGCTTAGGTCTGATTTAGGCTCTATTAATATAAAACTGTTAGGTGGAACAGCCAGGCTCAGCAAGAACCAAGCTGTGAGGGAGCTACCCATAGGAACAGCTTCACAAATCTCTCCATGGGCCACTAGCAGCTTAACAACTGCATGCAATTATTTAGATGTATAGTTTATTTCTGCATAATTTATGCAGATACATTTTCAGCTATTTTGCCCAAATACAAAATAATAGTTTCATGATTACAGCATCATCTGGGGACATCAAAGCACTCCACCATTATGATTCACATCCCCATTAACGATAATGCACAAGACAAATGTGAATCTTTATTAGGCTAATTCTATTTTGCCCATTTTGTAGATGAGTAAGTGGGAGCACAGAGAGGTTAAGTGATTTGCCCCAGGTCGAAGAGTGAAATCTGGAAGTAAAAACAATGTGTGAGTATGGCCTAAAAGCCATATACATTACAATTAAATAATGAGGTATTCCACAGCAAAAGAATTCTAAAAACTGGGGCTTCATATCCTACCTAGTTATGGGTTTAACAGGTAATCTTGCATTCCCCACAAATCACTTCCACTGATCACAAAATAGCTCTGAAGAATGGGGAACCAGAAAAAGAAAAAAAAAAGTGGTTTTTTTCCTCCCTAAAAAGCAAATAAAATAGGAAAAAATGCTGCTAAAGTTGCAGCAATAAGAAATCATCTGTCCTAAAATGACAGTGATTTTTTTGCAGTAGTATCCCTATCTCAAATGTCTTTGATAAACAGACAGCCACTAAAGCAAACCCCTGTGGTCCACAGGAGAGTAAAAGAAAAGGAAAGATTTTTCCTTTAAATACCAAAGTTTTACAGAGCTCTTGTTGATTTATTAATAAGGCAGATGTAATTAACTCCCATTATTATTAACTTAAGGGTCACTAACCTAAATTGTTAACTACTGCTTCTGCAGTTGAGTTTCTAATCAATGCCTGCCTCATAACTAGAAATCCAGCAAAAAACTTTCTTTCTCTAGTGAGGATGTATTTTCAACACAGGATTTATAACACACTCAGAAAAGTATAGCAAGCTAACAACAGACAAAAATGCAGCTAGCTCAAAATTTTGAAGTAATCATTATTTTTCTTTTTTTTTTTTTTTTTGTTTTCCTTCAAGATAAAAAAGCTAATTTACTATCTTCAGCCATTTAAATGAGCATGACATTTAAAAGAGCCCACATGCTTCACATTATTTAAGATTCTTAACTATGCTCTGTTGTTTAAATTGAGTAGAATTTGCAAAGTTTTAGTCACAAGACACTTTCAGAAGAGACTTCACTGTGCAGAAACTTCCACTGATTAGTTATTATTTATTATGCATTAGAAAGAGAAAAACATAGGGAAAAACAGGCATTGACTCCTGCTGTGTTTAAACAGTTTCATATTTCCCATTAGATCCATTAGACACTGTCGTCACTTAAAGTAAATGTTTAACCATTAAGTAGGGAAAAATCTGGAAAGTCCCTTCTTTTTCTCTCCCAGAGCCCCATTAAAACTTCGTAGTGTTACCATGCTGAGAGCAGACACATCCTTTTGCTGAACATACAGCTGACAAAACCTTAGCAGAATGCCAGAAAAGTCAAATATATCCCTTGATGTGGCAATGAAGGAACATGGTTCACCTTGGTTTTGGTGTTATCTTCACTTCAACTGTTGCAGTATACAAACAGCCAGATTCTGGAATTTCAGTGTTTCCACAATATCTGTCTGTGTGTTTTATTTTATATTTGTGTGTGTTCAATTGTATTGAGAACTCCTGGTCCTGAGTGGCTGCAAAATTGTCCCTTCTGACGTGTCATCAAAGCATTGCAATGTTCAGTGGGGCTCTGGAGTTCAGTGCAGACTGAGGGAGTGAAGAGCAGGGTCCCTTGGTAGGGCATGTTTAAAAGGTTTTGTCTAAAGGATTCTTCCAGAAAGCTCAGTGTTCTGTTTGAACAAATACATTCTTTCCCAGAGGAACTGGGTGTCAGCCAGATCTTAACCACACTACCATCAAAAGTTATTCCTTACTGACACACCAAGCAGCAGCTGGCCAACTTTTTTTTTTTTTTTATCTGAATATGAACTTTCAACAAAAATCCCTTGGTCAACAAAGGAAGAGCCTTTTGTCATGAACTCCCAGAATAATAGTCTCATTCATCAGAAAGCACTGAGCATGCAGTGATAAACTCCAGTGCAGCTGCGTTGTTTTTCTTGTATCTCATTTTCATATCTCTGATGAGTTCAGCTTCCTCTGATTCACAAGGTAGGGAGATCTACAAGGAGGCAATATCTTCATGCACTACAAGTTCCCTTTTTGTCTTAGCTAATCCTCTCATTTCAAAACTGCTCTGCTGCAGTCAGTCCAATATTTTTTTGTTAGCATTAGGTTTGCATATGAATCACTAAAGGTTAATAATGTTTTCTGGATACCTGAGAAGTCCATTCATGCAATATATAAAAGACTGTGAACTTTCCCATCCCAATACATGTTTATGAATATGCCATAAAATTGCTGACATTATTAAGTTAGCTGGCTCAAATTTAAGACTAAAGTAAATAATCAAGCTCATTGCCTTTGGAATCAATAATAGCCCATTTCACCTCCGGTTTCCTTCACTGATAATTTCCTTGGAAAAAAGTTGCTAAGTGTAGTGTCAACATCAGTTCTAGATACACTTCCCTTTGAATTATAAAATTCTAGTAAGTTAAAGGCAGGACTGATCAAAACTGAAATATGAATTTAGTAAATTATACTAATATGATATATCCAATAAAATAATTTTATTTAAAGTTCAAAGATAATTTTTAAAAGCAGAAAGAAACCATTCATTCCAAATGAAAAGTTAGAGATTTACAGACTAATGTGTTTTCCAAGATTTTGAGTTATTTCTTCGCTTCTCAGTTATTTTCATAGGTGCTCCTCATGGTTCTCTCCAGTTGAAGAATTTTTATAAGTATGTGACATCTATAGGAATGCCAAAGTAATGTGTCATGATTTTGCAAAGCATTTAGCTAGAAGCAACAAGACATATTAAGTTCCTTAATAAGTTAATCACTTCCTTATACACTTCAGTATGAAGCTGCAATTGATAAAAAATATTGAGTTCACCAAGAAAAGCTACAAATAAATACAAATAGAAAACCAAAAATTATGTATGTTGGGGTGAATATAATCTGATCATTTCCAGCTGATAATTTCACTAATTTCGTTATGTAACTGAAATAGAAGAGAATTAAGACAGCTGACATACATTACTTGAATAACTGTTCTTGTTTTTTTTTCAGCTCAGTGTTACAAATAACTGGAGTTACTGCTCATTATGAAAAGAGCTGTATTTTTTTAATTTTTAGCCATAAATTATTTCAAATTATATTTTTTTTTATATCGGAATAAGAATTGTTATTTTTTTAAATAGTTATGTCAGCTCTCACAAACATAGTGCACTCTAATTTGGATTTGCAGTAGTGTATGACAGCTCAAAATATTTCTTATCACAGTTCAGACGAAAATATGAATCTATAAATGACATAAAATATTGTTCAAAATCACCTACCCTATTGCAAATCGAGTCTATTTCCATACATTTTTGTCAAGCTATGCTGGATTTTCACTAATATAGCAAGCCATAACGACTTTATCATCTGAATGTCAAAAAGCATGTATCAAACATTTCATAGAGAGAGATTTGTGCAAAATTTCATTTCCTCACTGAAAGCCATGCAAGAATTTGTTTCTATCACAGGGTGAAACCTGGAAATATCCACATTTCTTCTCTTGTCTTCTTTGTCTCTCAGGATAGATTGAACAGAGAATTTGGACTAGTTCCTACACTCTTCATATTCAGTTCTTTTTTACTTTGATGCACATCAGTGCTAAGATACAGACAGAAGAACAATATACCCACCTTGTTTAGGCCTTTCAGGGTCAGATTTAATGGCAAATACAAAACAGATACTGGAGTTGAAAACATTTTTGTCTGTACCAGTGGAGTATTTGGAAATGGTTATCAAAAACATTATTTACAACTTTGTCCACAATTTAATGCATTTTTGGCAGCTCTTCATTTGAAACACCCTTGCTAGAGGTTTTAACGAGAAGTTAAAAAGCTGAACATAGATTAAATAGGGAAAATTATTTATAAATATAAAGAAAGAAATAAAAATAATGTTAAATTTTCTCCAACAGCATAAACTGATTAAGAGGGATTGTTAACAATTGATAGAAAATCTGGTGGTTATTTTTGAGAGCTTTAACCCTGGGGCTATAAACATACACAAAAAAACCCATGAAGTAGAATATGGCGTTCTATGTGAACAGTTGCACTTGGGATTTTGCTATACATATTTTAAAAATATTTTTTGTATTTTGGCATATTAAAAACTCTTTTAAAGCCTTTTATTTTAAAATGAAGACACATAGATATTCAACTCAAGGAAAAAAGAATAATAGTCATATAGATATCACTGAATCCGAATTCATGTAATGTCAACATGGAAGAAGTTTTAAATTAAACCTTAAAATGAACCTAGTTTATGCATCCCTCTCACACTGAAAAAGAATAGTAAAAGTGTATTCTACTTTTCATTACAACATTGTATGTATAATAACAATACAAGTAACATGCAAGTATCAAAGAACCTTTTGATAAGGTATTCCTCACCACAGTTATTTATGCTTGCAACAAGTTAGGAGACCACATTGTTATATGCTGGTAAAAGTATCCTATGGTCCCTGTTTAATTCCTAGAGAAACCTGTCAGAGGTAAAAGATGTGCTACAAAAGGGATAAAAAGTAAAGAACATGTCTATTATCAATTTAATGACAGGATAGACGTTGCCTTCAAAGTTTTTCCTGTTACGAAGCCTCACCAGTGAATAAAAGTATCTAATGTATTATTCAGATAAAGGCCTCTGAACCTTAGACAGAAGGAAATCCATACTGCCTTACATTGCTTTATTAAGTCTATATTAAGGGCTCCATTACTTTAAAGAAACTGTTTAAGTAACATTAAGGCTATGACCCAAACTGACAAAAGTAGGGAAATACAGATAGCTGAATTTCCATCTTTAAAATATGCTGCTGTGGAGAAGAAAAAGGAACAATGGAATATGAGACTTTGCTTCTCATCTTGGGCTGAGAGAAATATTTGGGACAAAAAAAAAAAAGCCTGAATCTTCACCTGGCATTCAACTGAATCCAAATAAAAACTGTTTAAAGTTTGGCTCTCTTCCCATTACCTCACACCACGGGTCACTTGCAGATAGAGGAGCAAGTTTTCAAGCTGCTATAGGAATGCAGACAATTCTTTCCTCCTTTGCAACAGCAACTGTTAGAATAAAAGACCCAATTATTGCTGCCAGAGCTGTATGTAAAACATTGGTGCTCAAGGGTTTTCACACGTTATCTGCCCAAGAGATATACTCTCTCTCTAGAGAGTAAAATATATATATATCTACCTTACTTTTTTCCTTTATACAGAGGTAATGTAGGAAAGAGGATGTAAGGGGATAATTAGATCACCAGCAACAATATTGATGGGTTGAAAAGTGGCCATCATAGTATTGGAAAGAAAACACCATTAGACAACTATTTCTTACCTGTACCTCCTAGTTAGAAGATTTAAAATTAATTTTCCTTTATACCATCACACTCTGATATCAGATAAACTCTAACACAATTCTATCAAGTAATAAGTAAACTAGAAAAATCTGTTGTCTAAATGTTTTCTTTAAGGCTGATATTAAGTGCAATTTCATTTGTCAAGAGAAAGGCATAAATCTTTTCATTTCACCTGAAGGCCTGAAGCACATTTACACAATAAATATTTTTGTTGTTGAAGACACAGATAAAGGCCTAAGTAGTATTCCTATTAGTATTTTAGCACACATTTAAAACCTTTGCTAATAGAAGTATAAGAGAGGCTTGTGGCTACCAACATCTTTAAGTCTATCACCAGCTGAATTATAGTTTTAAACATAATTTTTTTCTTTATCTGTCTGGTCTCACTTCTCCATTGACATATAATATTTTTTACCCTCAGCATAAAAACATGACATGGCATCTTTTATAAAAAATCCAGAGACCAGTGTCATAAAGACTGAGAAAAAAGTTCCTCTTCATCCAATTCCTAGCTCTGTGAGTGAGACCTTGCAAAGCTGCATCAAAAAATTACTGTCATTAGGCACCAGTGTTTAACTGTGGGAATTAGAAACACCAAATTTGGAAATAAGACATTGATGGCTCCTAAAGTTCCTCAGATCAAGATTCAATGGCTTTCTGAAACATAATTTTGGCTAAATCTGTATTTAAACCGCAGGTGATGGCAAATGATTAAAGTTGCAGTGTTTATGTAAGATCAGATTCAAAGATCTAGGACCTCTTTCAGATTTGTGTACAATGACTTTATAATAAAACTATATGACATCCAAACTAGAGATTTGTGAGATTTGATTGTAATTGCCTTAGAAAAATAATGAAAATATAAGAGATCCAATTTTACAAGACATTCACTCGTAAGGACAAAGGGTTAAATGGATAACAGGATATATTTAAAAGATTCAAGATGAACAAACAGGATCAAACATAATAAAAATTAACCAGCCATAATGAGCCAAGCAGCTACCCTTCCGTTCTTGTCATTTTCATTGTGATAGAAATAACACACAGCACTTTATCTCTCCTAACCCTGGTGCTCATGTGCCTTGCACCAGAAAAGAAAATCCCAGGGAGCTGCCTTGCACAGGTCCTGTCTCCATAGTTTGTGAAACTATGGAGAAAATAATCTTTATTGTTGAAACAATATGTATTTCCTCGCCCTTGGGCCACTCTCCTTTCAATCCCACATCTGCAAATCCCTCAGCAGTAAGTGGCTGGTGGGGTTCTGCAGGCTTCACCACTCACCAGGGTTACAGAGTTGTCCTGTCCCTCACCTGCTTCAAAGATACTGTTTTCTGACAGGAATCTGCACTTATTACTGATATGATCTTGTGCTCCCTAGAGAACCTCTTAACCATCTATTTCTTGAGAAAACACATTGGCCCTAGTCTTACTTGAATTCCCAAGAAATCTTACTTGGAACTACATGGTGTCAGATATGTGTACTTTCCTGAAGCTGCTAATGAAAGTAATGAGTGATAAGGCTAATTCTTAAATTACATTCTATTAGGCTCTCACAAGATGGACTTCCCTTCTCTCTTGCCACAAAGAGCCAAGGAAACAACAGGAACTGGAAAGAAAGAAAATTACATGGCAAATTCCCAGTAGGCTCTGAATAGCATTACTCCCTGACAATGATCAGCTACCCTGAGCAAGCAGAAAACCATGTTTTGTGTAACAAGTCTCATATGCTTATTTGCATCTTCTATAATTTTTCAAGAAATAGAAAGTGTAGATGGAGTGTGAGGCCTTTCATAAAGGCTCCTTCTCTTGAAAAGCCAGTGACACATCTTCTGCATTCCCTCCTAATATTCAAGGTGTGTCTCTCTCAAAATGCAATAGGAACACTCTCCAATATTTCATCAATTTACATCACTGACAACCATTTAATTTTTCAAGGTCAGTAGAAATAACCCAATAAATATGGAAGAAGATGATGAGTGACAAGATTCTAGCTCTCTGTTTGGCACAACATGTTCTGAGACAACCTTGTCTCAGTATTTTCTTTTCTAAAATGGGAAAAATAGCTTTCTACATATCTAAGTGCAATTTTTAGTAAGTGAAAAGTCAGTAAATTAAATTGCTCTGCAAAAAACTACAAAGAGCAATGCTAAGTATTCTTCTCCCCTTTCATTGCGTGCACCTGAAAATATAGGGGTTGATCCATTCCTTCCCTTCTTCTTGAAGGAAAGGAATCTTGCTCCTTTATCATAACAACACAGTTTTTTAATGAAAATATTCTTGCTCTCTCTACCAGCATAGTGTATTTTAAACCACAAAAGGCAAAACTTAATCTTAAGACTGGCGCTTCAGTGCAAGACACGGACTGCTCTCTCGACCTGGCAAGAGAACAGCTGGATCTCCATCCTGTTGATTGAGCAGGTGTAAAGACTTCATCCTGCAAGGTGCTGCTAACCTGTGGAAAGTTCAGGCCTGTATTAACATTTAAGAATAAGGGTAGTCCTCTTGCAGGTTGTACCACAATAGATACTCGCACATATGCACATAAACACATTGTCATAGACCTCTACGTATGAATGCACACACAAATAAATGGCTGACAGCTGGATACAAATGCAAAAATACATCTTAGGCTGGGACACTTTGAATTATTTCTAACATGTACAATGCAAACCAACTATTTGAAATGTCACAAAGAAAATTTTCTCCCAGGATGCATTCTTGCATGCTAAAATTCAACTAATACTGGACTCCCTTTTGGAAAAATAAACATTAAAAAGACTGTGTTTCAAATGGAAGTGCTGACAGGCCTTTGAGTATCGCAGCTTGAATAGTATCACCACTGTATATTAACAACTGTAGTCATAAGATCTCAACATTTTCCCCCTCCCCATCTTTCCCTGGAGCTGCTCAAAAAGCTAAGCCCCTTTTCACAATCTTAATGACCAGAAGTTGAAAAAAAAAAAAAAAAGAGAAAGAAAAAAGTAAAAAAAGACTTAAAAGTTCGGCTGGATTTTCTTCTGGTTTCCTAATGAGCTTAACATCTCATAAGACGCTTTGGTAAAGGAGAAAATCTTTTCAAAAAGACCCATTTTCCTGCTGACAGTACAATCTTTCTGAAGTAACATCAGAAGACCATAAGGGTGACATCCAAGCCACCTGAGCTGGTGATACAAGATCTTTAACCAATAGATTTCTATCCCCTCTTTACTCCACATTTTTTAGCAACGTAGTTCTTTAGAATAGCGTCAAAAGAAAAATTTCAGTTTAGTTGTTTAAAGGAAACAAATAACTTTGTCACCAGATCTCTGCAAGAGTTTGACCAAAGTCAAAGTGTACTGCAATTTAATTTGTCATAAAAGACCTGAACTTGGGGGCTCTTAATAAAACAGGGGATCAGAAATTTATGTGGTTTCATGCCACATTGTGCATGCATGAACAACAGTACCTAACCTATTTCATTACTTCTTCTTTTGTTTGGTTTTTTTTGGCTGTTTAATTGTAGAGAATAGTCTCACAACAAACTTGAATCCTGCACTGTGGAAAAAAGAAAGTAAGGAACAACTGCTACATGTGTAATATCTGTATAAAGGAATGCTGTCCTGAATGCAAATACATCTATACATGGGATTTTAACACGTAAAAAAGTTGCTTACATAACTGCCATTGCCTACATTAGCTGTCTGATGGAAAAAGAGTGGGATTACTTCAGTCTTTGGATTATTTACGTATCAGAGCAGCTCCAAACTAGGCCTTTCTAGATACTATATCAGGTAAAAATATATGAGTTTGCCATTTGTGTTGTGATATGGTGGCACTACAATACAGCAAGATGTGGCATTCTTGAGGTACATAAGTGTAATGCCACATAATTACATCAAGAAGCTTCATTACCGCGTCAGAAATAATCAAATTCTGCAATTTATTTTTGTTACAGGAACAAATGTGTAGACTTCAAGGGAATTTATCATAGATTACACCTAAAAAAGCAAGAGGAAGAACTCAACAATGCTTCCTTTTGAAATCTGGTGAAAGAGGACTTCCCATTCATCTTTATATAAGTTCTGTGATTTTTGCCTTAGTTGCTCTAATTCTGTAATTTCAGAAATTATGGAACACCTGTTGTGAAATAAGCTAAAAATTATTTCAATGTATTTGAAAGTCTATTTAAGATTGGGTTGGATTTTTTTTTTTTTTTTTTTCAGAAACAGACCACCAGATCAAATATCATGTAAAAATGCAGTTCTCCTAACACCTTGAATTCCTGTACATTTTAAGTCATTCTTCTAGGCATGGTTCAACACTGAGTGAAGTGGGAATGCCTCACCAGAGTAGGTGAGAGTCCAGCAGGATGCACTTCCAGAACGGGACTTTCCAATGACCTTCAACTTTATTTGGTAGTTGACTCCAGAAGTGGGAATTAATTCTGCCCCCAGGTCAGCTTAATCCCCTTGTGAGAAGAACCCTTCAATTATGATAAACTCTGTTAAATTATTTATGATATCTCTGTGATCTAATGAAGCTTTATTCTGCAAGACCTTTGTCTCAGGCTCACACAGGGAAAGAAATGGGGCAACGGGTCACAAAACTCAAGTAAATGTAGACTCCAGAGCAGGAGCCCTAAAGAGGCTAGTTCAAATTTATTCTTAAAAAAATTGTGCTGATTAGTGATAAGAAGTAGTCTAGCCCATAAAACCCAATTCTGGCCGGTTTTACAGTGAATATGGTAACAGAGAGGCGACTGAGTCTGCCAAGGAAACATTTCAGTTCCTGAGGTAGATTGCAGGAAGTCCTATAGTCCTGCAATTTTCACATAACCTTTATTGTCTAATTTTCAACTGGCTGCTGTAGGCTGTAAAAATGAATTTGTGAATAAAAAACCAACCCAAATCCACAAGACTGGTGCTTTGGGATATCCAGTCTTAGTACCTGACCCAATAAAAAATATATATACACATTCAACTTCCACACCATTAAAGCCAGACATTTTCTTTTAACAAAACCTGACCCTCAGTTGTAGTCAATACCATACAGAGGCATTTAGAGAGTAACAAAATCTCACAGGAAATTCTTTATATAAAGAGATTCAGAAATGAAAATACCATGCAGGTCGCAGTCATTGGCACATAATGGTGCAGTTAAGCCGTTCATTTTTAATTAGGTCTGTGATCAGAAAATAGCCAATTTTGCTTTCTGCTTCTTGGTGTGTTCAACAATTTTGTCAGCCAAAAACTGTTAGCTGCTGAATTTTTAACAATCCTTTATTGGATAATAAGGTTTTGTTTTCATTTCTTTCAAATGGCTGGGGCCTCCGCTAACAATTATATTGGGGGAAATTTTCCACAGTAGGTGGGCCCCACAGTCTGTCTAAACCTTGGATTAGCATTTTAGAAAAAGAAGAAAAACCAGAGGGAAAAACAAAGTACGCTTAAGAAGGGCAGGTTTGGTCTTGGGTGCAAGCAGAATTGGGTTACTTCATTACATAAATTAGGCAAGGGAAATGAATATATTCAACATTGTGAAACTTATATGAATCTGCTAGTGTCTGGCTTGGCAAGATCCAGCCACCTAGTTGAAGTAGTCTTTAATTAATGATCAAATAAAACTATACTTGTTACTTCAGGAATAACGTGAGATTTTTCCAGTAGAGGTGGGCAGGTGCCTGCCTGGCTCAAGAGCTGTTTCTGTCCTACCACAAAGTTTCAGTGACCTGTTTCAAGGACAAAGTCCTTTTGGTCTACAGAGGCACTAGTTCACATTTAATTCAGAAAAACCTGCTGCTCTTACCACCTTGGGAACAACATCTCTGCAGACCCAATCAAGTTGTACCTCTCTCCTCCTTTTCATTTCCAAGGCAAAAGGAGAGTTTCTGATTGGCTCATCAAGACACATTTCTTTGATCCTTATGCACTTTATTTCAGAAGACAGTTTTGAGGCTTGTGCATAACTTCTGCTTTGCTCTCCGGTCTCACATATCAGCCAGCATTACCTTGAGAGCTTTGAGATGGCACATCAAGAAAAAGTGCCCATTTTGGACATGGGCCTGAGTCCAGAAATTTGAGTATAAGTGAGTCCCCAAATGGTTTTCAAATTGGAGATGCAAAGTCAATGACGAAAAGACAAAAAGAAGATAATATGAAGAAAAAAAATGAAAGTTCAAATGCACTGAAAATAGGAACATGCAAACCATAGAACAAAGGGGATCTGTTTTGGGGGGTTTTCTAAGAGTCTTTTAAATGGTTTTGCAGAATTGTACTAAAAAATCTCCAAGTCAGGAGGAGGAATGTAGACATAATATATGTAGGGTTCATTGCATCGCCTTTCCTGAGAAGACTGCCTGGAACTTTGCATTAAAAACTCAGTTTTGCTTTCAACTTTGCCAGGCTTTAATGATTTCCTATACAGGTACAAAAAAGAATGACAAAGTGAAAAAAATCCAGCCATACCAGTTCAAGCATTTTTATGCATAAGGTAAAAGCATGATTTGATTCATAAATATAAAAATAATCTAGTGACTTTTTCTTTATTTCAAAGACTCTTCAACGGTGTAAAATTCAGCATTTTGGTTCTCATATTTGGCTTGACTCACTATTATAGTCAGCAGAGTTTCTCCCTAAGGAATCAAAACCACAGAGCCCATCTACTGAAGAGCTGTATTTAACCTTCTATGCAGCCAGGAAATTGAGATCACCCAAGATCTCCTGCCCAGTTGTCTAAGGTTTTTTCACCTTCTGATTGCACTGGTCCGGATCCTTTCAAGTCTCAGAGTTGTTCAGTTTCTGCTTCACCTGATTTACCAGGGTAAACTTTTCTATCTGAGCTTTGCACTCTCCATGCTACTTTAAAAGGCTGCTTAGCCTGAGTTTCAGATGCAATGAGCTCAGTGAAATCAATGGGAAATATCTGTGCACACCAAAGGCCAGATTTTGATCCATTGTGCTCAAGCAGAATGATCCTCATTAACCTAACAGATAAAGGCAGCACCGAGCAACACTTCTTTAATATCCATGAAATCACTATTTCATGATACCAGTGAGAGCCCAGGGAGGAGGATTCTTGGTTGCAATAATTAATAATTTACAAAAAGCTTTAACTAAGCAAGACATTGCCCACCTGGAAATTGGAATGAAAGGATATTAATGAAGCTGCAATGCAGATGGTCATGTTGAAGGTGATGAAGAATTTATTAGGGAGACAGCCATCAGAGGCTGTGTAGTATATGAGGCATAAAACTGCTATAACTAATGACAGCAAGTAGTTTAGGCAAGTAATGGAGAGCACAGCTACAAAAGGGAACATGGAGATATATTATTTAGTAATAAAGTTCTCATAAAAATGTGAAATATGAAGTAGAAAGATTAATATGATTGCACAAGCCATCTTAAATATCCATACTGAACTTCTGCCTTTAAAAGAAGTAGACTGAATTTATGCCCAAATCTCAACACGTAAGTCATGGCACTTATTTACATAGTTTATGCAAACTATTACAGATCTATGCATTTAATTTATTGAAATAATGTTTGAAAGGGGTAAAATTTATTGCATTAACAGTACAGCAGATGCTATATTTCTACCTGCCAAGTGATCCAAGAAGAGTAGGTCAGGTTATCAATCATCATATCACAGTGCAGAAGATCCAAGGGCCTGCAGGTTGGCGGCTGCGCTCCTTTAATAATTACAGTTTTCCCTGAGATTGAGCAGTAATCCTTTCTTTACATCTCCACGGCTGGGTTTAATCTTTGCACTAAACCTAGGTGAAAGAGTTGACTGCAGAAGAAAACATGACTATAAACATTGCTTAAGACACCTTTTTTTCCCAGCACTTTGCATGCAATTGGAGCTAGAAAATATTTTTTGCATTAAACCACCACTTATATGGCTTTCTTTTAGTAGTAGAAAGCTAAAGAATTTTAGATTATGCTAACACTGGCATGCAGAGGAGAGGAGTAAGGGGAAATTACAGAGGATTCTGGGCTATTTTTAAAAGCTGTCTAAGCCTGCTTTCCTCTCACCCATCTAAATTCATAATACATTAGGAAATGTGTCTTTAATGCATACATTGATCAAGCTGCCTAATTAGAGGAAGCCATTCTTTTTTCCAGTTCTTTTCAAAATGCATGAATGCTTATCCAAGACTGAACCCACTATACTTGAAGGAGAATTTTCTGTCCAAAATAAAACATTTTTCTAGTGCACGTATCCTGCAACAAAAAAAGCATTGCAAATTGCTACACTTCAGTGCACAATAAAGGTTTATCCTTCTTTCCAGATTAAACAGAAAAAATTACCTAAAATATTTTTGGTGCTATCAAAACAGGGGATTTTAATGCATTTGCCCAAATTTAGCCATAATGTTTATCTTTAGTGGAATTACAGCAATGTAAGACTGGCAAGAAAAATACTAAAGGATTTTCTTGAAAACATTGACCTCATCATTCACTTAGAAGGACAGGTATTTTCTTTTTATTTTTTAAGTTTTTAATTATTTTTGTGCCATATAATTTTTTTTTCTATCGAGCACTTCTTCTACCCATTCAAAGGCCATCAGTACTGGGAAACACTGCTTGCATGTCTGGTTTGCTGAGATGATTTTGGAAAGAGGCAGATGTTGAACCGATATATATATTTTTGACTATCACAGTAACTGGCTAGTAAAAAAATGGAATATGATAAGATGCTTTCTGTCAGAGTTTTCTCAGTTGTCCATTTCAATGTACAGAGTTAAAACGGAGCTCGCTGCTAACACTGAGGTTAGACCCTGTCTCCAGAACACGCCTTCCCTGATGTTAAACCAACACTTAGGTAGTGAATAATATATATATATATATACATATATCTCCAGATAAATGAAATCAGCTTACATGACAGTGTTCTTTTTCTGCAAGCCCCAGCTCTGCAGGGTTGGGACAGGGAGCTAAAAACTGTAGCTTGTATTTGGAAATGTAGACTTTGGTGATGGACTTGCATAATGGTGGTTATAGAATTAATACATCCTCAATCACAGTCTAACAACTGTGTGTTTGGTTTTTTAAAAAAATGGAAAAAATACACTGTCAGTCATTTGCATAATTCAGAGACATACTGAATTAAATAAAATGTTTATTTTGATAAGTCAGCAGTAATATTTTATTAGTAAATACTGGGTGACTCACAATTGAGAGACACAGAAAATCCTCTAAAGGGTAGTAGTATGAACAAATTTATAGCTTTTGTTCCTTTGGGGCACTTGTTTACAAATCATATTATATCTTTGATAAGGAATATTCAATTTTCCTTTTAAACTGTTTCTATTCTTTCCTTCTTTCTCTCGCATTTTCTTTTCTTTCTTTTGGAGGGGAAAAAAGCTTAGAAAAAAATTAACCTACAGGGTGGATAATTTCCTTTTTCCATAGTACACTGAATTATTTTGCTACCACAATGTAGTTTGTTATATTTAGTAGAACGGGGTTTTTTGAATCATAAATGAATAAACTAGTTCATTTAACTGTTACTGGAATTTTGCACTTTCCCCTTGTGAGTGGTTTTGCTGGTCTTATAACACTATTTGGCTAGTTGAAATCTCATGAGTTATGAGTGTTATTTCCTTACAATTGCACATATTTTCCATATTTCACACAAACCAATTATTTATCACACACATATACATGTGTTTCAAATTATTTTTAAATTAGTTCTTTCCTATTTTATACTGTTTTAAATTACTCTCAGTGTTTTGAATCTTAAAATAAATGATCTATTCAGCCCTTACGAATGTTTTTCAAGATTTCATAGAATAGCTGCTGGTTTGTTTATGAAGAACACACTTTCTCACCTATGCATCATATCCTCTTGCACCAAGGGCTACTTGGCAGCTGGTTCTCCCCTTCTCTCCTAGGAATGGTGCAAAGCCAGACCAGTATGATAGAAACCAGGAATACTTGAGGTTCAAGACATTCCTTAAACCATCCTCCTCTACTTCTGTTGTGCCAGATGGCAAAGGCTGCATAAATCCACATGCCAGCCCTGCAAACAATGGGCCAAAGAGAAAGGTGATACCTGAGTCTGCATGTGGCACCATAAGGCAATGTTTAATGGACAGTGTATTGGATATATTTTAAATATCATTCATTTAAATATAATTTAAAATAAATGTTTCACATCATATTTTATAGTGTATATTTAGATGAGAGATATAGATATAGTTTTAATATATAGATATCTCCTCTTCCATTTCAGCAGTTAGACAAAAGGGTGCAGTCAGAAACAGACATATAATGCCAATCAAATTCTGGCTTTGCGGATGGTGCTGTTGGGAGGAGTTTGTTTTTTATAACAATTTATATATTTATATATATTTTGATACCTCTAGGCTGTTCGGGAGGAGTGGGATCTACCTGTCAAGGAGAGGCAAGAGAATCTTTGGCAGCAGGCTGGTTGACTTGCCTGGTTTAAACTGAAGGACTCAGAATGCAGGGTCCAGAGGGGCAATGCTCAGGCCATGGCATCCAGCCTGGGGATAAGCCTAGACATCCTGAGCAGCAGCAAGTGTTCCTTGGCTGCCTCCCAGGATGAGAACCAGAAGGCCAAGATCCTCAAGGGTGTGTGTGATTGCGGCAGATCCTCTTGCGCCCCTCCTGGGAAACTTGTATGCCAAATTACCTCTCTGCAATGCCTGCACACAAACACCCACAGGAAGGATTAAGGATTAGAGATCTGTGTGCAGTCACAGGGCCACGATGTCCTTGCAATTGCAGAGACGTGGTGGGATAGTTCACATGACTTGGATGCTGTCATGGATAGCTATGTCCCTTTTAGGAAAGAGAGCACAGACTGAGATGCTGGAGCTGCTTTTTATGTTAGGGTGGAACTGGGATGTATATCTGCCTTGGAGAGGATCACAAATGAGTGGAGAGCTTATGAATAGAAATTAAGAGGTAGGCAAATATGGGTGACACTGTTGAGGGAGTTTGATACAGGTCAGGAAAATGGTCACTTGGTCAGGAAAAAGTTGATTAGGCTGCTTACAGGCAGCTGAAAGTGCCCCCATGACCAAAGGGCCTGGTTCTCTGGAGGAAATCAACCATTCTCATATCTCTTGGGAAGACAACACTGCTCCGTACATGCAGTCCAGGAGGCTCCTGCAGAGCACTGATGATAACTTTTAGACATCCATGGGGGAGGAAAGGTGTGCTGCTGGACCCTGCCCTAACAAACAGTGAAGGACTGGCTAGGGTTTTGAGTGTTTGGGGGCAGTCTTGGCTGCAGTGGCCATCAGATGGCTAATTACCATCAGATGAGCAGGAGTTTAGGATCCTGCAGGAAGGAAGCAAGGCAGTGAATAGGATTATAACCCTGGACTTCAGGAGAGCTAACTTTAGCCTTTTAAAGGACCTACTTAGAGGAATCCCACAGGTTAGGGCTCTAGAAGAGAAAGGGGTTGAAGAGAGCTGCTTAATTTTCAAGCATCAATTCCTCCGGGCTCAAGATCCGTACATGCCTGTGAGCCAGAATATGTTAAATGAAGCAGATTTTAAAACAGTACCTATTGTCTTTCTTTAACCTCTTCCCTTTTCTCTTGATAGAAGTTTATGTTTTTCTTATCTGTGGTTCTGCAGTCACTTTTCAGGCTATGGAATAATTTAAATAACATTTTATGAGTCTTAGTATCAGAGGTTCAATTAGAAATCCAACCTTCACTGCTTTTCTTCCATCCATTCAATTTACACGCAGTAAAATGTTACCATCTTTATATCTCAAGAGACTGTATTAAAAATCTTCCTGCTGCTCTAGATCTTCAGGCTCCTGAGGCTCACATTCCACCCCTACTCTATTTCTGGTGAAGAAAGCACTGCTTCCGGAGCACACAGAAAAAAACAAACCAACAAGCTGACAAACAAAAACCTATTCAGAAAGTCAAAATATTTCTGTTTCATTTTTATTTCTGAATAAAGGAAGTATTTTTTTCTTCTCCCAGAACCAGCTTTTCTATGTGGCAGGTAATGAAAAAATGCAGAAAAAGTTTTGTGGTTTTTTGGTTGGTTTTTTTGGTTTGTTTTTTTTTTTGGTTTGTTTTTTTCCACTGGTTCTGATTTCTCACATGGAGTTGACTTGGGAAGTAAGAGAGGACCTGCTCCCTGGGATGGCTAAGTAAGCTAACTCACAGTGAGCTCTTTGCTCAGTATTTTCCCAGTAATGTTCTGGGATGTAGAGAAAATCTTCAGAAAACAATTTTTTTGCTCCTGAATTTGTTTCCTTTTCTCTACATTGTTTGGGCAATTACTCAGATTTCCATGCCTCACCAAAAATAATTGCCTGTGGAAAAGTAAATTTCATAATTGCCTTCCTAACAGCTGGCCTGAACAACTTGCAAATTTTCCACTTTTCCAAGTAGTTTTTTGTTTAGTCTTTATCAATGTATATTTGAAAATGTCATTATTTGCTAGTTATATAGGCTTCATTTTATATGCCTCTTTCTTAACAAAGATCTTTCAAAGGATAATTGAATGTCAATAATTTTTAACTATGTCTAAAGTAACCTTCTCCTAATTTTCTAAACTATATATTTTTCCATGACTTTTTTTCCTCAAAAAGAAAGATTAAATACTTTTTATTTCCTTAATTATTTTGCAATACAAGAACAAACATAGATTAATTTTTACTGTCTCTATTTTCCTAACCCAAAATTCATTTTTTTATTATGTATTTCTCATATATTTTGCCTAATTGCTTTTTCCCAGTTTTGAATTCTGAAAATAAAAATGTTTCATACTATTGAAAGATCCTTTTAAAAATGATAAGTATGAACATTTCTTCTTCCTTGTAATTCTAAATCCAATTACAAATCTAAATGTAAAATTAAATATGAATTATTATGTTTCTCAGTTAAACTATACTTTAAATTAGCTGCTCTGAAAAATTTCAGGGCATCCTAATGAACAACAAGTTGCAGCATATAGTAATAGAATCTTAGAACATCATGGAGATGGAATGGACTTTAATCATCACCTAGTCCCCACCACCCCTGACAGGTGTGGGACACCTTCCACCCCACCAGGTTGCTCAAGGCCTTATCCAGCCTGGCTCTGGACAATAGTAGGGTTGGGGCACCCATGACCTCCCCGGGAAACCTAGTCCAGTGTCTCATCAACCTTAATAAAAAGTTTCTTTCTGATGTCTATCCTAAATTTCCACTTTTTCAACTTGTACCCATTGCTCTTTCTTGTCTTATTGTGATTCCTAACCAAGAGTCCCTCTCTGGCTCCCCTCTCAGGTCCCTCCAGATATTGGAATGTTGCTATGAGGCCTCCCCACGCAACCTTCTCTTGTGTAGGCTAAACAGCCTTGTCTTCATAGGGGAGATGCTCCTGTCCTCTTACAAACTTCATGGCCCTCCTCTGGACTTGCTTCAACAATTTCATGTCCTTCTTATGTTGGGGGTACCTGAACTGAATGTAGTATTCCAGATGGGGTCTCACAAGAGTAAAGTAGGGGGAGAAAATCACTTCCTTTGCCCTGCCGGCAATGCTCCTTTTGATGCAGCCCAGGATGTGATTGGCTTGCTGGGCTGTGAGTGCTCATTGCTGGCTCATGTTGAATTTTTCATCCTCCATAAGTCCTTCCTTTCTTCCTTTCTCCTCAGGGCTGCTTTCAATCCCTTCTCCATCCAGCCTGTAGCTGTGTCTGGGATTGCCATGACTGCAGTACCCTGACTCCAGGACCTTGCTCTGTTGACCTACATGAGGTTTGCATGGCCCCACCTCTCGAGCCTGTCAAAGTCCCTCTGGATGGCTTCCCTCCCTCCAGCTTGGTGCTTCCAGCAAGTTTCCTGAGGGTACATTCAACAGTGCACCTGCAAGTTACAGCTGAACAATTCTAGCAGTCTGTAGTGCAGGTTGTAGCTGAACAATTCTTTCCTCTTTCCTTCCTAGAGGAAAACCACAGGCCATGTTCATGTTCTCATGTCCTAGTTGCATAAAATTCTTACTGAAAAAAAAAGGATTTAGAAGTGATTAGATTCTGAATAAAGATTTAGAAATGTGAACAGAGATTTTCTAGTTTTTTCATTAAGTGATTCCTGTGCTGTGTTACACTCTATGTCTTAAGAATCCATTGGCTTAACGTCTAATTGGAATTGAGAATTACTCAACATTGGTAACCATTCTTATATTCTCTCATTTCTTTTGTACTTCTATAAAGGCCCACAGAAAGATTTAAGATTTTTTTCTCCTTTATTTAGTTCATCTATTTTATTAACAAAATAATTAGTAGTCTCATTCCCTCCAAGTGTGTTTAAAGTCAAATAATTTCTGTGAGCTCTAATTGTCAAAGAGTTTTTCCCTCTCTCTTCATAACTCTGAGAAACCTGTATTCAATGGATGCGCTTTTCCTCATTTCATTCTCAAATAAAATATATTTCACAGCAATGTTCTCCATTGTGCAACTTTGATTCACTAATATTGTACCTATGGTAAATTCAAATTTCTGGTATCCTATTTGACTTTTAGCTACAAATTTTAGTGTATGATATCATATTCCCTTTACTGGAACCACACTTACAGGCATTGGTTAGTTTTGTTATTACTAATAACTAGGTATTGACCATGTCTATTTATACTTATACCTGTAGATAAATTATATCACTTCTGTATCCTCAGTTTTGGGGTTTTTTTTTTGGTGTTCCTTTTATAACACTGATGATATTTAAATAAAATAATTCTCCTCTTAGTCATTACTTCCTATTTCATAAATAGTTCATCCTCTGTCTTATTTTAAACTTACGTGCCAGGACATACATTAAATTGTAAAATAGATTTGCTATAAAGCAGCGGATGCACTATAGAAACTTAAGAATAAAGTGACTGCATGAAGATTCGTCTCAGGATGGCTGAAGATAAGAAAAGATATAAAGGCAGTTTATACTGCTTATTATGTCTGAAAGGGACCCGAGACCAAGGAGGTGAATCACATGCTAACAATAGGGAACTTACCTAGTCTTGCCCTCAAGGTGGCAAACCACCTTATCACTAGAGAAGGAAACAATCCTAAAGAAAAAAAAAATAATAAGGAAAAAATATGAGAAGAATAACAAAGGTATGATCTCACTTTTGATATCAGATGTGGAGTCTCTGAGAGTTTCTAAGATGCTCAATTCTCTTAAATAATCATTAAAAGGTGGACTAATATTGAGCAGGTGGTGAAGGTTGTCTGTGTTACATTGACAATGTTTGGAGCAAAGGATTGCAAAAAATTCCTAGGTTACCATGAAATTCTAACAGCAGTTTAGTTAAAATAAAACATAAAAGAAAAAAAAGCAGTCCTAAACTTTCTGGAAAAACTCAGCACTTAATTACAGTCAGTAGCTTTCTGCCTAAACTGCCTAAGTGACAGAAAAAGGTAAATGTATTTCATAAAGTGCTTAAAAGCTGGAGATTGTTTTAAAAAATATATTTTTAAAATACCAGAAGAGGAGGTTCCTATTATTGTTTATCAAACAAACAAACAAACAAAACTACAAACCAAACAAACAGGAAAAAAAACAACAAAAAAGAATGGAAAGTTGTATATCAGTCTTAGGAAGTTAACACTCAAGGTAAATGGCACAAAACCTTTTATTTCAATAATATTTATAGATATTATTCACAGAATTGGTTCTGCTAGGATAAATCAATACTGAAATAGTGCACTTTTAGAAAACATCAATCAGGGTAAAGATACACAGAATTTTCTTTTTAAAATGAAATATATATTTGAAAGATCTAAGCATCAGAAAATGCAGAAATAATTTAAATAATTAAAAAGCAGCCAATCATGAGACATGCCATATTGGAAAGAAATTGACTGTCCGTCAGAAGTGTATATAGATATAAAAAATCTCAGGATGCGTGACATATATATGACTGTGATGTGTCGATCATAGTGCTCGCATGATCTTAGCAAGCTTTACAAGGGATGTTAAGATGAGAAAGGATCATCAGTCATCAATCCTGATTTCCTGCATGATAAAGGGCTTAGCATTTTCAAAGTGCATACATAATTTAGAAACATATAGACTGTGGGGTTCTCGTTAGATGTCCGACTCCTACTGATTCCGCATTTGATAAATGACATTGAGTATCCTAAATCTCCAAGGTCCAGATCCTCAAAGGCACTTTGGAAGCTAATTCCCCCTACAATCAAAGAAAATCAAATGCCTAAATGTCTTTGAGGACCTGGGCCTAACCCATTTTTTAAAAATTTGCCCTTTATGTCTCCCTTGATAAAGATAGGTGTAGTTAGATGAGGGCCCATTTTCATTTTCCTTTATAAGGAGGTGATAATGCAGGCACTTGTCTTTAAGCATTCATCCAGGAAGTGGATGACTTGGAATCAGCCCTCTCCTCAGTCTGAGGATATTCTCATTACATCTTCTGCCTCCCAAGAGGATGCCCTAAGCAGTGCTCTCATCTAAACTATATTCTACACTGCTCAGGAGAGGATGCATTATATGCTGGTTTTTACACAGCTGCCCTATCACAAAGAATAGAGAATTTAAGATTCTGGGCCAGAAAGAGAACAAGCAAGCAGAAACATGGCACAGATTTGCAGAAAGAGAGCCAACATGGATCCTGGTCCTTGCTCGAGTTCATTCCTTCTCTATACTAGTGATGCATTATGGCAAATATGGCTGTGAATGTGGGAGCAGCCTTCTCCCAGCTATCAGGGTAGTACCTTAGCCATTGGACTGTCTTATAAAAGAGAATTATCACCAGCACTAGCACTAGCATAGGGCATCTCCTCTTTTCACATGTGCACGTCCTGCTCTTTCTCTCAAAGAACACCTGTTTTCAAGAGCTGAAAACAGCCCATGGATTCCAAGCAGGACATCTGAGCAAGCATCCTAGTCCTTGAATACAGGCACAAATGTGTTCTTTTAAGAGGATGCTTTTCACTGACATTATCTACTGCCAGCTGTTACTAACTTCAGGTGCATCCTCGCTAAATTAGCCCAACATTCTGATTCCCATTCTGAGGAAATGGACCAATAGAAACAAACATGGAACCCAGGGCTCCATTCTACAAGGCAGGGTGTGGGCATGGCTGGAACTGCACCATAACTACACCTTGTCCCTCATGTAAAGCATTTCCCTCTGTGATCAGGAGAATTGAGGGAAAAATCAAACAACCTACACAATGTTGCAATTAATAAAAATGTGGATGGGAGCTCCTGTACTGTTATCCTTCTGCCAGAATAGCACTAACATACTCTGTTTAGAAAAATCAACAGTAGGCTTTAGGCAAGACATATAGGAGGGCCACAGTAGGCCTGACCCTACAGTTATCCTATGATTTATAGTCTTCTTACAGCAATGTACTGTATTTGACACTGGCTAAGGGGTTAATCAGTTCCAAGCATTGGCTTGGTAATAGGGTCCTGCCCTCAGGGTCTATTCAATCAATCAGAGTTGTCCAATGCTGTAATGCCTCAGTTCTGTGTGTAGGCAGATGAGTGTGCTGTCATTCAGCATCCTGGAGGTATATGGGCTTTGAGAAGCTTAGTGGAAATTCCACCTACACCAGGGCTGTCGAGCTCACTCCATGGAGAGCACTGACTATAAGAAGTGAGGTGACCATGTTGAAAAAGGGGTCACTAACTTCTCTGAGGGTAGCCTGGAGCCTTGGACCTTATGAGAATAGGAAGCTACAGCCATTTTTAAGAACAAAAATGCTTGGCCTGATTCTCTTTAGAAGGAATTGTTCTTCAGGCCTTGTCACAAAAGAAATTTTTCATCTTGAGCAATACAGAGGAAAATTGCTTTTAAGTTGAATACATTTCTCTCTAAAAAATACCCAAACATTCCTGAAGGCATAAGCTCAGGAGGAAAAGGAATCTGGAATACTTCGTAGAGCACATAGGGGACTGAAGAAAATATGCATAGACTTAAAGGGACATTATGTCAAAATCTGGAAGCGACTAACTTGGGTGGTTCTGTTCTTTTATTGTACAACACAGCATCCAGCTTGTAAAAGATGTACCTCAACCTACCAGTTCGGTGCTTATGTGTAACATTTCAAACAGTTCCTAAAACAAGGGCTGGACCATTGAACATAACTAGATTGTGTTGCTTAGCTACATTACCCTTGTGTGCTGTTGCTGCAGAAACTGGTATGCATCCAGCTCTCCAGACCAGCGGTCTACCTGGGTTTGCAGATGCCTTTTACCCTGAATTTAAGGGGAATTTGAAGCAATATCAGGCATTTGCAGTGCTGGTGGTCCTGCCATCAGCTACCTCCTCCAGGTGACCTTTCAGAATAGCTAGTCCTCATAAGATGAGTACCCCCAAAAGGCTCACACTTATAAAACTTACCGCACTTATAATGCAGCACATTCAGACAGTGCTTACATTGTCCAAAACAGCTTGGCTACTGTGAAGAAGCAAGGTGTTTCAGACGTGGTAGAGAGGGTCAGAGCTCCTGCAAAGCATGGAAGGTGAGCACTTTGCTTAAACCTTTTGTTAATAATCATTCACGAGAATATCTGAAGAAAAATAACAGCTCTCTAAAGACAGTGTTCTTTATTTATCCTAATTATAGTTCTGTATGAGATTACCCAGAAGTAGGTATCAGAGGAAAACTAAAGAAGCTTTCTGCAGTAATAGTACATATGTGTGAGGTCAAGAGTTTTTCAAAAAGATTCTGGAATACTCTCTGAGCAGGGGAGGAGTGGAAATGTGATCCTTCTCTCTGGGTGGTAAATAGGAGGTGTAGGAAATTGTGTGTGTGCATATGGGGGAAGGGAGGAATAAATGTTTCTGTTTAGACCTCAGCAGAGCTTTCAGCAGCCAGCATTTCAAAATATGAATGGGAACACATTGGACACAACTGCATATGCTTTTTCTTTTCAGTGACAAAAGATGACATCATTTACTTGGGTCAAAGTAGTGATGATGACAGAAAAGCTAATCTCAATACACTCAGCAAGGGTTTTAACATTGATTTCAATGGACAAAGGTGGAAAACCCATTCTTACAAAAATTTATAGTTAACAAAATGTACACATATGTGAAATGTGCATATTTCAGAGATGGATCAATATAACTTTAAAAATATAGACCTACAGAAACTGCATTTACATTTGTCCTGAATAAGCTTTAAACAATGTGATTATTACTTAATATCAAAATATCTCTGAATAGGAATGATTAGACAGAATGCATTTCTTACCTCTTTTTCTTTATTTGCTTGGGTATAGGACTTCTTTTCTTTCTCAAACAGATATTTGTACCAATAACATTAATTTATATATATGGAAAGAGAGTGTTGTGGGTGTCCATGGAGACACGATCATTTTTTTTTGTGTTTGGCCTTACAGCTTGGCCTCACCTCTAAGAAAAATAAATTGTAATATGAAGAGGGTAAAAATTTATCTGTGTTTTCCTGCTATAGATAATTTATGATGAAATTCCTAAATTACATTTAAAAAAGGGTTAGCATGCATTTGTTTGGAGCAGGGGTGGGGCATTTGTAGGTTCGTTTTGTTTTGTTGGCACTGATGTGTCACTCGTGTGCCGTGGTCGGGGCAGGAACAGGCGAGAGGCAGGATCGTAGCAAAGGCAAAGAAGAAGAACTTTATTCGAAAGAACCGCGCCGTTTTTATAGAGTGGTACGATAGATTCTATTCTATTGGCTAACTAACAGAAACATCTTTCTCACACACTGTTCTTGAGAGGAACAGAAAAACAAGGTAGAAAAACAGCACCTGCAAATTGTTTATAGTCAGCAGGTTATCACATCTCTCCAACTCCCTAAAATCTCTCACAAGCCACTGTGAGAAACGCTTGCCGTTTCCCTCTCCCTGTCCCATGACATCCACACTGATGGGCCATGGAAATGACTGAAAATATCATCATGAAGACAGTATCAGCCATTAATTACTTCTGCTATGGCATACAGCAAACCTAAGGAAAGTCTTGGTTTTCTTAAAACACCTAATTTCAGAAATAGTTACATAGCACAGTTCATTAGACAAAACAGGTCAAGACACAAGTTTTTCCTCTGCTACAGCAATGCATAAATGATCTATGTCATCCTCTTTAAGTGCCTGTTTATTCTCACCCCTGCACCTGCACACACTTCTTCTTGAGTTTGTAGACTGAACATCTCCAAGCATATCTAAAACATGCATGATCAAACACCTCCAAAGGATGCACTGCCACAGCTGTAATGACTCCTTTTCAAATTGCTTCTTCAAAATAGAAGAATGATCTAACACTAAGTGCAGAAAAATAAATAAAGAAATTCTGTCTCTTTCTTTTCTTTTTCTTTCTTTCTTTCTCTTTCTTTCTTTCTTTCTTTCTTTCTTTCTTTCTTTCTTTCTTTCTTTCTTTCTTTCTTTCTTTCTTTCTTTCTTTCTCTATGAATGTTCCAATGTTTTTTTTTAGTTCTTTTCAAATGCTGTTCACTCTATTTACCACTGGAGGACAGGTGAGCTTAGCTGAACATCCATAACCAGCACAAACTTACTGGGGACAATCAAGTCACATTACCTAAGCAAGAAGCATTTTAACATTTCTCTTGTTTTAATGTTTTCAAGGCTGGTAGTGCTAAATGTGACCCCTGAAATTCCGAGGTCGTTCCAATGGTGGCTTTCCAATAGAAAAGGTAAGAGAAAAATTGCAATATACCAATGTAGTTGCTTACAGTTTAAGCTCAAGATAAATCACCCTTTGTTGAGAGACGGGAATAACAATGTTTTTGTGAATCAAATGGCTACTATTATTATTATTATTATTAGCATTGAAATATTTAAATAATTCTACATGAGAAGAAATGAGCTGGGGAAAAAAAATCACTAAATGTAAAAAACACAATTTCTGGACCATGCCATGCAGGGTTTTTTAATGTTCAGAAATAATCTGCAATATACATGACCAAACAGATGTATAATGAAGGTAGCATTTTTAACAGGATGCCTTTGACATCTCTTTCTTTGACATCAGTATTGTAATCAGCCACCAATGCTGCCATTTCAGCAGACAGTACAAAATTACCAGTCAAGAGAGAACAAAAGGAGGCAGTTGATCTTTTTATAATGCTTTTAAATGTTACAATTCACAAATGAATGTTCATGCAGTGCATCATGTAGTACTGCATAGTGCTGTGAAGCTTCATTAACAAATAAAATATTTTTAACTGCTAACTCCTAACTGCTCCTGAAGGTAGTATCATTTATAAACTGGCCACAGTCTCACTATGATGACAAGTCCTGGAGAAGAACATCTTCTCTACCTAAATCTACCTAAACTGTTTTTGCTTTGGTTTCCACTATTTCAAATTTAAAGCTGCAACATGTGGGTTTTTTCTGTCACAAAACCTTTCTGTGCAAAAGGTCTCTTTTCCACACATCTGGGTATGAGAATATTGTGCAAATTATGTTGGAGTTTAAAAAAATAATCTATCACCATAACAAACATGATTCTGTAACAAAAACACTAGACGGGTACTTAATATTTTTTATCCAAATGTAAATTTTCCAAGATTTTGCTGCTTTAGGTGTAAAGAAAGTGAATCAAATAGGAAACAGAAAACAACAATTTTGAATACTTGATATTTTTTTCATTCAAATTTATTTAATATTGATGGAACTGAGTTTCAGGATGTACTGAGAGCTGTCTGCTATACACAGAGTATTTTGATTGCAGCACGTTTCAGGAGCACATGCTATGATCTAAACAGAAACTATTTCAACAATTAAGGTATTGTAAATATGCAGCTGTCATGGCCTTATTGGTCAGTCTTCACTGCTGTCCTGAGGCATCACAGTCATATAAAAATCTGCTAAGTGAAACTGGTCAGTAATTTCATTGAGTATATTCTGGCCCATAGTTAAAGCAAGAGGCAAAATCCAAAATGTCTGTGTGAACTTGACCTTGCAAGCATTCTTGGATCAAAATCTAGAGATCAGTTTAGTCCTAAATGACATGTATGAGTCAGACCTCTGAGAGTTTCTCAAATACCAGTAAGACCTTAAGCCCTTCTTGCCTTTGTTGCAACACCTTGTGCTTCAGAAAAACATGGAAAATATAAACCCCACAAACCATAATGAATGTCAGAAAGGTGGGAAAAATCCTTTCTGTTCACTGCTAGTAGACCTAAAATACCTATGTTACAAAAATCGCATGAAATCTTCCTTCCATTCCTCTTTAAATAACAACTGATTTAACACTCACATGTTTCTGGAAGGGAATGTTAGAGAGCCTGCCACATTGCTCACCCTTTACAGGCTGGTGTCCAGGTCCTGAGATTGGAGCATGCTAGGTCTCTCCTTAGGGGCTGAGAGCTGCTGAACAGAGCTCCTAGCCAATGGAGTGTACAGCACAAGCAGCTGACAGGACAGTGATACTTGATTTAATGTCAGCTGAAGAAACCTTCAGGGTCTGCTGGTGACATTGGCTATATCTCACTGATTACAGTGGCAGCTTAGACACCCAGTGCACATACAGTCACTTCTGTCAAGATACTTAAATGCAGGATTTTTAACTTTGAGTTTACTTTCATTTCTAGCTAGAAAGTGGGACTAAAAAAGTAGTGACATTTTTTCCAAAGAAAGTGCACTGTTGATGACAGACATATTTCATAATACATAAGTGACTTAAAGTCACTGAGCTAGGAGTGCAAATTAAGACACTGCAAATAAAATTGACCAAGTGAATATGTGTGTCACATAACCTGTATCCATGCGAATAACTCCCAAAATCACAGCAGAGAAACTGCTCTATTTCCTTACCAAATGGTTATGCCAGTCTCTAGCTACAATAAACTGTATTTCTTGTATCATTTTTTCTCTCAGATATATAGTATATAATGTCTTACATTTTCTTAATTCCGTGTGATCCAATAACGACTTTTAAGAGGTTGGGAAATAGGGACTGAATTCACAGAATTCACAGAATCACTAGGTTGGAAGAGACCTTCAAGATCATCAAGTCCAACTCATTCCCTTACACCTCAACAAAACCATGGCACTGAGTGCTACATCCAATCTTTTTTTAAATACATGCAGGGACAGTGACTCCACCATCTCCCCAGGCAGATCATTCCAGAACTTCATCACTCAATCCATAAAAAACTTTTTCCTAATATCCAGCCTATATTTCCCTTGGTGCAGCTTAAGACTGTGTCCTCTGGTTCTGTCAGTTGCTGCCTGGAGAAAGAGACCAACCTTAACCTGGCCACAGCCACCCTTCAGGGAGTTCTAGAGAGAGATAAGGTCACCCTTGAGTCTCCTTTTCTCCAGGCTAAACACCCCCAGCTCCCTCAGTCATTCCTCACAGGGTTTGTGTTCCCAGCCCCTCACCAGCCTCGTTGCCCACCTCTGGATGTGCTCGAGCGTCTCAATGTCCTTCCCAAACTCAGGGGCCAGAACTGGACACAGCACTCAAGGTGTGGCCTCACCAGTGCCGAGTACAGGGGAGGAATCACCCCCCTGCTCCTGCTGGCCATGCTATTCCTAATGCAGGCCCGGATGCCATTGGCCTTCTTGGCCACCAGGGCACACTGCTGGCTCATCTTTAGCCGGCTACCAACCAGTGCCCCCAGGTCCCTTTCTGCCTGGGCACTGTCCAACCACACCATGACTTATCCAGTAAGGAGGATAGGAAAGTGATTGCATTGGCTGTAAACAGCAGGACAAAGTCCTGCATCCTCACAACAGACCATGTCTGCCCCATGTCCAACTTTTCCTTAGGAACACACTAGGTGCTGCTCTTCTTTTGAATTTGCAGTTTTCACAGACTGGGATGGGCCAATGAAGTTGACAAACAAGGTACCCAATGAAGACATGGTCCTGCTGCCAAAATAACAGGGCAAGGAATACATTGAAGTAAATGGTTTGCTGGATCTTTTTACTGCTTTAAGATTTACCGATGAACTTTGTTGGATTGAGTCTTCACTAAACTAACAATATTAAGTAGAAAAATAAAGCTGCTCACAGCTACTCGAGAAGCTGAACAAGCACAAGTGGAAAAGGCCAAAACTCAAACATCAGCGTTTAGGAAGCTAACCATTATTACCTTTAACACTGCTGAAAAATTCATTCCAGACTTGTATCTGGATTCTTACTCATACAAGAAAAATGATTACATTAAGTTTTCTTAATATTGTGGTCTTTGTGTAAATGAAATTCAATGTTAAAATGTCACCTGTTTGGAAAAAAATGACTTAGTGTATGTTAGACAAGCATATTGACAGAATGATATTTCCTGCCTGAAATCAAAAAGAGATCTCTGTTCCCATGGGAATTTATAAAGCAACTGGAAGAAAATAAATAGCCAATTGTTTGATAGGGGGTGTGTGGGTGAACTTTTCAATAAGGTTTTTCTTATTTTATGATTTTTAAGTGAACTATTTTCAATGATAAAATCTCACTTAAGGAGTTGATTGGAAAGAAGAGGTGAGTCATTAGTTTGTGAATGAGGTTATTTATAGCTCTTTGAGTAATTTCTTTTTTTTATTATTTCTTTGCTCTTTCCAGAATTTCCAACACAACTGAATTTTTGTTTGTTCAAGAGCTGGAATAGTGTGAAGAAAGTTGAAAATTGGGGCTGCTCACCATGCAGTAATCTCTGTATTCTGGCAGGGATTGGATGGTTTCCCCTGAATTCCAGACAATATTTTCTACTTCTGACTACTACCTAAGCTAGCTGTGTTTCACTTATGAAGGTAATTAAGTTTTCTACCAAATTCTCATATAAAATACTTCAGGTGTACAAAGCTCTAGAGCTGTCTAGTGCCTGTCATTCTAATTCCTGTGCATCTCCTGAGGAGTAATTCCATTGATTTTAATGGAGAGAATAATTCAGCCTTCCTATGCACAACTGTGTGCTGCTGATGTCATCTAAGCTGGTACCACAGCAAGAAAAGCCAATATGAACCTAAAAAGGACATGGTAAGGCTGTAACTGCTGGAGCTTTGGGATGCTGTGGTGGCCCACCTACTAGTTCTGTAAACAGTGCTATAGTTACCTGGATGGCTGCACACTGCCTTCTGGAACTGTGCTGGCCAGGGGAGAACAAAACAGTTCTGTAAACTGCACATTGCTTTACATGTGTGGAGGTTATTGACATAGAGCTTTTCAAGGTTGTTTGCTCAGGAGTTTGAATGAATCTATTTCAAAATACAACATAGGAAATAAAAATTGAAAAGGATGTGCTCAGTAAGATTTGAAAACAAAAAAAAGAAAAAAAAAAGCAGGTGGTTTGGATGAGAATATTATATATACTGCAATACTGATGAGCAAGAGTAAAACCTTAATTCTGGAATATACTACTGACCACCAAAGTGGCAGATCTTAATTACCTGCAGATTGCATTGTCCAGTTTGAAGCAAAAAAGCCTCAGTTCTGAAACACTGGATATCTAGGAAGCAAAGCATAATAAAAATGGAAGACCATCAGCATTTTTGGCCTACCAGCCCTGACCAGATGCCAGACTCTCAAAGAAAACTAAAGACTTTAGTAATCTCTCCAAGTCCTTAAAATATTCCCAGGAGGCTGTGAGACAACACTGGACAATGGAAAAGCAAACCACTTCCCTATTCAGAAGCTCTCCTCAAACACATTGCCCATGCTCACAGAATCAAGATGGATAGACACATCCCTGGATGTATCAATCTTTCATTCTTCAAGTACACACATGTGCATGCATACACCAGCAGAATTTTTCAATGTACAGTTAAACAAGACCATGCATTATGCTTTGGCAATAGGGAATCACAAATTTTGTATGCATATTTATAATATTAATATTCTTGCCTAGAAAATAAGGGGCTCCATTTGCTGTTGATGTAGGGATTTAGAGGAATTTGTTTACAGGGAAGAACAAAAAGCAAAATTGTGGTTTGGATCTATGCAGTACTAAAGCTACCTTCTTGTTCTAAGTATTTGTAATTATACTGTACTCATATATATATTTATAACTTGGATCAATTCAAAACATTTGGACATAATTTCACTGGTCAGATTCTAGACAGTATCTTTTAGAGGACTAGGAACACAAGACATCAGCATTTCTGATTACAAGGTGAGGGGAATCACTCTCAGGGTAATCATCAGCAGTACATACAGCAGTGCCCATCCTTTGGAAGTGGAGGGGAGGCAGACAGACTTTTATGGAAACACTCAAGACACTTCATGTGTCAAAACACTTCTTTCCTCTATTATGACACTCAAACAAAAAGAAAGGGTTTTGTTTCAGTGGTAGGGAAGTTCACACATCAACCCTTGTTCATGTATTGCTTATGACAAAGAATGGAACATCTGCATGTTGAAAATGTGTGGAATGTGTGGATGTATATCAGAAGAGTGGAAGAGATGTGCAGAATTGCTCTCATGACACCATAAAATAGTGTTCTTTGTACAGGATGTCCATAATCCAACTGTTGTAAACTCAGGAAGAGAATTAAAGAGGAGACAAAGGGTCTTATTGAATGGCGTTTGGAGACTTGACTTTCAACCTTGAAATGTACTGAAAAAAGTAGATTGGCTTACAAGCATAAAACACAAAATAGTGAGATAAAATCAAGGAAGAATCAGGGCAAAGGAGAACAAAAAAAAAAATAAAAATAGATACCGGAATGAACTAGAAATTATTTAAGAAGGAAACTGGGAAAAAATGGAAGACAGGACACAGGATGGGTATCAACAACCCGGCTAGTGGTGACTATAACCTGGGAAACAGTTTGCTATCAGCCTGTACCACAGATCCCTACATGCAGAAGGTGCAAATAATGAGCAGGAAATGAGAGACTTGGAGCTATGCATCAAGCCAAATAATGAAAATACTTCTCTATCACTCTGGAAACATAATTTTAGAGTATTTTTCACCATGGTAATCACTCAACAAAAGGCTTTTGACATAATAATGTTCAGTGCTGCAATGCCTAAAAGTCATGCACTCAGCATATTCAAAAAATGGAATTCATAAAGCTGAGTCAGAGATCCAATTTTGTCCTACATTGTCTAGAGGAAAAATTAAGTCTGTAGACTGGGATTCAAGGCAGAGAGTAAGTGGAACATAAAGATGTGTGATGTCACTCTATCAGAGAGTTTCAGTGTGCCTAAAATTACTTTCCTGCTTTAAACACCTGCTTCATGGTCACTGTTTAGATTTCCAGGTTCCAAGGGCCTGACATAATTTCCTGCTTTTAGACACCAGTTTGCTCCCAGGGTAGTTCAGGCATTTGGCCTTTGACAAAAATGAGAAAAAAGAGACTGTGCAGGACTTGACCCCATATTATCCTTTCTGGCCAAATGCCCAAACAACTATTTACAGGGCAAGGCTCCTACTATCTGGTCTGACTGCCTTTCCCTTTCTGGTTGTAATGGATCTCAGTGATAATAGGAAGAGAAGCTAAATCATGGTCAAATCACTCCAGGGACTGTCGGTACACATGCCCTCCTAGAACACAAAAGCTGGATGTGAAAATCCTCTTACAGTGAGGAGCTAGATCAAAGAGGTTCTTTGGCAAACAGCTGAATTATTTGGCTCCTATGCAAATCCAGCCAGAAGGATCAACTTCCCCTTGCACCCATGAAGTTAGATATGATCTCAGGAACTCTAATTAGCTCTTCATCTCCAGGGTCTGGCATCCACTGCTGCCTGACAATGTATGGCAGACATATCTAGGGTATCTCATACATCCCAGGACATCAGAATAAGATTTTCCTAATCTTAAATTCTAAATTCTGGCTAAAAACTGTTGGGATCACATGTTTAAGTGGACCCTGACAGTGCAACTGTACATCTAGTAAAAAATCATGTGAACATGTGCTTTATTATGTGAGATAAGTGCTTTACTCTACCTACCTATTCTTCCTACCTAACACAAAGTTGCATAGGCAGCCTAAACTGCACTCTTAGCTTTTGACAACTTGTCTCTTCTACTGCAAAAGAGGAATATAATGTGATGCTTCTGGGCAGTAGGCTAGAGAGCTGAAAATGTAGCAGCATTAATATCAAAGGGATATAAGAATAATTTAAAACAGTACCTGTGCAATGAGAATTAATAAAATGAAATGAAGAAATAGAAAGATGAAGTGAAAAAAGCACCCTGAGCATTAGAACTATTGGACTGCTGACTAATTTCCCATGGGAAGTAATAGGTGGTTGTTTTGCATTTTTATACAAAGTCCAGTCAAATGCAAATGTTCTATATCAAATGTTCTGAGATTAAAGAAGAAAATATACTCCTTTTCCACAAATGCATCCACTTTCTGTTTCAGTGTTTTGAGTAATAACTCAGCTCACTTAACTTATTTATAGTGACATAAATCTGTAGGAAATGTATTGACTTAATAAAATTCAGTACCCTATTTTGCAAGGTGCTGAGACCCTCCTCCCCAGCTCTAAGTCGTAGACATAGATTAGAAAAATACAGAAGGTTTTCTGTTCTTTACTGCACTTAGCATTACAGTTCAAAGGTGATTTGGTGCACAATTGTGTAATACTAATATTGATTTCTTGGCTCAGTGAAAGCAAATATTACATGGAAATACTACAAATGAAACCCAAGTCAAGAGTATTTCCCTATTTGAGACACAAGTTAATTAGCAGATACCATGTTTTTAACAATTTTCTGCAAATAAGAACAAGATTGCTATGTAAATAAGTTCAAAAGTAGAACAGAATTAGTGACATTCAGGGCTATACACAAGGAATTTGAGAATGTTCCAGAATTTTACAATGAAAATTGTAGAACATTCCATGAAATATTAACTTCTTTTAGATTAGTTCTTCCAAGGAATATATTGATCAGCAATCATTTCCTTGTTGGGGTTAAATAGTTATCAACATTTTGGGGTTGATTGTGGATCTTGTGAGAGTCAAATCTCAGTTGAAAAGTATATTTTCTGTGCATCCATGGATTATCTGAATTCAAACATTTTTCCATTAAATGAATATTTCAGTACTGAGGAAAACAAAGGAATTATTGGTTCTTCTTCATTTTTTATTTATAAATGAAGTGTTGTGTGTGGCAACCAAAACCTGGGTATAGAAATACAGAAGCCTCTGTTGGACTTCTTTCTTGAGACCTTAGACATCAGAAATCCTCACTGATTTATATTAAGTCCCAGTTAGTGCTGAGAGAGCCCACTGTTATATAGGGTCCATTTTGACACTTACCTAGATCTACTGTTTGTGAAGAATGGCAAAATTAGCTTTAAAAAGTCTGTGGATTCTGGAGTCAACTAAATATGGTAAGGCTTATAAAAGGAAAGATTTGGTTTGGAATGAAATGGTTTCAAATCTGAGTGCATTCACTCAATTGACAGTCAAATAATGACCCAAGACAGCTTGTGGTGAGCTGGAAGACATATGAGAGTTTTCAGCCACTTACTTAAATTGTATACTTCATATCAGAAATTGTAATTACAAGTATTTGTGGGAAAGAATAGGTTAAATTCTTCTCATGTACATACAGTCATACTTAAACTGATTTAAATCTGACTCAAAACATTAAAGGTACCAAGCTTTTGAGCACAATAGCTGTGCTATAAACACAACATTTTGCAATACAGTTATTGAGGGAAAAAAAAAAAAAAAATAGAACCATCTTTCCAGACTCTTTATGTGTTTAGGTTTTAGGTAAGCTCTTGAAAGTTAGAATACTGGCATGAGATTTAGCTTCCCTACACAACATATACATTGGACATAATTTTGTTGTCATTTCATTCAAGTGTGCACAATTGCATGCAACACTATTCCATATACATATTTGAAAAAAGAAGTTGGGACTTAAAATCAACAGGACATGTAAATCACTTGAAAGTCCCTTAACTTTTCTTATTTTACCCTCTATTTTATATTGAAAAGCAGTGAGGGACTGGCTGGCACCATCTCAGAGAACATTGTGGTTTGTTTCCTCATTATGGAAATTTGTGGTTAACTTTGCATTTTGTTTTTTCTTTTCAACATTGTTTCATTGTTCTCTCCCCTATGCTTAGAAGTATCTTGTTCAAAAAAGGAAAGATACTATTTCCCTGTAGAAATAAACCCAGGCCCACTCATGAAGAGAACTATTCATAATATAGGGTTAGAATTAATCTAAAAAATGCCCATCTGTGTTACAGAAAAGACCTCTGGTTCATGAAACTGTACTGAATGCCAGTTCAGCTTTCTGAAAGACCTAATGTTTTACTGCTACAAAGTTTAGACAAACATTTTCTCCAAGTATTAATCCAGTTCCTTGGGGTGGGGGGGGTCATACCATGGCAGCTAATTTAGATACTTACTGTTCTGTTTATCATTTTCCAAAGGAGGCCAGTCCAGTCAATGGGAAGAAACAGAGCCCTAAGGGGCTAAAGGGGCTAAAGTCACATAACTATACAGCTCTGTACCTTTCTCTTCCTCTTGTTTGAGGAGCAGTTAACGACGCTGTTAGAGATGCTTGATAACTAAAGAGAAGAATCACACTGTTTTACTACAATAATATTATTCATTCAAGCCCCTCTGCCTCTTGTCCAAATAAGTGTTTCTTTCATTCCTCTTTTGCCATCATATCAGAAGGAAACTCAGAAAGATTCATGGAGGGCTAGTGCTATGTCATAAAGTGAAAGGAAACAGATGGTCACCCATGACCTGAACAGTAACATTGCAAATAAGCAGTCAGGGCTGAACATCTGCACTCTGGTTTCTATAAGCAATAGGAGAGACAGGGTTCTTTGCTCAGCTTCATCTAATGGTTTTTCATAGGCATTACTTTATATTTTATTCATTTGTAGACTAAGATAATTTTTTTATAGACTGGAAGGTCAATTTCAGCTTTAATTTTCCGATTGTGTAACACAACAAAGACTTGAATACAGTTTTATGCAATACACAGTAAAAGGCAGAATTTGGGCTCTCTGTGTGGGTGTGGGTGCACTTTTTTTTGAGTCTGTGCATAAATACACATGAAGATCTTCAGGTAAGCTATGAACCAAACCAGAATTTCAGTTAAAAACTAAAAGCTCACAATAGAAACCAAAGTGTCTTTTGGTCAGTGGCGTCTCCCAAAGACATTCTTAATAGCATTGTTCTTCCATTAAGATAAGAGGTCTACCAGTATCATCAGAACCTTCCTTATACAACATTCTACTACTAATTCAGAATTTCTCTGAGTCCTTTGCTTTATATCTTGAGCAAAGAGTATGCTCTTCCTAAAAATTTTAAATTCTGCTGACAGACTTATAAATTAACTTACTTGAAAGAAGCAAATAGCCTTAAACAGCAAAAATATATATCATAACAGTGATTCATCTCTTTATAATGCCTCTTTTCAAAGAGCAAGCAGTTTAGTTCTTTTATTTGGGTTTTTGTTGGGTGGGTTTGGGGGGTTTTTTGGTAAACAAAAAAGGAAAAAAATTACACTAAGAATGACAATAAGTAACTAACTAGCGACAGAACCTGTCAAAATATTAATCATTAATTGTTTCTAATTCATTGGTCTCGTTTTCAATGTATTCCTTTGTACTCCATAATGTAACTGTACTCTAGAAATCAATGGTTCATTGTCAAAAGAGAAGAACATACTGTGTGAGTATCCATGGGAGTCTGCTCCAGATCTGGTATCCATTGACCTGGATGAGAGAATAAAGAGGATACTTATTTAATGTGCAGATAATTACATTTTCAGATAACAAGATAGGGAGGACAGCCAGGAATTAAAACTCACCTTGAGAAACCAGAGGTGGAGGTCTGACCTGAAAACCAGTCAATAATAACAATGTCAGGAAGAATCAACTTCACAGACTGTCCCTGATGCTAGAACAACACCTAATCAGAAGCTCTATGGAAAAATAATACAGATTTTAAGGCTACCATAAGAATACTAAAAGGCCTGTCACTATGAGATTATGTACAAATCAGCTGTCTTGTCCTTCATGTAGACTCCAAACAAATATTACATGTCCATACGGTAATTCTGTACGTTGGCTGTTCATCTATGCCTAAAGTAAATTAAAAAATAAGCACTGGGGCCTTGACTGTGGGTAACACATTCAACAAGTGTCAACAGCATCATCCTGCTGCAAAATATTGTAAGCACCATACTGGGAAATCTTAGCTAGTTTCCCTGCACTTGAAGGAAGGTGTGGACCAAGCAGAAATTGAAAAACTCTAAGAATCATCAGCTGCCTAGAAATAATTCCTTGGAGGAAAGAACAAGTACATTTAGGAGTTTACACCGAAGAGAAAGTAAAAGTGAGAGTATGATAACATGATCCCAAAATTATCAAAGATCAGAATAACATGTTTTCTCAGCTTATGGTGGGTTGCATTCAAAGGGTAGAAAAGAAGATTTGGGATAGGTACAAAGACAAAAGGCCTGTATGATAGTAAAATAAAATGAGGCATTGCAAGAGGTGGGCTGAGGAAGTTGTGGAATCTTCATAAGTGGAGGTCTTTAATACTGAATAAACAAGGAACCATAAGGAACAATGGAAGTAAAATTGATTACGATGGAGCTATTGATGAGGCAATCTGACAAAATACCTTAAAGCACTGCAGTTTAGTGAAGCAATCTTTGATTCCCACCATTCTGCCTAGGAAACATATTCTAATAACAGATTTAGACGGTATCTAAAATCAAATTGTTCAAGATATATATTCTTGATCCACAAAAAGAATTCAGACCTTTTCAGTATTCCTTGTGGCTTTGTTAAATTTCAGCCCAACAGTAACTGTAGAGCTAAACCAGACATGTAAACAGCAGAGTATTAATGTAAATCTTCCATTTTTCCTCCCATGTAGTGATATTCTCAAAAACTAAATAAACGAGGTGGGTAGTTCTCATTTGCAGCTGTAGCTCAGATATTACAGTCAGTGAGCACACACAGTGGTTTAAGTACTGATTGTCCAGTTTTTGAGGTGAGGCCCAAGCCATTAAAACTAAGCTTTCTAAACCTGGTTGTGCTGCAGACAAACCCATTTCCCTACCCTCTCTGCGCCTTTCTTTACAATCAAAGGAGAATGGCTTTAACTAAGCAAAACTGTATTTTAAAATACCAATGCAAGGATTAAGTATGAAACCACTTTAACCATAAAACAGCACAGCAACAACAGATCATGGAGAATTAAACTGAAATTATATCAGCTGCAGTGTGATTTCATTATGGCATGCTATCAGAAAATACAGAGTTTTGCTTGAAGTGGCTAATAATGATGGACAGCACCTTCAATAACCTCACTGGGAAATTTGGAAACTCTGCCCCAGGAAGTAGCAAATCCCACATAACACCATTTCTGAAGTAGTTGTTCAGGGAGATCTTAGGAGCCTGATGTGAACCACCAGTCTCCAGTCACCTGGAACTTGTACTCATCACCATGACAAATGCTACAAGTTCCTGAACCATAATCTTTCCAGTTAGCTCTCAGTATATTATTGATAGGAGTGAAAATGTATTTTAGTTTGCCCTAGATAATTCTGTACTACATCAGAACAAAGCTACCACACTTGAATAAAAATAAATTATTTTTAATGAAGTATATAAATGGATAGGGACAGCTAAAGCGCTTGCATATTTCTGTGACAAAGGCCAACATAATATGTCAGACAGAGAAATGCACCAAATTTTACATGCTCTGCTCCATCATATTCATGAGTTTGGAATTTGTCTTTTTTAATGTACAAACATCAGAAAAAATAAAACATGTGAAGATTCACAAATGCAATTTATCTTACAAACAAACTGCAATCACACCAGACTGAACAAGGTTAGCCTTGGAAGGAAGAAGAAATGGATGACAGCAGGGGAGGATTCATCTGATCAAATGTAGACTCCTACAGTGCAAATCTGATCTAGCCAGCTGGATTACCCTTCTTGCTAGTGGAGAAAAAACAAGTACACATAGGGTGTTATTCCTCACATCTTATTAGGATAGGTCAGATTAATTATTCCCCACAGTGCCTTTGTCTTTCTTAAGACTGTAAATGTAGCCTAGGAAAAGTAATTCAAATATAGACAGCTAGATTGCAGACTTGTAAAGCGATGTGAGATGAGTTCCACTCTTTACAACCACTGGAAGATATGCAGAAAAAGAAAGCCGAAAAAAAAACCTTGTTAAGCAAGAAGCCCATCTTTTTTCTTGCAAAGTTTTCTGAGGAAACATTTATGTCAGGAACATAAACCTGCAAAAAGCAAAATATTTTTCCTGATAGTATTTTTCAAAATAAAATTTGCAAAAAAACCTATTTCAATTTAGTTTTCATTCCTCTTCAGTTTTAAGCATTTATTAAGTTGTCTTTTCCTCTCTTTCTCCAAGTGGTTCCAATGGAGATAAAAAACGTGAAGATTTGGTACTAATGAGAGGCTAAAAGTACAGCTATAGACTCCAACTCCATCATGGTGTGTGTCTTTGTTGACTTCAGTAGAATTCCGCAAAATGAATTTGACCTTGGATGTTTTCAATCAGTGTGTTCCAAATGAGAAAAAATTGTTGTTAGTAAAGACCAAAGAAGGAAATAAATCAAAGACACAAAGGGCAGCCAGTCGTCCAATTCTCTCTGATGCTCAGTGGGAATTGGGTGCTTAACAGCCCTTAGTATCCTTGAAAATCTCCTCTTGGGATTTGAAAATGAAAAGAGAAAAGGGTGACCTTTTTTACCTTCCAAAAATTGCTCCGTGAGAAGTTAGGTCCTTCTGTTATTTTGGGGTGGAGAAACGAGAGAGAGGCAGAGAGACTGAATATTTTTTTATAAATAAAATTTTAGCACAGTAGATCACTCCAGCAAGAAAGTGGGGGGAAGGGATGTCATTTGTTTGCTTCAGTTTTCAAAATGTGTGTTTGAATCAGTCTGCTTTCCTTTCTGAAAAGGCAAGTAATAAAAAACCCCATGTCTAGATCAAAATAGTCCCTCTTCTGAAGGGAACATGTAGGGTTCCTGCAAGAATGACAGTCATAGCTCTTAAAAAAATACAAGCATGGGAAGCACATGTTTTGCAAGATTATATAGGTATTAATTAACTGAAAGAGCCGATCAGTCTAGAGAGTTCTCTCTCTTCCTACTCATACATACATTAGATTCCCTGTCTCCTTTCATCAGCCAAATTGAAATTAAAACAACAAATTGTCATTTTCCTTTGCACATGGTGTGGGAGGTAGGAGAGAAGTCATTAATATATATGGACAAAGTTTAAGATTAAAACATGAATCTCATTCCAGTTGTGATGACAAGTCGGGGTTGAAATGAATTCAGGTCTCTGGACCACTCTGCCTTTACCCAACCATCCATACGGCAAATTACCTGGAATGATTAGATTGCAGAATTGTACCCATGGGCCCCTTAGCCATTAAGCAAGGGGTGCTAGAAACTCTGTCACTGCTTCAACAGAAATGAAAAGGGCAGCTAACATTATACAGGATGTTTCTGTTCTGCAGCAAGTGCCAGGAAGGCAGCAGTTTCTAATCCCTGCTAGGGAGTTTCCCTGTCCTTCCTCTTTTCTACATGCATTTGATTGAAAGCTTTTTACTCATTCCTTGCACAAAAAAGGAAGGTAAACACAGCTGTAGGATTTTAATGGCCTGAAGATAAGTGCACATATTTTTGTTGTTTTGGTATTGCATGCTGTTGACTGAATTTCAAAGCAAGCACTAACAACAGAACAGTGAGGGATTGTACTGACTCAGGAGATGCATTAATATTCAGACCATTCTACCAAATATGCTTGGGAATATTGTCAAGTATAATAAATTCTCCACAAACTCCTGAACTGCTATACATTGCAGGCTACTACAGGCAGCTGGTGAAATCTAAGGTAACTGACCAAAAGAATGAATACATGCTTTATAAATGATTCAGGCCTCAAGCTTCCTTAGACTAAGCGAGAATATGCAGCCAGGTATAAAATGAATAGAGGAGCAATGGCCTTTATTAAAACAATATAAATGAACACAGGCATGACATGGTTACAGCACGTGACTGTACTCAGAGCATGCTGTACATATCTGATGTCATTACTTGTATTAAGTTCATTGTGTGAATGCTGACAAAGAAGAAAAGGAATTATTTAAGGTCTGTGAGTGTATTCTGTTTTAAAGATCATTTAGCTCCATGCAGTCAGGTTACAGCTTGCAATGAACATTTCTATTTCTGGGTGGTAGAAAGCTAAACTTGACACCATACAGACATTAGAGTATCTCTATCCCCTAAATGGGGAAAAAAAAAAAAAAATAGGCAATAGGAGGCTGAAGCAGAATGGAGCCATAATTCTCTACACATATGTGCATATACCTCGTGTACATGAATTGTCTCTCAGTATGAGATTTTGCTATACATATCTACTCTTCTCTTACAGATGTGAAACAAAGAATCTTCACTACAGTCACTATGCATCTAGAATGATTCTGAATTATTACTACTTTATCCAGGCAGGCTCTTTGCAGCTCTGTATCCAAGAAATACCCATTTGCTTAAATTTTCTTCAATTACATGTGCAAAAATCTTTTTCACATTAGATTCTCCTTTTCGTATTGGAATTACAATTCAGAAATGCTGCTTGACTCCCAAAGATAATGGATCCTTAAAGACACAGGAAAACACCTATACTTTCCTGGGAAGCATCCAAGTCCATGAGAGGTCCTGCAATTGGATCAAAATAAGGTGAAAGCCTAATAGATGTTTAATTTTACTGCCTTGATCTGACTGTCCTTAATCCTCCAGTTCAACCTCCTAGTCAGAAGGAGCAAAAAAATTTACAAAAAGAATAGACAATGGGTGGTTCATTTCACAAGACAAGTTAATAAAAACTAGGTGGGTGACACTTATTGAATTACACAGCTCATCAGTGAATTAAAATATAGAAAACATTTACACTGTCTTACTTGAGAGAAACATTTTGGTCTCTACAACTTTGTATGTTGTACTATAAAGAAATCAGCCATCCTGAAAAAAATGAATTTAAGATGGTTGCTCACTCAGGGATTACCTACAGTTTCACTGACAATATTACTTGCCTATATACAGTGACTTCCATATATTGGTCTTATAAAACAACATACATGCCAAGCAGAGCATGGGCCAAAGCAGCAAATGACAGAGTAAAACTCCCTTTCAGTTGCAGCCCAGCTGGAGGGTTCATTGCCTGTGACATGTGTTTAATCTGCACATAGGATTACTGTAAATTTGTAAATTAATGGAGAAGCACTCGTATGAATGACTGATCAGCCATATTTATGCATAGACAATCAAAAAAACATTTTGGTTGGAAAGGCACTCTAAGATCATTGAGTCCAACCATTAACCCAGCACTGCCAAGACCACCACTAAACTATGCCCTAAGTGCCACATCTCCGTGCCTTTTAAACACCTCCAGAGATGGTGACTCAGCTGGGCAGTCTGTTCCAATGCCTCTCCATTCTTCCATGGAAGAAATTTCTCCTAATATCTGATCTCTCTCCTGCCACAAGTTTAGGCTATTTCTTCACTTACTGCTTGTGAGAAAAGACTGGCCCTGACCTTGCTACACCCTTCTTTAAGGTAATCGTAGAGAGCAAGACCTCCTCTGAGCCTCCCTCTCTCCAGGATAAACACCTCCAGCTCCCTCAGCCTCTCCTCACACCATTTACTCTCTGGACCCTTCCCCAGCTCCATTTTGCTTCTCTGGACTCATTCCAGCAAGTCAATGTCTTTCTTTAGAAAACTGAACACAGGATTTGAGGTGTGGCCTTGCCAGTGCTGAGTACAGGGGGAAGATCACTGCCCTTATCCTTCTGGCCACACTATTGTTGATCTAAGCCAGGATGCCATTTGACCTTCTTGGCTACCTGGGCACACACTGGGTTATGTTCAGCCAGCCATTGACCAGTACCCCTATGTCCTTTTCCTTTGGGTGGTTTATTATAATCCTTAGATTCAGTGCCTGCATCTCTGCTTGAATCAGATGTATCTGCGTTCATGCATTCTGCACATACAATTGCAAAGAAAAAGGTATGAAAAAAGGCAGTTTTAAATAGGGATGAACTAAAGCGTTTTAAACATGAACACAGCATTTCAGGACTTCATCATTCCGGGGTATTTAATTACAGGGAACACTGTAAGCAGTATCTAATTAGCTGAGCACTTGGGCCTCAAATTTCTCATGATGTTTTCAGGAAAATATTTCACAAATATCTATCATCGCCTGCATGGGCTGTAAACAGAAAGAAAAAAAAATCAAGCACAGAAATACAAGTACTTTCAAAATAATAATCCTTGTATGCAATATTTTCAAACAATTTGGAATGTGAAAATAAATCCTTATGTTATGAAACTGAAAATCTTCATTAAAATCTTAACTGCAGCCTTATGGCTGCTTCAGCACAGCACAGAGTCAATACCCAGAAAGAGCTAGATGAATCAGCCCCTGATTCTTGGACTATTTTTGTAGCCCTGGCTCAGTTCTTTAGAATGAGACAGCAGCATTTACAAGGAACCTTCTCTTTGTCTGGCATACTCTCTTTCCTCCAAATCTGGAATGCTTTGAAACACGAAATCCACTATCAGATTAATTACACAAAATCAATCAGGTGCATTGGTTTTCTAGTGGTGTCATTGTGACATGACAGCAGGAATTCCCAAATTCCACAGACATGAATAATCCAACAGCCTGTATTCCTACTGTTATTCTTGATATGGATTTCACCATTAAACTCAGACAAGTGACTGTAATATAAATGGGAAAGCTTGACTGGAAACACATCAGGCCCTTGGAGAGAAATTGAATTTTGACCCAAATTTTATGTCTGGTACCAATCTACACTGGGCTAAGTCAAATCATGACCTGACATTTGGGCAAATTCCCAGCTGGCTTTTACAGTGACAGTTCTGGCTCACCCTTAATGCTTTCTCTAGCTTTAGAGATACAAGATAGGGTTCTAGTTTTCAATCATACTCTATATTCCAGGCCCAGACAAACAAAACTAAATTTAGTTCAAACTATGCAAAAAAAAGTCTTTCTCTTCCAAGCATACTCTAACATAAAGAAACATTGGGGATAACATCTTACAAAATTAAATCTTATTTAACTGAAATTCCTTATAGTCTTCTGTACAGACGTAGCTAGCAGTATTATCTTTGCTAATGAGATGGCTTCCTGAGTTTGGCATACAAAGAATTAGAAACACCAATTGCATTTATATCAGCGCATGAATGACAAGTAATGACAGTCAAAGAATCTTTAATAATAATCATGAAAACTTCTTCTGGAAAACACTCCTGTAAGTTGAATTGATTTACAGTATTTTGTTAAAAGATATGTAAATTCTTAGGAACAAACTGAATATGTCTTATTATTCTGAGTTTTAAAAGACCTACAGTTTGCTCTGAAGATATCTTATGAATCTATCAAAGTTTAGAAGTAGAATTTTGAATACAGTTTATATGTTTGCAAAGATTAAGGTGTACATTAACTACTTTATTTACCAAGTCTTATAGTAGAGAGGCAAACATAATAATAGCAATTAAAATGGAAAACAGCAGGAACACTGAGCACAGCAGTCTGGTTACAATGGAATTCCTGCTGGTAGGACAACAGGAACAGATCAAACAAGAAGCAGTACTGAAGAGAAAAGGAGCCAGCAAAAATAATGAACTTTTAAATTATAAACAGAAATGGACAACCTTCTCTTTAAACAATGTAAAAAAGGTGAATAAAAAATTCAGTTACATGAAATAGGCAGAAAGCCACTATGAATAGAAACACTGTAGACAAGTTATTATAGAATGAGGGTTGTTTGCTGCATGGTTGTCAGTGAAAATGTATTGCTCTTATATTCCTTTCAAAATTAAAATGCTGCATCTGGGGACAGCTGTTGACTGATAAGGAAGGACTGCCTGGATTTCAGTGACATTATTTCTCTGCAACAGCATGTAGAAATTAATTTAGTTAAAGGGAAGACATGAAAATAAAGCTGAAATAGAATGGATTTAAAGATGCTGCTTTTCCAAAACCCAGAGTTTATTATTATTATAGTCGTTATTATTATTATTATTATTATTATTACTATTATTATTATCATTATTTCGTTTTTATTTCCCTTCAATTTCTGGTGCTGAAATATGTTTCTTTCAGATGATTCTCTCCTGTCTGCAAATCCAAATAACTGAGATGTAATGACAGTTGTGAGCATTAGGAAGAGTATTCTATACATGCTTTGATTGAACATTTTTTCCATTCTGTATCCTATTTTTAAAGGCTTTATATTAGTTGAGTGAATATCAGCCAGTACAAGATTTGCCTGGAAATGGACCAATAGCCACACCTTTGCTGTCATTTGTGCACAATGCCTAGGGATTTAATGGAATAGAATACCTGCTTTATATAAAAATACTCATTTTAAAACAAAATGAGATCAGGCTTTTTTTTTTTTTTTTTTTTTTTTTTTTGCCACTGAGAATCAGAAAGCAAACCATAAACAAGCAATTCCCAAATGCTATACTGAATGATGGTTCTCATGCATTTATTTTAAAAGGTATTTTTCCTGGAAAAAAAAAAAAACCTCTTTTGTCTTTATCTCACTGCAGTTCAGTATCTCTTGCTTGGAAATAATCTCATTTAATATTTCTTAGCTTTTTATGGGAATATAGGTTCATTCCCCACATTCCCAGTGGTAATCTTAATTATATGTTGCTATGAAAAGCTGAGTTATTAAGATACAGTTCTACAGCTTTCCAATTGTACTTATACTATAAAAGGTGGTCCTTGTAGTACAAAAGAAAATTCTTCCAAATGCCTTAGAAAATATCCACAGATCAACAATTTAATATTTAACATAGGAGACAGAACACTTTTCTCCTGCTCAGGAATGGAGCTGAAAAACATCACTACTGTGATCCCTAGATCTACTGATTCTGATGAAATTTTATTGCTATGACAGTGTCCTGCTCAAACACCAGTGTCTAGACTCATATGATACAGCATTAATAATTTACCCTTTTATTCATAAAGCTCATCCCCTTTTACATGTCAAGATGGTCTAAGATAACTACTCAAGATATCCAGTGTATTTTAAATTAGGTCGCAATAACTTTTGATAACATGACAACAAAGGCCTTTACAAAGCTTTCAAATGTTGAAGAAATTTTAAAAGCATTAAGTTTGCAAAAGGAAACATTCACTGCAAAAGTACCAGCTAACTTTAGCTCTGCCCTTTCTGCATGTGAGCACTGTCCTTCCCAGTACACAACTACCTATTCTTCTGATTAAAACCAAAGCCTGGTGCTTTCTCACTCAGTGCCAGGGTGTACTGTGCTCAGGGAACACGAGCTGTTCGATGCTCCATTTGACCCACATGGTTTATTTACTGCTCACAAGCAAAGCCCATCTCCGGGCACTTCAGCACAGCTCAGTGTGCTTGGCCTTATTCCATGTCTAGCAGGTGGTGGGACAGCCTGGGCACGAGCCTGCTCACGTCAGTGAGGATCTTTCTGCACATTTCACTGCTCTTGTGTTTCACCTGAAGGAGGTGGATGTCCTAGGGAAGTGCAGAACGTGGTCCTTTAGGCAGCCTGGTGGCAAGACACATAGTCAGGCACAGCTGAGGATGAAATCATTCCCCGATTCCGAAATTTATCGTTCTCATCATGCATATTTCCAGCGGAAAACAGACTCCTCCCTGCCCAACAGAAAAGACAAAGAATAATCAAAAAGCAGTTTCTTGGTTATTTGCTTTGAAAAGAAAAATGTACTGATCTGAGCAAAATACATCTTTGTGAAAGAACTCCAAGTCTATATGCACTGTCATGTGTGGCATGTAAAGGATTTTTCTCAAAACTTTTTATTTTTATGCATCCACCTTCATACACACATACTGAGTTTGAACACAGACAACCTGGTTCAGAAAAAAAAATTAGTTTACATGTGCATTATGATGCAGAGAAATTGAAAAATATTTTTTGTGAAGCTAGTGAAAAACAAATCCCTGAGGGACTTTCAGTCCAAATCTCAGCTTTCCTGTCTACTACAAAAACATAAGATTGCTGCCCTCTTTTGAAAATTAAGGTCTTTTTAATAAAATGTCCTTCCTATTCTCCCCTCCCACTAACTCTTTGTCTCCTTGGGGATAGAAACATACCAGTTTTTCTTGTTGCAGTTCTCAGAATAAAACCCTCTCCCTGGCAGCAACCAAGCAGAAATTTCTTAAGTAAGTGACTCATAAAAAAGGGAGAAAAAAGAGTCTATGAAACTCTGTAAGATCCATTTGGACTGTTTAAGATAGTTCAGAGCTGCCCATCAGGAAGAACAATCCTTGGGTCTTCTCTCTCAGGTGTATTTCTTCCTTTCTCCTGGAAATTGTATAGATGCATGGTACAAGATCAATAGAAAACTAATGCAGGTGAAAATAAATTTTTTAAAAATCTTTTTTTTTTTTTTCTTTTGGAGTTCTGGTCTCACAAACGCTACTCATGTTTTCTTGGAGATTTTTTTAATATTAAAATTTTAATCATACAAGAGAGTCTTTTTAAAGGATAGTTGCTCCCTCACAATGTTAGTAAGGAGTAGCTGGCCTGGCTTTTTTCTCAAGATTAGGACCTTAACAATATTCATCCCAAAAACTTCCATCACTGTTGCCAGGAATTTCTGTAAGTTAGGAAAGAAGAAAAACTTGAATAACTGTGTCAGCATTTATCTATGCAAACAGTGAAATTCACAATTAAACAAAACAAGGGAACTCTTATTAAAATTCACACTAACTGTGGTACTTTAAAAACCATTTTCAAAAGAGAAGCTAAATGTTATTTAATGATCAGTGAGGGGTTTTGGGCTTTGCCCTGTGTTTTTCCAGGGCAGACTCAAAGTCAAGTTTCTGTAAAAGTCAATCTGTTACAAAACATGAGGCAGCTAACTGAGCATCATTGTTGCTTATTAAATATCCTGCATACTTATTGTTTCAGAAATTCTACAATTAAAAATAGATCAAAATACAGGTTGCTGAACCAGTGTAAATATTATCTGTCTAACTAGTACATTCACCAAGCTTTCTTCAAACAGCGTCCTTGAGGAAAACTGAAAAACCAGATGGGTTTGCTGCTGCTTTCTTAGGCTGGCACTGCACTTCTGTTTTCAAAGCTAATGTTTCACAGCCTTTCTCTAAAATGAAAAGCATCTGACTCAGAAAAATGTCCTTTTCTGTATAGAGAAAGAAGCAGCAGGATTGCTTTCCAGCACACATCTGCGCCTCTCCTGAAAACTCAGGGAACGTCTCATGACTGCAGGAACAAGTGATTTTTTAACCAACTGTGCCACCATGAGGCCAGAGAACCCAAATGCACTAAAATCACACAAATATCTCTGCTCTCAAATGTTTTTAAAATTAAGAGCCTTCATAAGCATATATATAAACTTTTTAGAAATTAAGAAATTTAAGAATTCATATATTCAACCAGAGAAAACATTATTTTTGTTCCAAATTAATTATAAATTTCTTGTCAAAGCATTGGAATTCACACTGACTTTTTTTCTCTGTCCTTTATATTTACCAGTATGTGCAACAGTTTCAGAAATTACAGAGTGAGGAATAAAAACAGTGGTATAGAGGATTATATGAATTAGGTATGGCTTCATTATCATGAATTTCTTTCCAGTTCTTGCCAATTAAACTAAAGTACTTTCAGCATCTATTAAATGTATCAGTTTCATGTGGGGCCCAGAAAATACCTCTAACTATATGAGGAACCCAAGGGACACAAACAGAAGTTCACAGCAAGCATTTAATACAAATTGAAAGCATTAGGATGAGTACAAAGCACAGCAGAGGTCGTGGCTTCTTGGATCAGGGAACTGGAGTGAAACTACAGGTCTCAGCTTTCATACCACATGCATCAGTTAATGCATTCTCCCAAAAATAGGAACTAGAGTCCTCAGACTCCTTCCTCCATGAAGAGATATAGATCCACCATCCAGGAGAACTCCCACCACCTAGGAACACATAGCAAGGGTGGAATATGGACCATGCAGGAAGGAATGAAAGGCAAATGGCAGACAGGAAAGAGGGAGAAAGATTGCTTTCCCATTGTAATTGGAGCCTGCTTACCAAAATTTTAGAAAGTGGAGAGCAGAGAGCAGAACTCAGGTCTTCCCCTCCCAGCCGGATGCTCCCATCACCATATTATGGATCCATATGTTCAAGTTCAACAGAAGAAGAAGTATTCTTTCAGCCTCAGCTTAGTTCCCTGGTGTGCAGGGTAATCTCCTGGAGAACAAAGATTTAAATCACTTCAACTCAAAGAAAAAGGAAAAAAAATAAGGAAAACTTGTCAGTGGAACCAGCACCTCTGTGATGAAGGTGAAGGTAAATAGGAAAACAAGGAAGGTACTATGCAGACTCAGGGACTAGCAGTGGGGTTTTTTGGGTTATTTCCATTCACCCTGAATTGTTGGGAGCACCAATCTGCCACATCCTTAGAGCTGATCCAGACACTGCATCTGATGCTTCCCCTATGTCCTAATCCCCCAAAACACCTGCAAGAAGTCAGGTGAAATGAGGTAGAACGCAAATCCCATTCTCATTTTTAAAAGCACAGACAGTAAAAAGACAATATAATGAGGACATTACAAACAGATCACAAGAAGGAGCATTCAGTTCAAAAACAAATACAAGGTTGCCCACTGTTATTGCCTATGGGTAAGTACCTACTTTGGGGACAGTAATTTTTCAGATTCCATCAACAATATGGACAAAAATTCTCAATTCAAAACCCTGAACCCTGAAAAGGAAGTCACTTTTGAGACATGACAGGATTTCTGAAACACCTGCATGATGATGTCAAACATAACACGAATCTCCCGGGAACCTGTAGCTGAATCAAAAGGTCTACATGGGATCTACATTTCAACAACAGAATCATGCCCTAAAATCATGCCCTAAATAGTTGGTTCTATTTGTATCAAGGACTCATGTAGACAATTACCTAGAAAAACATTACATTTCAGCCTTCTAGTCCAGAACTAGTTCCCATATATTGCCAACTAGTTCCAAGGTTTTAACTGAAATATAAGGAGACCTTGAAACCTGGCAGACCATCTAGACTGATGCCTTGTGGAGGCTGACATGAACAGATGGAGTTAAAGAATAAAGTAGGCTAGATGGAGTTAATGAATAATGTTGGTATTTATTAGGAGGCCTCAAAGGATCCACCTTGGGCAGTACAAGAGCCCAGCCAGGGCTACACCAAAGATGAACCCAAAATGGTCACAAAAATGAACAACTGGTCACAGGGTCTCACATTTTTATAAGTTCTGGTCCATCTGCATATTGGGGTTAATTGTCCAGTTATAGCTTTAGCCCATGAAGTCCCATCCTTCTTGCTTTTCTCTCTTCATTCCATCTTTATTTATGCTCTTGGGCCTGAAATTTGGATCAGTTGTCCTCGGTCCTAAGCTAGGAAAGGAAATTTTTTGTCTAGCTGCTCTGTGAAGAGAGCTTACCATCCCCTAATATGTAGCTCAGACCAACACACTAAAGCAGTATGGAATCTGAAAAATATAAAAGCTAAAACCTGAGGCATTAAGACCATCTAGAGAGCCAGACAGAGGTATTATCCTTTTGAGATGTCTTCAGATGCCTCACTTGGAACTAAGGTACCTCTCCAGAAGACCTGGAGCTTCCCACAGGTTCTGAATCATCACTGCCAGTCCATGCAGATGCCATGAATCCCCAGGGTGCCTCAGAGAGCAGTGAATACCTTTGGACAGGTAACTAAATAAAGATTCTAATAAACTTGATTCAATCTGGTTGAGATAAATGTCTGCCCATGGAAGCAGCAGCAGTCAATATTCCAGAACAGAGACTGGACTCAAACATAGTCTTCACACAGGATGTAGATACAGCTGAAATATCTCCCCCCCGAATGAGGGCTCTGATTCTGACCAGTGCTTTCCAGCCTGGAAGACCTATGAATCCTTCTTAAGAAGTAATATAAAAAATATTACTAGGAATAATGGGCTTATATAGAGCAGACTACATAGCAAACAACTTATAAGAGATTTATTTTATGTTGTAAGACTCACACCTCTAATGCAAATTTTTTATGTGTCCACTAACAAAAAGAAATTGAATGACATTTCCTTAAGCAGTCATAAAGAGAGAGAGACCTTCAGCTGCTTTTCCTTCCTGAATAAGAAAGCTGGAGGAGACTTGAGCCTAATGTGTGAATCCTAGCCTAACTGCTGCCTCAGGGAGACACTGGTGTGCTGCTTCTCTGCAAATTCCTGACTGACTGGGTTAGCTGATCCCTTGCAGCAGTTGTAATGAATCCCATCACATATGTCTAATGCCTATTCTGCATTGTAGAAGTGACTTTGGCATCCATGATAGAATGGTAAAAACTGTGAATGGTAATTCTCAACAGAAACCTTTTTTTTTTTGCCTGTCTTCATTTGCCAAGCTGCTACAGGACCAGCAAAAGAGAACGATAGAAAACTACCTAATAACTTTCAATCTTCTAAATTTTTGTATTTCTTATTTATAAAGTAACAAAAAAGAGAAGTCTTAATTTTGACATCATTGTAATGTATCCATTTAATTTAATAAACTAAAGTATCCACTAATTTGAGGGGTTATACTGGGAAACACATACAGTTTTTTAATAGGGAAGGGTAAAATTTTAAATTATGTTCAAAGAGTTGGTAATTTTATTAATTTTATTTTTCATGCAATATTTTGTGACTAAAACCCAGCATATTCACAGCCACACACAAGGTGTCTATTTGGAAGCTCTGCTTTAAAGAGAAGAGTCAGTATCTTCAAATTTGTCAATTTCTGCTGGCACAGATGGGCATCTGCCTTGCTCATTCTCTGCTGCCTCATGTTCTTGCAGCCCTTGCACCTGGGTTGGGCAACTCCTGCTATCAACACAGGCTGTTGGATAAACAAATTAAGAGCTGCCCTGCTTAGAAGGAGTTGGGGGTGCTGGTGGATGAGCTGGGCATGACCCAGCCATGTGCACTCACAGCCCAGAAAGCCAAACCTGTCCTGGGCTGCATCCAAAGCAGCGTGGCCAGCAGGGCCAGGGAGGGGATTCTGCCCCTCTGCCCTTCTCTGGTGAGACCTCACCTGGAGCACTGCATCCAGCTCTGGGGTCCCAACATAGGAAGGACATGGACCTGTTGGAGCAAGTCCAGATGAGGGACACCAAGATGATTGGATTCCTTCCATGAGGAAAGGCTGAGACCAAAGCCTGAAAGCGTAGAAAAGAGAAGGCTTCAGGGTGACCTAATTCCAGCCTTCCAGTACAAAGGGAGCCCACAAGAAAGATGGAGAGGGAGTTTTTACAAGGGCATGTATTTAGAAATTAGGAAGAAAGTCTTTAGTGTGAGGGTGGTGAGGCACTGGAACAGGTTGCTCAGAGAAGTTGTGGATGCCCCATTCTCATGAGTATTCAAGGTCAGGTTGGACGGAGCTCTGATCTAGGGAAAGGTTTTTCTTTTTTACTACACAGCTAAAGACAGGACTCAAAAATGGGTTTTTATTTATAAAAAGTAATGTCTCAAAAGATCAAGTTAGATCCATTTAACTTCTAGTTCTGAATCCCGTGTCATAACAAGATTAGCACATACACCACAGCACTGTGAAAATCAATACCTACATATTCTAACGGAAGAAAAGTAAAGTTAAATCTTATCTTTAGAATTAGAGAAAACCAAATTTTTTTTTCAGAAAAAAATAGCTGTATGGCATTCATGTGTACCCATCCACTTCTTTGGAATTCTTTTATAACTTTTGCCACATACTAGTTTTACCCCAGTTTATTTGAATATTCCATCAGTCTTTGGATTACCTCAGAAAAGTACCATTGCTTAAGATTGCTGCCTCATTTTCATGCATTACATTACCAGAATTCCTGAATAATACACAGGTAGCCATAGTTTATTTTCCAGCAAGATTTTTTTTTTTAACATATTGATCTTGACAGCTTTCCTGACTTGAAGAAAATAAGATTGTCATAATTTGGGAAAGAAGATTAAGCAAATCTATCATATGTATTACCAGTATGGTCTTCATTTGTCAGTGAAGGGTACTTTTTCTCATGCAGAAGAAAGAAATGGATGCAGCATACTGATGCTAGCATTGTGATGTGTATAGAGGTACTCTTCTGCTCTGGTATGTTAGAAGCTTATTAACGTTTTATAGTCTTTCTTTCCAAGGACATACCATGAGAAAGGCTGTAATTAATTCAGCATGAACATTCAGAAATGAAACAATTCAAAGTCAGGAAATGCACGTGAAAAAAAAAAAAGGCTGAAAAGCTTTTCTGTTTTCATTTTGATGCCAGTGGAAAGATATATTAGGCCCTAGATTGTTCAGTTTATTTTTGCACTTAGTTTCATGGATTGTAATTGAAATTCCCATGAGAGAAAGGCAAATGCATTTGGCCCAGTGTGTTTTTGAACAGAGTACTGTGAGAAAATGATACAGATACTTAAATGCATCTCTGAGTTCTTTATAAAGATATAATTTTCCAAATATATCAAATTTCATGCATAATGATTGGCTCTAGACAATTTAGAGAAAGCCAGTTTGATTTAGAATGCTTTATTTTGGACTTAGTGTTCATTTAAAGGTTTGACTCAGTAGAAGACAGGCTTTTTGGGAATCATTACTTCTAAGGCGATATCATCCTGATTTTTACAGCCCATGTGGTCAAGTCTACACAGCAAGCACTTTACTATTACAGTATTACATTTTTTATAATGATACATGGACAAATGCACAAACACTCAAAAAAAAAAAAAAAGAATCAATAATTATCACTATATAAAGCTGTTTTTATCATTGTGCTGAACTGCTCCAATTGGAGCAAATAACTGAACTCATCTCAGCCAAAGTTACTTCAATCATTCTAAGATGCTAAAGACATAAAAAACCTTTTATTTTTTCCCTACAGTTCAAAATGGATAAATGTATTTTTTCTGTCTTGTTCTTAAACATCACATTTCTGTCCCAAAACTATCCTTAACATCACCCAGAATGGACAGCATTTAGCTCTGGCTTCAAACCAAGTAATAAAATATTTTATGATTTGCAAGGCGCAGAAATGAGAATTAACAAGGCTTTTTTCAGGTACCAGAAAGAATACAAAGGTTTACAGTCCAAGTCAATATACAGCTATTACCATTATTATTGATGTAATTAATATTAATGTTACTTATTATGAAGCTGTGTTTGAGTAATTTTTAGATGTCTATAACCATTACGAATTCCACCTTTTGTCCTTCACACCTATTTATAACTAGACCCATAGCATTCAAGCAGACTTATCTAAGAAGCAGAAAATATTATCTTCAAAAGTTAAAATTAGCTGTAGATTAATCCTCCTGAATACAGCAGTGTAAGGTGATTCTAAATCAATTTCCATCAATTTGGGAAGACTGCCCTTTGAATTTTCCAGTTTCTGTCTAATTTGCTATGAATCTGGCATGGTCTTTTAGGGTCTAAGTACCCAAGTATTGCCTTTGATTTACTATCTATGAAGATACTGGAGGTAACTAACCACACATCAGTTACATTATGTTTTCTGCCTGTGTAAATCTCTTCCCTCTATAATTTTAATTTACTTTGAAGGAGGCTTCTAATCAGTTATAAAAAGCTTTGTCAGACTGACTGTGGGTAGACAGTATGCAGTCAGACCACTGTGAAGGATTTGCTAACTCAAGTGTTGTCTTCAAGGTATTACAGAATAACACCCTTTACCTCCCTCCCCATAGGAAATGCCCTTCCATCATCTCATGCAACATAATTTCAGGCAGCTTAGGCCTCTAGGAAGTGCCAGGTGCTCTAGATTGACAGGACATGACTGAAGATCCAGTGGAAAAAAAACAAGTGATGGAAAAAGAGATAGAAAAAGGAGTTACAGTACAAAACTGTGCCCCAAAACCATTTGTGTCCAAGAAAAATAGTGATAGCAGATTGAGTAAATGAACAATATTTGCCTGTTTGGTTTGTAGAGTGTCCTAGGGTGATGTAAGGATGATTGTATCCCCATTCGCGTGAGCTGTTTATGGTGGATATTATGTTCTGTGCCTTCAAGACTGGCTCTGAAGAGGGAAAGTTCTGTTTTGGCTTCTTATCAGCCACTCCCTCACAGCCGGTGGGACATACAGCCAGTACAGTACATAGTGCTGCTTTTTGCTTTTTGCCCTGCTTTTCACTCTGCTCTTGTGTCTGCTCTGCTTCTGCTTTGCTTCTGCTTGCTCTTGTTTTTCTCCCTCTTCTCATTAGTTGATTTAGCTAAACAGTCCAAACTCCTTCCTGGACTGTTTCCCCTTTCCTGTTTGGACCTACCTGAACCTGCTCTGGACTGGGACCTGGGAACACCAAGAGAGAATTTGCACCTTGAGGCTGCAGCAGCTGCCCCAGCACCAGAGGGACTGATAACATAGCAACCACCCCCAGGAGAGATTTTCTGAATTTGTCATCTTTTTCAGAGTGGTAAAAGAGCGGTGTCATCCGGTATTGTTGATTTTGTGTGCTGAGGGTGCTTTCCCTGTTAAATAAACAGGTTCTTTCCACTTCTCTCCGAGGAATTCTTCCCAAACCGGATGGGGGGAAGGGCCATGTGGGTTTGTTTTTTGCAGGGGCCCCCTTTGGGGATTGTCTCCCAAATTTACCCTAAACCAGGACATAGAGTTACAAGGAAAACTTCAGTTACTGGAAAATGCTGTTTTCACTTGTAACCTGACATTTGAATAGACAGAAAATGAATGCCTATTTCTTGCATTATGTAGCTGGTCAAAATGTTGCTCAGATGTTTGCACTAGAGAAAATTCTCAAATGGTATAGCTAAAGCACTTTGACTATACATTCCTAATGTTACCCCAGATGCACAATTTCTCCAAATAAAGAATACTTAGTAGAATAAAGTCCTCATCCTAAACAAGTCCTGACAACACAAAACTTATGGCTTTACCTCCCAACCTCACTCCCACACACATGGAAACAAAACACCTCATTCCAAAGGGCAAGAAGAAAGGCAATTCAAAGTGAAGTTGTCCATCAGGATGCACTATTTGTATCTCCCCTCGTGAGGACACACTGAACCCCTACCACAAGTGCTGTTCTCCTGACTTCTCAGCACCAGTTGTAAAGCCCAGACTCCCAATGTGCCCTGCCAGAATTTTCTGTTCTCTTTGCTATTAACCATGGATCATGGCTAATGGTGGGTCACAGAAGGTCCAAAATAAAGAGATGAAGAAGTCATAGAGGAATACACTTAAAAGTTTCTCTGTGGTTTTTTTGTGCACTTGCTGTTCAATGTTTTAAATTTCCCTGGATGAAGTGCTATGGTTCTGAGAATAGGGCTGAAATGCTGCTACAGTTAGAAGACTATTTTCTTTTTAACAGCATAAGGCCTTTCCTTTCTACTTTGTAGGAAAAAAAATCTAATTGAAAAGATAATAAAAGATTATAAAAGACCAATTCCATAATGATATTCATTTATAAATCAGTCTTAGACATTTTTTACATTTCTTAATAATTTTATTCATCATTAGTTTTAAAAGACCTTAATAAATTATATAAAGGGAAACTAAACAGGGCAGAAAAACTCTAAGAAGCCTTGCCAGAGTGAGACACAGCAGCTTTTACAGAGAACCTGCCCATTCAGGGCTGCATGGCCCTTCGGCAATCTTTGAAACAGAAGGTTAAGCTGTCAGACCCTGATTAATGTTTTAGTTAAATCCTTTGATCCTCACTACTAATAAAAATTTGTTTGGAGCAAATAAAGATACAACCGTACCACAAGTGGTATTACTCGAACTTTGCCACTTGAGGGCAGTCATTTCGTGTCCTGTAATAAAATGGTAATTTAGCAGCGATTTCCCATGCTGGCACTCGGGCTGCTCTGAGCCAAACTCTGCCATTGATACTCAGAAACCGAAAACAAACACAAATTACCTCTTTTGAATAGCTAATTTGATCTGAAATTCATCTCAGTCAAATTTTGGGAGAGAAAGCTAATAAGCTGTGGCAAAATCCACAACCATGGGATAAGTGCTCAAATGAGAATGCAAAAAAGGAACAATTTAAAGGGTGCTAAGACAAATGCGATGGTTTCAGTCTAGTGGGCCTTAAAAAGATTTTTCCTGAAGTATGTAATGCACTTAAAAGCAAAATATAAGTGTCCTATATCACACTTACACTGCCAGCAAATCCTGAAGGATTTGCCCTGAAGCAACCTCAGCATTGTTAGCAGTTGAGGCTGAGCAAAATGAATAGAAGATGGGTGACATTCCTAAAAAAAGAGAGAACAACATGTGGGAGATCTTGAGAGCAGGGCAGAATATGGAGAGGCCAAATTATTGTAGATTAGCCATCTCAATTCAGACCTATAAAATAGTGACAAACAATAGAGAAATTTGTAAGCTCTTGAAAAGCACAAAGGAATGGAGGAAATGTCAGCCTAGGCTGCCTAGATAAAATCTTTGTGACACCAACTTAATAGTAATCCATGATAGAATACAGGGTCTCATGAAACAAGAAAGGAGAACTGAGTGTAATATATATCTTGGCCTTTTTCACATCAACAATAGCTCAGATAGCTGTAGTGAAAAAATGTAAATCATGATTTACCTAAAGCCATAGTCTAGAAAAAACCTGCCTGAAAATATGTGCATAAAGAAAAGTTATCAAATAATTTACAGTTTCAACAGTAGGATATATTTTGGATTTCTCATTGATTTTGGCACTGCATTCAACCAAAATTCCTGCTCTGCTCCCATTTAAAAGTCCCCTCCAGCCACTGTCTCACAGAGTTAATTCAAACATGATTGTCCTGAATTACTCTGCAAGGCCCACACTCTATGCTTCTAGCTTCTTTTTCAAAATGTGTTTCTGCATATTCTTAGATTCATTCATCCACACAAAATAACCCTCCTTTTAGCCTAGATGCTCTTGCTCTCTCTGCATTACAATCCCCACATATCTTGAACATCTTGCCAGAGAGTTGAACACATGCCATTAAATTCTGTACACTTTTACATGGAGATACTCATTTAAATTAAAGGGCTTCTTTCTGTTCTCTATATTAAAAAAAAAAAAAAAAAAATCAGTAGAAAGATATATTGTTTTGCAAGACAGCAAAAGAATTTTTTTAACCAAACTCTGGTTTTGCAGCTATTAATGGACTGCTCACTTTGCACAAACTTCTTCCTATGTGCCCTGTGGCAAATGTAAACTACATATGTATCCAGTGAGGATAGTCCTTGGATTCCATCATTTTCTCTATACTGAAGCTACTGCAAAGGCCTTATTGACACCTCCTATTGCCCACAAGGCAGCAGTAGGAGGTGAATGGATGTCAGAGACTGCTTCATGTCAGTGTCAATAACTGCTCTGAACTTTGATTCTTACTGCAACTTAAAGAGAGTGAATTCAGTTCCACTGATGGCAAAACTGATATTTCAAAAGAAGAGTGGTAATAAATTTTCCTAAAATATTAATATTGTGCTGGAAAGACAAACGCTTTTCTTACTACACAGAATCCAGATTCTACAATATGAATCAGACTATAGTGAAGATGTTCAGGTTTTTAGTTCTTAAATGACCTTCAGAAAATCTCCTGAAAGAACAAAAGAAATCTTGTGACAGTGTGAGTGCCATAAGCATCTGAAAGGCTGAGCAGATCCTGATTAAAGGCAGCATCACATTTATTGACACAGCAGATATCACCTCCTCAAAAGGACTCGGAGAACTTATGAAAAGCAGTCAAGTTGATATGATTCATATTGTATTTGGAACTTCCATTTAATATGAAGTAGGTATATCATTAAAATCTGCATTGTATTTGCAATGGTAGACTATCAAGGTTATCCAGAATGCTGGAAGGCAAGGAGAGAGGGAGGCAGAAAGGGAGGCAGGGAGGAAGCACGGGAGGAGAGAATTGTTTGGTTTTCATCTTGTAATCCCCCACCAAAATAATTTCATGTGATCTAGCCATACAACTGAGGGCTACGTGGTTTTAGCAGGACACCAGAAGGCAAACCAATCCAGCAATGGCTGGACATTACTGCCTCACCCAGGAAAGACATCACACTGCCATTTTAAAGAATTACACTTTCTGAGCTGACCCAGTTATACTGCCTCATTGCTCAGTGGCCCATAGTGGTTTTAAATACAGTTTGCAATCTTCCTTGAGATGGAGGAGGGTGACTGTTAAACATAGGAACAGACCTTCTGAAAGTTCTGAAAAGAGGTGGGGAAGCATTTTGGACACCGATTGTCAGCCTGACCATACAGTCTGCATTGTTTAAATACTCTGGAATTCAGCCATAGCAATGGTTCCATTAAATACTTTTGCAAGAAAAGTTTTAAAGTGTTTATATAGTACTGAGAATAATACCATTTATATTTCATTATAACTAAGCACCAGCTTAATTATTCTTAAAGACTCTAAATTCCAAAACCACATTGCCCCAAAATATATTTCCTGTTCCTTATAACTTATTAATCTGATTTTCCAATACTTGCCAAAATAAACCTTTTCTGTGCTCTTCTATTAACAGGAATAGTAAAAAATGGTGTTCAAAATTTTGAAGGTAACACTGTTTCCACAGTATTAAAATCATAGAAACAGAATATACTGAGTTGGGAGGATCCATCAGGATCATTGGCACCAACTCCTGGCCCTGCACAGAACATCCCCAAGAGTCACACCATGTGCCTGACAACACTGCCCAAACACTTCCTGAGCTCTGTCAGGCTTGGTGCTGTGACCTGGGTAGCCTGTTCCAGGACACAGCAACCCTCTGCACTGTGTGGGTTCTAAGATCCAACCTAAACCTCCTCTGACACAACTTCTGGCCATTCCCTCAGGACCTGTCACTGGTCACCAGAGAAGAGAGATCAGTGCCTGCCCCTCCACTTCCTCATATGAGAAAGTTGTAACTGCAGTGAGGTCTCCCCTCACCCTCCTCTAGGCTGAGCAGACCAGGTGACCCCAGCTGCTCCTCACATGGCTTCTCCTCAAGGCCCTTCCCTATCCTCATTGCCCTCCTTTGGACACTCTCTAATAGTTTAATGTTAATGTTTTTATATCGTGGTGCCCAAAACTGCCCCCAGCACTCAAGGTAAGGCCGCCCCAGTGCAGAGCAGAGGAGGACAATCCCCTCCCTTGCCCAGCTGGTGATGTTGTATCTGGTGTACCCCAGGACACATCTGGCCCTCCTGGCTGCCAGGGCACTGCTGACTCACGTTCAACTTGCTATCAACCAGGACAGCCAGGTTCTTTTCCAGGGTGCTGCTCTCCAGCCTCTCATTCCCCAGTCTCTACCTACAATCAGGGCTGCCCTGTCCTAGATGCAGAATCTGGCACTTGCTCTTGTTGAACCTCATACAACTGTTGATTGTCCATTTCTTTAATTTTTCATGGTCTCACTGCTGGACCTGTCTGATCTCAAGTGTGTTGACAGCTCCTTCTAATTTGGTATTGTCAGCAAACCTAATATTGCTTTAAGTCCTGCCTCCATGTCATTTATGGAGACATTGAAGAGCTCAGGGGAGAGCATGGAGCCCTGCAGAACCCCACCAGTGACAGGTCAATCTGATGCTCCCCCATTCACTGTAACCCTTTGTCCCCGAGCTGTGAGCCAGCTGCTCACCCATCCCATGATGTGTTTATCCAGCTGTGGGCTGGACATTTTGTTCAGTAACACACTGTAAGACATGGTATCAAAACTTGTTGAAGTCTAAGAATATTGCAACTACTGGCTTTCCTTGATCAGCTGGGTGGGTTACCCTGTCATAGAAGCAAATTTAACAAGCAGGACCTTCCCCTCATGAAGTTGTGCTGGCTGTGACCAATGACTGTGTTGTCCTTCAGGTGTTTGTCAATACCTCCCAGAATAATCTCTTCCACGATTTTACCAGGCACTGAAGTGAGACTGACAGGCCTGTAGTTTCTGGGGTCCTCCTTACCCTTCTTGAAAATCAGAACATTAGCCAGCTTCCAGTATTGATAAAGGGCTGTTTTATCACCTTTCTAATTTTCACTATGATCTAATTTACTTTTGATGTAAATTATTATGCTTTTTGACATCAAATACTTAATCACAAGTTCTTACCGTATTTGGCTTCTTGGCAGCATGTATATTCTTGTGTATCTGTTTAGGAGAAATACAGCTAACTGCAAGCCTTGTGATAGAAAGGTATTACAGTTTTTAGTAAAACAGATGCATTAGCATCACTAATTTGAAAGCATTCTTCCTCTCCAGGATATCCCAAGAAATCTTGTATGATTGCTTTAGGTCATTGCCTAATGTAAGTCTATGTTGTATTTGGATGGGATTCAGCAATTCTGCAGTAGAGTCATGCATGGTCTAACATCCAGAAAATGTGGGCAAGTTATCCACTGCTCAAAGAAATGCATAGCTTACAGTATCTAAATAAGACCACATGCCTCTTATGGAAAGTCAATCAAAACACTGATTTTAGAACAGATTCAGAATTTCGGATTGCACTACTAAGACAAAGGGCACAGCTGGACAAATGCACCAATCACCCAAACATTTATATTTTACCAGCCTTTTTCATTCCTTATCACCCTATTTTCCACATTTGCTCCTCCTCAAATCTCCTAAATCCCTCCCTTTTCATCTTTGGTTCCCGCTCAGAATCCCGAGACTTGTCTCATCCCAAGATGCTCTTCCTCTGCATCCCATCATGTGTCCCATCACAAGGCACTGACCCCTCTTAGTCTGAAAGGTGGAGACCTACTCCCAGTGAGTCATGATGATGGATTTTATGCCTGGATACTGGGGCTGGGGTTCTCCTGGGGCAGCCATCAGCTTTGTGAGATATTACTCTCTCTGCAAATTAATGGAGAATAAAAACAAATATTCACTTCTAGCTAATTGTCCATTTCCTACAGAGCAAAATGCACTATAAGTCATAAAATGATCCTGCCAGTGATGTTATAATATATTTCATATTTCTTTCTCATCTACCAAAATTTCAGGATAATGGGAGCTACGTCATTTTGCTAGTTTTAGACACTTAGAAAAGTTATGTGTCTCCCTTTATCTCTACAGCTGAAAGCAGCATAAAATGTTTTGTTACTTTCCAATATTAAATTTATCCCTTGAGAAGAAACTGCAATTTTTAGCCTCTCTAAAGATGAAGAAGAGGGATTGGAAGAAACATTCCATGACTGAGAACTGAGAACCGTTCCCATTTATTTAATGACATAATGCATTGATGGTTAAGCACCAAAGGAAAGTTGATAGCAAATTATTTTTTCACAAATTTAATACACCTTAAGCAACTTGCATTTCAACAACAACAACAACAAAACATAAAGAAATTTATTTTAGCAATATACTCTCAAACTTAAGGTAGCTCAATATAGCTTTCAAACTTAACATTAATGTGTCAGAAAAAAAAAATACAAATCAAACCCCAAACTCCAGTATAAAGTAACTGGTTACTTCTCACAAAACTGTTACAATTATGATAAGGTTTGAGTCTGAAAGAAGATATACTATAGATTGTTTGCATTTTAATTGAGAGTCAACAGAGTATGAAAATTAGGAAATTAGGAATTTTACTATCTTTATATCAGATTTTCTCAAGTAAACAGTCTTGGGAAGACTGCAGAATCTTGCTAAATATTAATTCTGTTCAGGTCGAATTTCAAACTGATTTAAACTCCATATTTATATACTAAATATTTTTGGGGGGTGATCTTTTGAAATACATTAAAATGCATATTAAAACTGAAAACCATTTAAAAAGCAATATGACACATGCTGAATTGTATATAGAGGACCAAGAAAAAAAAAATATATTTGAGAGAAAAAGTCCTAATGCTCTGGAAAAAATGGCAGTTTTTTCCATAATTACCTTTTTAAACATCATCTTTATATTCTTCAGTTTTCCTTGTATCTCTGTGGTTTTTCCCCATCTCTCTGGAAGATTCTGACACCTCTGCAAGATCCCAGCAACTCTGACAGTAATTCCTTACCAGGCAGACAGAGGTGTTCAGTGTTCCATGAAGGATGAACTAGTCAATGACACATTGTTTCTGCAATATTGTAACTTAGCAAAGTTACTTATAGACCCAGAATCTGATTTTAAACTATTTTTCTTCTTTTATATCATCATCCATTAGCCCACTCAGTTATATGTAATAGCGAAGAGAATTTTCACAAAATTATTTATGTTGGAAAAGATGAAGTCCAACCTTTAACTGACTTTACCACAAACAAGTTCATTGCTCCTTTCAGCCAATACAAAACAGCCAATTTGAGCTCGGTTTTTTCCAAGGTGCCATCACCATCAGCTACAGACTTTGCCTGTGTTTTTTGGCATATGCATAGGCCTCCAACAGCTGCTTTATTATCATCATTCATTTGATGTCACAGCAGCCATACTATGAAAATTACATTTCTCAATCTTTGAGAAAGTTACAAAGTATAATCTCATATACTTTCCTACAACAGTGAAGGGGGGGTCCAGGATTGCACTTTTCAACAAAATTGCTGAAAACAAAAATATCTTAAGATGTCAATATGGGCTTAGACCCTGCCGAGTGCTTTTGGGTTCATGCATAAACAGGTACTTTTTCTTGTTTCTGACATTATCTTGGGTATACTCTAATTCTTCCATTTTAACACTCCTTCTTTGAATACTAAAGGCTGCAGATTATAACATCAATCCATTAGTTTCTGCACTAAAAAAATTCAGATCCTGAAAACAACTGTCAGTTCCTGAGAGCAAGAATTGAAGTGTGGGTGAATTCCAACAACTACACCCTGTGCAAACAGCATTTTCACAGCAAGTAAACCACACTGCTCTTGATAAATCTCTTTGCAAAAAATGTAATCAAATAGCAACCAAGGTTTGGAGAGTCCAAATAAATGTTTCTTACTTCCTGTTACAGACACACAGACATAAGGGCCAGAAGCATAATAGTAAAGTTAGCATATGAGGATATGTTTCACCACAAAAGAATTCACGTTTTTCCTTGTTAATTAATAAATAAAAACAATTAGTACCATGTCATATTAGCTTTGTAACATTTATAAATTTTTATTTAATACATTTGCAAGCTAAATACTAAGGATGTCTTAGCATCACTTTTCCACATTAATGAAATTTGGCTGTGTTTTCTATAATTTTCACATGGTATATATTAGAAAATACCACATTCATATAGACAAAGAAAGACAAAACTAAATTTTATCAACAGATTAAAGATTATTAAACACAGTGCAAGACATAAAACTGGTGAGTATAGCTTGCAAATATATGCATTAATAATTGGCTAGGAATAACTCAAAATTTTGCTGTACTGATGTTATTGTTTCCCTGGTCTCTTCTGAGCTGGAGGATTCTCTTTTGTGTATGGTATAGAGATATATTCTACTGACTCTTGCAGTTTGAACAATCCTCTGTAGTTACACTACCATATTACAGACATCACCATTGGATAATCTCATGTTGACTGGTGTGATTTTGGCAACACAACTTTCATGGATTCCAACTTTGGCCTTTGCTTCTTCTTTTTGTTGCAGATTCTGTTTTTTGAATTGGAAATTGGTTTGGGGTTTGTTTTGGATTGCTTGTTTTTTTTCCTTTTATTTTTGTATTCTCTCACGCTCATGCTACCAAGAATTTAACTTTGTTCTGTAAGTTTTCGTGTGGGTTGACAAATTTACTTTGCTTGGCAAATTTAAATGACTTTGATAAAAATTAGTTCTTTGTGTTTGAGACCTAGGACAAGTCATAACCTGATCTTTTATAAAACCCCCAGCATTCTTGCATTGTTAGGTCAGCTGTATTCTTTCTCTATCTTGCTTTCATACTGTCTTTAAAAAGGTTCAATTTATGTGTGCCATTCTAGTTTTTCAACTTACTGGAAAAAAATAAAAAGTAAGAAGGAACCAAACCCAAAGTGCATGCAAAATGTTTTGCTGTGCTCATAATAGGCATTTCCAGAGGAGTCAAAACTCCGGGTATCACAGAATGGCTGGGGTTGAAAGAGAGCTCTGGAGGTGGTCAGGTTACACTCCCTGTCAAAGCACAGTCACCTGAAGCAGGATTGCATCCAGGCAGGTTTTATTAACTCCAGAGAACACCCCACAGCCTCTTTCCTCACTCTCTTTGCTGCTGCTTCTCATTGTGTTCTCTGAAGGACAAGTTGGTGTGACGAAGGCACCCTCCCTGCAGGGGTGAAGAGCACCATGGTTCAAGCACCACCAACCGGTGTGCCTGGACTGGAACCAGCCCTGCTGGGCAGGCTGTGAGCTCTGTGCTGGGCTGCATCCTCTCAGGAACAAAGGAATCCAGGCCTTGTCTCATCAGGAGCCCGAGCTGGGGCTGGACAGAACTAAAACTGCCACAGCCACACAGCTGTGCCTACACCAAGGGAGGGGGCTGCCTGGAGTCAGTCACTCTACCCTCTAAAAACACGTGGCCCACCCAAGCCCACTGCCTTCTCCTGCAGCTCTGCTGATGGCACAGCAGCCATCTCAACCTTCCATGAGCAGGGCCACTGCTCACGGTTACTGCTCAAGGTCCCAGCATCTGATACCTATAACAAGGTAAGTAATACATCTCATTTAGGCCTCAAATGTATTGTATGCTAAAGTCCTTTACATATATCCAGCTGTAGCTTAATTATTAGAAGTGTGGTAAGTAGCAATGTTTGACTACTGTCTAAATTGTTGTCTATATCAATGTCTAATCACCATCTAAACTATTATTTTAATGAAAGTTTAAATATTTCCCCATCAATTTAACATCATGGTTTAATTAACATTAAGCTATTCCTTTATCACCATTTTTCATTCAATCATCAATTAATTACCATTTGATTATCATGACCATAAATAAAAACCTTTTAGTTATCCCCATAATTATGAATACTCTTGATACTTTATTTACAACAGACTTTTAGACTTTTTTTCAGACAGATGGATAACGCAGCTTTTCTTACTAGATGTCCCAGGGGAAAAAAAATCTTTAGCCATAAAATTTACACCCTGCATTATATGTATATGTGTGTGTGTGTGTGTGTGTATGTGTGTGTGTGTGAATTTATAGTGCATGTTTCTCACAGACAACAAGGTCTGATTTTCACAATTATTTTGCTTCTTCTCCTGAGGCTTGGATATGAAGGTTGCCAATAAAATATAGATTTTTATGCTTATTAAATCTTCAGAATATTAAAGCACTGGATCTAGAGAGTTCCAAAACAGACCAGGCATCCACTGCAAAAAATATTCATGCAAAGTGTTCAGACAATACATATATTGTAAATCAAACAAGGGAGGCAAGAAACAGAGCTGCCCAGTCCATTCTAGGAGAAAAAACATGCCTTTGTTTTCCCATGGCATTGTTAGACACAAAGAATGCTGAATACGTGATGAACTTAGCTTCTGTGTGATTAAGTGCACAAGCTGTATTTCTGAATTTTAACAGTCAACTGGATGATTTTCAGTAACCTTTGTAATTAAACATTAATTCTTCCATGATGTTCTTTCACATAATGTAGATTTGAACAGCCACATCCAGCAGCCATCTATTCTATAACCAGTGAGAGGTCTCAAATATTGTGCTGCTTCAAATCAACAAATTTTGAGGTATCAGATATCAATGAAATTATGCTTATTAAATATGACACATGACAAATGAATTCAACACAGCTTAAAAAATACTAGTCCTCTGAATGTTTTTATTTCATATTATTGGCATAATCAAAGGAGGCTAAGTCTTCCCTATAAAATCAGCATAAACACCCTTCTCAAAAGACTATTTCTCCAAACACTAAATAAAAAGAGAAATGGAAGAAGAGAAACCAAGCAACACAGAAGAACTGATTTTGTCAAGGAATGCTCCCTACACAAATATGCTTTACAGATTTTTCACCTACACAAGCACACAAATACTGCATAACATTAATTCTATCAAGATTTCTTTTACTTGCTATGTTTTAGTTTCTTCATCCAAAGTTATTCTGTGTCAAAGGAAAAAGACTATAAAGCTCCCTGGTAGCTTGCAGGGAAAAACATCTCCTGAAGGGGAAGAATGGCTACATTTAAATAGCTGAAGACATGCTGGTTCCAAGACCTGTTTTTCATGTGCAGGATTAGGACAGAGATTCCTTCAGTGTCACCCTCTTACATAAATATTTCCTTCCCTGAGGCTGTATTCAATTTAGAACTGGAATAATGAAAAGTCAATAGCAGCCTGACAGGGACAGGCACACACGGATAAATTTTGGCACTGTGATTATTTTCTATTTGGTGAAGCTTTGAGGAAACATTAGGAAAAGCTTTAAATTCCCCTGCAGACATCATACCTACCCAGAATGGCAAGCTGAAGAAGACTTATTCAGCAGATTCCAAACCTTGCTCAAATTTTAATGTGCTCCATTTCTTCATTGGTAAAGCAGAAATGAAAGTCTCCTTTTCTCTTTCTTCTACCCCTCTGTGAACGAATGATTCAGGCTATAAAATACCTGAGATATACACCCCTATAGACACCATTTATACACTAATGCCTTTGTAGAGCTGCATGAGGTGAGTTCCATGCCACACTGTTTAGGGATGTCAGTGCTGTCAGCACCAGTTAACTGCTCTCCAGGCTGCAAGGCAGAATTACTCTAGGGCTTAATTAAGCAGGAACAAACAGACTGCATAGGGCTTAGGCAAAAGGCAAGGATTTCCATGCTCAATCTACCCATAACCTGAGTATATCCACACCATAAGTTTAGGTATAGAAGGAATTTTAAGGACAGTAAAAGATATTGAGTATTCTCTGGAGAGCCACTTCAACTAGGACTTGAGAAAAAATTTAAATACTGAGAGTCAAGGCAAGGCAGAATCTAGGTGACATGGATGTCATTTTTATCATTATGTGTATGTACAACATCCAAAACATTGTGGGGTCCAGACTTCCTTTGAGAACTTTACTGCATACCAGGGAATGAAAGGACTAGTTTTGTCTCTATAGATTTGCTACTCACATTGCCTACTCAGAGTTTTAGACAGTATCTCAGAGTTTGATCAGCAGACTTCCTTCTCAATGAAGATGCAGCAAGAATGACAAATCTATGAATAAACAAGTTGATAGACAAGTCTTTTAATTTTGTCTCTTTTAAGATAAAAAATACATTTAATCAGCTAGCTTAATGAAAATTCCCATAGCTGAAAAATTAACAAAAGAATATTATCTGTGCAAAACTTTCACAGATAACCAGCATCAAACACTTAAGGCACAGAAATGTATCTGTGACTGTTTGTAAAAGGATTTTCTTTAAGGTCTCACTGCCTGATAATTATCTTTGACGTTTCATAAGTCAAGCCAAGTCCATACTACAAAGATGTGTTACATTTTGGAGGTAGTTTTCACTTAGAAAATGGTTTTTACAATAATTAAATGGAACATCATAATCCAAAGTCTCTTAGAGACATTTGAAATGTAAATAACTGCAAAAATGGAGTCTATATTCCCCATCTAAGGACAATTTTCAGCTGGAAAGTGCTGCAATATATCCACTCACATTCTAAAGAAAACTAAAAAAATGAACAGTATTATTGATTTATGCAGTAGCTGTATTAAGAAACGAAAAGAAGGGAATTTTCACGGGGGGAAGGAAGGGAAAAGCAAGAAAAAACAAGCTTCCCCTCTCCCCTATCAACATTCTACCAAAATATCAGAACCAGGAGTACCTCCTTCCTCCCACTGATTTTTAACTTGTTGACTGTGGAATCTTGTCCTTCCTTCATTTGTGTGAAACAGCGTCCTTGGTCTCTTCCCACTTCTTTTAGGGTAGCCTTCAAAGAAGTTTTCCTAGCTTCTGTCTTTGCCTTCTCAGAGCTCTGTCCTTACTCTTCTTCTGTTGTCCTTTCAGATTTTATTTCAGCCATGGTCTGTCTTCAAAACATTTCTAAAATGTGCTTCGGGTTTCTTTTTTCTATTTTGTTATGCAACCAGAAATCTCATTCATGTTCTTATGAATTACCACAATATCCTTTTCTTTTGGCTTTGCTACGGGTCCTAAAAAGTCGTAACGCTGTTCCAACAATGAACTTTCTATCCCATAATTTTGACTGCACCATGCATTTCTGTGCATTCCTATATCTGTAGTTTCATATGCAAAGGATGATAAAAATTGTTGTTGCTCATAAAACTGAAGCAAATAAAACTGTAACTTTGGGCATCAGCATCAGAGGTCAGATTAGGAAAAAAAAATATATATTTGGCCTACAAATTGAAAGTTACAAGTCTGGGCTAGTCAGCTACTTATCCACTTAATTAATCTTTTATTGCCTTCAGATAGCTGGCATACACTGTCCAACAGCACTTCTCAGATGGAGCATGCTCTCCTGCTCCACTGTCATGCAATTTGATATTAGCTCTGGATCCAAGGCTCATTTCATATAATTTTAACTGTCTGAGTGTTCATATCTCCACAAGTACAATGAAATTCCACACATTATAAAATGTCAATGCTCCACTGATAGTACCATTTTATTCCTCTGTTTATCACAATACTAATATCTGAGCTCATTAAAACACCTACTACTTCTCTTACAAATTGTTCCTTGGTAATCCTTTCTTTCTTGACTGGAAAAAAATGTCCTTGCAGAAGAATTTTGTGACAGTTGTACCTTCCATACATCTCTTGCTGAAATGGTCTACTTTTCCAGCATCTCTTTTCCCCCTCGTAACACAAAACAATGTCCCACTAGCCCACTGTTGAGAAAGCAGTCTCCAAAAGACTATTGTTTCTTCTCTTTCATGTCTGACACAGTTTGCTCTAGGAACATAAACAGACTCAAAGAAATCCACAATCATAACAGAAGAGTGATTTGAAAGTAGGATTCCTATATAGGCATCAAGCTTGTGAGTGGGCAGGCACAAGTAGCAGTTACAGAATTCTCTAACGTACACTCAGAAATGAAATAACAAAATTAAACCAAAACAAGTTACAAGTCAATTAGTTTTTATACAATTATGTTTTGGAAAAGAATATTCACTAGCACTGATACAAAACCACTAGAGCACTTGGTTTGGGAAATATATTTTTAAGAAGAAAGTGCTAACACCCTGATGGCTTTAGCAAAACCATCAGCTTTTGGCACAGCAATTATTAATGAATTTTATTCTTTTTAGTCTATAGGGAAGAAAAAAAATCACAAAATATACACATCTGTACCACTGAGAGAAGATTTCTCAGGAAACAGGCAGCTGACTTAACTGATAAAATATATTTCTAATGATGACTATCAATCAACTTGAATTCCAAATGTCCAATTTTGTCCAGACTGCACCAAAGTTAGGAAGAATTACACTTGTACAAGAAAAGGCACAAGGACAGACATAATCAAAAGTTTCAAAAGATGGTACCCAAAGAATCAACTGAGAACTATAAATGCCTTGAAAACCAGGAGAACTGGATATGTTTAAATGCCACCTACTCACCAGCATTTGAAAAACTACAAGCAACCCACAAGCTTCTTTTATTTAGCAAACTAAGATTAGTTACCATCCAAAATCATAGGGCTTTTTATTTAATTCTGAGCTGAATATTTTTGCCCAAGAATATTAAACAGAAAGGGATACAGAAAGGAAAATGGGAAGTAAACCTAACATACAGAATGTAAACAGGCAGTCCTCAGTCTTAGAAATTGCTTTAGGTAAAGTTTATGGGTGCTGAGACATTATTGCAAAATGGGATGTGCTAGATCTGGAATTAGGAAAATATGTCATTTCTGTGGTCAGATGGACAAGATTCTCATGTTTCTTGGCTGGTTTTCATTGTTTTGGCAGTGAATAATAATCAAGATATACAGAAACACTGTGACACATTTTTGCAGTCAAATTTTCTGCATCTGCAAAGGCACCGAGTTTTGGCAGCTCTCATGGTCTTTGCTTCTCTCTTCCTTGTGCACTGCAAATCTTGGTAGCAATCTTCTTCTTATTGTTCTTTTTTTTTAACTTAAAGATATGTGTTGCAAGAGGCTCTCTGCTGCATAGTTAATGAAGAGAAGACAATCTTTTGGACAAATCTCTTTTTAAAGACTTTTTCATAATAATAAGCACCTGGACTCACTGACTCATCTTAAATGGGTTCCTCCACTAAAACAAACAGGTGTAAGAGAAGAAATGTGAAAATGGGATTAAAACTTTACAGAATTTAAAATTTGTATTAATAACAGTCAAAGAAATAGGCTGACATAAGAAACCTGCAGATGGGAATCAAGTTGAAGATCCAGTAGGATGCAAAGATAGAGTTAGAAGAGGGCATGAACAACAAGTGTCAGGATTCTCCCATTTTTGTTTTTGTACTGTTGACAGTTATGGGACAAAAAGGTAAAGTAGTACATCTTACTTTAATATCATAAAATCATAGAATTGTTTGGGTTAGAATGAGCCTTTATAGATCACCTAATCCATCCCCCTGTCATGGGCAGGGACAACTTTACACCAGGTCACTAGATATCCATTCACATAAGTAAACATACTGAAGACCGATGTAGGTATCAGAATTATCATGACAGTATTTTTTTTCTTTAAAAAACAACAGATTTCACATACTACTTTGAAAAATGTGAGAAAACAGAGGCTGATAAGTCAAGAACTCAGAAAACATTGTGGCTAATACCAGAATTGAGATTGTTTAACGTCTTAATTTCTCCCCTCATGGCATATGCATTATGGCAACTTTATACTGTTAAAAGTTATTTTTCCCACTTGAAGGGATGCTTTATATTACAATTCTAGTAATGTATTTTTAAGCATAGAAAATGCTATGATGGGACTATTATTCCTACCAACTTCAGAAAACATATAAGCAAGCAATGAAGCTGACAGTAGAAAATTAGAAAATGCAAGCAGGTTTCAATTAAAAGCATTAAGAAATTCAGACTGCTTTGTAATAAGACAATGCTGGAAGCCCCAAGAGAAAAGAAAGGAGAACACATCTGTTCCTACTGACGTCAAGGAGGCTAAGGGCCAGGCTCTGCCCCTGTGCACACACAGCTACCATTGCTGTCAGCTGAAGCAACTTGTAACTTAGGGTGCAGCTGAGTCCTGTGCATCCAAGGCAAAAGTTCACGGTATTGTTAAGTGCCATAAATTATTATCAATGCATTTTGCTCGTGCCTAACAATGTTGTACAAATTGAATCTTTGACAGTCCATGCCTTGAAAATTTGAGTCTAAGAAAATAAACAACTAGCATTAAGAAGAGGATACTGAGAAACACTGGCAGAGACTGACTGCATCCAGAGTTTGGTTATTCTAAACTATCTACAACCAGATCACATTACTTCAAATTTACTATGGCTGAGGATTAGAAAATAATATACTGAATACTTTTTAATCCATATTATTTTATTAGCTGTTAAATGATCAGCCAGAATTTACTTTAAAAATTACTCCCTTAAAAATGGTTCAGAAATTATTGGAAAAATGTATCACTACTTTGAAAATGTTTTCTTGATAATGATTCAGTTATAAAGAAGTGTATTTGAGTATTGCTGACATTGCAGTTCATCTTGCAATATTCTTCTTCATCATAGTACTTTTGAGTCACTGTTTTTGGCATGTATATTACACCCCAACCAAGTGAACTAAATGTGTTAACTTATCTAATTTACTCAACAGCTTATAAAGTCATAATTGAAAGAAAGAATAAAGAAAGTAGAGTAAGGAAGTGAAACAGTGGTCATGGAAAAACAGCTTAAACTATTTGCTTTTAAAAAATATCTGCAGAGTCCATACTTCCAATCTCAAGATTATTAAATACTGTTTTTTCTCAGTAGAAAGCCTACAGCAATTTTTATTTTGTGCATAATTTTATTTGTGAGATCTGAAATTAATTCAAATAAACAGATGGATCAGCTGGATATTAACTTATTAAGGGGTGTAACTAAGGGTTCTTATGGTGCACTCCTACATTATATTTCAACATGAGTAAGACTGTTTTGATATCCAGTAGGAATATTACTGTACTCTACTATACGCTACTATATTCTCCATGGGAACCATAAAATAATGCTCAGCATCTTAAACTGCACTGCTGTTGACATGAGACCTTTTTTTCAGTAGTTTTTTTGAATGTTTGTGTAAAATTTTTGCCCATATCTGTTAAAAAAATTGGCAAAAATTCATAAGAACCATTTATTCATTGTCTTGCTTTCATTTAAACGCAGTCTGAGGATATCCAGAAAAACCCTGTTATTAAAGTGTACATTAGTACTCAGTTTAATATTAAAAGGAAAAAAAAGCTTATGGCAAACTGACAAAAAAGCTGGTTATAACAGTTATAATAACTGTTTATAACAGCTGCAATATAATCTATTGCTCTTCAGGAAACAGCACATTGGCTTGCACTGCAGAAACTCCCAAAGAATCTGAATTTTGGAAGACATGAAAATAACTTACCATAAATATTTGCCACTTAAGCAGGTCCATAAGAAGTAGACTATTTAGGCAGAAAAAAAGTGGATGGGAGATTAGAGTTCTTTTTTTATACTCAGTACAACCCATTTCCTCTAGTTTCAGGAGTACAAACTTTAAAGAAGCCTGTGTGCAGTGGCTCTTGTCTCTCCTTATGTTCTTGTACTAGTGGCTGTGGTGGTGCATGCTATCACCAACTAGGCCATGTAACTGTAAATTCCTAGATCTCTTTTTGTTTCGTAAATACTGGTAGTGCCTGAAAATCTCCAAGAATGGGGCAGCACCTCTGACTTCCCAAACTTAGATGGAGCTTTATTCCTCTGATTTGAACACTTGATTTTAATCTCCCTGTGAAAATAGCATCATTCATTTATATAGATTCATTTATTACCCTTCACTGTTTTTCTTTTGTTTCACCATTTACTCCAGTCAGCAATTATCAGGAAAGCCAGTGCTCAGTTTGAGTAAGAGAACCTTGATTTTTTACCCCTTCCTTACTAAGAAAAAGAGCTCAACTTCTTCATTTCAGGATTTCTTACATTTTTACAATGCACCTTTTGCTTTTTATTTATTTAACAATCTAATGTAATTTGAATGTTGGAAAACCTCATCTTTGCGGTTTCCAACCTCTAAGACACAACTTTCTCCTCCTAACACTTCTTTAAACCTCTTTGAAGTCACTCCGTTTGCAAATAAGCAGTCTCCCTTTTACAATAATCTCACTTACTAAAGACATTTCCAGACTTTCCCCATATTCAGATATTCATGAGAGTTATTTCCTTTGATTTTCCCTAGAGCACACTTTCTAAAGCTGAAATGCTTAGATTTCCATCAATTTATATTGACATTCATTTTAAACTGATTGAACCCATGATTGCTAAATCAAAGATTATATCCTCCAAGTAAAAGAGGCTTTTTGAATGTTGCTAAATTATGAATATCTATATGTTTTTTCTACTAAAATAAAATCCTATAGATGTCTCCCTCTTTGCCTTGTTTTTGCAATCATGTATATTGAATAATACTAATTAAAACCCTTGGGCCAAGAGCATTTACTTCTCTTGACTCTGGAATTTACTGTTTCCAAAGAAATAATAAAAATTAAATACTAATAATTCCTGCTTTTGCACAGATCTAGGATTTTCTAGTATGCTAATCATTTAGTGAATTGTGTTATGAGTTGCTGAACCATATAGCCCAATAGAAGAGAAGCTGCCATAGCAACGTTTTCCTAGGCCTAGTCAGCAGCAAGTCTGAGCACATATTCCTAACAGGCATACACACACAGAAAATATGTACACACAAATATGTACACACAAATATATATATATATATATATATATATATATATATATATATATATATATATAAATAAGCACAAGGCCAACCACACAGATCAACACAGACAGAAACATTCACTCAAACACAGATGGCATGAACAGTGAAATCCTGCCCTCCTCCCTGGCATGAGTCCCTGTAACCTGAGGTGTGACTCCTGCTGCTGGCACTTACACCCATGCAGAGGCACACATATAGCACAGGGAGACCTCTCACACAGTAAGGTTTAGAAACACTGTCTAGTCTAGGAGAGACTGCAATGATCAGGTGCAGGGCATAGCCAGACAAGCAGTCTGACTAGCAATTTGTTTACACCAGACCAGCCCTATTTACCTCCTCATCCCACTGTTTTCTCACATGTGCTCATTCCCATATCACCTTGATCCCTTCCTTTCCCTGTCTTTGGTTCTTGCCCTAAACATCTCATAAATCTTAATCCCAAAATGCTCCATTATCCACTCCACAACACACAGTGTAACCCTAGGCAGTAACACCCACACAGAAATTTTTGGTTGACTGCTGGGTGTGCCCTCACCTCCACGGGAACTGAGGCTTCCCTGGGAGGGGCTGGGCATGGGCTCCCTTTGCCCAACCTGGCTCCCCCACCTGCCCAAGTGCTCCTAAACGCCTCTGTGCATGTGGAGATGAGCCCTCAATCACCTAATTTAACACACTGTCAGATGAGATGAAGTAACACTGTTGAGATGCTGCCGGTGCTGCACATTCAGGTCTGCAATGCCAATCAACAGAAGAGGTTCAAGGCAGGGAGTAAACAGGAGCAGCCCAAAATAGAGCAACTGCAGAACTGCACAGGTAAAAAGCCATACCATAACCACCATAAAAAATACAATGAATTTCCAAAAGGGAACTTAGGTTCAGAGTTTTTATATTTTATCTGAAAGACTAAGAACTTCACCTTAATGACATTTCTCTTTGCTGTTTTCCTCTACCATTACATACAATCTTCCTACCTATACCCAGGCCATTGAAGCAGCTATTCATGTTTCAGACCTTACCACAATGGAGATCATCAACATTTCCAGCTCAAGTCTACTCCAAAACCTTGCTGAGGCACCACTTGACCACAGGGTCAAGTGAGCAGGCACAGCACCTGGGAAACTCCTTGTTTGTTTTTCCTGGAATCTCATCCAGCATAGCTTCTCTCAACCAGACACAACCCTGCCTTGCTTGTAAGATATGAAGAGCTCTCAGACTACCATGATTTGGCGTGCACCGGTGACATGCATTACCAATGCAAACTAGACTGCCTGGTGTCATTTATGTACCAACATAGCTGTGCTTGTCATGCACATGGGATGGGTCATGGGATTGTAAACTGTGATAGGAATCCGGCCTTCTTCACAAGCCTCAGTCGGTCACTCAGTATGTGCACAGCACTCTGTAAGTAACAAAAATAGACATGCTGCCTACTGCTGGGTCTCAGGAATATCAGGATGCCCTTGGTAAGGGGGAAGTTTGCCCAGGTGACCTTGAGCACAGCACAGTGCCTGTCCCCCACTCCCCCTTCCAGGCACAGAGCAGGAGCCACTGCCAGAGGAGCTGTCCTGCATCCCAGGGAACGCTGCATTTTTCAGGGGCACGAGCTCAGGAGCGCTTGAGCGTCCTGAGGCCGGGAGGTGAGAGTGGAAACAGGGAGCCCACCCATGAGCCCGAGGGATTACAGAGCATTTTCCTTCAAACGGCGAGACCCAGGCACACAGAGAGCTCTCCCTGGGGACACTCTCCCGTGGCTCCGGCCTTGCAGCGGGCCGGGAGCTGCCCTCCCGCGTTACCCGCCGCTCAGCGCGGTACGGCCGGTCGGTGCCGAGCATCGGCGCCGGAGCGTACGGGCAGCCCCCGGCCGGGCGGGAACGCCGCGGCCGCGGAGGGGAGTCCCGGGAGGGCACGGCAGGCGCGGGGCGGAGCGGTCCATCCCGCGGCCGTGCCTGGGGAGGGCCCCCCGGACCGCCACCGCACCCGGTAGGCGGTACCGCCCCTCGCAGGCTCCCGGGCAGTCGGGCACGGGTGTTCCCGCGGGTGCGGCGGCCCCTCCGGAGCGGGTGGAGCGCCAGGGCCCCGCGGGGCTCGGGCCGCCGGGCGGCGGGGCCGTCTCCCCCTCCGCGGCGGGAGCGGAGTGCGGCGGCCCGCGGAGGGGGCGGGGAGGATGACTTCATGCCGCCGGAGCGCCGTGAATTTAGGAGCAGCAGCTGCCGCCGCCGGCGGCGGGATGTGGGGGTGAAGTGACAGCGGGAGCTGCCGCCGGCTGACGGAGGAACAGCGCCGGGCACCCGCCGAGCCCGGGGGCTCTGGGCCGCCACCAGCAGCCGCTGCGGGAGAGAAGGAGGGAGGGAGGAAGATGCGCTGAGCCGGTCGCTGAAAGGTGAGCGGGAGCTGCCGGTTGCGGGGGCGAGCGCTGCGGCGCTGCCCGGCCAGGGGAGCGCGGCGCTGCCGCTGCGAGCCCCCCGCTCCGGCTCTGCCGGCCGCCCAGCCCGGGCAGCGTCTGGAGCGGCGCTGGGTCTAGTAGCTTCTTTCTCTTTCCCTCTCCTCCCTTCTGCCGTGGTTCCCTCCAAAAGCGGCGAGGCTGCGCTCTCTGAAGGGCCACAGTGGTGCGTTTTATCTTCCGCGGCCAGGATGTGCGGTGGCTCGGTGCCAGCCCCCGCTAGGGCTGCTCTCCGTGCCCGTGTCAGTGGCGTAGCCCAGGACGGGGGCGAGAGCGGGAGGGCTGCGACAGGTGCGGGACTGCGCCCCGCGCTGCCCCGGCGTTCCTCAAGTGACGGGGAAGACATCTTAGGGCAGAAGGGCTTCAGGGGAACAGAAGCAAGAAAAGATGTCATTTTATGCACATTCCTAGATTTGGAAGTCGCTTCACAGGAAACTAGAGAGCATAGAAGTTGGGGAACCGGCCCTTACACCAAAATGGATTCTGTCGTCTTCTTCCAAGACTTGCGTGGTTTTTTTCTCCTTTATTCATTTTTATCTAGCCTAAGGTTCTCGACAAACAAAATAGCCCCAAAATTCAAATGCATTTGTTTGTTAATGGAAGAATTAGTGCATTGCTGTTCTATCATGTCACCTGTAGAAGCGGAAAAAACAAGAATATGTGTATATTGTAGCTTGGCTGTTAACATTGCACATTGTGGTACGTACATAGGTCTTAACATCAAATGAATGGTATTTTGGAACTGAGAAGGTAAAAAAATTTGCCTGACCTATTTCTGTGCCTGAGACACTGGTGATTTTTGTTGGGTTGGTTTGGTTTGGTTTTATTTTTTGTTGATTGGTTTGTTCTGCTTTAAAAAAGAAAACTTGCCCTAAAGCAGGTATAGCAATACAGGAGGTTGGCGTGCAGAGACAGCTCATTAGAATAGACACAATCTGCATATGTAACAGTTAATGGCTCTGTGTGGCTTGGAAATGGAAGAAATGACTGTGTCTCTGGGAAGTAAAGAATTGGGAATTAATCTGTTCTTAATGAAAAAGGAAGTAGGATACTGGAAGCTGAAGGTTATTATATTCAATGTCTATTTACCTGTATGTACATCCTCAAGGATCCTGTTACCCAAGGGTTCACAGAAGCTCAGCCAGTTGTGGTTGTGGTTGAAGCCTCTGGTCATGGTGCTAGAGTGATACAAGTAATCCTTACGGAGGTAACAGGCAGTTGCTTTATTTGTTGTCATTGTTTCTGGGAAGATATTTAAATGCAATCTGTACTGTTGCTGGGTATGCAGCAGGCAAATGATAGCTACAGAGACCGAAAATGTGTATAAAAAATTGAGCTGTCACAAGGCTGAAAAAAAGAGCGAGTGATGAACTGCAGAGTCAGAAATGAGTCCAACAGACAAATCTTTTCTCCGAGGCACAGTCATTAACTATGATCCTGTGTAGGCTTGTTGCTTTAAGTAAGTCGTGGCACATGTAACGTATGTATTTCAAACTAGGAAAAAAAAAACCTGAAGTTTTGTCAAACCTGTGTCTCTTTTGTCAATGATACATTTATTTTGTTCCTGTAAAAACTCTGAAGCATTGGTTAGGACATTTCTGTTGGTTTTTCCTTTCTAGAATTAGGCATGGCTGACGGTTTCAGAGCTGCAATGTTCTTCTCTAGTTGCATTTGGTTGGAAAAAGAAACCATGTAGCTGAGTTCAGATGCTTCACATATTAGCCCGTGCAGTTTATATAAAGTCAGTTTCTTCACTGGAGTGAAGAAATCAAGTAATGGCCCCCCAGGCAGTTGTTACAAGCTCGGGTTAGTATAACTACTCACTAATGTTGACACAATGTTGTCACAGCAAATTAACTGTTTTTGCTTCCTGGCAAACCTAATTTTTCAAGACTCGTTATTCTTAAAAAATTAACTCTTTTTTTTAACAATATGGTAGTAGAGGTGAAGCAGTGGTTGACAAGAACCCCGCTGTAAACTTGAATTGCTTTTGTTTTTGTCTTGTGTACTCTAAAGGCAGGTGGTGTAATGCGCATGTGTCCATAGAAGAAAAAGTATATCTAATTATCAATGTGAGTCTACTTCAGTGGTGTAACTGGTGTAAATCCACTGCCTACAGATTTCTTTCCCAGAACTCTTCTTGCTCCTTCTGTTACTGTAACTTTCCATACTTCTGCCAGCCAAAGGAAAGCATCTTTATTGCGGTTGATCTGGGGCAGCAGCCCCACTGACTGGAAGAACAGCCTTGCTGGCCAGCTGGTTGGTGCCAGACAGACTGGGTAGCAGCTGAGATTTAGTTGTCTTTTTCCTCAGAGGTTCTGCTATTTTGGAATACTTCATCTGGGTTTGTTCTTCAGATATGTAAGAGCTTAATTATCTTTGAGGTTTCTAGGCTGCTGTCAGCCTTTGAACCGGCAGGTTCATTTACCCAATTTTATTAGTGGGGACCAGATGGGTATGTTTGCAAAAGGCTTGTTTCCTTAGTAGAACAAACTGGAAAACCCAGTGACCTTGAATGCACTTGAAGTTACAGAGGTTTGATTTCACTTCTTGTCCTTTCCAAGGGCTGAATGAAACACTCCACTTTAATATATTTTCTATTATTATGAGAATTTTAAAAATTATGTTACCAAGTGCTGTTTAAACTAACTGAAATAACCACGTCTCAGAGCAAGCAGGTCATTTTTCACTTATGTTGTTACTAAGCTTTCAGTTGGATTATTTTTTCCAATTTAAGATTTCTATTTAAAAAGGCTTGAGCAGGGTAAAAGGGGACCGATGTTACACAATGAACTTAAAACTTTAGCATGTGCAAACAATTAAGAGTATTTCAACAGCAGTGATACAATTTTTATTTTGAAGAAGAAATGCATTCACACTTGCAAAATGCATGTCCTTCATGTGCAATAGCTCCTGTTTCTGGAAGAGAAAAAAATGATTTCTGAAAATAAATGCCAGGCACAAACTGAAACTTTGTCTTCTACTATGCAGATGGATTCCGTGTTGGACTTACTGTCAATAGAGGATCTTTATGTGGGTGCCCACTAAATTGCAAAGGAAGCAATCATTAAGGAGAACTGAGATTTTTATCCATTTATTGTATATTAGTGGTGGCAACAAGACAGGTATTGATAATCTTATTTTGAATTTGACACATTCAAGTAAGTCGGCGCCTTACAACCTGGATAATGAGCCCCTGAGTTTAATATGAAATATGGAGATAGAAATGCAGAGTTCATGTATGCTTCTTGCAAAAAGGAAAGCTGGTTGAAGCTTTTCCCTTGAAGGGGAAGGGGACTGCATATAAACAGCAGCAAAAGCATGGATCTCTTCATATGTATTGCTTTCATGATGTGTCGAGAGACTAGCTTTGAGAGAACCTTAATATTGTCTACTCTTAGAAAATTACTTTATTAAGACAGCATTATAAAAGAAAGGATCTGATTGTACAAGAACTGTATGTTTCTAGTATATATCCCACTCTCAAAATATAATCATATATATATAATCATATATTGGAGGAGAAAATGACACAAAATGAACTCGTATAGGACAGGTGGTGCAAATGTCCCAGCCAAATACCAGATCAAAAAATTGCTTTTATTTTTCCTTTAATTCTTATGGTAGAACCAATAAGATATGATAGTGGATTTTGTCTTCCCTAAAATACTGAAGACATGCTGCATTTCTGAGCTGGTCATATTTCTGTGATTGTAGAGTGATTCCAGGGTATCTCTGCTCTTCTTTCCTGGTTGAACTAAGTATAAAACAGTAACTATGAGGAAGAGCTGCAGTAGAAGAATTTCCATGTCAGCTGGGGTACAGTTCTCTCTAGCAGAATTTGGTTTGTTTTGAAACCTTTTTAAAATGATTTAAAAAATTGGCTGCATTGCTGTTCTTTGGCTTTACAGGACTCATGAGGAATTTAACCTGCCTTTATGGGAACTGCCTGGTCACTGCACTGTTCTGTATCCCTTTCTGCACTCATGTCCCGATGGTTCATCAGATGTTAGAGGCAAATAGGTCTAATGCCAACATAGAGTCTTAGTTTCTCCCACTCTGACTGCTTCTTTTTGTCACGTTTTTGTTCTAGCGACTATTCCAAAAGATTCAAAGGTATATTGAAGTTATTTTGGCAGCTGTTAGCTAGCCCATGAAATGTGCTGCAGCTTTAATGAGATCATATAGATCTTAATATATCCATATAATTATATATATTATATAATATATATATTTGCTAACTATTCACTCATTTGCCTTCTACCTCCTACAGTATTTCCACTTACACATATGGTGAGCACATAACTTTGGTGAAACGATCTCACCACCTGTTGTTTTAAAATAGCACAGATGCTTATTAATGGTCCTTCCATGATGCTGTTTATAGTACATGTGAAACCTCACTTAAAATACTGTGGATCATGTTGGTAAAGGATATTATTACTTCAGCAGCAGCCTTAAATGCTGTTCAGCATCTTGACTTAACTTGTCGGTCATTAGTAGGTAGGAGAGAGGTAAACTCCACAGAAGAGTCAAAATTGTGGTGCTCATCAAGTGAGCTGTCATTGAATCCTTCACAAGGTGTTCTGTGGGAATGCCTGCTGCCTTTTAGATAGCTAGTCAACCCCAAGAGCTACAAAAATCACGAGCACACAGATTGTATACACTTGTAAGTCTTGCGCTCAGCTGAAGTGAATTCCTTGAGGCCAAGCTCAACAGCACTTTCACACTTCAAAACAAGGGAAAGGAAATAATTGCAGAACTTTAACCTTGACCAAGACTGTTGCCTAATATATATATACTTTTTTGCCATAGAAAAGTAATTTCCAAACACAGTAAATTAAGTATAGGTACATAAATGTTCCATCAATTCCTGTGTTCTTTGTTCAATCTCACGAGTCACTTGGGTTTTCAGTTTTAATTCCAAACAATTTCTAGAGTTCTGCCTAATGTTTCTGATCTGCAGCTCTCTACATTTGTCTTGGATTTTTTTTTTTTTTTTTTTTTTTTTTTTTGTCTAACACATTCAAAGTGGAAGGTAAAAATGTATTTCTCCTTTGAAATCACCTATCTGCAGGTAGACCAAGAAAAATCCTTGATGTTAAGGGTCAGTTTGCTGACATGTAAATGTGAAAGTGCAGTCAGGCCAAACAGACTCAGCTACTTTCAACCTTCCCCAGGTGCCCACTTGAGGCACAGAAAGTTCTTGATATCTGTATGATGCTAGTGAATTCCAAGACAACACTATTATACGCTGAAAGAAATACATAACAATAAAAAAGGAACAAAAGGATGTTTTATTCAAGTTTAGCAAAACCTCCTCATAACTAGTAGTATGAGTAGCTCTAGATTTCTTGTGATTTTTTTTTAAATGAAATATGAAAACTTTTTTTCCTGTGGTACATGACAGATGGCATTGATTGTTTGAGTTTAATGTTGCTAATAAATTAAATAAATAGTTGCTCACACTAGAATGGTGACTGTCAGATGCCAGTTCCATTTCTATAGGATGGGCAAAAACCTCTTTTTGTTTAAGTAAAAAAACTCTGTGGCATATTATAATGTTACCTTGTAAGAATGTAAGTCTGTTGTTAAAATAAGATGGCTGGCAAGATTCCAGCAAAGGATGCTTAGAGAAGAAATTACTAAATTAGGTGGACTAATCATCTTTTGATACAGTCTCTCAGTGTTTGTTGCTCAGCATTGATTAGAAGTTCCCTGGGCACAAAGCAATGTTTGCACTATTACATTTAATTGCAGGAGACATCATGTCCTTGCTGCATGTGTTTGGTTGATCTGATTTCTGTTCTCAGGCTCCACAGTATCTTTTGGCATGATTCAGAGCATGTGGAGTGTAGGGAAAAAAGTCTCTTTGTTTTCCCTTAAAATTTGTTGCCTAGTGGTTTAATTGGGCGCCTTTTTAATTGACATGATGTGAGTAATGTTAAACAATTGCTTCCTTTTCAGTTTCTCACGAGTCAAGATTTTCTGTCTCATTCTTTTTCCTCAAAAACAGAGTTGTGTTCTGTATGCACCCTTTCTGTACATATGGACTCAATTTCATATTTGATTTATTCTTTGACATTCTCTTTATACCTTCTGACAATTTATTTGACGTTTAGAAACTCTATTTAATAGTGCAATAATTTCATATTTATGTCCCTTTTCTTTCCCATTTTTTTCACTATGCATACTTTTTTCCAGTTACTCATTATGTTTCAATTGGGCTGATCTCTTGTGTCCCTATGAGGTTCCTTTTCACTGTAGGACTGATGCAACAATATGTTTGCATGGCATTAGGGCACTGGTGCCATTAGCAGGAGACATAAACGTTGATAGCTGGATATCAAAAATGCATTTTAAATGTAGGACAGAACAAACTGTGGTGTGTAGCCTTATAGAGAAATTCAGTCATAAACCCTTCCTTTGTTTTGTGTTTTTCTTGCTTTAAAATAGCTGGATGATGGCAGCTTTACTGGGTTGGGCTAATGTTTCTGAGCTCAGGCATGGGAAACAGAAAATAAGTGAATAGGATTTGTTAATGCATAGAAGAATTGGAGCATGTGAAAATAATTCAGACTCTAAAAGGCAGGCATAATGTGAAACACTTTATATAAAAAACTCCAAAAACAAACCACACAAAACCAAAAATAGACTGGTGCATTTTAAGTGACTGTTATTTGTAAGGTCTCGTGGAGTCAAAGCGTGATAAGAGATGTGAATGGAGTCTGCATAAATATAGAAGCTGTATGACTTGAGAAAGAGACATAACTTATCCAAATGATTACAGCATGCCTGTAAAGCCTAAGGGAACTACAGCTTTTCATCAGTGAAATAAGCCCATTTTATCATATACTTGTTTATATACAAGCTAATAGTGTTTACAAACACCAAAACCTTCTCCAGGCAAAGTATTTGGCCTGAATAGGGAGTTGTCTTTAGTCATTCTGAAAAGCTTTAGGCTTTATAGAACAATTTCCCCCCACCTTTTCCTATGTGTTTAGTCACCTACAGGGACTACAGGTGCTGATTTATCAAATGGCTGCTATAATATTATATAATAGTAAGAATTGTGTTGATGCTAGTGTCATTCACTCCAAGTGACAATATGCAAAAATAATGCCACCACTGCTACATGTCCTTTTAAAGTCTAATTTTTCTGTCTGTACCTAACGTGGTACTACTTGACTGGGCCTGACTGGGGCAATGGCAACATTCTCTTCAGTTTTACAAAAGAAAAATCCCTGCTACATGGTTAAAAACAGGTGCAAAGCCTTCAGTCATCCCCAACTCGTGCACACAGCATCTCCAAAACAGATAAAGTTTGAATGGGTATTTATAGAAGATGAACATGATAGCCTGCACCCGGAGAAATGCAGATACTGTATAAGAAATTTAAGCATGTAATATCACTTCCTTGCTGATACTTTAGCATTCATTACATGTTCATGAAACAGTAGGCTTTTAATATTAGCTAATAATGGGGAATGACTTCATTAGCATTTAAGGAAGGAATTGAAAGTGTTTTGTATAGTATAATTCATTAGCTAATTGTCACTCTAGAAGATACTTTTCAGCTGTACACTTTGCACACTTAGGGAATTGCTGTACAGACCAAAGAACAAGAAGGAACACATTTTTGTTATCCACTTTCTTCTCATATACTGGAGAAATGTATTATTAATGTGGCCCTTTTAATCATGGAAGATCTCACAATGCTTTTCAGCACTTCCATTTTCATTGACAATATTTGGAAATAAGGGATGAAAGCTGTTATTTAAACATTGTTTTCCCAGTTGTATAGCCAGTGAGGCTGCAGATCAGCGAGTTACTTATGCAAGTCTCCAGGAAAAGGTACTGATTTCTGATGACTGCTGCAGCACGCTGACCCGTGCTGTTTCCTTCCAGGCAGAAAATTCTCTTTCCTTTCACTTGTGTGCCTCATAGAAGCAATTTTTGAAGACCATTCATCCATTACAGACTGCTGCTCTGCTTGTTAAGCAGTGTTTCTAGTGGGATAACACAATATGCAAATCTATTTTGTATAAGTTTTTCTAGGCCTTCCAAGTCCACTCTTTGCACTTCTGTTCCTCCATCTCCCTCTAGCTTTCTTGGTTTGGCTAAGGTAGGAACTGGTACTCATTTTGCAAGTATATTTTTCTACTGAAATTTTTTGTGTAAAATTTTTGAATTGAAAGTTCTGTCCCTCTTGGTAGCACCATGTATTTTAACTACTGTCTTGAACATTTATTTGGAGACTAACAGTTTGCACACCTTAAATAACTGCATATGATTTCTTAAGCCAACTACAACGTAGAATAGAAAGAATAGAAAGAAAACTTTAGCAGTGTTCTGAGGTCAGTATCCAAATAAATGCCCATCTTCCTGTGGTGGTTTCTTGCTTTAATTTCCTACTGCAGTGGGAGAATAAAGAAGTGCCAGAAACATCCTAAGTTTCCTCCGCTTTCCAGACTCTGTAATCTGAACATTGTGTCATTTTTGAGCCTAAGGCAGCACCTGAACACTTCATTTTGGTGTCCAAGCATGTTTCTGGCAAGTTAGCTCTTTTATGCAGCTCCTCTTGAGAGGAGCAGTTGCCTGTGTCTCGGTGCTTGGTAATGATTCATTACTCTCTCAGGGCTGCTCTTCAGTGTCATCTTTCATAATGCTATTCTTGTATGAATTTTGGTGACAAGTATGGAGTTTCTGAGTTTGGGTAGGCTTGGTTTTTTTTTGTATGGCATGGCTATCAGGAGGATCAGGGTGGCCCTCTTTGTTCTGAGATAAACAATGTCTCTGAATGTTGCTGAGGACTAGGACAGTTTCATGACTGTTAAACTGTTGTCAAGGGGTTTTGTGCATTTTTGACTTATGTCAGCTTGTTCTTCCAAACAAGGCAAAGCTTGTTCTTGGAATTGTTGTGGGTTAGATGCCATTTCCCAGTAGGTGATTTGAATATTGTTTAGAAAATAAATTCTCCTTTTAAAAGCCTCTTAGTTTACCTGTCTCTCCTTTGATGTGGGTGCTGTTGAAACAGGCCAGATTTTTAGCTAATTTGTCTGGCTTTTCTCTGTTCAAATTGCTGAAAACTGTGGAAGCTTTCTATGCATCCTGCATCCTGTGATATCTGTCTTTCAGCAAATGTTGTTTCTGTGACATTCTTCTAAAAACATAATCATATCTGCCATTTGTTGGGTTGAAGAAATTTCACCTTCCCATTCCCCTTTCTGAAGTATTCCTGCTCTGCTTATGGAGCAGTAATTTCAGTAAAATGTTCTACTTTATCTCTATTTTTGAGCATATTTGAAAGCCTTGTTCAGGAGAGCAGGAATATTTTGGAGTATCATGGTTTTCATAGTAACAGGTGTAGATACTTTCAGTAGTTTTACTATCTACATGTGGGTTTTTTTGTGAGTGATGTGAAAATCCAAGATAAGTCATTCTTTAGCACCTTAAGTTTCTGGATCATCCCTATATAGTGCTAATTTATAATGTAATTAGCATTCTGATAACCATGGCCAAAATACTAGACTTTTATTTTGTTACCAACACGCCTCTGTTGTGATAGATCCTTTTGTAAGTAAGGACATTGATATGGACAGGTTGGAAAATTGTTAATAGGAGTTAAATGTCACCAGAAGAATGGGAGGGTGGATCTGGTGCATGTCCTTCTGGATAAATCAAAACATAAGATCTAAAAACGTAATTGTGTACCCATGGTAATGTTGATGTGTCAGTTGTTTGTCCAGTGGCTGACTTTTTCTCTCTTCTTCCAACTGAAGTGCCATCTCTGTGGAACAATTGTGAGCCCAATGTGAGGGAAGGAGTAGTTCCTTTTATGAAGATTAGTAATAGCAAAATTTGAGTAACCCGAAGTCGAGGTAGCCATGATGTCCACTCTGAACTTTTCCTCTCCTTTTTTCTTTTCTGCATGTATGTGTATTTGGGTATTAGTTAGGTGATTTTATCTTACAGTTTGGGCATAAACACCTTTTCCAGGCTAAGGAACAAAGGCTTGTGTTGGGTTTTCTTACAGGTTTTTACTATTCTCTCCAACTGGCCAGCTCACTGAAAGCCAAAATCTTATATTTGGCTTGAAGGCTGTTTATATCTAACCCCACTGATGTCTCACTAAAGGGAAAAGTATTCAGAGAAGCATGAAGAAATTCAGTAGGATTAAATAGCAAAGCATAAGGGTTTATTCCGTGCAGGAGGAGCCTTTGAAAGCTAAAAGCAAGCTAAAGAAAGAGGCATTAATTGTGGGAATTTAATGTAAAATGGGAATCAGAAAAGATGATTTTTCAAATCCTTTCAGATACTGAAAGCATTGAATCAGGGTCTTAGGTTTACAAGTGATCAAGTCTAGAGATAGAAAAGAAGCCCATTAGGGATAAAGTAAATTTGTTGAAGTGGCTGTTACATACCTGCTCTCAACCAGCTGAGAGTAAAGAGTCTCTTCTGTCCTACCCTTGAGGATGGTTTTAGACACATTTGACCAGAATTGTTGGTTATTTAAGGTGGAATGAATGATATCTGAGAGTGAGCCAGCATTGAAGTCAATATCCATGTGGTTCTATAAATAAAGAAGGTTGCATGTAAGGCCTTGCTGAATGTTGGCTTGTCTGAAAGGGCTAACTCTCACCAGTTTAATTCAAGTTTTATTCCTTCAAATGCTTGATTGCTCAAAACCTAGCCAAAGCGGAACACCTGCTACTTTCTTTTTGTATTTCTCCTTCCCTATTTACTGCTTGCTTCCAGAGCTTCACGTCAAACTTGATGAAAACATAATTCTTGCTTTTGTAGTTATTTTCTTGATTTCACTTGGGAAATCTGCACACCACTATATCTGACAATAACTAGTTACTCCTACTTTATCATCCTCTGAAAATCCTTTTGTCTCTGAACACCAGAGGAATAAACAAAGACTGGAATAAGCTCTGAAGTGCTAACTGAGTGGCACCTGGGTAATCCACAGCATAGTTACTTGGACTGTGCACATGTGCATGTCCTTTACATGGAAACTGGAATGAGGGTGCAGAGAATGGGAATGCCTGGGTCTCATCCCTACATTTAATCATAACAATTCTGCAAAGTAATTGTGAAACATGCAACTTTACTGTTTGGTCTTACTGACTGTCTCATTTCACTGCTTTTTCTACAGGCAGACTATTTTTTCTTTGCAATTGCTTATAATTTTTAAAATTAAAAAAGCCAGTCTGCCACATGCACTGAGTAATACTTCAAACCTTTCATTTCTGGAGCAGATCTAGTAGGACCTATCAGAAAGTGTGATTTAGCCCTAGTTTTCTAATAAAAATACCTGTTTTGGCAAGTAGTTTCTCTTTCCACAATTGCTTGAAGAGGATGTACTTGATGCTTTCCCATCTATCTGAAGCTGAATAAAAAGTACATATTTAGAGTTATAAGACTTATCTCAACATGCAAACTTTCTGCCAGGTACTTTGAGGGAACTAAATTGTCTTTTCAAAAAGACATTTTTTTCACCTAATAACTGAAATAATTTTGACTCCTTCCTCAAGCTTCCTGGGAGAAGACATAGGCAAGAGAGTTTTTATATTCAAGGGAGATTTTTCTACAAGCCTTTTATGACATCCACTTATTTCTATGGAACTTTTGTGGTATTCTTATCATCTTCAGATGGCATCTGTGATCAATTTTCTAGTCTTTTACTATGTGTATATAAGCTACCAAAAAAAGTGGAATTTATTTGTCCCATATTGCTGGATAAACTTGCTTAAAAAGCCTAACAGTGTCACTCAAATTTAAATTGAACTGTTAACCATTCCTTCTTCCATGCTTATGTAGTCTTCATTTAAATTTTTTTGGAATAGCAAGGAAATTACAGAAGTCAAAAGAAAGACAATCTAAGATCTTCTACAAAAAAAGGTAAATATACTGACTTAGTTTTACCAAGGTCTTTTGATCTGATAAATCCCAGGAAAACAATAGAAAAAGCAAAGCTGTAAGTGTAACATATATTGAAAGACAGGATTAAAATTAATGCAAATCTCTCATGGTTAATGAAAAAAAAATATCCTGTCAAAGGGACCCTGACATCCTGGCTTTGCATATCTTGGAGTTTACAAGAAATACACTATTAAGCCTATGTTACTCAATGAAAACTGAAGTTGATGTTATTTTCCCTATGCCAGGCAGACACAGTAGTAGGTTCAGCATTCAGATGTGTTCAGTTTGTACCTACGAATTACCCACTGCAGCTTTTTTTGTACCTGTCCTATATCCCACATGTGTGATAACTTCCCAAAAAGTACTTCACAGTGCTGCTTAGATCAGTACTGGCCCAGAGTGTAAGCAGCTCCTTCTGTGTCCACTGTGAAAAGATTCCTGAAAGATGGAGTGAAAAGTCTTGCCTCCTCAAAAAATACCAATGACTATCTATTTCAAGGCAAATGCCTGGTTTTCCCTTCTTTGCTCTGTCTCTGCAATGTTTTGCAATATTTGTGAGTGTTCCCTTTCCTTTCTGTCTCTTCCTTGAGTACCACCCCCTCCCTCACCTGCCCTGCCAAAAAATAAAAGCAAGAGGGAAGTTTTTCCTACAGCAGAGAGTAGAAACAGAATTCAGAAGTGCTCAAAAGAGCTGTGAATATCTGGAGAGCTGCAGGAGGTCATACAGCTTCTATTTTATAGCAGTTGGAAAGAATTGTTTTCCTGCTGATTATTTACCTTGACACAAATCTTTCTTTTGAAATAAAATTCTGAAACCAAAGAAAGGCATACCAAGTTTACTTGTTCAAAAGTATTGATACTCAGAATACATAAGTATAGCAAATTTCTTAACAGTATCTTAAAAATACCTCTCCCTAAGGCTCACTAAGAAGTTTGTTAGGTGAATTCAAAGGCAGCACAAAGCAGACTGAGTTTTCCCAGACCATCTAGAAGACCTGCATGACTAGTGCAGTTTTGTCTGTTTACATGTAATGCATCTGTGATCCTGTTCATTGCAAACCTATATATTAAACCCACTAAAATGGTCCCTTTCTTGCTTTAAAACTGTCAAACTGTTGAAACACTGAAACTGGATGTCTCTGTTTCTTTCCATATGACTCATCACTTTGTTTGCCTCATTTAAATGTTTTGCACCTCATTAATTTCATGTCATTATTTTGTGTGTCTTGGTTCTTTCTACTTTGTTTGTACTGGACAATAAGAACTTTGTTTTGTCTTTTTGCATTTTAAACTTTGGTACAGGCTGTTCTCCATTACAGCTCCTTGTTCCATCTACGGCAGGGTAAGATTCTTCCATACACCAGCATGTTGCCTAAAAATCAAGGCAGTGGTTTAATGTCCCACTATCTTTGCTACTCCTCTTGTAGGAGATATAATGAAATTTTTGACTGCTATGGAAACATAAGACTGCCAGCTGTGTCTTATGCATATTATCTAGTAGCATGAAGAGAACCTCTTGTGCCTGCTGCAGTCAGAGCATGCTGCCTGGGTCTTTCAAATCAGTTATTGAAATTGGCATATGGAACACAAGATGAAGAAATGCAAAGAAAAAGCTCACCAGTTATAATGAACAAGATCTTTCAAGGAGTGTCTGATAAGCAGCATAAAAAAAAAAAAAAAAAAACCAAAAGATATCCAAACACCAAACTAAAAGTCCCCAAGCCCTCCCAATTTAGAAAATATGTATTTTGCAGTGCTGTGTCCAGAACACCACATGAGAGTTGTTTTTGAAGAATCCTTTGTTTTCAGCCTCTAGCAGTTTGAGATCACTCTGTGTTTGTATCCCTCCCCTTTCTTCTTGTTTTCTCTCTAAGAGCAGATATGGAGGTCATCTCTGAGCTCAATCCATATGTCTGAGTGATTGTTTCCTACTATATAGCTGCTGCTCTTTCTCCTAGCTTCCTTCAGAAATTCCTAGTTTGAAAACAAAGGCTTTGGAAGTTCATAATTGCAATATACTGATGAGGAAACCTCTCTACAAAACTGCATAATTAAGTCATTTTTTTCCAGATGCTGTTAACAGATACAATTTCTTACTTTTTTTTTTTTAAATTTTACTATTTCAAAAATTCTTTTAAAAAGGAAATCTTATTTCAGTGCCTGCCCAATGTGTTCCAAAGGCTCACTTGTGGGCCAGTTTATAAAGAATGTTGTTCTGCCTCTTGTACTATGCTACTGAGCTTGTAGGTATAGTATATATGTAAGACTTTATTAGACAGAATAGTATATGTATTAAAAGAAAAATGCATAACGTCTTTTAAGCTATCATCAAGCTGAAGGCCAGAGAATGTGTGTTCTTGGAAGTTTAGGAGTTAAGTATGCAAATCCTCATCTTCTCTCGAGAAATTACATATTTTTGACTGTATTGGTAGAATCTGATGAGAATTCAGCCAGTGAAAATTCTCCAGTAAAGTTAATTAAGGCTGGTATCCTGAGATCACTTTGCATTAATTTTGTATCAGATTATACTTCTACTTGCTGCAACCTTAATTAATCAAATTTTAATGGTTACTCAATCTATTGCAGTTTGGGGCTTAAAAATATCAAGAGGAACGTTCCTAATTGAATACTGTTATGTGGGAGGGGAGGGATAGGTAGATATTGGTCCCCTTTTCTAAAGGGGAAATAGATCCTGAGCAGAAGACAGAGGAAGATGAAAAGGGCAGCTGGTCCTTCAGGACAAGGAATGGCAGCAGAAGAGAGGCAGTATAGTAATTAACAGGTCTTTCTCCACATGAGAAGGTGGCCTTTACTGTGCCTAATTACACAGACAGTAATTTAAAACATGCTGTCTTGTCTCACAGTTGGATCTTTCAGTGCCTGGCTCATGCAGGCAGCCTCCTGGAGTCTCAGGCCTGTAAGCAGAAACCCAGGTAGTCTTTGCATGAGACCACAAGCTGAGAGGACAGGTTTCTTGTGGAGAGTTAGAACTCTTATCCTTTGTGGATTAATGTTTTAGTTTAATCCTTTGTAGATTAATGGCCTGTAATGTTACCGTTTTGCATTGTACCAGGACTCAAAGGAGTATGAACTTCAGTGTAAACCTGGGCTCCAGTAAGCAGAAAGCTAAAATCTGATTTTACAAGTGCTGTGCAGTTGTGTGATTAGACAGAAAATATTTAGTTACTTGTACTATATGTCAGGAACGAGCAAGTCAGGAGCAGGCTGTACTAATGTGAGGGAATCATCTTGCCAAGACACAGTTGTGTGTCTTAGTTGGGGTCTGTATTTCACCTATGACACTGTGATAACTTTTTAAACTCACTAATCATGGATTGACCAATGTTCCAATGTTCCTGTACCCTTCACTTCTCCAGTGCTTTTAATGAGACCAGACTCTTGAGCCGAGAAAATATCTGGGAACTACATACAGCCATTAGGAAACTGAATTCAAGACTCTAATCTTTCCTAGTTTATTTAAAACCAGTAAGTATCTAGAACTGCTGGCCAGACTCTTTGTTTTTGCATACCTTTGTATTTGTGTCACCTAAGATCTGGTAACGAGGACTTTCTGATCTTGAACTTGCTAAAAGGCACCAGTGTGCCATCACAGTCATTTGGACAGCTGCTACAACAGGCGTATACTGACATGCCTACTCAAGTGTAGTGCAGGCTACAGAAAACACGAGGCTGGAGCACATGATGTACAAGCAGGAACTGCGGGAGCTGGGTTTGTCCAGCATGGAAAGGACACTACAAGATGTAACAGCACTACCCAAGGAGGCAGTGAGGAGATGCTAAAGACTTTTCTTGAAGTTCTGCAACAAAAGGATAAGTGGCAATGGCCACAAGTTGCAATAAGAAATTCCAGCGACGTGGAAGGAAAATCTTTCACTTAGAAAATGGCTTAGTACTGGTACAGCTTGGCATAATGCCTGGGGACCCTCTAGCCTTGGAAATACTCTAAATTCTTGTGAGTCCCTGAGCAGCCAGATTGTTAGCCTACCTAACCTCAAGTAGTTGTTGGACTTGATGGTCTCCAGATATCCATTCCAAAGTTTTTCTGTGATTCAAAGAGTGGTGGTTTACTAGGTGTGCCCATGCAGCCCTATCAGTCCTGACTCAGGGTTCAAGTTTAACTCAAAAACCTATTTGGAAGTAGGGAAGAAGTGAATGTCACTGCTCATCTTCTGCTTCCTTCCACAGAATGAAGCTGTTATGTCCGCTGCTCATGTGGACATAATAGCTTCATTCTGTGGAAGGAGAAGACTTGGAATCCAGACTGTCCTCAGTCTCAAGGAACCCATGGACAGAGCTATCAGTATAAAAGGTATGTTGAAACTGGTTTATGAGTTACAAGCAAAATTGTTTTCCTTCTGGTCCTGTGCCTTTTTGCAGATGAGGATGCCTAACTCTGTTGTCTTAAGATTTGTGCGCTGAAGACCAGGAGACCTCCACTTCTGGATCATACTCCTCAGATTAAGTGCATTGATTTTAATGATCTCTGGAGTAAAATACATGAGCAGTTCTGGAAGTCCTCTTAGCTTTCATTGTTATGCTTAAGACACGTTTTTCCATCATGCAGTGCTTATTTCACAGGAGTAAGCTGATCAAGGATCATGCAAGAGACAGAGCTTCAGTTACACCTGAGAGTGTCCAAATGCAGCAGAGCAATGCTCAAGTGCTGAGATGAATTGGGTCTCAAACTCCTACATGTAGAAGAGAGTGGTGGCAAGCTGCTTTTCTCCTGAACCTGCAAGACATGACCACAGCCTTTTTGTGAAGAGATTATTTCTGTTTTCCATATGAAGTTCTTACTAAGACAATGGGATATGAACATAATAAGCAATTCCATATTTAGGTATTAATGACTTTGTCATTGTTTAATGTACCTTACTCTAGTGCAGAAAAACACAGATATGTGACAACAGGCCTTGCAAACTAAATTTATCCTTCTATAAAATCCACCCACGTAGAAGATATTCAAGAAAAGCTCCATCACATGCTGAAATCTGTGAAACATAAAAGAACCATGGGAAGTAAATTAATTTAAATTAATAACAGTATATTGTTCATATTGTACTGGGAGGGAATGACACAAGAAATCACAGAAATCCGTTAAAGAGCGTGGAATTTCAAGACTGGGGTTTTTCCTGTGTTTTAGTTTTTGGGTGGTTTTTTTTAATTTTTAATTCTGAATATTGTCAGCATTATTCTAGGAGACCCTGTAGCTTCTTCTCCTGAAGTGCATTCACTTTAAACAACTGCGAAACTCTTTCTGTACAGATCTGTTAAGGAAAGCTAGTAAGAAATATTCATTCTGGATAGAGAAAACTTTTTTTTCCCAATTCTCAGAAAAAAAAAGTGCATTTGGTAGTAATGTTGCTAGTGGCATAATATGAAGGCAAGCACTTTGTATAGAGCCCGGGGTTTTTTTATTTATGCATGCTGCACTATTACAGTTTATACTTTGTTTTTTTCCTATTTGTAATTCTTGGTTTTTTATAACAAAACTATCATTGGATTTTATCTTCTAAATTCTGTCCTGATCTATTTGGTATTAACCATGATCAGCACAATGTTTTCCAGTCTTCTTCAAAGCAAATAGAAATACCCTTGTGACATAGCATGTTTCTGGTTCTGTGTGTTAAAAAAAAATATATTCAGCCTTATAATGGCATAATGAGAGTAATTTTCTTAATGAAGCATGTGAGCTGACTTGAACTACTTATTCTTCTAGATGTACCTCGTCACAATTTGTTTCTAAGAACCTTCTTACCCAGTATCAGGCATGGTTCTGTCTCTGGACCTCCTCTGCTCTATTGCTGTTGTTTTAAAGTGCCCAAGATTAGTAGAAAGAATGCAGAAAAAAGAACATAATATGAAGCTGAACAGAGAAAAATTACCTGATTCTCACATGATTTTCCTTTAAAAGACCTGTTTGATGCTGTTGTAACATCTAAAAGACATGATGCTGTGCTGCTTCATTAAAACTTCATGCAGTGACATTAGAGCTCAGTGGAATCTTTGATTACCTGCTTAATAATCAGATTAAACCAGTTTGCCTTTGTTGGCAGTGTAATCATAATCTCTATTTAATCAAATTACAGGTGGTGGTTTGTTTTGTTTAGCTTCTCTGGGTTATTTTTTCTTCAACTTGTCATTTAACCAGAAAGTTAACTGGTTAAAATTGTTCCAACTAAAATTCATTGAGTAAGAAACATTTCTTTGGTCTTGGATGTGATGAGTGGAATACGAGTGCTTGTGTTTCATGGAATTATAGAGAGTTCTTTTGACTTTAAATGATAAACACCCCTCCCTTCTTTCTGCTTATATTCCTAGAGTGAATATGGTGAATGCCTTTTCCTGCTCTACTGTTTTTACTGGGGATGGCATAGCACTTAATTTATTCTTGCTTTCATATAATATCCTCTTTTGAATGTAAGACTCAGAGAATCTGTGCATGTTTACAATCCAGTTGTATCTTTTTTAAGAAAAGGAAAAAAAATCCTTCAGTATTTCTTTTTTGTGGGGAAATTTTGATTAAGTTTGAGATTACTTTCTGTTGACCCCATTAACTTTTGAAGTCCCTTAAATGGCATTCTGATGTAGGCCAAACAAGGGGAGAACTTCTGAAAAATAGCTTTAATGAACCTAAGAATCATCATGTTACGTAGTGTGATAGATGTGGAGTTTCAGGCAATAACCAAATTTGACTTTGCAGATCAGTTTGCTTCATTTGGCATACCAGTCAAATGGCTAAAAGAATTGCAGTGACTCTCAAAACTCATCTTGTCACACGTCGATCATTTCTGTCTGGTTACAAATATGTTAATCCTGTAATGACATCATGAAAAATAGCTCTGTGGAAAGGAGGGGACACGTGTCAAGACATGTGGATTCAGCAGTGCTTCACACAGGAATGTAGCACCCAGAGTTTGTGAGTCTTCATCCAAAAGTTATCCCTGGGGAAATAGTTTTCTATTACAGTTAGCCTTCCAGATTCTTGATTTATTTTTTTCCTTTCAGTGCTTTGCATGTTTAAATTTTTATATTTAATAATTCACAACATAAATGGTTTTTGTAATTTAGTTGATTTTAATATTTGAGTGCTAACATTTGAATAACCCTTACAGGGTTTTGGGCAAGAAAAGTGGCAAAATACAAAAGGAAGAAAATACTGCTTGGTTCTGAAACTCGTATTTAAAGATATTCCCCACAAAGGGTTAACGAGCTAATTACTAAGGGGGGATAGAAGCATTTTGTGCAGAAAGATTTAAAAGACTTTGAGGCTGAGCATGGTAGAGTTAAGATGTGTCTTACCAGAATGTTATTTCATTCAGACTGCTGAAAAGCTTTTCTGAACTGAAGATACATCGCCTTTCCATTTTTATCTTGGCTCTGAATTCAATGGAGTCTGATGAAAACAAATATGGAATGTTATCTGCTGTGCAAATATCAGTGCTATTTGTTTGAAAATACTGGCAGTGTTTCTCCTGGATCATGAGGAGGCTGTAGGTATAAGGTATGTAGTAGCAATGGAAAATTTTGTTAAAGGGAAGGGTAGAAAAGATGATTCTTGGTGGTTGAGATAGCAAATTTCAAATGGATTGCACTAAAAGTTAAAATTTGCTTACCTAAAGGATACCTGTGGAGTACATGTTCAGTGAAGCTTTTAATCCAGGTGCAAATAGGCAGATTAGAAAATGTGGGTATTAGTTGGATAGGAGGAGAAAAAACAAAGGTCTTTGCCTTCCCTCTCCTGCCCCTCTGTATTTCTTCCCTTCATGTTTTTTACAGTCTGAATGAACTTCTGACTGAGCTGAAATTTAAGTGGGTATTTTCTTGGTCTTGAAATTTGCATTTTATCTTCAAATTTCATGGGTGGTGTCCTACATTTCAACCAAATTTTCAGGAGTGATAAAAGGGCTTGCATTTAGTAGTTTATTTCACTACTTAACCCTAAATGCTTTTACAAAGGTTAGTTCATACTAATTTCTGAAGCATAAAGTTCTTTGTAGTACCCATGTTGATCACCTGAAACTGAGAATATGAGTCTCTAATGATTCATGCAAACTTGGCATATGGGCAAGTATTGTATTTTCACCTATTGTTCTTTTGGAATGTTTACCTTATGAACAAGCTGATCAATGTTTAGAGTAGACCCAAAACCAAACATGTTGCCTCTTGCAGTGTGTTTGCATTCTTGGCACTTCTGGTTCTTCTCAGAGGCATTAGTTCAATTGAATAATATGGTGTGATCTTAAAAAAAAGTTGAAATTTAGTTTCTGTAGTGAATGCTTTCTTGGAAATAGCTGTTAAGTTTGAAAAGCTGGTATATACTCCTCTCTTACCTTTCTTGGTACAGAAACCTTAAAATGTCAAAGTTAATCTTGTATTACTATTATTTAAAATAGCAGAAAAGATTCATTGTCCTCTCTCATGTAAAACAGGGCTACAGTCTTGGGGGAAAACACATCAGTTCTGGTGCTATAAAAGTCCCAGCTACAGTGACCATGAGCACTGAGCTTTACTTGGTCTGTGATGGTAGAAGCTGGTGAGTAGAGAATAGTGCCTTAGTGTCTATCCCTCGTGGTGTTAACATGCTTATGCACATAACCTTTGCTTGGAAAGAGGCTGCCTCCTATCAGCTGTGAGATACCAGGGGTGAGATCCTCACATGGTTGTGATTTCTAAGTCTTAAGTGAAGGAAAGTGACAGCAGGGCAGTCTCAGCAGTTAATGGAGTTTAAGGAAGACACTGGAAAGCCCAGTAAGTACTTATGGTCATTTATAGCCACTGAGTATCTTCTGACAGATAGGAATTTTGTGGTTGGGTAGGTGTTGGCAGTGAGGTGCCTTAGGTGCAGCCTCTGAGAGGAAAGGCCAGGGCTGTCCCATGCTGGACACAGATCAAGTCTGTGTGGATTTACTGCAGGATGCAGCTGAGCCCCTCAGCCAGGACAGTAGTGTCTCTACTGAAAATAAATTTAAGCAAGGGAATTAAAAAAACCTAAACACACAGGTAGAGAAGAAATAAAGATAGTGAGACACAGCACAGGGAATACAAAGGTTGCAGGAAAAGGAAGAAGTGGATGTGTTGCTCCAGGCCCCTGGAGGAGACTGCAGTGGAGTAGGTATAGAAATAGGTATTTGCCTACCAGTGTGTGCCCCACCAGAGCTCCCTGGTGTTTCCTGAAAGAGCTCCAGCCCACACTGGAGCCTGTGGGAGCAGCCCATGGGAAGGACCATGCTGGAGCAGGGGAAAAGGGTGAGGAGGAAGGAGCAGCAGGACCATCAACTGTTAGGGAGTGATGTGACTGCACATTCCCCATCCCCTTGGGCTGCTGCTGGCTGCTGGGGAAGGCTAGAGCAGTCAGAAACCACAGAAGTGAAGCTGAGCCTTGGCACAGGGTGGGTGAGGGCGGGTAAGGCACTGATGTGGAGGGAAGGTGTTGGTTTAACTTGTCTTGGTTTCTCACTATCCAAACTGTTTTAATTGGTAGTAAGTTAGTTTTCCTAAGGTTAAGTCTGTTTTGCTAGTGCTCATAATTGCTACAATATCTCCCTGTTTCCATCTCAGCCCACTGGTTCTTCATTCTTTTATCTTACCATCATCTCCCTTGTCCCCCTCTTGAGGTGGAATGAGAGCAGGGTGAACATCAGCCAAGGTCAACCCACATGTGGTTCTTTATAGCTAATTATTTCAGAAATAAATAGACAAAGATTTGGGATGTAAGGCAGTTCTCTTACAGTTTATGGGAAATCTACTAAGCTTACAGACTCCACTACTATATATGTCTAGATGAAAGTAGTTATGCAGATGGAATGAATATTTAATGATACCTATCTCGGCAGGTATACATACATATATTTACATGGGTAGATAAAGTCGTATTCAAAGCTCTCTAACTCTGAACACTCAAACTGTTGCAACATTAGGAACAGTTTCTGGTTTCTACCAATTTTCTCTGGTGTTGTGGTCCTTCATGTTTTTCTAGGTATAAAGGTTGTACTTGGGATGGGATAGAGGCTTACAGATAGCTGTTAGTATCTCAAGATTTTTGCCAGGAGGAATGACAATTATAAAATAAATAAAAATCATATAAGTCTCATCTCTGTCAGGAGACACTTCAGGTTGATTTTCTTCCTGCTCAGTCTGAGAGAACATTTGGGGTTTTTTTCATGCACTTTTTTACTGTGCTCTGCCCATATTTCTTTCTATCGTCTCCCAATTACTTAATTATTTTATTCTCTTTGTTGCTAAAGTTTTGCTTTTACTCAAACAAGACACTTCCTTAGTGACTATGAGGTGTGGGTTTCATTGCCTCAGATATTGAGCAATGTTTTTTATATTTTTACCTTCTTCCTCTGAATTTGTACCTGCAGCATGCCTTTTATGGGGAATATGGTATCCAGGAATTCACATCTGTGAGTGCTTCTTGTTCTTGAAGGGTTTTTCCCTGTGCCAGGATTTAAGAATTGGAAGTCTTAAGAAGTATTCTGCCCACATACGCATTCTTACTGTAAGCAGACAGCTGGTACTTCCTTTTCATTATCCACCAGCAGGTAGTAAAAAGAAGGAAATCTGCAATTTGTATGGCCCTGAAGCTCAAGTAAGCTATTCAAATACAGATGGATTTGTGTAGTCTAACAACATGAATTCCTCTCAGGAATTTTGTAAGGGTTTTGTGTAAGTTCTCCTGTATCTGCTTATACCTGTGTGTTCATGCTCATAACCAGAAACCATGGCTTACACTTTTTTATATTTTATTGAGTTTAAGCATATGGTAGGAACTGTATGTTTAGATTCTTCTTAGGCTTTTCTAACATTTCTTAGTAGCAGCAACTTCTGTGACAGGGAGAGTTGCAAGGCAGAATTAAGAACTTGAGCTGCAGGAAATATGTGTTTAGTTGGATAACTTTTCTTGGCATGAATATAAAATGTCTACTGTATGTGGTTTTAATAGGCCATCTTTTAAAGTTATTGAGCAATTTGTTAGGGTTGGCTGAAATCAATGAGCTGTGTGAGAGTCCAGAAAATTCTGCTTTGTTTATATGCTTCCATCACTGGCTTGTAAATTGCCCAAATTGACATTTTCTTTTTGTAGATGAAGAACTGGGACATTAGATGAATATGGTTAAGTATTTGAGCTTTAATTTCACTTGAAATTGGGGCAAAGATAAATATTTGACCATCAGGTTCAAAGCTGTAACAGTGATTTTAAGTAGCTGTGGTTTGCAGTACTTGTATGTTCCTCGATTGTGGCTGGGTATTGTGTTTGTCAGGGTACCTGGGTTTGCCTCTAGAAATGCATCTTAAATCTGAGTGGCATGGACAGATTATGTAATGCAGCACAATTGTTAATTAAATATTAGTCTGTGCAAGCCAATTTTTTTTTTTTAGCTTCCAGCTAGTTCCAGCACATGGCAACTTATCAGAAAAATACTCTCTAGTGCATAGTTTTCAATACAAAGTGTACAAAATGATCCTAGGTGACAAAGGATTATTTAGCAAGGGACTTAGTTTCACTTTTTTCCTCTTTGTTTAATTAAATTCTTTTTTAAACGTGGGCATGCAAAAGAGGTTGCTAAGGTTTCTATCTTCAAGCATATTGTGACAAACATAAGGGATTTCTTTTGGTTAGGTTAGAAATTATTCGGCCTGTCTTTGAAATGCCCATAAGTACTGCAAAGTATAAAATACAAACTGCACATAATAACAGATTTCACCATTATAAAGAGTTCTTTATTAATGCTTTCTTCTCCTCCAGCCGATTCTGGGTAATTTTTGAGGTTTCAAATTGGTTATTTGCTGCAAAGGAGATCCTTCTAAGTTTTGCTGCTCTTCAGGTCTTGATATCTTAGCTTTTAAAACAGTATTGTTACAGATTTTAGTCTGAGCTGTACCACTTACGTGGTTTTAAAGAACAGAGACTTCAAGTCTGAGAGAGTCCCACTCACTGAACCTTGCTGACTCATATTCTTGGATAGCTTGGCTATTATGCATGTATGTGGTTATGCATATGAATATGGAAAATTACCCCTTTATGCCACCTCCTGCATTTGGTTTTGAGAAGCCTAGCACCGTCCACTCTGTTTAAGAAAAAGTCATCTTTAAGACTTAGGATCTTGCAAACAGTATGAAATTGCTGCTCTCTTCCCCCCCTTCCTTTAAAAGCCTGCAGATGGACTTGCTTCTGCAGGGACCTTAATTTAAACCTTACTCTTATTTTCCCTGGCTCTGACAAACACCTTTCTCTTTATCACAATTCTGGACTGACACGCTGCTCTCTGTAAATGCAACTGCTGCTGAACATGCTAAGGTGAACAAGAGAGAAAAAAGAATAAGAGGTAAAATATTTCATTTCATTAAAATATTCTGTACTGTTAGACCTCCTTGCTTTGATCCCTCAGCCTGGTGTATTGTAAGACATTTGGCACTCTGGAATTAATCAATGCTGTTTTTAAGAGACTTGTATTTAAATTGCTCTATGTTTTTTTACAGAGATTAATTAACCTTAGATTCCCAATTATGACAGATATAAGAAAACAGAACATATTTTTCCACTCTAGAAGCAGGAGCACTAGAAGGTTGTAACAAGAAAAATGCTTTTGAAGGCTGGAAAGATTGAAGGTTTCATGGGACAGTTTCTCAGGAGATGCTTGAAGATACCTCAAAAAGCAAATGCAGATGCAATTTTTGGCATCTCTAGTGTGATTTTAAAAATTTGGAACCTTGTCCTCAAGAATTCTGACATCAACTTATTTGATAAAAAATTGCAATATATTTGCAATATATGCAATATTTGCATATGTTTTCATTCTTTTGAGATTATTAACTTAATAATAGACTCTGTATAAAGAGGGATAATGTTTCCTGAGTGGTGGGTGATATACTCTAAATAGAGAACTTTTCTTTTCCCTTGAATGAAATAGAGTAAAACAAAAAACAAATAAGGTTTTTTTTCCCCTCTGATAAATATATGGCTCTCATACACAGGGATGACATCTGGCAAAAAACAATGGGATATTTGTGATATTTACCTCTCTGGAAATGCAGCAGGTATGTCCAGAATTTTGCAAGCAATTTTTTTTTTTTTTTTTGCAATTTTGCAATATTCTTTTTATTAATCTGAAGTACCTACCAATACTTCCCAGTTGACCACTAGCTAACGTTGTGGTCATATCAGTGGTCCATTATAAAGAATCTGTAAAGTATTCCTGCTGGAAACAAGTCTAAAAAAAGCACATTTGAGACAATTATTTCAGGAAGCCCTAAGTAGGCTATGCTGTTGCATAGCAACAGAGCCAGGCAGTCCTCAGTCTCTAAAGTAGTCAGTGTACACATGGGAACAGAATGCAAAAATGATGGAAACCTTGAAAAATGTAAGGCTGAGAATAGGAGAAACCAAAGTGAAATGATGTACAATATAAAATGTGAATATATTTTGTGAGATATAATAAATTGAACTGCTTTTAAGTTAAAAAAAACTGAAATGCTGTTAGCCAAATTGTTAGCTTTTTTTTTTTTTCAGCTTCTAGATAGTAATTAAAAGGCAGAATGTCTGATGGCTGAGACAACTAATTCAAATGTAAAGTAGGTTTTAAATGCCTTCCACAGGACAAAAAAAAGGATGGGAAAGGCAATTGGTTATTAACAAATCAAAAAGCTGACCAGATAAACCAGGAATGTGAACATCCATGTGCCACAATGCATTAATCAGTATTTTATAAATTGCCTTTTCCATCTTTTTTTTTCCTCTCTTCCAGGCATTGAAAATATACTTTAGATGTCTTGTGTTCACAGGTCTTCAGGCTAGCCCAGTGATATTTATCGTTGCAAATACTGAAAAATGTGATGTCATTGGGTGTATTTTTGGAAACTCCAAGCTTGCACGTGAAATGTGAGATCTTCACAGAAGCAAATTATCCTATAGCAGCTTTATTTTTTTTGAGAGGTAATTGATTTGCTTTATTAAAAGCAAATAGGAACCAATATTTAATATTTAGAAATACATGGCTGTGGTTATCTTGCTATCAAGAAAAGGCAAATCTTTTCCTTTCAGCACAGTGTTTGCCACTGCCCAAAAAGAAACAGTAATAAGCTCAAGCTTTTCTGTTCTGGATGCTGCAACACATACTTTGTTGATGAGTCATGACTGCATGATTTTAAAAGGTGATCACATGCAAACAGTTGAGCTATTTCACCAGAAATTGCTGAAAAGATATGTAATACAACAAATGCTGCTTCTCTTTAGCAGCTTACGTTACCCTAAAGATTTGAGGAAAAGTGCCTTGGAGGGGGGGCAGCTGTGCTGTTTGTTTTAATAATAAGGAAGAGTTTAAGGACAACTTAACTGTAGAGCATTTAGATAGCTTGAATATTTGATGGCCAGACTACACCATTGTACTGAAACATTGAAGAATCCTAGCAAATAGGTGTGGAAGAAACCTTATGAAAATGCTGGAGCATCCTCCTGTTATGAATGCTGTCATGATACTGCTATCTAGACATTTTCTTCTTGCTGTTCTAACTTCATGCTTTCCCTTTCAAAGGCTTTGTTACCTGCAGACAGCTGTTGTAGATGCTGTAAACAGATCAGTCAAATTGACAGAGTGCTGAGCATCACAAAATGCAAACTTCAGCTGACTTGGGGATGGGAGAGACCCATTGCAATGGGGGAGCCAAGCCCTGCATTCAAATCAGTGGCCCTGTGTCAAGTCCTTGAGCCAAGTTATGCCCCTGGGAGCTTTTTGGTAGAGCAGCTGGAAAAGTCCACCACAGTCTTCCTTTTTGGTTGTAAACTGGTTTCTCTAACTGAGCTCTTGAATTATCTAAGGCAATTGCTGCTTCCTCTCCATCTCCACATGCTTTTTTTCTTCATTTCTGGTCTTGTTCTGCAGACAGACTACCCTTTCTGGATGCTGCCTCCCCACCTGAAATCTGATTCTTTCACATCCATATTGTGTTCTTATAAGGCCATCATATTCCTCTAGCCCAGCATATGCATAGGTAGGTCCTGGCAATGCTGATCAATATCTTCTTGCTAGCCATTACCTTTACTGATGTTTTAAAACAATGAAGAGCAAGCTCTTACACTTTGCATAACACAGCTGTATTTTGCATAACAAACTATTTTACCAGGTTGGGTATAAGTTAATATAGAAGAAATGGGCTACATTTCTTGGCTTGTAATAAAAGAGCATGAATCTTCATGTTAGTTTCATGGTTTGCTGTTAGGAATTTCAACAACTGTAATTAATTACTTAGTAATGTTTAGCCATTCCAATCTATAATTCAGCTGAGTATTTGAGCCCTTATAAAGAAATGGAGGCTGCCTTGTGCTATGGAGCTATCTTTTGGAAAACATAGCTGGTTCCCATTTAAATGGAAAAGTGCACCTCAATGTACTGCCTACAGTCTTTATGCCACTTCTTGTTTGTTTGTTGGATTTTTTGGTTGTGTTGTTTTCTGTTTTGTTGGGGTGGTTTGTTGCTTTTTTTTGTTTTTTGGGTTTTTTTTTTAATGAGAATGAAGGCTTTTTCTTTTGTTTGTTTAGGTTTTGTTTTAGTTTTGGGTTTTTTTTTTTGGGGGGGAGGCATGTTGGTGTTACTGGTTTTACCTCAAAAGCCATAGTACTAGTAGAGTAATATCTTACAAAATGTATAACTGCAAAGTAAAACAAAAAAAAGATAGTGAGGGAAATAGATCTTACATGGATAAGCATTTTATGGATGCTGAATTAGAAAATTCAATGGGCCAGAATCCTTTTAGGGCATCTAGAGTTAGGATTCATAGAATCATATGATACCAGGTTAAAAGGGGACTTCAAGGATCTTGAAGGCCAACCTCTCTTGGCAAAAGCATCTCTAGACAAGACGGCCCAGCACCCTGTTCAGCTGAATCTTATAGGGGTTGAATACTACGGAATCCACCTCTGCCCTGGAGAGATTATGCCAGTGGCTGTGTGTTCTGATTGTAAATAATGTTCCTCTAGTATCCAACTGGAATCTCTCCAGTAGTAACTTGTATTCATCACCCCTCATCTTTTCCATGACTCGTAAAAAGGGAGTCTCCATTTTGTTTCTAGCCATCCCTCAGATACTGAAAGATGGTGATAAGGTGTCCTCTAAAACCTCCTTTCCTCATGGCTGAACAAATGCAGTTCTCATGGTCTAAAGATCTCATTCTTAGCCCCTTCCACAGCATTAAACTTCTACCAGAAATTGGAAATCTGTTTCATAGAAAACCATTAATCTGAGTGGCTTCCACATCACTGCCTGTATACCATTGATTGGAAGGCTCACAGCTGTCTGTGGGTAATTCCCAGAATTATCTTGCTATCAGAGCTTCAGTTAAACCTGTGTTTTTTGGTTTTTTGTAAGGAAGACAGTGGCTCACAGCAGTTTGGCCCAAAATATTTGCAGGTTACTGATCATTACGGTTCAGTGTTTTGGGGTTTTTTCCCCTATGAAGCCATATACAGCCTGTTGTATGCAGCAGTGACTAAAAGAGACAAAAATAGTCTCTGCAGTGCTTATATCAGGTTCTCTAAGGAACAGAGTCTCACCTAATGAGACCTGTGTTGATCAATACCTTTAAATCACCGGCTGTGAATGCTGGCACTACTAATAGAAGTGTCTGAGAGAATAAACTCAATTACAGCATGAATCCTGATTTAAAGGCAAGGTTAGGAGCTTCATGAGCAAAGCCCACACAAATTTCCCTCCCCCCTAATCCTCATGCCCTCTACTAAACATCCTGATCCTGAGCAGACATAAACTTCACATTTCTACAGCAATTCTTGTCTTTTCTGCAGGGAGTGTTTCCAAGCTGCCAGTCAGTTATGAATTCTCAATAGACTGGTCTTTTCCAGTAACCCAGCAGCTGAGGAAGAGCCCGTTTTTATTGTTGAGGGGTGATTTTTGTGACATAGTCTTCATGACAAAAATAATTATTTCATCTCACTGTTCTTTCAGAAATGCTTCTGATTTGCCATATAAAGACCCCAATAGACAGGCTTTCTCCAAAGGCTGAAACCAGTCCTTTTGGGCAAAGACTTTATTTGTTTAGTGTAGTGTTCTGCCTGTGTTCCTTGGTTCAGAGCACCACAGCATTCTAACGTGCTGCATACCTGGCCTCATCCTCCCAGAACCTTAAAACGTGGACCTCCTTTCAGCTCAGATGGATGTGTGAATGCTCATCAGGGCTGCCAGGTGTGTGTCACATGAGGAGCTGAAATGCTCTCACCTGGCTTGAGGCCTTTATCCATCTCTGTGATTAAAAGGTGCTTGCAATGCATTTAGTTGTTCATAGAGAGTATCAGAGTATCCTGAAAAGTAGTGCTTTAACTTGCTCCTTCACAAGCCAAGAGGTTCATTCACAAACTGCAAGTAAAAAGTCACACAGCAGTGGATGCCTTTTTTCACAAACATGTTGCCTGCCATTAGTGTTCTTTAGGTTAGGCAGGGAACAGTGATGGAAGATTCTAGGTCACCCTCTTCTGCTCCCCAACATAGTGTCCCTATGTAGATATTTAAATCCTGTGATTAGTTTCTTCCATAGGGTGTTAATTTCAAAATATCAAAACATTCATTGCTATTTTTTAATTACTCCCAGAACCATCAATGATATCTGCACCCAGTTTCATGGAACACTGGAAGCTGAAACTAAATTTGGGAATTTAGATTAAGTGGTGGATGAAAGACCAAATTCTTATGGTTATGGGCATAATGAAATTTGCCTGGGCAAGGACATGGTAAGAACTGTAACTATTTGGCTTTTAGTTTTGTAGATCTCTTTAGGAAAACTGCAACTTAGATAACATAGAAGGAAAACCTATTAATTGTCTTTGTGAATGATCTCCTTGTATAGGTTGTGAGCTGAAGGAGATCTCACTTCATAGCGCTTTTTTATGCAGGTTTAAACAAGCTAATTTTTTTCTGAAAAAAATTTCAGGTGGTGATTTTCTTTGTTCTGTTTTATTGTTTAGCCAGTTTAATTGCCTATTAATTTCTATTAAGATCTTAGTAGTCCTAGGATGGCTATGTATAGAATGTGCACCCTAAAAGTATGCTAATTGTCAACTGTAAGTAACCTGTTCTGCATTACTGTTTCAAGGAGCTGGTCACTTCAGAAATATCAGACAGAAAAAACTACATGAGAGATTTTCAAAGTGCAGATTAAAATACTGCCCAGCTTGGTATCTTGCATTGTTATTAATATTTTCTTTAATTTGCTTTCAAGAGTTAATTCTATTTTTCTGTTCATCTGTGTCTGTGCAAAAACACATTGTTACATAACACAATAGATACAGTCTCTGTGGAACAAAAACTGCTTTTGTTAAATTGTTCCTCTGATTTTACTTTCAGCTTAGAAGACCATGCATAAGGTAGAAATCTAGGTACAGATTGCTGTGGAATAGATCTGTATTGTCACTAGAAAGAGCCCTGTAGTCCTGTTTCTTAGGCTAGATTTGGAACCAAAATTTGTTTTAAAAGCATAATTATACATCTTCTCTAAATCAGACATGCTATTAAATGACAAATTTTTTTTTTTTTTTGTTCCCTTGTGAAAGCTGAATATAGATAATTACATTTAAATAATGTGCTGATCGTGATACAACATTTAGCAGCCAAAGCCTGGGAGAGTTTTATTTGAAAATCTTTTATTTGATGCTGCCATTAAGCATAGATGGAGAAAGAGCCGGAGCATACATTGAAGGATTTTTTCTCTTAGCCTTACACGGCAGGTTTGCCAAGAAAATGGCAGCTCTCTGGTGCTTGCCAGCAGCATGTGCCAAGTTCATAGACAAGCTGTATGGATGTCAAGTGCCTGCTCTTGTTCTGTCTTCCTTTTGAAATAATAATGAAACCAATTAGCACAGGTACTTCAAATTCACTTGGGCTTCTTTTAGGTATCTAGTCCCTTAAACAGACTTAAATTCAACAACCCTAAGTACCTCTGACCCATAAGCAGTAGAGACACTGATTTTTAATTCATGCTGGTATACCACATAATTTCTGTACTTTTCCTCCCAAACCCTTGAGAGCAGTGACACTGTGTATTACTGGGTTTCACTGAATGATTATGGAACACAGTTTAATTTGGATTACATTTGTGAACTCATCAGTAACTTTTTAGGGTTGGGTTTGTTTTTTTTTTCAGTTACAGAGATTTGACTGTTTTCTTCAGAGACTTTTGGGATAACATTTTCTATATATAGCATGGAAATGGAAAATTTAACATAAAATGGATTGTGGAGTTAAAGGAGTATTCCATTAAATTTCTGAAAACGCAAATACTGATCCTTTCTGTACCTGATAAATTATAATGTTCTCATCATAGAATCATTAAGGTTGGAAAAAGCCTCTAAGATGATCAAATCTAACCATTAACCAAACATCACCATCTTCACCACTAAAACATGGCCCTAAATGTCACGTCTACACATCTTTTGAACTTTTCCAGGGATGGTGATTGACTGCTTCCCTGGACAGCCTTTTCCAATGCCTGACCACCTTTTCAGTGAAAAAAACTATTCCTAATATCCAATCTAAACTGCCCCTGGTGCAAGTTGAGACCATTTCCTCTCATGCTGTCATTTGTTACTTGGGAGAAGAGACCGACCCCTGCCTGGCTACATCCTCCTTTTAGGCAGTTTAGAGTGACAAAGTCTGCCCTGAGCCTCCTTTTCTCCAGGCTAAGCACCCCCAGCTCCCTCAGCCACTCCTCACAGGATTTGTGCTCCAGACTCAGCCCCAGCTGTGTTGCTCTTCTCTGGACACTCTCCAGCACCTCAGTGACCTTGCCATGAGGGGCCCAGAACTGAGCACAGGATTCAGGTGCAGCCCTCCCAGTGCCAAGTACAGGGGACAATCACTGCCCTGGTCCTGCTGGCCACAATGTTTCTGATGCAGGCCAGGATGCCATTGGCCTTCTTGGCCACCTGGGCACTCTCTGGACCATGTTCAACAGATATTGACCAGCATCTCCTGGTCCTTTTCCACTGAGCAGCTTTCCAGCCACTTTTCCTCCAGCCTGTGGCATTGCATGGAGTTATTCTGATTCAAATTAAGGACCCAGCACTTGGCCTTGTTGAACCTATCCTTGGCATCCTTCTTTTCTCCTTCTGCATTCCTTGGATACTTACTCTACTCCTTGTGTTCAATACAGAATATTCATTAACAATACAGGCATGTCTTGATAGACTGGATAAAATCCGAGGTAACAGCTCTACCATTCTCATCCTCTGTAATTTCTTCAGTAAATAATTTTCAGCACAACTTTTTGTGAGGAAAGAGTTTGGAAGGGAAAGAGAAAAAAGTCTAAGATAACCACATTTATAGGTGTTTATGAAATTGAGAATCTGAGGAAATAAAAGAAGCTCTATGAAAATCACCTGGGCTGTGATGCAAACTCTAACCCATTATCAGGCATAGTGACTCTACATGGGAGGAAAGGTAAAGCATAGCTGGGGGGGATTTTTGATGGGATAGTATCTTATCAGTTACCAAGGGATCCAATCTTGCAACAGCAGGTTTCATTAATCCTTATTCTCTCAGAGCTCCTTTCTGCAGTTTGCTGGTTCATTGGCAGAAGCAGTGAGGTTTGCAGCCCTCTTGTTTCAGTTTAATTTCACATAGCAGGTTTTGCAACTTTTTGAAAAATCTAAATTCGTAGAACTAGTAGGACTGTGACCACAATCTTTAATGCAGGAGTACCTGTTAATGCAATTATTTAGAAAATTCAAATTATATTTCAGCGTTATTACCAAATTCCACTCCTTCCACAGAGATTGAAGGGGGAAAAAAGATTTTTTTGAAGTGAATGTTAATTCCTTAATGACTGGTTCAGTGAATAAGTACAAGCTGCTGGGCACTGAGCCATTCATTGGAAGGGGAGCTCTTTGGTGATGTCAGCACAGTTCCATATTTATTCAGTAATGTCTCAAGATAATGCCAATACAAAACAGAATGGTATTTGTTATTTAGGAGGAGACACAGGAAAATTTGGAAGTGTCATAAATGTATGTTTGATAACATTATTTTTTGATCAGAATATTGTTAGTAATCCCATATTGAGCGTACAGAAAATGAACATTTAAAAAGTTTTCTTCAAGCATATTTTCCCATGCCTTTATAGCTTGTTTTGTAGCTGAAACTAAATAAGCTTGAGATTTCCCCTGGTGTTCTCCATTTTTATGGAATGTTTCAAGAGCACTATAATCTTACAGAAGCATATTCTGTGGAGTGCAGTTTGTACATCCAGGGAATTTCTCATGGAGTACAACCTAGATTATTTTGCAAGTCTTACAGCCCTGCAGCTTGTTCCACCTCAGTTATAGTCTTCTCTAGGTATTCTGGGCCTGATGCACTCATATACACCTTTCAAAGAAGAAAAGAAAACAACTCTGTGGTGTTTTTTTCTATGCTAAAAATAAATTAATGTCTTCATGGGGATGATAGCTATGGACTGGTCCTTCACTAATATGAAATCCAAGCATGTAAGGCTACTGATTGCTTTCATGGTTTGCACTTCCTTTTCTACAAGTCAGTTGCAATAAAAAGCATGCATAAATATAAGGGATTTCTGCTTAAAATCTTTTCGTCTCTGATTTTGGTGAATGCTATTCAGTGAATGGGTCAGATAAGTCTGCAAACTTGTGCTATTTTCTTATAAAAACTGTCCTCACTGTTTTCCTTCACCTTTGCAAGCTACATGCTGCATTACTACTACATGGTTGATATATTTGGCATTACAGTATCTGCACCTTGGGCAAAGAACAAATGGTAGACTTCCCACTTGATTCAGTATTCTTGCAGTGTTTCAATAAGAGGGCACTTCAGAGGAAGAAATGCATGTGGGCTCATTCTCATGAAAGCTTTTGTTATTAAACAAAGGCATTGGGCTATTTTATATGTGTCAGGCAGGCTTTCAGTCAATGCTGACCTCTTTTCCCTCCCTAGGTGGTGGTGTTAGGTTTTGTGGGTTGATTTTTTTTTTTTTTAATTGTTGATTTGTTGGAGTTTTTATTTCTGTGCTGGTTTGGTTTTTTTAAGCAGTTTCCTGTATCATAGTGGTTGATCTTAAGAGTTAAATTAGCCTGTCAGCCATTCAGTGTTTGGCATGGGACACCAAAGCTTGATAGCAATGAACTTCTTTTCAAGTCAGTCAGTCTTGCAATGATACTTGGTGTAGTTATATTTAGGCTAAATAAAATATGGTGTAGAAGTCTTTTCTTGGCTTCTCACACACATCATATATACACCCTCATACAGCTGACTGAATTTGGGGAGGTGAGGAATGGGATGAAGATAAGGAGTGAACAGGGTTTGTAAAGTTATTCAGAGGTGAGGGTGGAGAAGGATTGGCTGTTGTTTTTTTTTTGTATCTATTTTTAAAATAAAAAGTGTTTATCAAAAATGAGGGGGTTTTTTGTTTATTTGAAGAGAGAAATCTGAACCTTTTGCTGCTGTTAATGTTTTTGATGACTTCAAGAGCTGCTTCAGTATCCAGCACCTGCAGTACTAACTGATTAAAAAGATTTATCCATTCTATGCAAATTTGAAGTTTTGGCTACTTTAGTAATAACAGCTAAAGCCTCTTGCTGTAGGAACCTGTGAGTTGCTGCCTGCATGGCCATGTCCTCTGTCTGCAGTGTGCAGAACCAGAGAAATTCTGCTTGAAATGAGGGAGGCATACAACTGTGGGGAAGCTGCTTTGGTTTAGAGGTTCTGTAGCGTTTCTTTTCTTTAAAGTACTCCTCTGGCAGAAAGCTTCCCTGATTCCCCTATGACATGGAAGGGTAAAACATGAGGAAAGCATGGTTGCCTAGCATTTTGCAGAAAACCTTAGACACGTACGCGTGAAACTACAGTAAAACCAATGTGATCAGGGAGATAAAGTGCTCCTCCCCATACTCTTTAACATTTTATAAATTAAGAAAATAAAATTCTACTAGCTTAGATCTGCAGCAGAGAGGTAATTCTTTCTGTTACCAAGATTGAAATAGCATATTTTATTTCCTGTATCTTTGTCAGATCTTGCATTAGCGCAGATCATCACATTCCATAACGACACAAGAAAAATTGTTTTCTAATGAAAAGAAGTTCTGAGATTATACCTAGCTTACAGAGCACTGCTTTCAAACCTCTGCATTCTAGTTTAGCTATTCTGCTTGCTCTGGTAGCACATCTCCCCTCATTTCAGGAGCATTATGGTAATGCATTTGCATCAGGGAAACTACCACACCAAAATAAATTAGTTGGGCCTGAAAAGGTCTGTATGTAATGCCAAAACTAATACTAACAGGAAAGAAAATATACAAAACACAACAGTGTCTTGTGTATGAGCACAGGGTTCTGCACAAAAGCATTATCAATTTGTACTTTCTTACTCGTTACACTCTGCTTTTTGTAGAAAAGAACTTTGTTCCACCCCCTGCCTACCTCCTACATCTCAGCTAATATTAAAAGCAGAGACAACTGTAAAGAAATTATGTTGCTGAGGTCATTGCTTTTATAAAGTACTCACTATCACTTTATGAAGCATGGAAAATGAAGCTGGTTAAAATACTGTTCAATACAGATGGCATAAAATACACACAGTGGTTTTGCTTTCTACTCTGTTTCTTCTCTAATTTTTCCAAATTTTGAGACTGGCTAACCAGTAAAAGAAGATGGGTCAATCTACCCTGTAATGGGAACTTCTAGTTCTGTTCCTAATTCATGAAGTCAGCTGGTTTTCTGGTGGTCTAAGTGGTGGGGTTTTTTTTCTTTTTTTTCCTCCCATGCAGGTACTGCTATGTGGATATTTGTTAGCAATGACTGATGTGGAATCTACATATGCAGACTTTATTGCTTCAGGAAGAACAGGTAGAAGAAATGCATTACATGACATCCTTGTGTCCTCTCCGGGTGGGAACTCTAGTGAACTAGCCTTAAAGTTATCAGAGCTTGATATAAACAAAACAGGTGAGTATGTTTTGGGATTTTATTATATTTATTTAAAACTAAAATGAGAACTAGTACACAAAGCATGGTTTATGTGCCCTCATTATTCCCTTGTTCCTCAGCAGAAGAAATATTTTTTTTTTCTAATCAACATGGGTTGCCTGCAAAAAGAATCACAGATTTCATAAATTAAAAGGGTGGTTATTTGCAAGTATAACACGTCCCTGAATAAAGAAAAGGTGTTCTGCAGTGAGTGCCTAGTGGCAGGGTCCAAATCAGGATAAATTTTCTGAAAATTAGAGTAAAAGGAAGACAATAAGGAAGTCTTTATTAAAGACCAAGTCTGCATAATATCCTTTATAATGGATCTCTCTGATTTGAAGCCTGTAGGAGAAGCCATGTGTCTGCTGAAAGGTTGTTGGGAATTTAACTTTTTTACAGCTGCCAAAGGACAAAGCAATCGAAATGCATTGATGTTTGTTTTACCTGGATCTTTGTTTCTGAGTAAATTGTCTCTTTCTCTTTTCTGCTGATAGTTATCCTTCTTTAAGGTGATAAGCAGTAATACAGTCCTAAACCTTTAATATTACTAACAGTTTTAAATGCTTCCACAAATTCAGCTGAGGGAGGGAGAGTGGACCTTACATGAAATAAAATAGTAATACGACAGGGTATTTATTTTTGTTTTATATGAGTAACAGCCAATGAATGGATCTTAAAAATATTAGAAAGCCCTTTTCAGATGTTAGGGAAGGCATAGTTTTACTTATTTTAATAACAGCAGAAGACAATAAATGCAGCAAAGAAGAAACTGTTGATAAGCAGTTGCCCTATTTGTGCACATACTTTTCTCAGAGATAAAGACAAGAGTTCTGAGGAGGAGTCTCTTTGCAGGACAGTCAAATGTGAGCAGCATGGTATTGAGGTAGTTGTAGTGTTGTTTTAAAGGAGGGCTTCTTTTTTTCGCTTCTGGACTAATGTACATCATAAGTCATTCCTTTTGCCAGTTTGGGACCTAGGGATTCTATATGCAGGCAATTCTAGCTGGCCAGGGCCTTGAGTTTTTTAGTTTTTTAAAAAATTGCTTTATAAGTATGTGTGTAGGTGTGTAGTTTTATTTTAGTACGGACAGGTGTAAAATGTTGGAAAAATAAAAAGTAGGTGTCATTTGAAAGGCATAATGCCAATGTTCAGTCTCAGATTTACACTTATCAAAATCATCTTTGATCTTGTCCATTTAGAATATAAAAACAATCCCTATTTTTAAGTTAAGTAGTGGAGTTCTTATAAGCCTAAAATGTGTTTTCAGGAGTCTCTTTAGTTCTTCTTGATGATCCCTTTTGACTTAATCAAGAATAACTTAATTAATGCAGAAAAACATACAGAGCTGTTCATAAAATTATCTTAGATAGTAGAATTATAGAAACATCTGCATACTTCTTTAGAAGGTTATTCAGTTTCCATTAGATAAAATGAAAACACATTTAAATTCTGCATTATTAGTACACCTAGGGGCCAAGTAAAAGCCTCAAAAAAAAAAAAAAAGACTGGAAAAAGGCATTGTCTTACCTAGCATTCATGTGAGTATTAGTGCATTATCACATCATGTCATTCCAAATCAAGAGGCTAAAAAATGTTTTGCATGTAAAAATCCCAGTTCAGAATATATTAATGCTTGTAGGATGCATATGTGCATCACATCTGACAGGATTAAGAAGAAAACACATTTGGGGGCTATATCTTATTTCTTTCAAGGTGCATGTCAAACAATTTATGCTAAGTACACCTTAATTATATAAATATAGACATCAAGTTTCAATTCTTTCCTTTTATTCCTATTACAGCTGCATGCATTTTCTTGCAGAACTACAAGTGTGTTTGCTTTCAACTGCATGAAGTAATGGCAGAGTAGGATAATGCAGATGTTAAAGAAAAAAAAGGTGGTTATAAAACATATGTAAATTAAAGTATCCAAGCATATTTAGTACATTCACTTTGAAAAGCCTGCAGATATGTTTCCTGTAAAAAAAAAAAAAAACAGAACAGCTTTTAACAGCACTAGACTTGTTCAAAGACAATGTATTTTCTTGTTACTCAGTAGCTGATACCTGAAGTGAGTGTTGGTTAATCCCCTCATCAATGAGCCAATGACAGATAATCAAGAGTTTACTGCATAATTATGTATAATAAGTATAATTACTGTATGATACTCTCCCTTCAAAACAACTGTCCCAGTTCTCTTTGTCCATAGCAAGCTAACAACCTGTTATTATCTATGGAATGGATATATTTACCAAACACCAAAATACAGGTTCCAAGGACTGTGTCAACACGTTTTATCCAAATTAAGTAAAAGCAACACTATGTACACCTGATAGATAAAAAAAAATGGAAGAGAAACCATAATATAGAAGCAAAAGGAAGATTTTTAGCAGGGAGATCAGCAAGTAGCTCTCCAGCTCAACACTCTCAAGGTAACCAATAAAATCCAAGAAACTTGATCTTGCAGGTTGTTCACTACTAAATGAAGTAGTGAGGTAAAAGTACAATGAAGAATGAGGACAAATCTCTGCAGATCTAATCTCTAAAACAAACTGCTTCTTTTCTAGGTGCTATAGAACACAGAAAAGGATATTTCCTTGTAAAAATTGTAGTGGTCCAAGCATCTACAAATAATGGGGGTAATAGGGTGTTAAAGACCTACATAATCAGAATGAAGAACTGACTGTAGAAAATAGTGGGTAAAAGTAATTGATTTTAGTCCATGGTAGAAATGTTTTGGGTGTAAACAGGGGGAATAGTGATAGACACTGTAGAGTTAGTAATGTTACAGGAAGATAATTGAGTTAAAAGCTGTACATTAGCAGGACTGGTTACTCTAGCCAGCTGACCTACTCACACAACTGTATTGTGGCGCAGAGTATTGTATTATTTAGTTTTGTTTCTTTTTTTAACACTGCCTGATGGTTTCAAAATGCTGTGTTAAAACTACAATCCATGCAACTTTTCATCAGGTTGAATGTGATAATTCACAGTATCCTTTGAGGCATTTTCCTGCCTACTCAGTGCATGCACAAAACACAGCTGTCATGTCTAAGCTGTTTGCAACGTTCTTTGCAAGGCAAAGAACTTTTTTCCCCTACCAGTGTGCCCTTTCTTCTACACAGACAAGAGAAGGCGTTTATGATGCTTATTTCTATAAACAGAAATAAATCTGCAGATGCACCATGTGATCTGAAATGAGGAAACAATAAATATCTGCACTGAGAACACTGCCTTCATTCTAAAGATCTACAGATTAAAATTGAGGCATGCTACATCTATCTAAACCTCCTTATAGCCTAGCCATGGAATTTTCATCCCTTATCGAGCCATTTCAGTGCAAATTACTCAGAATCCTTGCAACATACAAGAGACAATGTATGTCTTAACATTATTCGTTGTTTTGTATCTATAGCTGATCAGTCCAGTGTTCAGGGACTTGTGTCTCACTTGCACTCACCTTCCTGTTGCCTGAACCTGTGAGGTCTTTAATTGCTATGTAAAATACAATACTTTGCATATAGATAGTAAAAGCATTTGACAATGCTTTTCTTGGCCTTCTTTAGACAGACTGTGAGTTGCCTGCTCACTGTGCCTCTGTAGGACGTGAGCTGTTGCTCAGGTCTTTCTGTGGTTTGCAGTTTGAGCTGGACTGAACACTGTGGACATGATGCTGAAAATGGATGCACAGAACCAAAGTAGCTTTCACAAACTATTGTTTTTATTAAAGTTACATCTCTTTGTAGCAAACTCTGTTCAGATCGGTGCAATGAGGTTTTTTTCTCTTACACTGTTATAGCATCATAGTGAAGAAATTTTCAGAAATTCTCTACAGTTTTTGTTAAATTCATTGATTTTTAGCTACATTTGGTATTTATTTAGTGATACTTGTGATTGCAGCTAGGAATTTGCATCTCAAGAGACACTTCTAAAACAAAGTATAGCTATCTTAGTAGTAAGGAGTTTCATATTTCAGTTTCAATTTCTTATTTCTTTTTACTTTGTTTTTAAAGCTAATGGATGAACAATCAGAGTTCTCTTTATTTTAGGGTGGATTACTCATCCTTTTTTCCTGTCTTATAGAAGGAGAAGGAGATGCACAGCGAAATCCAAGTGAGCAAACCGGGGAGGCCCAAGGGGAGGCAGCAAAGCAAGAAAGCTGACATCAGACTTTGACCGAGTGGAGCAGCTGCTGGATGTTTTCAGGCCACAAGAGCGTGCTGGAACAAATTTGGTTCCATGAGCAAGCTGGTAGAAAAGAAAGTGCATGTGTCTTCACTGCTGGAACCCACTCAACACAATGCTAAAAATCTGGGTACAAGCTGTGACAGAAGACAGAATTTTCTCTACCTCTGTCATTAGCAATGGTTGAACATGTATTGATTTTTTGGGATAGTGTCATCAGATGGATCCCTTCATAATGACTACTCGATGGGAACACTTTTAGAAAGTAGAACAGGTAAATCTTGTAGCAAATGGCCTTTGAAGCATCAGAGGATCTAATTGTGTATCTTAAGCAAAGGCTTGTGTGATCCTCAGAGTTTAAAATTCTCTGGCCAAAGTGTTTGCCCATTATAAGAACTGTAAAGAAAGCACTGTTTTTAGAACTTTGCATCTGTTTTACAGCTCTGTTATTTACAATGGTTTTTGTATTGTACGACTTAGATGCTCCACACTGCCCCTTCTCAACTGCTTATGAAGAATATTTCTGTTACTGTGAATTTTTCTACCACACGTTTTGAAAGGGCTGGTTTTTTGCATAAGGTGGTGATGTGCACATGATAGATCTAAACGTCAACCGCTAAATTGATTATGCCTAAACCTAAATGACTCAGCAACACTCAAATTTGTTACTAGATGAGCCTTCAAAACGATTGTTAATGTGAATACTTGACCGTGTGTTGTGTCCTTGGTACAGTTTTGCCACTCGCCTGTAGTTAGTTGCATATCAGAGACTCAAATTGAATCTTTTATGTTATTCTTCCCCATTTTTCTAATTTTGGTCCCAATTTCTTAATCTTTCTCTGAGATATTTTTCTAAAATGTTATTCCAAGTATTTTATTGTTACGGTAGTTTTAAGAATACATTTATAACCTCATATGGGTTAAAATTCAAACTAATTCCATGGTGCTAGAGGTTTTCCTGATTCACATTGTAAAAGATAGGCCTTGTTTACACATGGGAAAATAACTGGCATAGGTTATTGCCGATTATGTAATCTGAAATGAGTTTTAGAATGCAGTATAGTCCAACGAGTGGCTCCTGGGCTGGATCCAGCAAGGGGTTGGATTTTTGCTATTCCTTGCCTTTGCCTCAGTTGATCAGGCTGTTGAGTTTGCACAGCCAGTAGTCTGCTACTGATGCACCCGAACAGCCAAGTGCTAGAATCTGCTACAGTAGCCTTGTGGCTTGGAGTTGGAAAGGGAGGTGAGAGACTTGGCATCTAGCACCCAAAGACTAGATTTTTTTCCCATTTCATCTATTCCAAAATGACAGTCCAAACTGGACCTTCGTCAAAATACCAGGATAGCTTGTCCATCCAGGACATCACTTAAAACATCTACAGATTAATAACCTGTTCTGTAGTAGCTATTGCTGATTGATTTGTTTTTCCCCCTCGTCCTGCCCCAATAGACAAGGCCATTCATGAGGCTGAATGCTGCAAAATGGGGCAGCCACACCTCTGTGTGACTAAGGTGAGTGAAGAGAGTGACTGATAGTAAACCATGGCAATCACACAAGCACCAATCACAAGGTCAGAAGATTTGTTTTCTTTTATTAATAGGAGGTGATGTCACTTTATATATAGTATATATATATTATATATATTTTTGTGTTGTTGGTTTCAAATGTTATGCACTTTTTAATGTTTGTAAACTTTTACTAATGAATAGTGTGATTGCTTCCTGAATATATTAATCATCAGTTAACAAAACATCTTTGTGGCCACAGCTGTTTGTTTCTACCATATGTATCATAGTACTTGTCACCTGAAAATTTTTTGTGAGACATGTGGAGGAAAAAAACCCACTTCTGATCAGTATTATGAGATCATTTATTAGTGTTAATAAAAACAAGCCAGCCGTATGCTTGTGGCTCATGCGTGTAATATTAACTCTCACCTTCTAGTGTTTGGAAGCTGAATGCCTTGCTGTCTTATTAGGTGTCGTCAAATGCCCTATCCTCTTGGTAAGAGAAGTCCATTTGCTTTGGAAATACTGTTATCCTTGAGCAATTCTTATTCATTTGCTTCACTTGGTGTTCCTTTCAAACTTAACACATTATTATTGACTTTTTTTAAAATTTGTTTCTTTCCCTTTCACTCTTGCATCAAGTCTTCAAGCTGAACTGGTTGCCCTTTGTCATGGACTAGTTACTGTCAATCTAGCACAAATGCCAGAAGGAAATAGGATTCTAGGGTTTTTTTTATAGTGTTACTTTATTGATGATCCATGAAACATCATCAGTAAAATGTTGCAGAAAAAGGCAATAGTAAAATAAGTATTTACAGTATATTAAAGTGATGGTTTTCCTTATTTTCCTTCACTGCTTTTCTTTATTTCAGTATACTTTCCTTCTTAATTCTTTTGTGTTGTTAAATAAAATTAATTTCAGCCTTTCCTCTATATTTTGTACCTGTTTCTTCTGTTTCTCTTCTTTTTTTTGTCCTTGTTTTTAAACAAATTATGATGTCTTTTGCTGGTTTTTGAAACCCATCACTGTGATGGAAAATAGCGTTGTTCATTTTAGTGGAGTAAAAGGCTATTTATGTTCCTCTTCCCCCAAAAGTATATGAATGCTTGATTTATCACTTGAACTGTGCTTACTGTCTTAATTTTGGATATTTCTGTAGCATCTACAAGCAGGCCTCACTTAAAGTAAACATGTGGTTAGTCTGTGCCAAGTCACAGCACTGTATCTTCGGTATTATTGATACCAAAGCAATTACAGGAGAGCTACTTCAAATATATTCACACCTTTACTTCTGTGTAATTGCATCATGTGACAGGGACACTGATTGCAAAACCAGACTCTGACTGGGTTATTTTTGCTTTTGTTAGTTATCTTTTTCAGTTCACCTGACACTCTGGCTTCTCTTCCAGTATCTTCTTTCTATTTTATTGTGTTCATGATAGTTAGATCTTAAAAAGCTTAGATAGTTAGATCTTCCCAAAAAGCTATGTAGACGCAACAAAGTTAGGTCTGGAATATCAGCATAATAGAATACTCCTTATCCTTAAAGGTTTGGCTTTGGTGGGATGGTGGTGGGTTTGTTGTTTCATTTTTTTTTTTTTTTTTTACAGTCTCTTTAGACAGATGTTTTCAGTGCTTTGGTCACTCTGAGGGACCATCTCTTAAGAAGTCTCTGTATTCATGTTCTTGTTTCCATAATGAAGTCTGTGACTATATTCATTGCACTTGCAGGGTTCGGGTTCCCTGTCCACTTCAAACAAACAGAACTTTTAGCACTATAATTGGACAGAGATACTGGCATTTCCTTCTTCAGCTTATTTCCATTAATGTTGGCCATGTGCTTCAAAAAGTATGTGTTAAAAGACAGCAGCAAGGACTCACATTTGTTACTTCATCAAACCATCATTTTAGAGCCAAAAGTTCACCATGACCTTTGATAACACAATTACTTGAATGTGAAAAAATGTCAGTGTACTTGATCCTCATTTGTGTAATTTCTTTTGTATTTTTTTTTTCCAAAATTTTGAAATGAGAAAAGGTTTATCCTCAGAGGAGTGCAAATAGATAATTAATTATCTGGTGCCTAGAAGGAGCAACTACCAAAGGGGTTAAGATGGAACTTCTACAGTATGAATGCCTTTCTCAGATAAATTGGAGAAGTTCAGGTGTTCTCGATGTTCTCATTTTATCTTTCAGAAACATCACTGAATTTTGTTCAGAGGAAAGACTGAGAGCTGCTATTGAGACTGAGCACAGTGTAGTAACCTCAGCTTTGACAGAGTTTGCCTTACCTCAGCAGTGTTCCCATGTTGAATGCTGTATTTTTGCTGACTTGTTACTTTGTTTTGTTCTGGATCTCTTTCTGGCTGGTTTATTTTCTGTCCTGTGGTTCCCTAATGTAAAATAATACCCTAGAAATAGATGGAGTGGTGCATTACTGTATACTGACTGACTAAAGTCTTGTAGAGGAAAGACTGTTTCACTTAATCTTTTTGGTCAATACACAGAGTGGGATTTGTTTAAAAGTTCTTTCCACAAGAGAAGCAATAGAGCCAGGAAGGAAGTGTGAATTCAAGAGGATAGGCCAGCAATATAAGGAGGATATCTTTTCTTAATAATAAGGCAGGTGAGCCCAGTGCATAAAATAGCTTCCTCCATCATATGATGGACAGTTAGGATGTGTTGATAATAGCTAAAAAGACAAATTGTTCAACTTTAGGTGATGTTTTGATTTCAGAACCAGCTTCAGGTTCTCAACAGTACACTATAACAGAAACATCCATAAATCTTGGGCATGTACCCTTGAGACCAATCCTAGTATCACCAGGTTCGAATGCAATCAAAGATATCTCTTGTTCTCTAACATAAAACACAGAATGCTCTTAAAAAGCAGAAACACTTAACAGATAAGAAAATTATAGATACAAGGGTAGTGGCAGGAACATTCTCACTGTTCTCTACATCTTCAGTCTGAACTTATTTTTTCCTGCAAGAGAGTAGGGACAGAAATTATCAATGTGGATGAGTGTTAGCTCACTATCTAAGAGTGAGTTAACAAAATATGAACAAGTTTTAAAGCAGAGAGTAAAGCTAAACAAAAATATAGTGCATTCATGCTTACAAAAAGCATCCCCATCTTCTGAAAGCAGCAGGACTTCATGTTCTATCCTTTTACATTGATTTTTACATTATGGCTTAGGAGCTGCTTGATGTTTCAGGATGGAGGACAGGACAGGCTTGTCAACGCATGATGCGTGTGTATAAATGATCTCTTGGTATTTTCAGGCAACACATGCTTCAGTACCCTGAAACAAAATGTTTCTAAAAAGCCCAGTGCTAGTGATGACTTCCTTATGAGCTCTTAAGGTAAGTTTTTCGCAAATTAGCCATCAGTATTCATTTTCAATCCTATTTGCTGTTAGGAAATTCTCTGGTGCTGATCCATGAGTGTAGTAAGATATCAAATAGTTTTACAAAAGTTCAACTGAGGCAGATGATGTTGAGCGCTCGCAAAATTTCTGAGACAAAAGCATTCATAAAAAATCCACACCACCTTCTTTCAATAGCAAAGACAGATGATAAGTGTTTTGTATTTGCTAAATAATAAACCTGTTTTATCAGTGGTTGATCAGTTAATGCTTAGATCTAGTTTTGTGAAAGAAAACCCTATTGAACCTGAAAAATTAATCAGGTTTTTGCATACTAAAGGATAAGAGATGGAATTTTTAAAAAAGGTAGCTTGGCAGCAATTTATAGGAAATAGTGACATATCACCTACAAGAGGTATGGGAGATCCTTGTGAATAAACTAAATCTTGAGCAGCTCTGCATATAAGTTGATCTATTCTACATCTGGTTGGTTGCATTAGCATGTAAATTATGTCTCATTGTGTTCATCAAACATGGGTATTGCAAACAGATACACAAGACAATTTTTTTAAGTATGAGCCCAGAAACAGGCTTCCAAGGCAGCAAAGAAAACATGATATTTTTAACCACACAGCATGCTAACAGGTCAGTTTCATTACTCGGATATTTTAATTTGCAAGTTGTTCTTTTCAATAAAAAAAGAGCAACCCATGATTGGGCAAAGAAACTCAGCATTAGAATGTGCACATCAGCAAAATCATGCATTTTCCTTAGTAGAATTCAGTTGTTGTTATTATGGTCCTCAAATGGCAAGTATCTAGCCAATGTGTATTAGACATATTTTTGATATGGGATATCATTAAGTCTCAGTGAAATTTCACTGTGTTTCCCACTAGTTCAGTCAACTCACTTGCCAGTAAAATGTCTTCTGTTACCCATGTTCTTTCCAGTTCAGTGAGCAACTGGCTATTGATGCAGGAACATGTGTATCTGCTGCTTTAATATTTCTCTCTATAAATAGAACAGAACATTGATGAGTCTTTGGGGTCAGGATCTACTTTAAAATGTCCTGGGACTGCCATCACTTGTGGGAATCCAATAACTGGTCCTGGAAGAGGCTATGCTAGGTTTTTGGTGGAAAATTATAGTTAAAGATTAATATAAAACACCAAAATTATGCATAAATTTGAGGAGGGAGGGGGGCTTGAAGCTTGGGATGTTAGGTAGCCTGAAAACCATATCCTCACAGAAATGTGGCTACTAAATTAGATCTGGCAAACTTAAGAAGCTTTTAACATTTTTAGAAGTTTTGCCATAACTCATAAAACATGCCATTGTATTTGGAAATTGTTTTCATGCTATTTCTTCTCAACAAGGATTGTGTGCACTTTATCAAAATAAATTGGTTGGAAGATGTAATAAAAAGTAGAAAAACTCAATCTGACTGTACAGCCATGAAAAAAGTATAATTCCTGTACACAGCCCTCCCTCAGACACAGCATCTGCAGGTAGTGTTTGTGACTGTTGTCATACACTCTATTTTAGGTTGGTTGGAACAGGGTTTTCAAGACACCCTCTGGAGTACAACTGAGCCATACCTTCTATCACCAGGCATATTTTATCAATTATTTTTTTCTCCCAAACTGATCAGATCAAAATAGATTTACTATTCACTCTGATGTATAGTTCTGAATATCCATGTGGTAATAAAAATGGCTCTAGTTTAGGCTGTAGTGTAATAGAATGTCTTGTAGTTATTTGTAATTTGCTATGGAACTGTATATATTTTATGCCTGTATTTGCACTGAAAACTACACTATATACTTTCCAATTAAACATCACAGACCAAATGGGAATATGCAACATAAAAATACTGTGAGATATTTAGCTTTTGAAAATATACACTCCAGTCTTCCTGGAAATTATATACAAGTACAAATAGGGCACAACTTAAGTGTTTCAGTAAAAATCCTTGTTTTCACAGCCTCATTTTTGATCCTGCAATGCAGTCAAAATGTAGACTGTGTAACATCTGATTATAGTCATCATTTCCCTAGCAACAGACTGATATCCTCACTCAATACATTATACAGTATATTTCAGAGAACAGGGCATGCCAGAAGGGAAGAAGATGGATGACTCAACAGGTCTTTTTCATCCGTAATTCTCTCATCCATGGAAAGAATGAAGAACCCTCTGGACACAAACACAACATCCTAATTTGTTTGGAAGTGCAAACAACAAGAGTGTATAATAATGTTAATAATAATGATTCTGTAGAAGCTGCTACTATTATGGCAGTGTTATGGAGCTCTCCCCACAAAAATAAAAAAAAGCAAGCACCCCGGAAAGTAACCAAAAAACGGCACACGGACACCTCCTGGTGGCACTGGGGTGTATTTTTAAATAGAAGGATTCAAATTTAAACCAACCCATAGAAACAAAGGTCCAAACAGCCACGATGGATCTAGGGTGCTTAAGGGGTTGAGAAAAATCTTTGAAAATCATGAGAGCAGAGTATTGTAAATATATCTTTTACATGATTGAATTATGGCCTTGCCTTTTGTACTTAATCTCTTAAAACACATTATTTTTCAGAACTTCCCTAGGCACTGCACCCATACCCCATAAATAGTATTTACATAACTACTGGAAATAAACCAGGGGTTTTAAAGTAGGCCTTGCAACTGGTTTCAGTAGATGAACTGAAATCAGAAATGCATTATTGGCTGTTCTTCATGCAAACTGATAGCTCTGAGGACAACCAAAAGAATTCCAGCCTGTGTTCACCAGTTTGGTCGCACAGATAAAATACTGTACATTCCTGGTGATATTTACTATCAGGAAATTAACAATCTGAGTATATAAAATAGACTCTAAACTTAAATAGTCATCATAGCAAAACCAAAGAATAGTCATCTGAAATTTATGGAAAGTTTGTGCTTACTGGAATTCCCCCCCCCACCCCCCAAAAAAAAAACTCAGGACATAACACAAAAAAAAATGGACCCAAACAAGCAAACAAAAACCCTCAGAAATGTCATTAAGTCAAATTCATAAAAAGGGAAATTCCAAAGTAATACAGAGTGTTTATGATAGACCTCTCTTTCCTTTTGCTATTCCCATGATCCAGGCCAAACAACTAGGTTTTAAAAAGAAATAATGAAGGAATTTGGTGGCTATTACCGTAAGTAACCCAAGATGTTTCACAGAAAAGGGGAAAACAGAAGAGAGCTCTGGTGAGTAAACCTGTTTTCTACCTTCTTTCCTAATGTCTGAAAGGTGACGTAGTGCTGCAGTGGGTTCAATTTTATATCAACAATTTTTTTCTCTTTTCACTATCTGGAATGTGTTTCTTCTCTACCAAGTCTTGGGACCAATCATTTAGGATTGCATAAGACAAAGCCACAGAGAAATTTCATCTCCTTTAAAGTAGCCTATCTATGCTTTCACAAATATAGAGTCCACAGAATACTGTAGTACCAATTATGACAGGGATGGTAAGTTGTTTTGCAACAGTACTTCCAAACAAAATCATATAATGGTTTGAGCTAGAAGGAGCCTTAAAAATCATATAACCCTCCTGCCCTGGGCATGGACACCTTCCACTAGACCAGGTTTCTCAGAGCCCCATCCCTGAATACTCTTAGGGAGGGAGCATCCGCAACTATTTTGGGCAACTACCAGCTCCTTGCCACCCTCAAAGTAATGAATTTCTTCAATATATAGAAAAAATGTTGTGCTTGTATCACTCTAAAACCAAAAATTGCTCTTTCAGTATTGCAAACACAGTTCTACTGTATGCACAGCTTTCTCCCAAGGAAATGAAGGCAACCTGAATGTAATAGCCACCTACCTGTGAATCATATCAGTTGTAAATTCTGATGCTTTTGTTTGGGAACACATTCTTGGGAACACTTCAGAGCGAAAATGATAGATCTGTCTGATGAAAACTATTTACTTTCCATATATGTGTATGTGTGTTTGTGTAAGTATTGAAGGACTGGAGAATTAGACATTCCATCCCCTCGGACTCGTGGTGTGTGTTGGAGATGGCGCTATGCAGGACCAGGAACTGGATTTTATGATCATTCAGGGTGCCTTCCAACTCAGCTTCTTCAGGGATTCTGTGACTCTTTGTCAAAGAAAAACAAGTTCACATATGAAATATTATAGAAAAATCTACTATTTACTAAATAGCATTCCTCTACCAAATTTTGGCCGTAAAATATCTGACATTAATGTAAATGTCAGCACCTTGTACTGTGCTGTCCTGAAGACACTGTTCTCAAAAGACAAAGTACCTTATTTATTCTACCATGGTAGTTTAGCACAACCTAGACCTAATTACAGTAGTTCTGCAAAACTTGCATGCAGATCTATCAACATAATATTTTTATTGCTGTTTGACCTGCAGGAGACCTGCTTTCATGTCAGCAACCTGCAAGGCCAGTCAACATCTTCCCAAAACCTCACACATCTTTATGGTCCCTCCTTACTCTCTTCCATTAGATATTTAGAGGCTGCTCTCTGAAGCATTATTCTGTTTCTCTAAAATACTTCAGTGACTGCTGTTCATGTGTTGTGAGGTCAGAAAATATTTAGAGATTACTACTTTCATCTGCTGTATTAAAACTGATTTTTTTTTCTCTGCTGTTTTTATTTGTTTAGGACATAAAAAAAACTATTCTGTAAATATTCCAGCTTCCTGAATATTTTCACAGTAATAGTGAATGTAAAAAACTGAGCAGTTTATTTCAAGCTAGAAAAAAGGCAAGTAACTGCTTTGAGTTTTATGGCACAGTACATATACTGTAATTACTAGACAGTGCTCAGCACTTTCTGCAAAAATAACATTTAAAAAAATATGTGGATCTGATTTACACAGGTTATAGAGAAATCTCATAAAAACTATCTTTACTAAAGATAACAGATTTGGAGAAGTATAAAACTCATATGGAGATATGCTCTGACTACCAGAAGCAGATTCAAATTTTTGGTGTTCAAGTTTTAATCACAAAAAGAGTTAATTGGGTGTTTGTTGCCCTGAAGTTTCACCAAATAAATTGCCCCAGTTTGAACCCAGAAATTCCTAGCCCTCATCTAACCAATTGTACTGGTTTGGGCAGAGAGAGAGTCAAGAGAGAGAGAGAAGCTTCTCCAGGGGATGACTAAGGAGTACATTCTAGTTTAGGTTCTTTGAATTGCACCCTATAAAATGTGTTTGGTGGGACATCCTGTTTAGTTACATGGACAATTCCCTTCAGTGGGAAAATATTTCAGCACAAATATTTCTTTGTGCTTATGCAATGAAGAATCAGGACTCACAAACTTGTCTTTTCACCTTCACTTTCTATTAATTTTTTATTTTCTCATGAAATGAGAAAAGGCTCATATCACAACTGGAACAGGTATTTCAAACATATGAAGCAGTTTCACTATCGTCATGATTAAGTTTTATGAACCACATTAACTGGGTGAACAGGGTTTTGCAGATTTAGACACAAGATGATTCACAGCAAGGTTGCAGTTCCTAAACCCAAAGATCAACTGCTCGAGATATGACAATCTACCAACCTGAAAAAACCCAACTTGAACTGGTAATCAAAGCAGTACTTCAAAGGACATTAATTAGACCAGCAGTGCAAGGTTCTAAAGAAAGGACATCAAGAACCCCAGCAACAGGCATTTGGAGTTTGTTCACTTTAGCAACTGCATTGCACATAAAGTACATGACTGAGCTGACAATCAAGTGTCTCCAGTGGTAACAGCTACAAGTCTCTGCCTTTCACAGAGTCTCAGAATGGGTCAGGTTGGAAGGGACCACAGTGATCATCTGGTCCAGCTTCCCTGCTCCAGCAGGGTGATTCTAGAGCACCTTCGGTGCTATTTGATGTGAAATCTTGAAAACGTCTTCCTTTATGAAAAAGCTGTGGATTGAGTTGTACCAGTGATTTTATTTTAAAGGTACAGGATGACACTACAGTATTTCATGTTGTCTTATTTCCTTGCACTCACCTGTAGAAGAAGATAGAAGATTTTTATCAACTTGGAAGGTATCTCCATCTACACTGTGCTCTTTTCTATTTGAACATTTTAGTGCTGCAAAGTGAATGTAGCAGAATTAGCATAACAAATTAAAGCAATGGTAATATCAGAATCTGAATCTATTTAATAGAATTCATTACAATTAAATATAATCTAATAATTTTACCTATATATGTTTCATCAATATTAATAAATTTATTTCCTTTTTTACTATTTCTGTACCATATATTGACATTTCTCTCTCCACTTTCTGAAGACATTGCTTGTTTAAGCCTGAGACATCTACTTTTAATGCTTTAAAAATTAGCCCATTTGGCTTAAGTCAAATATAGAAATAAATATAAAATATAAAAACATTTTTAAATAGGAAATATGCAGTTTCAGAAAAGCATGTGCACTCTGTAGGGAACAACTTTGAGGTGATTCTGCTCTTTTGCCTACAGCACAGGGAACACTTAGGAAGGGTTTCAGAAGGATACTGATGAGGCTTTTTTTCATAGTGTGGGGGCATACTGACTAAGAAAATCAATCTGTTCCACCACTCAGCCAGGAGTAAGAGGGTTTTTTGCCCACTTAACATGTTCAGAGTAGTGAAAGGCACTCCATCTTATTACTTGTTTCTTGAGCCATGCTGTGCATCAATAAAATATCTGTATTTATCTTTAGACCTATATATCTTTATATCTCCATCTAATCATATGGATTAGATATAGCCATATAGAGATATACTAGCCACATGTATACAGATATAAGCATATAGATATATAGGGACATTATGGGTATATATTACATATCTCTGTAATCTATAATCTGAGTACAATTCCCCAAGCAGAGAAATTGCTCAACTCACCAACCATAATCACATGGCAATTCAGTTATTATTTTTGCAGCTTCATCAACTGGAAAAGCAGAACATTTTTTTTCTTGAGCATTATAATACCTAACAAGTCCAGATAGGATGAGATTATTTTTTTCTTTGTTCAAATGTCTTTGTTAGTTTTTATATTCCAGTAAAAATAATACACTAAGCTTTTTGAAGACACATTACTGGACAAGGAAGCAATTTTATCGTAAAAGCTTTCAGGGTGCAGTTTGACAGCTTGAGCTTTAAAATTTGTGATTTCTATGAACCAGTCTGCCAGGCTGCATCACAAGGAAGTACAAATGTGCTGTACATTAAGTGAAGGTGCCACATATAACCTTGAAGCTTCACACATAGGAAAGGTTAGCCCTCTCTTCCAACTACCATCTTGTAACCATAAGCCAATATGCTCACTTGTCCTTGCCAGAGAGCTGAAATAAACGTTGGGGGGAAGCGTTCTGCAGAAGGATCTTTTCTGACTAAGCTCATTTAGTGGCTCTGAATATGACAGCCATTGAGTACAAGTCTCAGAACTGCTCCCTAAACCCTTTATTCTTCCAGAAAGTCAAGCTCCTACTCTTTTGGACAGCTTTTCATCACTTTTAAAGTCAAAACTCAAAACCTTAAGAGTCCTAAACATAGCTCAAGGTCCAGATGCCGTGTCCCTTTGTGGCTGAAGGTGAGATGTCTTCCTCTTTCCTGTTCAAAGTCACAGGATCTTTGGGGCATTTTGCTCTTTAAAGAAAGTACCTCAAGCATACATGAAAAAAAAAAAAGGCCAGATGATCATGACAGGACAGTGTGTCTCAATATAACAGTCATTCTTCCTAGCACACCACTTTATTAAAGGATGTAGCAATAGTGCCTGTTTCCACAACAGTTTGAAAAATAAATCTTTGATGCATGCCATCAAAGCTTTGGCATAATTCCCATGCTTTTTCTGAGGCTCTAAATCTCCACCATCTACCTTCCAGACAAGAAAGTGTTCTTTACAAGAAAGACTTTCTTTAAAAGCATTTCCCCACTGTGTAAAAAGAAATTTAAGTCCTTACTTACCTTCTCCCAGGTGAATGCCATAACCACTAGATTACCTCACATGGGTCCAAAAGCACACTGATTATTTTCTTTAAGGAAAAAGACTAGGATTGATAATCTCATCTTCAATGGGAGCTACTCAAAGGAATTCACATACTTAATAAGAGGAGTCAACCCAAAGAGAAAAAAGGCATCCCAAGCTCAAAAGGAGACATTTACATCCTTGACAAGTAGGTCTTAGACATCACCTTGTGCTATTGTACAGGCACAGGACTTCTGCAGATCCCATTTCTATGCCCATAACCCAGGGTCAGCCAAGGCATTGCAAGCATTGCATCCTCCCTATGAACACAGTCCAAGATTTATTAACTCTTCTCATGGGAGAGATCACAAGCCACAATTGATCTGAAATTTAGATATAACCATTTTTCTGTCCACCAACAAGAATAATAAAACATCCTTAAACTATAACAGTTCAAGCATTGGCATCCAAGAGCAGATTTCCTTCCGGCATTAATATTCCAGGTTAATTTGGGGAGACATTAGTAACAAACAGCTGCCTTGGAAGCTCCTTACTTACTGCTTCTCCATTCTAGGGTTTTTAACTTAATAACACAACCTGCCTTTTTCATGTACGATGTTGATAGTTCATAAAAAATCCCAAAACATCCTTCAACAAGAGAAACATGCAACTGGAAGAATAAAATCTGGGAACAGAAGAAAAACAAATCTACAAAATCCTTGGGCTTAGTCTTTTTCTGACCTAGCAATTGCTTTTATAATATTCCAAACAAATATTTTGACAACACTTTTAAAAATAAAGACCTATTCTTCACTAAGAAAATACATTTAAGACTAAGAGGAAAGCTATAAAGCTGTGTTTAACAGAAAAATTTAGCTGATGTGCATATAAGTAGGTATATATGTGACAGAAAAATATACCATAAATCTGTAAGTATGACTGGAGAAACTGATGAAGTGAGAAACTGAAATTAGGTGGTCAGCTGAAAAAAGAAATTTACAAGTGAGCAATTTCCCTTGACTCCATCTCTCTAAAATCCATTGTTCCTGAGTAGATGTGAGACTGCTGAGGCAAATTCAGCTCCTGTCATGTAAATTTAGGGTAATGGTGTTGAAGTGAATATTACATTTATTTATTGGCTTTTAGGGCAGGAGCCAACTGTACCCTTTAATTTCTGCATCAAATCCATGCTTTGAAACAGATTCATATTTTTTCAGGATCTAAATCTGTGCACAGATGCATTTATTCCTAGGGTGCTTGCTGAAAATTGCTACTACAGGTCTGTAGCCTCTCTCCCGCGGCTGCGGGGGCTGTCCGGGAGCCCGGCTGGGTGCCCCCCGGCCCGGCCGAAGATGGCCACACCGAGTGCCACTCCCGGATCCCCTCCGGTACCGTGGGCAGTGGTTACCGTCTGCGGCGTGGGTGGCACAGGCGGGATTGTGGCTACGACGTACCGAAACAAAGGAAGGAGGAGTGGACGCCCATAGAAATACCAAGGCTCTTTGAATCTTCCAGCGGTGCTAGGAACGGGTGACAAGGAGGGGGTCTGGGGGGCGCTGATAAAGGGAGTGGGTGTGATGGGAGGAGACACAAAGCTTACCAAGAGCAAGGACCCAGGGAGGAGCGTGGGTTACAGCTAAGCCACTGAGGATCACACAGGGGACGGGAAAAACCCCAGGGGCAAATCATACATCGAATAAGGGATGGCTGACACAGAGAATTCTCGAGATAAGGGGGGTGGTTACCGTGACAGGCAGGAGTGGGGGGGGGCAGCTCCCAAAGGGAGAAACCATTGTGAGGAAAGTACATGGGGGGAACCGAGGACCGAACCATTATTAAATTACAAAAGGAATAACCGATTCTAAAATCGCACAATGCCACACAGGTCTGTCGGTGGAGGGGAGGGGGAGGTGCCCAGTGATGTACTGGGGTTCCTTTTATTGCAAAATAGCTGTATCTTAGAAAATTATCCTTAACAGAATCCAGTGAAGATATTTCAAAGCTCACTTCTTTCTTTGAACATATGAGTACAAATACTGTCGCTGTTTACAGCTGTATGGCAGTATCTGAGAACAGCATATTGTTCTGAAAGTTCAGAAAATCAAACAATGCATTTGAAACACAAACAAAATCCCCATTTCTCAAACAAAATCTTGATTATTTTAATTCCCCTCATATTTATTTGACATTCAGCTTTGAGGCTTTAAGGAGTCATGAGGGGGGATTACTACTACTATTATTATTGTTGTTGTTGCTATTGTTTTATTATATAATACTGAGTTCATCTTTCTTTTATCATAGATTGATTATGCAAAACTTCCTTACAAAATAGTCACCTAAATGAAATCCATATAATGGTAAAAAATAAGATCACTTAATGCATATATTTAATACATGGAACTAACTAATTTAATATAATGGTACACATTAGCAGCAGACATCTTCTACATGCCTTCAAGTTTTATCCTTAGGACACCCCCACCCTGACTGAGATACCCATGAATCTGAGTAATGACACCATTCTACATCATTGCCACTTATTTTTACTGGGAAAGGTAAAGAGGAAGGTCTCATAGGCTAAATCCTTTTTCCAGAAACATGGTGCTTTTTGGAACATATTAATACTTTCTGAGATCATGTGATATCATCTGTACACTTGACTTTCTCATTGTCCAAAACAGGGGTTTTATAGCACAGCAGATGTGATTGCCTTCTAGTGGAAACCATTAAATTTGAGTGTGAATGGTGACCTGGTACACACAGAAGTTTTACTTCCCAGTAGGACCAAGGGCCCAAGGGCACAAACCTGAGTCCTACAGTTCAGCTGTTCAGCTCTGTACTCTCTGAGGGTTCATCCCATGCTTGCTAGACCCTTACAGACCAGATCTTTTCTAAGATATGATGTCTGGTCACTGTTCCACATTTTTTGTTCACTAAAATATGCAAAGAGGAAGGTAACCTCGTCAACATCATATACTTCCAAGTTACACTTCATTACAGTAAATACATGTGAGATCTATGGGAGGAATACTTCATCATTTGAATGCTTTAGAAGAGATGACAGAGGACATTTGGAAATAAAAACATTGATAAAGCAGAGAACACAGCAGATAGACAGACTCTGCACAGAGATTCTGGAAACCTGATAAACATCATACTTCTGGTGCAAGTTTCTGGTTTAAAGCAGCATTTTTGCGAAAAGGGCAAAAGAGTTAGATTTCTTTGCTGCTTCTGTGAGGACCCTTCCTCTGACTTTCCCAGCCTCATTCTTCATTTTGAAGTGTGTCATTAGCAACTCTGGTTCTAGAAGTCTTGGGCTTTTTCTTCAGTCCTGCTGGTCACAGAAAATGTTACCGTTCTCTTCCAGCTGGGACTGGACCTTCCAACAGCAAGTCAGACATCCCAGACTGGAGCATCTTCCAAGAATTACACAGACAAGTCAGAACTTTGTTATCCTGAATAACTGTAAGTGAACCTTCCCTCTTTGACACTTCACCTTGTCCCATTTCATCTTTTAAATCTTCCAAGCCTAAGTTATGGAATGAGATCCTTTTCTTTAGGGGTTTCAGAAAGGCATCTGTAGTCACACAGCAGATGGATGCAGCATAGCATTCACAAGCCATGAAGTCACATAGCAGATGGGTGCCTATTAAGATCATGTCAGTCTCTTCTTCCTCTTTTTTACAAAAAACCATTTCTTGTCAAGTTTCTCAAGCATTTTTCTTTACTGTATTGCACTAAGGAAAGAACATTTACAAAGCTTGTCCTGTAAGCCAGTGCTGTGTACCAAAACAAAGACAACTTATGCTTCTGGGGACCTGAGTAGAAAGGTAGCACAGCCAGTCAGGCAGAACATCCTCTCTGGGCAGAGGCTCAGATGCCAAAGGATTACACAGTCACTTTGGCAGCACAAGCTTTACTGTTAACACTTTTCATGGAAGAGGTTACTGCAGAGAGAGCTCTGTTCTCCTCACAGTTCTCGACCAAATTAACAAACATGAAAGAACTCACTAATGAAAAAGTTACAATAGATTATTGCACTTACGATAATTGTAATTGGTGACATTTGCTTTTTGTAACCTGTTAGTAAGATTTGGGTAGAGAATGATAACCCTTACTAACAAACTCTTTCTGGTTACTTAAGGAATGTAGAAGAGACGACTATGGAGCAGTCCCTTCATGCCTTGCTAAAAATCTCTGGGATTGAATGCCTTTGCTGTGAGAAGAAAAAGGAGTACTCTTTAAGGGCCTGCCTGGATTTCAAGAGGGTTGTTAGGCAAACACCAATATAATTTTTGTAATGGCATTTGGCCACATCATTGTTTCTTTCTCTGCTCCTACTTACAAGTTTCCTAACTGCACTGAACCTTACAACTTTAGGAATTCACCTCTAATAAAGAATAGGAGCATTTCTTCACAATTCTTTCAAGCAAAATCCTATTTGAAATGAAGGAAAGGTTTGCAAAGTAACTATAAGAATCTCAGAATAATGTAAGAAACTGTAAGAATGTGAGGTCAGATCACACGCTGATGGCTTTGGAAGCACATACTGAACCCATGAAAAGATAAAACAGCTTTAGCATCTGCTGATAACAAGGGGTCACATTTTTTCTACACCAATTATGTGGGTGTAGTCTTCTTTAGACAAAAAGTCAAGCACCCAGGTCAAGCCTTTTAAGAAAAACTTTTCTAGTTATTATTAAGGGAAAAAATGTTCACATCTTGCAAAATGAAAGGCAGAGCCTGAAAAAAAAAGATTTTGCAGTCTGTTTTTCTACCCCACAGGAGATAGATTAAGAGGCATAAACAGAATGATCAAAACATATAAAACTGATATTTCACATCTATTCTCAAGCATAGAGAAGAATTTATACCTTTTTATTATTAATATTTCTGGAATTATGGAATTGCTGTGAGAAAAAAGCACAATAAACTTCTTTTGTTATTCTGATATTCAACAACAATGCATACCCATATCGAGTCACCTGGTTTTCACCTAGATTTGGTTGGATAGTACTTTTCAGTCCTAATTATTTAGCATGCAGCTAACTGGACCAAGAAATTTTTTCATACTTTTAAGGATGACCTTCCACTCACACAAAGGCTTTCTGCTGGTCATTTAAAAGAACTGTAGCTAAAAGTGATTACTGGGAAACCAAAAATTTTTGTTTTTAAAAAAAAATCTTGTCTATCTGAAAATGAAACTAAAATATTTTCCTTGCCAAGGCCTACAATCATATTGCACACAGAAAACCTTGTGTCTGTCAATATCACTTCACAAAGTGTTACTAAAAGAAGCATAAAGACATAAATCATCTGTACCAGAGCAGCATCCAAATTCAGCTTCTCTGGTGTTTTCATGGTGGTTTAATGATCCATAGCAGTAATGGGAATATTTGATAAATAAGTAATGCTTTTTGTTAAAATGGTATTTCCTCATACTAGGAATGGCAGGAGTTTTAAAGGTGCAAACAAAAGCCTTGAAAGGGTACCAGGAAAGAAAGAATTTCTCTGCAAACAAAAATTTCTCAGCAAACAAAAAAGGGGAGAATTTGCCTTAAAAGGTGTGCATATGCTACTTTGATAGCAAGTACAGATTTTTGAATTCACAGTATAAACAGAAACAATGCAGAGCTCCTATAAATTACTGTATCAAATAGAATACTGCATGCTGATCCATATCTCCATAGATATGAAACAGTGACCTCATCCCTTCTACTAGAATTATGAAATCTGTTACATACAAAAATAGCTACACTGTAATTGTAAGCCATTGGCAAAGAAAAACCCAATTACCTCAAAGAATGTCAGTGGCAGCATTTGCTTCTAATTCCTGTTTCTGTTCATGGCAAAAATAATAATCATTATGTTAGCAAACCAGATGTTTATGCATCAAGCATATTAACTGAACTGGCAAGCACACAACTATAGGATAACATACACAAAAGATGACTGATTAAGATAATGAATGATTAAACACATCAGCTGATGGAAATTACATTTGAAATTTCTGTGGAGGACTTTGAGGGAAGTACAGAACTGGAAAGAGCTAAAATGACAATTCAAATTCAAGGTCCAACATCCAAAAAGTTTGAGGTCTGAATCTAAGGAAACTGAATGACCTAAGAGATATGTAGTCATTCATATAACACTGTAGTTCTGACAGAGAAATAATAGTACAAGGGGATGTTCAGGTTCAGCCAATAACTGTGCTGGACTTTTGTGATTGAAATTAATTATAGAATCACAGGATGGTTGAGAAGGGAAGGGACCTCTGGAGGTCATTTGCTCCAACCCCCTTGCTCAAGCAGGGCCACATGCAGCAGGCTGCCCATGCCCATGTTAAGGTGAATTTTGAATATCTGCAAGAGCAGAGACTCCATAACCTCCCTTGGTAATCTGTGTCAGTGCTCAGTCACCCTTACAGTAAAAATCTCTTTCCTGATGTTCAGAAGGAACCTCCTGTGTGCTGGTGTGTGCCTGCTGCCCCAGGTCCCATCACAGGGCACTGTTGCTAAGAGCCTGGCTCTGCACTCTTTGTCCTCTCACTTGAGGTATTTCTACATATGGATGAAATCCCTCTGAGCCTTCTCTTCTCCAGGCTGAATAGCCCCAGCTTTCTCAGCCTTTCCTCATCACAGGGATGCTCCAGTCCCTTCAGCATCCTGCTGGAAGGCCCAGAACATTCATATTTCTGTTGCACTGGGCTATCCAGGATGGGGTGCAGTACTCCAGTGCAGAGTGGTACTCACCAGTACTGAGTAAGTGCTGAGCAGTACCAGTGCTCAGCAGAGCAGCAGAGGATCCTCCCTTCTCCTGCTGGCAATGCTTTGTCAGTGCAGCCCAGGACATCATGCCTTCTCTCTGCCATGAGGGTGAAGACACCAAGACTTGAGAGAACATATCCTGTAGGACTGGTCAGCAGGGAGGACATGCCTATCTGTAAAAATGGGCTAAAGGCAATACTCAGCAGGTATGCAAATTAAGACATAAATGGGGCTTGCTTTACAGTGACTCAGCCACCACGCTCTAAGCAAATCTCCACATTTGTCTGCTTGTACTGCAGGTACTTTGAAAGCCACTTAGTCAGACATTTATCTGAAGTGCAAACAGTCCCAGTCCCTCAAGGCATGGCTGAACAGCCTCCATCTATCCCAACTGCATATGGTGATTTTATGTAGGACGCTGGACAGGTCAGAGAACTTGGGGTACTTGGAGATGCCCAAAGAATCTCCTTTCACAAGGTCAAATCACATTTGCATGCATAAGTTGGGTTTCAGGAAAAGGTAGGTACAAATAGTTTCTACTGACTCTGCTGTCCCAAATTTTGTTTATGGTGCATAAAATGCATACAAGGGTAATACGTAGTCATCCAAGTCAGATCAGAAGTGCAAATGAGGAGCTGGCCTCATTTGATTCTGCTTACAATGCAGAAATCAGTGAGGGAAATAATGAGAGGGAAGATTCTGAGGTTGCAGGAGCAATTCTTGAGAGCAAAGTTCTGGAAATAGATGTTTGAATACTTGGAAAGAGTTCTTAGGAAATAGCCTAATCTGAAATATTGAGAGAAAATCAAACCATGAAAGTAACAAAGAGACTGATTTTAAAGTATTCAGAGGAGTAACAGAATTCAGTAGGGTTTCTCCCTGAACTGCCAGTTGCACAGCATTGCTAAGCCAGGTCTTTCTGTTCTATTGCTAATGAATTAGGGCCACAAAAAGAAAAAGTTTCACACTGGTGGAAATTGAATGAAGTGGTCCATACAATCATAGGGAGGTAGACAGAGATGTAGGCAAGAGGACTCTATATTGCAAAATTTTCAGGAAGTGTAAGCAGTATCCAGAGCTGTAAAGATTTTTGCTGACTTAGTTGAAGTTAGATGCACAAAAAAAGCGTATTTGAAAATACAAAATCGGGCTCAAAGCTCAGTTTCAGTTCCTTGTTTCTCCTTTCAGTATTAATTAGACTTTTTATAGAATTAGTTCTCCAAAAGTATTTAAAGAAAAACCAAAGGTAGGAATCAATAAGGAAAGAGACAACCAGCAGTGCCTGCAGCAAAACACTATTCTTCTCTCAATACTGCCTATGTTTGATCTCTGACTGACCTTTGCATTTTAATTGACAATACTTGGCACCACCTGATACATTTATGATCTAAATGGACATAAAAATCTACTGAACACTTAAAACATGTTCATGTGTTAAAGACGAAGAAGAGGCCCATAAGAAATATTGATGTACAGCGACAGAAAATAAAAAAATATTTATTGGAGGAATTTGGCCTGGCCCATTCTATCTTATTTTATATATAATCTGTTGAGAAAATAAAATTGAATCCCACTTAAAATCAACAAAATCCTCACAAGTATCACAGAAGTGGCATCAGGAAAATGAAACAAACAAAAATTCCATCTTAAAATGTTATAATCAATAAGGAATACATTGATACTCAAAACCTCCTTTGTGCCCATTATTAAATGAAAGCCAAAATCACATACTTAAGTTTTTATTTTGTAAACATTTACCTCTCCTCAAGCAAAAGGAAGATGATTGTGAATAAAAGGCAGAGAGGACAATTTCACCTCTTCATTCTGCTTGTGGTTTTCGTGCTTTCATTTCCTCTTTCCATGCCTTACTCTGCCAGTGTCAGTAATGGCTTGAGATCAAAAAACTTCCATAGTTGCTGAATATTCTTTTCATAAGTAACAGCTTCTATATATAAATAGTGATTTTTTACACTCAGTATCTTAGAGCAAATATCAGCTTAAGCAGGCTTTGAATTCAAAGTGTGTCTCATGCTGTTGAGTAAAAACAGAAACCTTGACTCAATTTCTGAGATGAATGTATGTAAATCTTTTAAATCAATATGAAATATCACAGTAAGCCAAAGAAGAATCAAGGAAAAGCTATGTCTAATCAAATACTATCCACTGAATCAAATAATTAAAGATTTTTTTTTTTGCATCTCTAAATTCTACAGTTTGATCAAATGGCATGAAATATTTAAAATATACTGTGAAAATTATTCTGACCTAGCATATGTCCCCTCTATTTCGGATTTCTGATTTCTGTGATTAAAAATAGGACTATGCCACAGCCCAGTTGCTGATATATTCCAGTATGATTCAGTTTGAAGGGCCCATTCCCCAAAGTGAAAGTATGAACTAATATTTCTGTGTTTCTTGCTCAAGTCTGAGTATATTTGGTGAGTTTTTATAAAGATATTGAAAACTTCCTGCCATATGGCAAATTAGAAAATAAAATGCAACATTTTTTTCTTTATATTAAAATCTCGCGTAATTATTAAAGTCACTCATGAGCAAACATTCATCACCACAAATAATGCTTTACAATCTACTGCCAAATGTGTCAAGGTTCTTCCATAAATACTCACATGAAGCTGTAAAGATCAGTGGAGTTGTATCATATGGTGAAATTATTTTTTTATCCAAGCATCTAACTACATAGCAAAGCAAACTTATACAGAGAAATCCATCTCAGAGTAGCTCAGACTGAGGGCCACCACATTTGCCATAATTACTTTCAGTTTGCTGAAAACTTCTAGTGTATTGATCTATACTTAAAAAGAAATTGATTGCAATACCATGTTGAGCTGGGTGTTAGAGAGGCTGGAGCATGAGTTTTCATCCCACACTCTCAGGAGATGTAATCACTGACACATCTTAATACTTGAAAACAACACGGGGCATGCAGATATCTAGCATTTGGGGAAAAAAAAACATAAATCATTATGAGGCAGAGGGAATTCTCACCTTGGCCATGCACAAATGTTACTGGTAAGAGAGCAAGAAAGGCCAAAGAAACATAGAAAGTGAGGCTGTGGCTTTGAAAAATAAAAAGAGACAATCACAGGGAGATCAGCCCCAACTAGAACAGGCCTGGAGAATTCATTGACTGGGCTCTTTGTTCAATGGAAGGAAAAGTACATCCAATTTCATGATATTTGGATTAGACAAAACTAAATGTTCATCTAAAACTAGATGAAACTTTAGTGTTTTTTTTTCTTTGCAAAACTATTAGGTAAAAATTATTGAAGGACTTCTACTGGCATATCCATAGCTATGTATTCTGAATGAACTGCAAATGTGCGAATTCAGTCATATCTCACAATGCAATAAGGGATGACGTGCACTGCATAATCTGTCCAGGTTTTTGTTGAAGAATAGATAGATCACAAGATCACATTCTGGGAAAGAAGCTGAATATCTTAGGTGACAAATAAAAAAGGAAACTTTTCCATCTATCCCTTCAGAATATTTTATTCTGAAACAAAACCTAAGATCAGCCAGAATTTCTAGCCTTACCATGATCTAATATGACCTGTTCCTCTGCATAGTGAAGAAATAAACTATCAAATTACAATATAAATGTAGATTAATTTATAAAGACATTTTAATTTCTTAATTTAAAAAATTTGCCTTGAAGGGTGAAATCACCTCATCTCCTCAAATGAATCATGGTACATTTGTGTAAACCTAATTTTTTTCACCGTGCAAGGCATTTAGAGGGTTCCAGAAGAGCAGAGTATTTCACCAGCTGGGTGCCAATTTGGTCATAGAATACATAGATGCACCCGAGTTTTACATGTCTACTTAGCAAAGTCCATCTTCTATGTGAGCATTTAGGAAAGACAAACACATAAAGTGCTCTGTGGAAGTCTCTGGCTTTGCAAAATCAACTTTGCAGCACTGTTTTGTTTCTCAGTAATCTCTTACTTTTGGCTTGTGTTGTGCCTTATGAAACAGATTGTGACCTAAACCAGCAAGCTGAAGCATGGAATTGTGTTGGAAAATAAACACAGTCCAGGGGATTTACCAAAAGTCAATTTGTTTGGCTTACATATTCTGTATTCTGAATGGCCCTCTTATTTTTTAAGAACTACCCTGTTAGTAGAACTGTAAAAGATAACATCCCAACATATAAGGACTGTTATGCAGGTTGCATGCAAAAGACAATATATGGAAATAAGAAACCAGCAGAGATACTACATCCAGTGATAAAGCCACAGTCCCAGGTCTCCTTCTATTACTGGCTACTCAGTTTGAGAAGATCTACCCAGCAGCTGGCCAACTAGAATTTAAACTCATATTTTCTTTGTCTTTTGGGCATTACTATAACTCACTTACTCTTCTTTTTTTCAGTTTAGACTCAGCTTTATAAATTAAGCAATTCATGTCCTGAGAGAGCAAAAACTGTTTACTCCAGTACTGCTTACCAAGTTTTATTGTGGTTTCTGGTCTCATTCTGTCTAATCGGGGACAATCACAGCAAACAAAACTATAAAACTGTACTGAAAAGAAAAATGAGTAGCTAAAAAGATTGATAGCAAAATCACAATACTCCATTCCTGAATATAAATTGTGACTATAACCCACAAAAGAACAAAAGGCATTCTTGCAGGAATTCAACTGAGGAATTATTTTAGTAGGAGAGTAATCATTCTTGTCTGTAGTCCTCAATTAACGTTAACTGTAAGAAAAAGCTTATTAGGAATTTTTAAATTTTAAAGTCCCCCTGTGCAAGCATATCTGAATTCCCAGAAGCTAGTTACAGTGGAAAGTGTATTAATTAAAATACCGCTCTGGGAGATCCTTCTTTATCCAGTGTTCATTATTAACATGAAAGATAGTGGAAAGGTTTTGATTTTTTTATAAAGATTTTAGTCATTGTGACAGGGATTCAAATGGTGAAAAAGAGCATTTGAAATGTTAATGAAATTCTGATCATTTTACAGGACCTAGTAGTTTTTTGACACTTCCACCCCAAAGAAATTATTTGCACTGCTTCGCAAAAACCAGGGGCAAGGTATTGTTAAAACTCTGGATCCCAGAGTCTTTTTCTAAAGAGACTAAAGATTTGGAATGGTACAGTGTAGGGAGTTTTCTATATTGACATATACAGGAAGCCATATTTATTCCACAACTCCTCTTGGCCTGTCTAAACTGCTTATAAGACTCATAGCCCATTTCCTACAGCAAACCACCTTTATCTGGAGTCACTGGAGTTGGACATATGATTATTTCTAAATGTCAGAGCTTTTTGCATTACATTTTACCAAAGATATCCTTTACATTTCCAGGCATCTCTCACACAAGTGTGGTTACATGACAAACAGGGTTTACACACAGGAAATGAGTCGAGTTTATTGTTGCCAGTCAGGCTGTGCCAGCCATGAACATCCACTGGTCACAAACAAGCAAAAAGACAACTTTACATCTCAGTAGTAAACCTGGGACCTGTGAGGACAGTCCTCCAGTCCTTCTGCAAGAGGCCTTGATAGATTCTGGCAGAAAGATTGGTGCCACTGCTTCCCACTGTTTTGAAATTCAGGACACTTTCAAATCTTAGACCACGACTCCATGTCTCTAGGCACCTGAAAATGAGTGACTTACGCAACCAATGATCTAGACTAACCTGTAACTTTTATCTCTGCTCACAAGCCATAGGGAAAATGGGTTTTTCTAATATATCACAAACTCATCATTTATCTCTTGCAACTGATCTCTTTTTTTATCAATAAAAAATGAAAAACTGTCCCTTTACTGGCCAGCAGAAGGAGACCTGAGTATTTTTGGAAACTGTGTCACCTGCCTAATATCTGAGCAAACCTCAGATTGACTTTTACCTCTCTTCTTTGGAACTCCTTCTGGAGTATAGGCACGGGTATAGCTGTGCTAGTGTTTGTATTTCAATTCTTTGAAACAAGTTTGAGTAAGGAAGATACAGCTTTTGCATTTAGGGCTGTGTTTTCCTGATTCTTCTCAGAGACACTCAGGATTCTGAACACTCAGGGTGGAAGCTCTTCACACTGCATTACTTTTTAGAGGCAAAAATTTCTATCATCATTGCTGACTCCACAAAACAACCGATATGGAAGAGGAGCTAAATATATACTGGTGCCTACAGGCTTACCATAGCATAGCAAATGTAACCTAAGATGTATTCATAGAAACATTCCCAGCAGAGGCAAAGAGGTCTAAGTAATGCAGTAAGATCACCTCTCTGGGACAGTTTAGATTCTGATCAGATATGAAATATGAACTAACATGGAATAGACCCAGTAAAGGGTGCCATGGTGGCTACAGAAATGGAAAGCATAGCTTCTGAAGCCAGTGCAGAAGATCTCTATTTTGTTTAGGCTAAGAAGCCAAATACTGAAACAGAACGGATGCTAGTTCTCTATAAATGTATCAAAGAGATAAACAATAAAATACATAAGCTAGAAATAAATGTTGGCACAAGAATACATGATGCTAACTAGCAATTAATACATTTAGCATATGGTTTGGAAAAAAAATCCTAAATGTTATGGGAATGTCAATGCATCAAAGACTTGAGTTTGGCACAGTAGGTCCACAGAAGGAAAACATGGGCTTGGGTTTTTTTCAGCATGAAGGTAAATTTGTGAAGGCATTCATGTAGCACAGTGGCTGTGATCACAGAGGACCAGTCTCCTGCTTCCCACATAGACACCACAGTTAAAAGACAGCTCCTTTTCAGCATCAGGAGTTCTTTAGAGTGTGCTGTCCACAGTTATAGTTGCACAATTCATGTTCAGACACCAGCCACAAGAGCCAAAAGACCTTTTAGTTTTGCAGCAGAATCCTACTCTGAAGCAGGTATTGATGATTCACTTGTCTCTTACCCTGACAGACAATACATTTGGCCAAGAAGATCCCAAGATGGCCAAGCAGACCACATCAACTACAGAGACAAATCTCTACAGACTGTGCTGAGGAAGTTGACAGTTACCTCAGATGTGAACACCACACTGGAGACACTTAAAGGTAGGTGGCCTGAAGTTATTATGCCCCTGTTATATATATGCTCCTGCTTTTAACAAAAGCAACCCAAAATTTCAAAGAGAAACAATAAACAAAACCAAACAAAATGCACCTCTAATAGGAAACCCTTCACTAAACTGAGAACATCTTCTCCTCTGGTTTTGAATTTGCAATCCACATATGGAAATATCATGAAAGGAAGTGCACTTCTGGTACACTATCCAAATGGTAAGTTTATCAGGAAATGCTTGCTAGCTATCAGCTTATCTAAGTTCCATGTCAAAGATTTAAAGGATCATTTGCAAAGTTTAGAACTTTGCAGCTTGGTGGAAAACTATTTACTTCTGGCATAGCCTGTAATTTTGTAAGCATAAACTCTAGTGACCAAAGGCAAATCTGAAATGTACTTTCACTAAATTAACTAGAAAAAAATTGCAGCTGGAACTACCATATGTACCCAAGCTTTTGGTCTCAAATGATGATTTTAATCAGATATTAGTCATGATTTACATGCTGGCTGTTTGGCATGCAGCATCTGCATCTATTTGTTCTGTGCTAAGGGGATGCAGAAACGACAACATGACCATAATTTCCGATTTAATATAGTTTTTATGTATTTGTTTCCCTGTGTTGCATTCACAGATGTGCTATGATAAGGACACTAACTGTGATTCTATGGACAAGTGAATCTGCATCAACCAACTTGTCTAGCACAAGAAGGGAAATTACTTGCATGTGCCTGTAAAAACAGCAGTAATTTCTATAAGATTTATTGTACTTTAGAAAAACTTTATTAGTTGCTCATGGCATATTGCCACAAGAAAGACAAATAAAAGATCTTAAGAAGTAATTCTAAAGTAATGGCTTGAAGAAAGAAATATTGAAATGCTTTGGTTGCTAAAAATGTGGAGACCTTTTGTAAAAGGAGCAGAAAAATTTCTATGTGTATCAATCATTATTTATATTCATTAGCCAACGGCAATTTAGTAGCACTATTTTCCAAAAATACCCATACTCAAATGTTATCCTGTAGCAGGAGATTCCATCAAGATAACTACTCCTTTATTAGCATCTCTTTCAGTTTAGAAAGTAACTGGGGGGAAAAGGGTGCAGGAACGCATTGTCTGCCACTGTTTTCAGGACATGAACCTGAAAACATTTTTTCTGTGTTTTTCCTGTAGTCGTACTAGTTTCCTCATTAGCAAGGGGGACACACCCACCCAATAATGCCACACATCAGCACCCATCTGGTGGAAGGACCCTGGCACCATCCGAGCTGCTGCCCATATCCATCCAGAGACGCTGGATGCTTTGCCAACTACACGATCATTTCTCCTTATCTGCTTCGCTTTGGTCTTCGTGTTCAGGGAGGGTCGTCGAGTCTCTCTCTCTGGAGATATTAAAAATCCATCCGGACTCGTCCCTTCTCTGGGTGATCCTGCCTTGGCAGGTGTTTGGACAGGATGATCCCCAGAGGTCCCTTCCACCCTAACGATTCTGTGATCCTGTATTTCATGGAAGGAGATCCCTGATCACAGCATAGCCTCAACGTGTGGGCTACAGGACCCGTCAGATCGCACCTGAGTCAGAATACGCCTTTTTTTTTTGCAGGGAGATGCCCAGACCCGGTGTCCTGCTCCCTTGGGAACCCAGACAGGGCGCAGCCTAAGGGTGGGTGACATCTCCCGGCCCCGGCGAGGCGGCGCGGGGCTGGCGACCCCCGCACTGGGCGGGCAGCGGCCGGAGCGGGCGGGCCGGGGCCGGGGCCGGGGCCGGGGCCGGGGCCGGGGCCGGGGCCGGGGCCGGGGCCGGGGCCGGGGCCGGGGCCGCCCTCCCGCCCGCCCGCCCGGCCAATGGGAGCGGCGGTTGTTGGCGGGCCGGGCGGTGGCGGCGTTGCCACAGCAGCGGCGGTCGGAAACCGAGCCCAGCCCGAGCCGGCTGTCGGGGCGCGCCATGGAGGGGCTGGAAGGTGAGCGGCAGCGGCGGGGCCGGGGCAGCCGGCGGGCGCCCGGGGCCAGGCGGGTCCTTTGTGCTGCGGCTGGGGCGTGCTCGGGCGGTGGCGGCGGTGGGAGCGGGGCCCGGGCGCCGCCTCGCCCGTTCGGGTGCCCCGCGGCCGTCAGTGCTGGGGGCCGGCGGGGCTGAGGCGGGCGAGCCCCGCGGGAGAGGGCAGCGGACAAAGGCGGGAGGCAGCGGAGCCCGCGGGGCCGGGCGGCGGCAGGAGCGGGCTCCCCGCGCTTTGTCTCGGGCGCCGCTCCGCTCCCGCACCGGCCCCGCCGGCCCCTCCCTGCGGCGGCCGCGCTCCGAGCCCGCTGGCCGGGGCCCTGCGGGCTGGGTGCGGCGCAGCGTGCGGGCATCTCTGCCAGGAGCCCTTTTTTCTTTTTGCTAACAGATGGCTAAGGTGGGTGTTAAGATCCGCTTATCGTGCTAGAGAAATGCTCAGTGCATTTCCCTAGCATTTCAGTGAAGAAAACTAGGTACGAATTTGCTGACGAGGTATTTTCAACTTTATCCCGTGCCGGTTCAATTAATGGAAACGTTCTTGCTCTCTGAAATGATAACATCATTTTCATCGATGATGTTATTATCCATCATAACATGGATATCAGCTTGGAATTCCCGAAGTTGCAGTTTGCAATCTGAGCATTTTTGTAGGCCTGTCATTACTGCATTTTGCAAGCTGCTTTAAAAAATACCTGTTCCGAAAAAGTATACAACACAGTCATTAAGTCTTCCATGCTCTACTTTTCTAGAGGTTACTGAGTGCTTGAATAGGAGTAAGCACAAACTAGCGTTTGTTCTTTATCCCTTCTAGAACAGTTGGAGAACTGAAGTAATTTTCACAGACTACCTGTGTTCTGTCTTCAGTAGATTTTACAGTAATCAGACCCTATTCTTAAGCCTAGTGACTTCATCAAGACTCTAAATTTGGACATAACTTGGCGTTAAAATCCCAAGAGCTTTCTTTGATTCACTTAGCATTCTTTGCTGACTATCAGTGCCTTTGAAATTTGAAACATGGTGTCCAGTGTTTATCAAATAATGCCTTATCAGGCATTCCAGCTCTCAGGACAATGGTATGTTACCTCTCCAGAAGGGAAGAGCTTGCCTTAATTTTGAGTGAGCTGTGTATTTGACTGCATTTGAGACTGTACATCATCTGCAGCATATCTATCAATTGATTTGGCTGTGTGCTAGTTTACCAAGACCAGCTATGCTTGCTGTGTTATGTAAGCTCTAGCACTTTAATTACAGAGGATAGGAGAAAAGTATCTACAGATAACAGCAGAATGCTGAAAAAACTAGTGATTTTTTTCATGAAATTTGTCCAGTTCCTGACTTTGTTGGAAATGGTTTGTATCTTGTTTGTATTTCAGAAGGTACCAGGAGTGGAGGGAAGTGCTAAATCATAGGTGAAATCTCATGTTTTACTTAACCTTTTCTGGAAAGTTCTTTCAAAAGCTAGAGCTTGTCAAAGCATTTTTTCCATCACGTGAAATTATTCTTCTGAATGCTTGAGATTAATTTCAGAATATCACAGAACATAAGTTATGTCTAAAACTCCAGTTACCCAGATATCCTTGTGAACACTCATATCTCACGCCGAAGTTTGTGAAACTGAAGAACAATTTTCTGCACTTGTATGGGTCATTTTATGCCATGTTTTTATTTTACTAAAACCACCACAAAATAAAATACTTCTCTTTCTGTTTCAAAACATTTGAAGCAAGTCGGTTTGCTTTTATTTACAGTTTTTCAGTTTAGGCTGTCTCTATTCATGTGTATTATCTTAGGCTCAGATTAAGTTTTTGTAGAAAGGTTGCCCTAGAACAGAAGAAATGTAAGCAAAGCCAATAATAATAATAATAATAATAATAATAATAATAATAAATTATTTCATTGGATATTATACTGTTATTCAGTCATTTCTCCATTGGCAACTCAGAAGAGTGTTGCTGGTTGCCATCTTACATTAAATTAATATTTGGATGTGCAATTGCACAGTCATACCCATCTGACATAGAAGTATGGGCAGCTTCTGAAATCTGGCTCAGCCTGCTGCCTCATTATATTAGTGCTTAGTAATATCATTTCAGAGAGCTGGCTGGTGCAGTAGGTGCTTGGCAGCTGTGCGTGCGAGGGTCGTGGTTGTGGGGAAGGGCAGGAGTTTATCTGTTGACAGCAGTCTCTTGGTGTGTCTGTGATGGTGGCAGACCCCCTCAGGCTTAAGATGCTTGTCCTGACTTTCCAGCCTCAGAAGCTGGTGCTTTTGCTTTGCTGAGGATCAGCACTATAGATGAGAGATCTGTTTTACTTTGGTTTATATGAGCATGCTATTAATAAGAAAGAGCTCTACCCAGTTTATAATGATCTTTCCAAAAAGTGGAGAGATGAATGTGTAATGGTTGGCATGTGGAACTGCATTAATGACATTTAAAAAGCTAAATAATATTTTCAGTGTCACCATTGCATTTTCTCACTCTGCAAGTTTAAATGTTCTGTGAAATAGCAAAGTAGGTTTCTATGTCACTTTAAAGTTCCTTCTAAAATTTACTTTTGTTGCTCCTTTAAGGCTGTTGCTCTATTAAGTTATTTTTTATCAGTATTGTTATATTACTAGATTAAGTCAAATTTGTACCTTTAAAGGTTTGTAAAAGTAATGAGTGCATGCTTGTCATTAGAGGTGACAAATCTGTTATTAAGTCTAAAGTCGCTACCTCAACATTTGTTACTTTGCAGCTTGCATGCTGTTTGGCTGGTTTTCAATTTTTATTTAATTTACTGAAATGAAAATAGGGCCACAGACTGGCTCTGTCTGACAATGTAGTGATCTCTAAGGTGAGCTTAAAAGTCTGTTTGTGAGTAGTTCACCATGTGGTGAATCTCAGGACCGTTTTTAATGGATTAACTTGTTCTTGTTGCTTTCACTGCTGGATGTCAGGAAAAAAGCTGTTACACTGGTCTGTTTGTTGCTCTCTGTTTTGCTTGAGCGAGATGGAACCAAGCACTGAATTCCTGACTTCATTTAAGCCAGAGCAGTCCAATGGTGGTGTTTGATCGGCTTCTCTCTCGTCTGTTGTTTTTTCTGGGAGAATGCCGACAACAGCTGCTTGAGCCAACTAAATGCTGCTTCCCACACTTGTTCACAGCCCATCCCAGCCTAAGGAATAAGGGGCAGAGGGGCCACTGTGTCCGAGGGCAGAAGTCCAGCTCTCTGTGGTAGGTTATGGCAGCGCTTGCCCAGCCCCAGGCTGGAGCAGCCAGGGAAGGCTGGTTGTGGTTGGAAGGGGCTGGCTGGCTGCTGGCTCAGGAAATAGCCTGCAGTGTCAAACCCAGAGCTTTCCCTTGCTGATCTGTGTAGGGACTGCACTCTGAGCAGTCTGGGTGTGTCCTCGAGGTCTCCCTGGACAGCATCTTCTGCTGGGAGCTGGGGTCTGTGCTGTGACAGCAGTTGTCCCTGGACCCTTCCCTGGCATGGGGAATGTCTGAGATGCCCTGCCCCACCCCTAACAGTGCAAGACAGGGATCTTTGGGGTTTTATGTTAGTAAGGTGACTCTTGAGAGCAAGTGCTTGTTCTTGCTTTGTCAGAATTTCTGAATGCCCAATCTTATTTCTTTTCCTTAATAGTGTAAAAAATTATTTTTTTAGAGAACAAAAGTACTATTAATTTGAGTGTTCTTTTCCTTTTAGAGTTGATCTTTGTCTTGCCTCACTGGATCCATGCAGCAACTTCCTTACTTTGGTGTCCATTTCCTTTAGCTCCATTTGAGTTCAGACTTCAGCTTTTATTTTTTTTAAATAGGTGTATCTTTTGTCCAACAGAAAAAAGAATTTGTTTTATTGCACACTGTTCTTAAATCAGCATCTTTGAAACTATTAAAGATTGAAATGCAAAACTGATATTAATGTACATCATTTTTAATAAGTTTTTTTTTAATAAGTTTGTATCTGGTAGCCATTAAAACACAAAGATAAATGTGTCTGCACTGAACTGATGCTTCCCTGGGCATACTTGAATCTCTGTTAAAGTGATCTGAATTTGACATTTAGCACTCTATAACTGGTCAATTTATTTACTCTTTTGAAGCCATCATGTTTTTATTTTTTTAATTAATGGTTATTTTACTTAAGGAAAAATCCCAAAATCTAGTTTAGGCTGATAAGATATGGAGAAGTGCACTACCAGAATATAATTCACCTTTAAAGGAGAGGAAGTAGACAGGAATGTGTGTAGACAGGAATTTGAATGTTTCAGATTAGTTTCTTCAGTTTCTTAGAGGTAATTGATTTTATGCCCTTTTCTAAAGTTTTTTTTTAGATTTCTTGCATTTTTAACTTAAATTGCAGAAGCTAGATTGATCTAATTGACTTCAATTGATTGAATGTAGTGGAAAGATGAACATGTTTTACCTGCACGCAACATGGTGTGGTTGTCATCAAAAGCAAGTGCTGCATCTCAGTGAAACCTGGTTTCAGGAGTATGGTAAGCACTTGACTGGAGCAGCTGAGGAATGGGCTTACTTCCTAAAGAAACCCTGAGGGAGGGGCAAACTAGGAATCAATATATTGTAAATTAGGTTTATTATCAGGTTTTTTTTAACACATCATTTTTTGCCAATTAAGATTCTGATAAGCAAGCAGACTTAGGTAGGGATTGCTCTGTCCAATTACACTTGAAGAATGTGTAAGCCCAGATTTGCTTTGGGGATCACTGTGGCAAAACAGTCTTTGTTTAAGGCTGGTGTGAGAAGGCAAGTCTGCCTGACTGCCCTCACAGTCATCTCAGTGCCTGTAGCCTAATATGGGAGAGCAGTGTGTTTATGAAGCCAGAGCAGAACTGTGTAACATTTGCATGGGTTTTGCAGGTCACATGCTTTCTAGTGCTTCTAGTTGATCTTAAAGCTTGTTAATAGAAAGCCAGATGATGTATCTGGAATTCAGATCTGTCAAATAGTGCTGCTTGTTTGCCTTTGGTTGAGTTGCATTTCTGTAGGCTTTGCAGGGGAAGGTTTAATAGATTTTTCTGGATGACTGTCAAGACTGAGTGACTCTCTAGAATGCCTGCACATTAACACTCAGTATGGGAACAAATGGGAGCCATCGGAGGTCTGCTCTCTGTTGCAGGGCTAGGATCTGGTTGGGATCATGTGTAGGTGGTAGGACAGCTCACAGGGCTGCAGTGCTGTGGTGGATGAGTACAGGCTCTTCAGGAAGAACCAGCTGGACAGCAAGGAGAGAAGTTGCCCTTTATGTGGGAGAGCAGTGAGAATGCAATGGAGCTTTGCTGTAGAACCACCTGGGGGAGTATGAATCAGGGTTAGCAGGCAGACCAGTGTGGGAACAGCTGTTGTGGCTAAAAAGCCACTTGATCAGGAAAAATATGAGGTCTTCTTCATAATTGGAAGGATCAGTGTATTCACAGGCCTCCTCATGAGAGACTTTTACCTCTGAAGAGACTTTAAGCTGCTGAAGGGACAAATCAGTAAGGTGCAAGTAGCTAGGAGGCTTCTGGTATGCATTGGTAGCAAACTCCTGACCCAGGTGATCAAGGAGCTGGCAAGGGGAGGCAGTCCTGCAGTACTTCCTAGGTTCATGTGAGATGTAAAGGTCAGGGGCAGACTTTCCTCCAGTGACTGTAGGATGGTTGAATTCAGGATCCTGAGATGAGGGAGCTGGCTAAATAGATCTCAGCCCCAGAGTTCAGGATTGCAGTCTGTGACTTCAGGGATCTGCTTCCAAGAGTCCCATGAGAAATGGCCATAGGGAGCTGGTTATTTTTAAGGATGTGTAATGTGACTGACAGGTTTTCACATTAAAAGTTACGCTTCATATGAGGAAGGAAGCAAAGAAGGACAGACAGTTATAGTAAAAGGGAGTGCACCATGATGTGAGTTGTATGTGCTACTGTTACAATCATTCTTGACTGCATGGAACTCATTTTTGTCACCAAAAAACCTATACAGAATCCTCCTCCAGGCTGTCACTTTGAGGCAATGGGTCTCACCTTGATGTGTTATTTTCAGGAAATGCAAACAAAATTTGCCATCATCAGACTCACTCATGTTCAGTTCAATAACAGGGTTTTTGAAATATAATGCATTTTCATTGTCAGACTGAAAAGCTGGTACAAAAATGTGCAGAGGTACTATGAAAGTCTTTTCAGCTTGAAGGAATGGATGCTACAGTGCTAAGGTGTTATCTTTTGGAAACAGAAGTGACAGGTTTATACAGAATTGTCAATGCAGGAGTACAGTAGAATTCATGAGGCTTTCCTATAAAATTGGGAGTAGATAGATAAAAGTGGATTGATTTGCTATTTGTTAGACAATTGTCAAAGCTTAGCTGCTTAAAAATTTCAAAGTATATGAATGGGTGAATAGTAAAAGGCAGGGCTTACTATGATTTCCTCTTCCTTTGTCACTTTCCTGCAAACTGCAGAATAGCACATGTGAGAAGGGATGTGCTTGGCGAGGTAAAGCATGCACAATATCATTTACCAAGCAGACTTGACTGAAGTATGGCAAGTACTGCCTGTTGTTAAGAATTACAGTTCGTGTATTTGCCTTACTTGTGTTTTCATTTCAAAATTCCTTTTGGCAAAATAATGCAAATTTGCAAAACTTCAATTGTTATTGGAATACTTTTTTCCTACTTTGGTACATTTATACTTTCATTATGTTATTTAATTCTCTTCAAAACTGCTTTTAAAAAATAAATGCTCTAAATTTAAAAAATTAATGCTCTAATTTAAAGGAATGTTCAAGGGTCTGTGCAACCTGGTCTACTTGAAGGTGTTCCTTCCCACAGGAGGGAGGTTGGAACTAGATGATCTTCAAGGTCCCCTTCAAACCCAAACCATTCCATGATTCTGTGAAGTGTTCCCCACCTGTGTCACTGCACTGGTATAATTTTTAGGTGGCTCTTGCTTGTAGTATTTGCTGTTGGTTAGGCTGTTGCTAGTTAGTGTGTTGATTAAAAAATATATAACCCAGTCTTTACTGATTATTGGACATAAGTTAGAGACTGGGCAGTCCTCAGAGAACCAAATGCTGTGGCCTGATGATACAGATTCTAACTAATGTGGAGAATGAACAGCATTTTTTTTATTGCACCGTAAATATGTGGAACTCTTAAGTGACAAATACCTTGCTTTTGGAGATGAGAATAGAGTTATGCTGAAAGCAATAAATACAGTTTTGTATAAGAATTTGGCAAGTGCTCTTCAAGTGATGACTTTCAACACTTGCAGATTATTTGCTGGCTTCAAATAGGTACCTAGTCCCAAGGCAGGGAATTGTACCAGGCTTTTTGTATGTTTGAGTTTAGAGAGGCTTGATAATTCTAATTATCACAGGTTTCTGGCCTAAATAATTTGGTACTGTCACTTCTGTCCATAAATAAAAGGTTTTGAAGGGCAGTCAGATTTCCCAACCTGATGAGATACTTTTACAGGTGCAGTCTTGTTTCTGCACTTTGTATCTAAGTGCTCTATATACTTGGGTATATAGAGCTCTCCAAAAGAAAAAAGTGTAACAAAACTTCAGTTATTCAGCAATACTGGAGGCTTCTGCTCCCTCTAGGTGTGAAGTCTATTTACACAACTGCTTTATCTGTAAACATGACAGCAAGAACAAGTGACTGTGACAGCTCTGGCTGTGACTGTGTCAGATCAAACGTGTATGTATTGATGGGTCCCTGCATTGTACTGGGAAAGATAAATAGAACTGGCAGCTTGCCCTTTCTGCCGTAAGTCGATTGTGCTATTTGAATATGAGAGAAGAGAAAGAATGAAGTTGTTCTCTTGAAAGCTAGGTTTCAAGGAAGTCTAAGCTTATCTATAATACTGAAAGCACCATGATACATCTGGAAACTGTCTAGCTGTACTGTCAGACTTAGTGGTCCACCCAGACTTTACAGCTAAACTCTTAACTTCAAGATCAGAAAGTAAAGGGAACTAGACTGTAACCATACTCAGAAGGGATGTGTGCAGTAACTTGTGTAGGTACAAACCCAGTGATTTGGAAATAGAGCTGGAGGAGGAGGAGCCCTGACAGGAACAGTTTACAAACAGGATAAGATTATTGTAGTCCTGCTAATAAGCTTCCAGTCTGGTTAAGTCAGATACAGCATCACAGTAGGTTGTACACTGTGTTTTTGTCTGAGACCTGATCTCAGGAAGGCAGTAGAATAGGATGTAAAGCTCAGCATCTGAGCTTATCTCAGTATTCTGTGGTATTCACATAGCAATTTTGATCATATTTATCTTTTCTCTCGATGTGTTTTGATTAGACAAACAGTAATAATTATTTCAGTCCTTCTCAAAGTTACCTATATTCATTCATGTTTTATACAATAATCTAAACTGCTGGTGATTAGCAGTATTAAAGTTGGTAAAAAGGAAAATAAGTGTAGCTGCTGTACAACCAAAATAATTTTAAAAAGTCCTGCACTGTTGCTAAACTTACCAGCTGAAGAAAATTACCATGACACTATCTCACTACCAATTTCTATTCTCAGACCAATTTCTCAAGCATATCCTCCTTCTGTTTCCTGATTTGAGTGTTCCTTCTTTTTTTTTTCCATTAACCTCCTCCCTGCAGTGCATCCCAGATTAAAAACCATTTCAGTTAACATTTTTTCAGGAAAAAATTTGCAGTAGATATCACATAATTAATATCTTTTAAAAAATAAACAAAACAAAGCCAAAATTAATTCAATTGCAACTTTCACAATTTTATTCCCATGCCTTTCTTTTAAGTTATCAGGTTGCATGTGGATAACATTGCTAACCCTTCTGTAAGGGAAGATTTGTGGACTCCTAGAAAGAAATGTTAAGGTTTTGTGGTTTTGGTTTGTTTGGTTTTGGGGTTTTTTTACTTTAAAAGTGAGGAAAATCACGGAGGAATTAAGAAGCTAAAGGGGTGAGTGTGCCCCTTCATAAAGGACACTTGGCTTCCCATTTTCAACAAAACTTCAGGAACTTTCATTTTTAAAAAATCACTTCCTTATGTGCTTTGGGTCAGTGATTTGTGTTACACAGGAAGTGTTGGCAGTAGGAGTAGCTCTAGGCAGATGTGATTACCTGCCAGCACCAGGGGAGGGTGGGAATGCTGTAAGGAAATCCAGGTCTGTAACTGCAGCTGCACTAAGTGGTAATTGGCATTCCTTGTGCTTTTGTATATCGTATGTAAATACTGCTCATTCAGGTCAGCAGCTCTCAAATCTGCCTCTTTTCATGGGGAATTTAAACACCAGCTCAAATTCTAGAACACAGAAGAAAACTGTGGAACATGTAGCTTCTTTTACTATGGCAGATATTTGAAAGAATTCTCATCCAAATTCTTAATCACATGCTATATACCTTGTGTCAAGACTACTAATTCTGATATATTTCAGCTAATTTATTGAAGACACAAGCAGTGTCCCTTCATATTTTTGGGAAATGGCTCTCTCACTTGTTTCTGCAAAGCTGAGGGTTGTATCAAAATGATGTCATAAAAAGAAGTTGAACTCTTTAAGCAAAAGTGACTTTGCAGCGACATAGGTTATCATTATTAAGAGTGCTGGGGACTCTGAAGAATGAAGTAATGAAATAAACAAACAAATCTGTGCATATTTTGTATTTTTGAGTGGACTAATTGAGGAAAGGTTAAAATCATTGCTGCTTACCCTTCAGATCAGTGGTGAGGGCAGGTTCCCAGCCATCTAAGCTTTGTACCAGTGTTCATGAGCTCAGGCTTGTGGATTTAAGAAAACAGACCTATGGAAAAAATTTCAGATGTGATTTTTTTAAAAAGGAGTTTGAAAAAATACAGTTAAAAACCAAGTTCCTAGTAAATCTTTATCACATTCAAGTACAATTCAAGTGCAAGAATAGGAAAAAAAAAAGATTCATCTGCGTGTTTTGCATTTTTCCTACTTCTTGTACTTGTGTGCGTCTAAATGCACAGATATTTAGATGGCACAAAAGGAAACTTGATTATGGCTTCCATTTGTGAAACTTGGTTACTGTCAGTGCAGTCCTGCTGTGCTGTGGTAAGGAGAGGTGTATTTATATCTACAGGGAAAAGGTATATAAATTAATTAAAGATATGAACTAAATGTTTTAAACTGCACTTTTCATGTGATTTATGATTCTTAAAATGCATTGTACTCTGTAGTATGTTCATACAACTACTACATTGCATACAGGTAGTTACTGGGGGTGAATTTGCTTTAAGTAATTGAAAAAATCAGAAATAGACAATAATTGCTTACTGGTAATACAGATTTCACTCAGTTTTAATCTTTGTATTTGGGCAAAAAAGGTTTTCAGTGGGAACTATGGCTGCCTGAATCTGTTTATTTGCTGTGAAGTATTTAATTAAATGATTCATTTTTTAGGACTGGTCATACACTTAGTTAGCAAGTGTGTATTTTTAGTTGGAAAACAGTTTTCCACTAGGAAGCTGGGAACAAAAGCTGATCAATCACTGAACATTGCTATGTTGATAACTTTGTTAGATTAAGATGCTGCTTCACCTAAAATACAAGTCAATTTGAAGCAGTTTTATTTTAATGTAATGTAAATAGAGGCAATTGTATTGTCTGCAATAGTCAGATTGTGTACAGAGAAAGCTACTAGTGCATCTCAAACATAATCCAAATTTATTGCTTGTTTCTTGATGTATATGTGATATAAAAATATCCCTGTAGTCCTCTGGTATACCGCTAGATATAACAGATGACTTTTATTGGGAAAACCTGCAGTTTTTCATCTCTGCCATGACTCTGTTGCATAATGCATGCTATATAAATATATTTGCTTGCATAGGCCTTGATACTTTGACTTGTTGGTCTTTTGTCTGGTTCTGTGGAACTGCTGTATGTCAAATATGCTATTTACATTTTTGTAACCAATGCTTGAATAGCAACATCAGAAATACTTCTGTAAACCATCAGTAATAATCTGAATAAAATATATAGTAAAAATAGCATCAAGACTTTTTTCTTTACTAGAGAAAGTGGAATAGTTTATCTTAAAAGAGCAAAATAAATAATGGAATGTGTCCTTTCTATATTTGACACTAAATTTGATCTTTTGCAAAGACATAGAAATACCCACTAAACAGCTTTATTCTTGGTATGTATTTGAGCTGTCATTGGGACTCACAAGGGATTTTTTATTTCCATATTGAAATTCATCCTTTTAAGGGAGTGGAGTTATGTATTATAAATAACCAGAATTGCTGGTGACATGTTGCTGGGCCTGAGAGCTTCCAAAAGTACCTAAGGACTTTGGTATGTTTTTTTGCCTTTCTCATCTGCATAGCCTCTGCACAAGTCAAAGGATGTATACTTATATAGTAACAAATGTTATTATGGCTAAGTGTATATGAGGTTAGCATTTTTTGAAATAATGTTTTGTCATTAATCAAATGTTCTTAAAAAAGTATGTTGTTTTTTTTAAGGTGAGGTTGCAGTGCAAACTGGAGATCTGTTGCCATGTAAGATTTGTGGAAGAACTTTCTTTCCAGCAGCACTGGTAAGTGGTGTGAGCCATCTTGGCTTTTAGATTTGATAAGTTGATATGAAAGTTAAGCAGGGCTTACTATAGCTAAATAAAATAGATCTAGGTGCTTTGTTTTGGTAGGGGTTTTGTGTGTTTTCCCGTCCCAAGTAATTACTGATTCCAGTTGTCTCAGGTTTGAAGCTCCTTAGAAGGGGTTTAATTTTATTTTAAAATCCCATAATTTTCTGAAATACATGCCTCTAAAAATGTCTTTCCTAGTGTTACAGAATCAATCCTTGTATTTTGCAGTTTTAAGTCGCAGCTTGTAAATGAAGTGTTTTGTTTGCAATTTCCAAAACTCTCTTCTCCATTATTAATAGAAATAGGTCAGTCCTTAAATGTGAATATGAATTTCAGACACCTGTGATTTGTTTTGCCACTCAAATGGCGAGCAAAAGCTGCCTACCTATCATCAGGTTTTTTTGCATGCATGGTGCAAATATAGTTGCCTTCAACTTTTCTTCATTATCACACGTGGTTTTGTGACTCTATATATATCCATGAATTCCTGTAGTTCTATTTCAAAGGTAGTAGCTGGCATAAATGTTTGAGTGAAAACAGTCTGAGCTTATTCATCAAGAGTTGAGGTTTTTTTTGCTTTTTTTTTTAATCAAGAAAGAGGGAAATAATGTGTTAATAAGTTCTGTTTTCAAAACTAAGTTCTGTATTGTCCTTTTATTTTGCTTCTGATTAGAAAAAGCATGGACCCATTTGCCAAAAAACTTCTGCCAAGAAAAGGAAGACATTCGATTCCAGCCGACAGAGAGCAGAAGGAACTGACATTCCCACAGTAAAACCTCTTAAGCCTCGGGTATGTTGTAATTTACTCTGAATATGAGCATTTTAGGCATACTATATATACATTTTAATAAGACTTATTTCTGCTGGCAGTTCATGTTAATTAGATAACTAAGATTTGGAAGAAATCTTAACTATGATGTTGTGTACTAAAATAAGGCACATGCTTAGCTTCAAGTAAAAACTTCACAAAGCTTTCTTTTTTTGCCTCTTAGCCAGAACCACCCAAAAAACCTTCTAACTGGAGACGAAAGCATGAGGAATTTATAGCAACTATACGAGCAGCCAAAGGACTTAATCTTAAAGACGGTGGAAAACTCCCTCCACCACCTCCACCATCATATGACCCTGGTATGTAAACAGTCAAGTTCCTTAGAGATTTTTCTTTAAGCTAATGTGAAGAAGCTTGAATTGAAAAGAAATTTGTTGGAATGCAACATTCACAAGTTCTTGAAGATGCCTTACTGTGCAATTCCTATGCAGATGCTGGATTGTGGCTTTGGGTCTGGCTGGCTCACATCCTGTGTAGATTTCAAAGCCCATGACTTAGTTTTTAATGTGTGAAAAGATAGCTGGGGCCAATTTGCAGCTTGCTACTGTTTTGTAAATTGTAGGCTGGACAAATTGTTTAATACCTTGTTTGTGCTCACAACAATAGCAGATTGCCTTTTTGATTAGCTGACACCCACAATATATTTACATTGTGGGGATGCACTTTTGTGTTCTTCAAATGTAATCTCTCCCATTTCTTGCTAAATTTGTTGGCATTCAGGAACACATAATCACGAGAAATGATTATATGCAGGTGCTTTTATTGAAGAGCTCTGGGTGTCAGGGGTAAAGACCCAAATCTGACTCCGACATAGGTTCGGGATGGATATGCTTTTATATTCTGTAGTTATATAACTTTCATGTTAATTACTAAACTTACATTGTTCTATAGTATACATAGATTTCAGCCAAGCATGGCCACCCTAGACTAGGAACATACAGTTTCTCATTGTTCTTCTTATGATTATACAATAATGATTTTAATCACTAAACAATCATTTCAGCTAGCAATTATACTACTTACGCAGGTAGAACACAAGGCTTAACATTTCAGAGTTTATCTTAGCATTTTCCAGGGCGCCACTATCAAATTCACATTTGGTTTAATGTATGCAGTGTATGCCTTAATGCCTCCTGTGGTTTTGGTATGTGAGATGTGTGAAGTTCGTCCTTGGTGAAGGACAGTCCTTGGGTATCTTTGAACTGAGACTGGGTAAAGTGTCCAAGCAGTTTGATGTGAATGAGAAGGAAATACACCTTTCATTTAACTTCTGGGGTATGATAATAGACTGAAGAATATATTTCTTCCTCTTGTCCTAAGAGCTAAACCATTTGATTAGCTGAATGGCTATTTTCAGAAGGATTGGGAAAAAAACATGAGTTTGCTTCTGCCTGTCTCTGTGGTCAACTGAGAATGTGAAGTGTTCTCTACCCCATTTCTTTGCAGAAGATATGTTAGTCCAGCATTAGGATTGTAATGATGCATTCATTCTAAGAAGTAGTAAAGATGCATTCATTCTATTATTCAGCATTCTATTCTCACAATCCTGAAAAGCCATATAGCTGGTTTTAAAAACTAAAGCCATCTTAAAGCCAATAGCAACTGCTGTGGATAAGAATCACAAGGTTTGATCATGGAAAGAATCATTAATAATCTGTATAGCATATCTATCTTCTACCTAGTTGTAGTTGGTTTTAGTCTCCTTGCTTCAGTCCTACTGCAGTGGGTTAGATTTAGGAAGAGGAAGCCAGGAATGAAGAGACCATTCACAAAATGATCAGTGCATGTTCTTCTTACAGATAGAGCAGGAGCAACTACTGATGCTCCTTTTCTCTTGTCATGTAGGAGAGTGGGAAGATTGTGAATGTACCATGAGTGTATCCCTCCTCTCCTACTCAGCTCTGTCTTGGGCACGCTTGTTTCTAGCATGGTGCAGGTCTTTTTCATTTCAATGGAAAGAGTCTCATATTCATACTTTCTACTTAACTGCTCTGAGCTGGCACATATTGCTGCTTCTTTCATCTCCTCTTCCACTTTTTCTGAAGAAGTGCAGAATGGCCTCAGATTAAGAAGGACCTTAAGTCACCCTGAGCTTGACTGTGTATGTGTACTGCTTTCTTATTTTGATTAATTTTTGTTTTATAAAGCTTACATTGAATCCTAGGGGTTCTTCGGGACAGTATGAGCAGTGCTTTCAGAGGGCCAAGTGTCTGACTGGCACTATGTGTTTTACAATATGATGAAGACACAATTCCTGATTCCTAAAAGTATACATTCATCCTCTCTAGTCTGATACATTTGTGGGCTTTGAAAGTTTTCTGTGGAAATTGAGCTCTGCACTAGACAGAAATGGCATATTATCTAGGGGCTTTCACAGCTGCTTTTTCTTTTTTTTCTTTCTTTTTTTTTAGTTTCTTTGGAATAATTTTGGTTTGACTGCATAGCTATTACAATTCTGTTTCTGATTTTTTGTCTCTTAAGGTGTAGTTGATGTTCGAGTGTTCTGACAGTAGCAGAGCATATATAAAATAAATAAATAAATAATTGTTGTTGTTACTCAATGAGATTCCCATGCTGTCACTTCTCTGTGTTCTTGCTTTGTCCTTAGCTCACACTTCACGGTTTGGTGGCCATTACATCATTTAACTTACGCAAAACTGTTTATAAATATTTAAAGGGACAAGTATTTAAGCCTGATCTACTGAATTTGGACTTGTAACATGCAATCCAAAACTTATTTTAGATTTTATTATATCTAATTGTAATTTTGGAGGCAGTGACTGTTGAAATTAATCTCATTTTCTTCAATACATTTCTAAAATTACCTAGAAACACGCTAATTTAACCTGCTTTGACAGTGTCAAGCTTTTTGAACACTGGCATGGTTTGGAATGCTCTAATTTAGGGCATACAGCGTTAATATATCTGGGCACTGAAATACACAGTTGTCTGAAACTGTAGTCCAAACATACAAGGGCGCTGTATTCTAAGGTGTGTATTTCCAGCATACAGATGATGTATCTTTTAGTATTTTAAACATTTCTGTAGCTCTTTCTGTTTTTTCCACAAAGAGTAGTATTTCCTGTATGTAATAGTGTTTGCAATGTGACTTAATTAATCTTGCAGAAGCAACACGGCCACCGGTTACTTTCTTTTGCATCTCTCTAGAGATAGCTCCTTATTTTGGCTGATTTTCTTCTGATTCTTTTTACTTGTTAAATTTCTGATTTTTTTTTATAATGATCACTTCCAGTATTGCAGTTAGTATTTTTCAGTTCTTTCAAATTTGTCAGAGGAAACAGATTTGTTGTCTTTTGCTGCTTGCATGAGAAGTTTTAATGTATTCCCATATCTTGAGCAAACTGAACTGTTAATGATTTCTTTAAATTTTTGATTGTTTGTTTGTTTAGCTTCTCTACTTCCTTCCAGCTGATCTCTGTGACATGTCCTGTTACCTCTTTGGCTACCTTCTCCGCAGAATAGTATCACTTAAAGTGTTTCTGATTTTGCTTAGGTTGTTTCTAATCCTCAACTACTCTTATCCATCAAATGAGAATAAGCTTTTACCTAGCAATCTGTATTTCATTTTCAGATTGAAAAAGCCATCATTTCCCCTGGAGGGGAGGCTGTTTTTTAAAAGACTTTAAAACACTGTCATTTTTAAAACAGATTATTAATGTTATATTTCTATGTTTTTAAGACTACATTCAGTGTCCATACTGTCAGAGGAGATTTAATGAAAATGCAGCTGACAGGCACATCAACTTCTGTAAGGAGCAAGCTGCACGTATTACTAATAAGGGGAAATTGGCAGCTGATACCAAAGGGAAGCTTCCTACTCGAACTCAGGTGAGCTACAACACTTTTCTTAATTTGTAACTTGCATTCCACGTCAAATCAAGCTGTTTAAATAGTGTGTTACTTTTAAAAAGAATTAACTTTTTAATTGTAATTTTATTATTTACACTCACTGAAATTAGACACTAAGCATGGATGAGGTTTTTGCTTTCTTAAACTGCAGAGATCCATAAGTCAGATGGCAGCAGTTGCAAAATGAAAACCAGTCATAAATGTAATTGAGAAATGTGCAAATGCCAAGTAAAGATAGCAAGAGGAAATAGAGATGCAGTTTTTGTAAAGGAAGTTGAATTTCTGTTGTGCTAGTTTCTAAATTCAGTTGAAGACTTGCTTAAGGGGCAAAGGTACCTGACTGCAGGACAACTGACAGCAGTATTGTAGCTAATTAGAGGCTTTAGAAGGATTCAGGTGTATTACACAGTATTTTGAATTAGTGCAGGGATTAGTCCAGACCACACAGGTGAAAGTAAGATTTGGATTTGAAAGACAAAAATAATTCTACCTTTGAGTATTTGCTTTTAAATTAATTGGTAATGAGATTATGCTTTTAATCTAAACAAAGCCACTAAGTTAGGGAATGTTTGCTGCTAGTATCATCTCTAAGTATTAGTAAACAGACTATCAGAAACCATTTGCATGTTCCCATACCAGAAGCAGGTTACCTAGTAGGAAATCATCCTCTGCTCTCCCACAGTACCTGAAAGAACTGCCTGTTTTGTTATATAGATAGCTTGATTTAATTGCTTAAATTTCTAGGTTGTATTTTGTTACAGTACAAACCTGCTCCAGTTAAGAAGATGCCTTCTGTAGGATCAACACCATCACCATCATCCCGCTTACCACAGCCAAGTGGTGTTAGCAAAACTGTTGTAGGTATGAAATGGATGTTATGAATTGTTCCATGTCTTTTCTAAATAATAATTCTCAAACTATGCAGTAAAAATTGATTGTTTATTTGATGGCATATTTTCAATGCATTTCTTGGTACTTTTTTTTTTTTGCATTGTCTTGATACTGACTCAGGTCTCTGTATTTCTAAAACTCTTGTTCTGAATTTTGCGATTAAAATGTTTTTTCAATAAATTGTATCATTTCAGCAGCAAAATCTTATATTTTCTTATATTTATGCTTGCTTTTCAACTGCAAGGTGTGTCTTCAAGTAAAGCACTGTCTTCGTCTGGATCCAGTGGGAGCAAAATTCAGACATTATCACCAGCTCATAAAAACTCGCCAGGAATGGTGAACCCACAGGCAGGGTGAGTTCCATCTAATGTTGTCATTTATTTCATATTTATTTCATATTTATGTTGTTCTAGTTCTAGAAGTCTCTGTGGTTTGTTTCACTTACTTTTATTTTTTTCCCCAATGAGCTTTGGAAGGACAGTGTTTTGCATTTATCCTTTATCTGTAAATATAGCTAATATTTACAGATAAAGGATAAATGCAAAACACTGTACTTAAGAAACGTTAAAGAAGGCAAAGGTTTTATCATGTTGATTTAACAACAAAGGAGATCAAGAGATAAAAATAAAATATATTAAAAATTATAGAATAGGCAGAAGTGGTTGGAGTAATGAATTTTTTCTTGGTAAAAGTGAAGGGTCTAAAAAAAAGCAGAAAGCATTAGGTATAATTTTCTACACTGTGTGGAAATTGAAGAAAGAGGCTTCTGCCATAGACTACAAGGCAATTGTGACAGGATCTTCTCTCTTAGCACAAAAGGATGGAGGCTTTCTCTTTTCCCTTTCCTCAGAGGCAACAAATGAATGAGCACAAATAAGACAAAACCAGTGCACTTCCAACAGCAAGGAGTGCTACATGAAGATTATTCATGTTCAGTGGAAGTGCTGGTGTGATCAAGGCTGTGACTCATGCTTTTCTGGAGGGGTAGACATTTCACAGGATCTCATAGAGAAATCTGTGGAAGGGATTGAAGAAAAGTGGTGCAATTCTGCAGAAGTTTGAGTAGCACCAAGGAGCACTGAGAACACAAAACATAAAGGGAAATTATTGCAATTATAACATTGGTGATTCAAAAATATGTATTCCTATAAGAATGCATATCCAGTTGGTGAAGACTGTGTAATTTGAAAAAAAGTCAATGTCCTAAGTTCATGAGGAAGAAAAAGACATTCTGAAAACTCATAAGGTTGGACAGGAATTGCACAAAACTAAGAGATTTTTAGTTTATCACTCTTAAATTTTACAGGTTATGCATGAATATGAATTACAGCTCTGTCATGTTTCCTTCTTCATGTCCTGTAGCATCAGGATTCAATTCTGTCCTTCCCTTCTCTGTCTACTCATAACTCTTTCAGACACAGGTCACATGCAGAGTCCATGAAGTTGACAGATGTCTTTCTTTTTTTATTTCCCCCCTCTCCTAGTGTCTCACTAGTCTTTGGTCAACTTCACTACCATTTGTAGGCATTTATGCTGTGACTGTCAGAAAATCCCAGCCCCTTATTCACTGACTTCCTTTATTTCTCCATTTTTAGAAGTTGAATTAACACCTACCGATGAGTGGCAAAAAAGCAGGTCTGCAAACCACAGTAAAAAAGTCAGCTGAGATGATTTGAAGGCATGCTTCTGAGTCCAGTAGTGTAACCCAGCTGTCTGGGAAAGGTTTTTTCCTGTTGAAAGTTCCTAATTGAAGTCTCTATTTGTCAGGGAGGATGCAGCAATTTTGGTCTTCACTTGTTAACAAGGAAGTTTTATGTAATTTTACCAGTCAGTTGCTGTTGCAATAAGCATATGAAATTTGGTAGAAAATAAACCTCCTTGTGTTCCAGCTATTCCTCAGAGATCAGATGGGCTGAGTGCAGCTCAGCCCATCTGATCTCTGAGGAATAGCTGGAACACAAGGGGGTTTAACTGCTTAATTTCTGATTATAACCATAGTTAGTCACTATGGCAGGTTATGTTCAATAAGAACTTTTACAATTCCAGATTCACAAATAATGTAGTTTATTGAAGCAGCAGATCACTGACTCTTGTTAGATTGCTCGTGATAAAAGCAGTAGATTTCCAAAATGTTGTATAACTGTTCCCAGCTATACTCTTGATGCAGCCAGAGGCACAAATCTTACCAAAGAGTCATCCCTGTTTTGGGGAGGGGAGAGAGAAGCAAGGCCATTGTCTATGAAGTAAAGTCATGTTCTCATACTCTAAAAATGGAGGATTTCAATCATCAATTTTAGACTTTCTGGAAAAGTGGAGGTATGACTATAGTCAAATATAATTGCTTACCAGTTACTGTGGTCCTAGGTGGAGAAGCAGCTTTTTTCTCATTTTCATATTGCTGGGTACATTTTTCAATATATTAATTATCTTTGGATACCTTTGGCTGAATTGGTTGTAACAAAGGCAGCAGAGATCCCTAATAATTCAGCATCATCCTCCACCCAGGTGAGGGAGCAGTGAAGGCCACCTGACATTACTCCTGTCAGCACGTTACCACCTCACATCATCTTCCCAAAGAAGCAGATTTGTAGCAGAGGCTGGTTGTGCATGGATAAGGTGGAGAGAGGCTGATACTGAGGTCTGGATGCACTCCTGTGCTTCACTGAGACACCATTGGGCTGTGAGACCTCTGCCTCACCCCAGGCATCATTCAGTTGTTAAGCTTTGTTCCAGCCTAGTGCAAGATAAACAAGTGGCTTAGCTCTCATTTTTGCTCAGACAGCCTTATGAATTCTCCACAAAGTCATAGCATCTCTGTATCTTGACATAATAAGTCTGGCAATTTTCCACAGTTGCTTACTGGACTTTGTTTTCAGTAGTCTTCCATTTTCTCCTCTCTTGCTTGGAGAAGCAACTGTGACATGATTAAGCCAAAAGCAGCTGGGGAGATGTTTGCCCAAGTTCTCTCTGTTTATGCGTTCTGCTAAGCACAAATAGATGGCTTTGGCACTGCTCTCAGATAATGATCTCTGCTGAAAGACAGTCAGTAAATGTTAGCTTGGCTTATAACCTCAACTGCCTACACAATTTCCAGATCTTAAGAGTATGAGTGGGTGTGATGAGTATGTTTCTTTCTGCAGTCCTTCTTACTGCTCTAAAAAACTTGTTGTCTTCTGTTTTCCAACTTGCCCTTATGGCATTTGCTGCTCATACTAACCAGTCTTCCACAGGTGGCTGTTACATGTGTCTCGTTCCTAAGTGCTGTATCTGTGACCTGGCATTTCGTTTTTTAGCTTCATTGTATTCACTTCTGGAGACAAATTTGTCAGAAGATGTATTGAAGCAAAGAGGTGTACAAGGCAGTTTCATCATGGAAAAGTTAGGTTTGTCAAATCGGTCACTGGTGAGAATTTTGGCCTTAATCATCTCAACTTCTGCCTTAGTATTGGGGCATGAGGGGGAAATACATTGGGTTCTGCTGAAATATCTACAGAATTATACCAAAGCAGGGATAGAGATAATAGCAGTCAATGTCCTGTGTGAGAGTGAAAATAACTAATACTGCAGTGACAGATTTTAAACATTAAAACATCTTATAATTTAGGCTATACAGATAAATGCAACTAGAATTACTTTATAAAATAGAGCAACTTTTGAGCATTACCCTTCAGTAGGATTAAATAGGATTTATTTCTTTTACTACATTTATGATTTAACCAGTAGAATGAAGCCTTAGTGTGAGATCTGGGATTTTGTTACATTGAAGTCAGACAGAGCTTATGCTGGAGGATAAGATGTTATGCTCTTCTGAATTGTTAGTGAAACAATTTGCTGAGCAGTGTTGTGTGGGGTTATTAATAAGGGCAATCTTTTAAATGGAATGTTAAGCAATCACTTTTTCTTTTGTCCTTGACAAATATTAAAGAGCCTACACACATTATTTTGACCAGGTTAAATTTCAGATTTTGCTGTAAAGAGACAAGTTCCTACAGTTTGCACAAAGGGAAGCTGTAACTTCGGTGTTTTTTTAGGTATTACTTCAGTGTGTAACCTTCTGTCTTTGCCCAGATTCTTGTAATTCTGGATTTTTCCAGAGACGTAATACAAGAGAGGCTTAATAGTAGAACTGCAATTCTACTGGGCAATATCAAGGGTGAATTCTGTGTACCAAGCGATGGGACGCCACTGCGTTCTGTGGAGCCGTGCTCGCTGTTCGTGCGGGGACGCGCGGAGGGACGGCAGGGGACGCTGTGCTGAGCGCGCAGTGCCGCCCGCGCCCGGCAGGTGGCGCTGGCGCAGCGCGGGCCGGCCCGGGGAAGTTGGGTCTCGGGAAGGAGCTCGGAATCCTCCATCGCCTGTAGAGCTCGTGTGCGGCATCGCAGCAGCAGGCACTTGTACTATGTACGGGCACAAGTGGAACCCTAACCTATGACCTCAGTTATTGTAAGTTATTTTCACTGTGCAGTGTCCTTTTTGTTTTTAAATTTGAATTCTCCGGTTCTGCTCCCCAAGTAAAGGACTACTGAGAGAGCACAGCACAGTATCATCAGCATAAGCTGTGTTAGTGCCAGTCAGGCTTACTCTGTACATGTAGATCAGGATGTGTCAGCTGAGTTCTGCTGTGAGTTTTCTCTTTCTGCCTGGACACAGACAGTCCTTCCAGTATGAATGAAAGTGTTGCATAAGGGCATCATTTCTGGGTCATTCAGAAGCAAGTGAGGAGTAGCGTGTGACTGTTGTAGTCAGTAGGAAAATCTTCATTCATTTGGGTGAAAATAGGTTTTTATCCTTTTGATATTGGAGAACTGAGAAAAGGAAAGTTAATTCTATATAAGTTATCTGTCATTAGGCTTATAATTTGATATCATGTTATGAACCCAAGTTGATATGCATTTTATTACAGTATACAGGTTAGTGGTGTCTTACATTTCTTGAGGTGTATGGCTGTCAGAAGTAATCAGATGTTCAGGAGAAAAAGTTGGGTAGGTTCTTCCTAACCTAAGGGTAAACAAACACATGAACTCCACACCCACATGCCAGCTGTTTTGCCCATCAGAACCTGACACCGTTTGTGGCCAGACAGGGATCTTTTGTGTGTACAGATTGTCTGTACACGTTTCATTTGTGAACAGTTATGTTTGTTTGTTTGTTTTTTAATGGGGCTTCAAAATTATATTTTTTTAATATGGCAAATTAACCCTTAGAAATTAATTTTTAATTTTTGTTTCATTTGGGGGATAAAACATACATTTTAATGTTAATGTTTCCCTCCTGGGAATCATGTCTGCTAGTGACACATCCACTACTGTCTTACAGCTGAAATACAATATGAACAGCACACCAAATCAATAATAGTAAATTTTAAATTCCACTTACATGTTTGCCATAAAGCATTTGTAGCCTTTAAAAACATCTTTTTAAAGCAGTTTGTTCCTTTTATGAAGACCATAACTTACAGGGCTTTGTTTAATGAAATCAAGATATTTAAGTAGTTGTCTTCAAGATCTTTACATTTCAAAAGATTCTTGTAATCATGGGGTTTTTTCATCAGAATGTGAAAGGGCTGTCAACTTTGGGTTTTTGGTTTTGTTAAGGTGTGAAAAAATACTGTAGTGCTTTGTTTTGACAGTATTATTATGGCTTCTAGGATATTTCTTTGGTGTCCTACTCAGTATGTGCCTGGAGTTCACAGATTAAGCTGATAATTTGTTAAAGTTCAAAAATAACTAAGAAAATCTTGTTAGGTTGGAGTATGTACCTTACAGTGTCAAAGACCTCAGTCTTGCTTCTCAGTTTCTTGGGAATATGTAAAGAGTAAATATTGGGTCATACAGGAGTTAATTAATTTGAACTAGACCATCTGTTTGGGAGGCTATTTGTAGGTTTTACTTTATGGTGATAAGATGATAAAAATGCAGAACTTAACTTGAAGATCTGATTTTCTAATCTAAGTTGTGATTTCTGAAAAGCTACAGTTTTCCTTATGATGATGTGAGGGTTTTTTTTTTTTTGTTATTTTGTTGGTTGCCTTTTTTTAAAATGTTTTTAAATTTTGATTTTTGATTTTTTTTTGTTTGGAAATGTTATCCATAATACTAAAAAAATAGTATTAAAGTATTGGCTGTTGTGTATAGTACTACCTATTTTGATGTTGTTAAAACAAAGCTGGGTTTCTTTAAGGCTGTCCTCTATTCTGCCTTTACAAATTAAAAAAAAGAAAAAGGAGAAATTTTTCATCTTGCTAATTCTAGGGTTGCACATGTATGTATATATATATATATATATATATATATATATATATATATATATATATATATATATATATGTTAAACATTTTTAATGCTTAAATTTATTATGACTTGCAATTATGAGCCCCTTTTTCTAGATTTGTTGTATGACATCATGGAAGCTGTTCTTTAAAGAAACCAAATGTGAATATATTGTGCATATTTTGAGAATAGCTGGCATTAGTGTTTTGTTTGAAAAAGAATTTTAAAAAATGTATTGGAAACCTAATCCAATACATTCCTCATCAAAGCAGGAAGAAACCCTTTTGTTTGCTGGATAATTAAAGTCTGAGTTTTACTTTTTTTTGCTTTTAAGTCAATGGGATTTCTTTGGTAATATAAGTATTGAATTTAGAGTATTTTTAATTTCTTTTTTTGCATAACTTAAATAGCAATATAGCACTGTCCTTATGAGCACCCCTTTATATATTTTAATAGTATGATTGACAAGTTAGGCCCACCACTGCGAATTGGGAGAGATGTACAAAGGTTTTATGACACTGATACAAAAACAGACAGTACCATCAAAAGGCCAGATGAGTTGTTGCTTGTAAAGAAGTAAGTATTACAAATCAGTGTGGTTTATCTATTCTGCAGAAATGTTTCTCCTGAGGAGAAAAGCATGTCCTTGATGAACATCAGCTTCCCAGCATGTCTTCCATATAAATGCTGTGGGAGAAGAGTAGATGATATCATTAGTATCAGAGTGAGGTAAACAGCTTCATAGGACAGGGAAGATGAAGGTTCCCTCAGATTTGATTTCTTCTGTCAGTGCTTGATTACAGATTAGAAGTAACGAATTTGCATCTTGATTACAGATTAAAAGTAATGAACTGGTGCCTTTTTAAACCCAAGATAAAACTGATTTGCATGGTGCAAAGCTGAAGTAAGCATTTATGCCTGATAACTATACCGGTTTTTGACAAAGTAAAATTGTAATTTTATTCTCTTAAGGTCAGATATTCCTCTAACTCCTACATCTGTAAGGTAGCTGTAATGATCCAAAAATATGAGGAAGGCAGACTTTGTAATGAAAGGTAAAGTCTTCGGTTAAGTCCAACTTACCTCATATAAAGACTTCTGAATATTCAGAGATTTTATAAGATCTACATTTGGAAGGAAGGTTATTCCAATTATTCTAACCTTTTAAAAAGGAAATAGATACTAAATTGTAGTTAAACCTTTGCTGTATTTTGGAATATGCCAAATTCAAATAGGCTACGTTTTAATATTCTAAAAGAGAAATAAGGAATTAATTATGTGGCACATACGTGGAATGTATTGCTTTACATAGTAGAAATGTGCCTGGATCTCTTAATGCTGTAACCAAAGCTGTAGTATCTTTGAGACAGGGACTTTGGTTTTGAAGAATCAAAAGGAATGAAAGGAATGGGAGCTCTTTTTAGACAAACAGAATTTTTTTGTTTTTATTTGCTCCTTTGCATGTTTGGTTAGAGTTATAAATCCTGTGAACCATCAAAAATTAGCTCAGTTTTTAATTTTGTAATACATTATTAAGATGTTGGAAATTTAGCTTGGTGGATTACTGCAATTGCCTAAAACAGGCCCTATCCATAGAGCAATGATTTGATTTTTTTCTTCCTGAGAAAATTTTTTTAAAAGTTATAGGCTTTATATACTTCTTCTGCTCTCCATACAATCCTGTTGTTACTCAAGTATCTGCTAAGTTCAAGAATGAAATCTGCCTTACTGACAGTAAGTTATTCAGTGTATTGCATGCCAACAGCATTCAGCAAGTGTGAATAGTTCCTAAACTTTCTTAAAGTGAGCACAGCAGTGTGGATGGTTGCAGTTTATGGCAAAGGTTTCTGGACTTTGGGACACATGCCATTAGTCAGCAGAAAGTTATTTATGACTTTGCACAGAACTATGAACTGTTGTGGATAGCAGTGGCAGCTGACAAGGATATCTGAAAACACTCTAAGAAGCAAGATTTATATATCAGTGTTTTATGATAGAATTCAACCTAATCATACATGCATGCATAGAAAAATACGAGCTTTTTTTACTTTCAGATTTCTATTTTGAAAGCAGTGGTAATTCAACTAGATGTACATGAGCTGCTTTAAGGGAAGTCACTTTCAATCATATTTCTTTTAAAACAGAGAGTGGATAATAAATTTCTTTAGAGTATGTCTAGATTTTAAGAATTCTAGCTGGTGTTCAATTTTAGCCTCATCTGCTGTCAGGCTCTACTTCATGTGATACAATGTAGAGCATGGATTTGTATAGCTTTTCAAAAACAAAACACAAAACCCAACCAAACAGGAAAAACAACAGACGTGGACAAGGATATAGAGAAGGCAGAGATGGGGCAGATGAGAAAAAAACAAGCTGTGGTGGTACAAGTTGAAATAACCAAAAACATCTAACTTTGTTGGAAGGCATCTGTCTCTAGAGATCAGATTGCTACTTAAGGATGCAATTTCAAGATTTATCACCAAACATACATAAAACCTGATGCTAATTGTGTGTCTAGATTTAGGCTGAGTAAAGTTGTAGACAGTAGCAGCCTACTCCTTGTGTTCATTTACTCATCAAAAATGTCAGAAATCACAGAATAGGTAAGGTTGGAAGGGAAGTTTCTGGTCTGAAAACATATTTAAGGTTTTGTCTATATTTTTAGAAAACTAGTTGTGGAAAAAGGCTGCAGAAATATGCAGAAAGCTGATTTTATACATCTTGGAAAGAAGATGTCCTGTTAAACCTTTAATGAGTCATGTTTTATCTGTCCATAAGACTTTGCCTCCTTTTTATACAGGGTGGACTGTGCACTTTGAATGTGGCTTTTCAGTATTTCGATGTTCTCCCCTCCCCAGCTCAGTCAGTGGCCTGAATGCTGTATAAATACACTGGTTTCTCTGAAATTTCTTTAGTATACACTTAGTACAAAAGCACCATGTGAATTTTCTGAGTACTCAGTGAGATAAGGGTATTTCTTACAGTTGAAATACAGGGAAGAATAGTGGACTGGTTTTCACATCAATTTATTTTAAATATCCAGGACTCCTAACATGATGTTCAAAACTGATTCAAAGTACACTCTGAAGAGACTTCAATTTAAGAAATTAATGCTGTTAGTTTTGAAGAAGTAGTATGTTGGTCCCAAGGTGAAAATGCAGAGAAAACTGAGTCAGTAATAATTTTGAATTTTTGTTTTTCAATTACTTTAAGCTGTCTAAATAGGAATTGAGACACAATTCTATTCTTAGCTTCATTGCGTGATGATCCCTGATCCATGATGATCCCATAATGTTTTTGTGTGTGCAGCTGATTTTTCCTTTATATGCTTTTCTGTCATCACAGGTAAAGTAACAGTAAAGTCCAGTGTGTTCTTTCTCCTATAGAGCTCTAATGAGTTTTACTCAGTTATAAGCAAAGGTCTTTCTTCACTGTGTAATGAGATGGGGAAAATAACACAAGATGAGTATGTAGCATCTGTACATCATGGCAGTGTAATTTAGGTTACATTTAGAACTTTTATTCGAGAATTCTGTACCTTCTGAAAGGCTGGCATAACTTCTAGTAAGTTTTAATTCTGATATAACTGATGCAGTGCTTTTCTGTGTGTACAGTATTTTTTTTCAATTAAGTCCTTCTTTAGAATCTTCTTGCAAAATAAGGGGCAGACAGGAAAACTAATGGAAAAGGTTAGTGTTCTGCCCAGTGATCCATAATCTCTGATCATTCCACTCTACCTGTTGCGAGTAGAAGCCATTCTTGTTAAACTTGAATGCTTCAGTTAGATATAATTTCAATTTAAGTAATCTTGCATTTAGTTGCTGACTTCCACCTTTGTGCTTAATTATTTTATCACTACCCCACTGTTGAAGTGACAGAAGGAGCTGAAAAGCCGTATTTGTTCCATGTGCATGACATGAAGGGAGAAATTTTTTATGCAGCATGTCTATAATTCAGGAGTTATTACATGTTCCTCAGTTGTGTCAGTGTTACATTTGAAGTTACTGGAGTGTAAACCACATTTCCGTATATGTGGTTTGAAAACCAAACCAAGACCAGACAGTTTATAATTTTTAAAGGAGGAGTTAGGTTTATCTGAAGGGACTAAATGGTCTCTTGGTGACTAATTTTTTTTAATGGAGTCTTATTTTAATTTTTTTTAATGTCCTTGAGTGAGTCCCAACTTAAATTTCATTTATGCGTTGGTATTCAAGAATGAGAACAGAAAAACTTGATCATGCAAAAGATGTCATAGTCTGAAGATTTGCCAAAGAAGAAGAAATCCCGGTGAATGGTAGTTCTTTTGAGCAATGATGAAAACTTCTATCCTTTATCACTAATGATAAAACTATGCCCCTTTCAATTTATTTTTCTTAGTGCTGCTCATTTTTTTTTCCGGGTATTGTGATGTTTCTCTATTCATCAAAACCAGCTGCAAGATGTTCTCAGTGTTTGGGATGTGCTGATCATTGTATACTGACTTTTTATAATACTCATGAGTCCTGAATGAAACAGTTTCCATATTTGTGTGGTCATAGTATTCACTCCAACCTCAGGAACACTGTGACAGTTTAGAAAAAAATTAGGCCTTAATGCCCACCTGGATGCACTTTCTTTCTTCTACTATTTATATTCATAAATGTAATTATGCTTTGAAGAAAAAAGATTTCCAGCATTATCTAAGAAGAAAAATAGTCTTGTTCACTCACTTCATATTGGTCACAAAGTATTGAACGTATGGTATCCTTTCTACAGATCTTAAACTATTAAAACCTGCAGTCATCTGCTCTCCATTTTCCTAAAAGACCTGCCAGTCCTAAAAAGTGACTTACAATTTGTCAAGGTAGACATTAGAATGTACTGAGCAATCAATAATGCAGTATCTACCTGTTAGGAAGTGAGACATGTGAACAGGAAGCTCCTCTGTCCGCTGTTGGTAGGAAATGAGTTATTTTTCATACAGTTAGCTAGTGTGTAGATTGATGCACTTTAATATGTGTGGGTGGATAGATATATATTTGAAAATGCATATTCTTGTATGTATTTCTCTGTGTGTGTATAAAGCATCAGATATTTCTTCTATTTTAGAAGCACAACAAAAACTCGGACATCAACGCCTCCTAGTGTGGCAAGAACCATGAGCACGGGTGCTTTGACAAACAGAAGAAAAACTAGCAATTCAGACATTCACTTAAGGTAGCTTTCAACTTTGTGGACTTTGTAATTGATAGAGCCTTCATTAAAGGGGATTACCTACCACAAAAGAAGTTAGGGAATGTATTATTCTCTGCAGTTAATAGATTATCAATATTATTTGGCTTGTATAAGGTGCTCAATATATTTTGCATGTTTATCATCTGACAGCATACCTTTGTCATCAGCTGTCTCAGATGTGTACAGAAGACCCTGTTGGAAATGTCAAAAACTGCTTGGGAGCTGTTGAAATAATAGCCAAATATTATTTCAGTAGAAACTGAATTAAATCTGCATGCAAAGCACACAAATTGTCTTGCCCTTTTAAAGGGTAGGATGAAAATTGTATTGCTGGTTTAGCCTTCCTTTTTTGACAAGCTAAGTTTTAAGTTTTCAAACACTCCAGTTAGATCAAATATTTCATTGACTACTTAGATTTTCTCCTCAAACTCTGGTGATTTTTATTTTTTTGCAGGGAAGGTGGGTATCTGGAGATATGTATGGGAGCCTGGGTAGCGTTGTATATAAAATATACCACTGTATATAGGAAGTGAAGGAATTAAAATGACAGTAACAATAGCTATATTCATTAAAAGGATTAGTCTAATTTTTCATTGTTATACTGAACTGACTACAGAGAATGTTCTTCATCTGGGAATTTTCAGGTCTGATGGGAAAACTGGGTATGACAATGGAGACTGCCCATCCTCAGTGAATGGAGGAAGTGCAAAAAGCAGTGAAGGAATTTCACCTGTTCAGTTATCCAAGTTCTGCCATGAATGTGGAACAAAGTATCCAGTGGAATGGGCAAAGTTCTGCTGTGAGTGTGGAATTCGAAGAATGGTTGTGTGAACACATTCTTTAAAGCAGAAAGAAAACAAGAAATCAGAGCATCTGCTGTGTACTGTTGCATGGAAAGCTTGAGTACTCCACCCAGTTAGACTTCATGCTACAAAAGTCAAAAGATCACTTTGTAATTTTCTGAGTGCAATCTTCTGGTTACACAGTTATTTATAAACAATTATATATACTGTATATAAAAATAGCAGCTACCTAAAACTGTGCCATTCAAGGAAATACTCTTTAATCTTTGTTGAAAATATTTAAAAGTAAGGTAAAAATGCTTTAAGTAACCTAGGTAGCTGAAGAGGTTCAATGCTATTTTGCTTTGTAAATCCTACTAGGCAAAGGATTTTTTAAATCTCTTATGTAGGGTAATGCTTGCCTATAGGGAACTAGCCATGAACAACTTGGGCTTCAAAAGTTTCTCTGTGGAGGCATTTCTTTCATCTGTGACAGTAACTTAGATGCTGTGTTCTAAGTGAAAACAACATGAGGAACTCCTTATAAATTCCTAGATAAAAGTGTAAAAAGTTCAGATCTTTAAATTCTTTAACAGTAATATGCTAATTGGACTTTGCAGTTGCTTCCTAGGATTTTTTAAAGAATCAAAGTGAAAGACTACCTGAGAATTCTCTTTGCATCTAAGAAGAAAGGCAAGATTTTCTTTTTGTGGCTTTCCATGATCTGTTTTTCAGTAAAAATGTGTTAATATTTTTATGTATTTATAAGGAAAAATACGGTATTAATTTTATTATTATTCATTTTATTAAGTTCCTTTTGTTTCAAAATACTTGTCTTCCTCTTCCTGTGCTCCACCATGAGTAGCATATCTAAAGGTGTTGTGCTTTGTCCTGTTTCCAAAGGTCCTGCTCGTTTTTTTCTTTTCCCTCATTTCCTCAAGCAGAGTTGAAGTCTGTGCTTATCCTACCAAAATATTGAGCTCTTATTTTGAAAACAGCCTTCTTGATGTATCCAATTAAAAAAATAGTTCTATAAAAAGGAATGCTATTAGAGCAGTAGATCTTGATGTAAGTAGTGAGTCTTTTTTATTCTTATTCCTGTGAAAATAGCACAGCTTACACATATGAATGAATAGGGGAGTAACTGTGCTTCACTGCTATATGTGTCAATACCTGAATTTTAATTTTTTTTTGTAATTTTATGTTTTTCTGATCTCAAAACAGCAGTTTCTTCAAGTTAGTAATAGACTTCACATTAATCCATTGGGAAGAAAGGAGAGACTCAAAGTTGTTGGGTTTTTTACTAATTACACAGTAAATTAGTAAATTACACATTTACTAATAAAACAAGCCAAATCACTTAAGCTGTATCTTATTGTTGTAATTTATTTTGTGAAGTTTTTCTTTGAAGTACTTGCACTGTCTTCATTATGTGTGATAGAACAATCTGAAATAACTTAACTGTGCCTTTCCCACAGTAAATGCATTTTTTGTCAGAAACTGGTACTTCCAGCTCACAAACACCATTCATTTCAATTAATTTAATTTCTTCACAACTTAGACAAAATATAATGTAGTGCTCCATGATAGTTTTATGGTCCTTGCTTACATTCTTACAAATTGTGATTATCAATGGGGCCAATTTGGAAGAAAGCATGATTGAAGAAAAACATCTTCAAAGCAGATACCAGTCTAAGAGTGAGTGATTTAAGAGACTTGATGTAGTTATCTTGCAGGCCACAAGCTATTCATGTTTTAAAATTAGTTCATTGAATGTCTTGCACTTTTTATACAATTTTTTTAATAAATTATACTTCATTCAGTGTAGTCTTTTCACAATTGGTATAAACTGGCTACTGAGCATGATAGGATGGATGACTGGTAATGATACTTAAAACTGACAAATCCTAGCCAGTTTATTTTCTAGGAGTTTTGATTCTAGGATCTGTATTATGGCACATTCATGTCTGTATTTGGAAAAACTGGAATTCTGCTTTCTTTCCTTAGATAAGCCTGCTTTGGAGATCTTGCCCTGGACTTGGGCCATGGAGGTCTGCAGGGTGATGTATTGTGAGCTGAGAGTCTAACAGCAAAGATACCAGTCCAGAATAGGTTTGATCAGATAGTGAATCTACTCTTGCCTGATGAATTTGCAGTTGTTTCTGCTGGAAAATGCATTTTTCCATTTATTAAAAATGCTTTCTACAAAGCACTAAATACCTTTCAGATTATTGTAACTCCAGGAAAAAACATATTGGCTCTTCTTTGAATTTTAGGTGGCAGATCTCCTAATTTCAAATCAATACTCATACAGTTACTGTATTTTCTGCTTTGTGAGCTGTTTGTGAGATTCTTTGCTTTAAATGCAGCATTTAGTAAATTACTTGAGTAGCACATCATTTGCTTCATTTACACTTATGTGATTTATCATGAGGATTAAATAGGGAATTAACCTGAACAGAAAAAAGGTTTTTAAGACTGATCTTTTTATTTGGCCCTACAAAGAAGGTCTATGAAACATAATCGACTTTTGATAGTGACGCTGGATAATGTGTGTGTGTTGTAATCCACAGTAAGTATAAGCAGAGAATGGAATTCTTTTTGACTGTGTAGTTTGGTGCTGTATGGTAAGACTTATGAGGCTCAATACGTTTTGTGTTTGTCAACTGGTTTCGTTACTGAATGACATAGGATTCTGAATTCTGTGATGTCACAGACCCTAACCTGTATTACTCAAAGTATCAGCAGAGATCACTGTAATTCCATCTCAGTGGATGGTTGTACAAAGCAGTGGATTGGTTTTCATAACGTCCCCAAAGAACTGAATGTGGGAAATAAATTTGTTATATTTAAAGGAAAAAAGATTCAGGGAGTTGGACTGAATTGTCAATCTTTAGTATATTACATGTGTCAAGAAGTTCCCAAATTTAATTTATTGGTGATCTACATCCAAACCCTCTTGCCCTAGTCTTCTCCACACCCTTATACCTTGGCTTTCATGGGAGGAAAAACATGAACTATGCACCGTCCGTTTATAGTGAAATTTAGTGATGTAATTGTTGTGATGATTCCTATACCAATGTATAACCCTATGACAGATTTACTGTCTGCCATTTTATCTTCCTAATGTTCTTACTAAGGTTCTTCCATTCTTTAAAGAAGGTGGGGTGTAAAAGGTTAACAGTAAAATTCCATTTAAAGAAACAAGAAGAGGCTGGTTTTGATGTTTGGCCTGAGGGAGTTTGCATTCCCATTCTACTTTTGTGTTTTTTTTCTTATACAAAGGACCTCTCTGTGCCAGGAGGTGTAGTGCAAGATCATTGGAACTATGCTGATAAAAGTGCAATGGAGTTATGACAAATGCTAGCTTCAGTAGTAAAAACAGCATAGCATAAAGCTTAATTGCTATATGATGTACCTTATACAGGTTTATATTTATGCATGATGCCCACACCCTAGGTAGTTTCAGAACTGGAATCTCCAAATATACAGCAATTAAAATATGTATTTATATGCATAATTAGTCTTACACATCACTGCAGGGAGGTGGGCACAGGGAAGTGCTTCACCCCCATTTCAGGTTGTAACTATGAAATTAGCATATAGGCAGAATTTTTCAAATTTGCCAAAGAGACTCGAAGAGCCCTTGGACTCCCTGGAGGGAGGGGGAAAGCTCCACCTGGGAGTTTCCTGGCTGGGAGGGCATCAGGCAGGGGCAGCTCTCCTTGGTGCTCCAGCACTGAGCCTCTCCCACGGTGCTGGGGCAGCAGCCACTCCAGTGCAGCCACACGTCCTGTGCCTTCACAGGATGGGAGCTCCAGATTGTATTGTAACACCCGAGCCAGTCTTTATGCATCATGGAAGTGCTCTGTCATCTGCAAGGGACTAGCTCCTAATTCACCATCACAGCTGAGAGCTGGTGCCTGAATGCAGGGAGAGCATTTCCGTGATGCCTGCTTACCGAGTCAGTGGAAGGAGGTATGACTGCAGTACTTTAAATAAACAAGATGTGTGCACACTGATGTGGACTATGTAAATAGTCTGCATATAAAATTGAATGGTATTGTCTATGTATTTCAAAGGTCACAGGAAGTGCTAGTTTCCATCACATAGACTTTGTATATCTGCAAAGAACAAACTTGTTAGGAGTATTTTTAATCTTGGCTGAAAAAATTGTGTTTAGTAAGAGCACTTTTTTCAATTTCATTTCTATCCAGTTTGAGTAAGCTATGAATAGTTAAATAGGTTGTATGAGAAGGTGGAATTTTCATCTTTGGTAACATTTGTTTTAGTGACTCGGGTGAAAATAGTTTAATTGCCTTTCAAGTACAGCTTATTCCAACTTGTGGTTGTTTTGTTGCTGGTTGGTTTAGTTGTTTTTTTTTTTCATCTTGCTAAGTAAGGTTTGAATGACCTAATTGTGTTGTTGGAAGAAGTGTTAGGTAAAAGACTTCATTAGCTGAATTCAGTAGTTACTTGGTTGATATTTTCATTCCAGTATTCACAGTATAAGAGATTACTCTTGTATACTAGTTCATTTTTTGGTTTGTTTTGGGTTTGGCTTTTTGGTGTTACATCAGCCCAGAATAATAGACATTTCTGGATGATCCGATTTAGTCCCATTCTACTTCGTCTTGCCAGAAAATAGCTTCTTCATATTTTCTCTTAATAAGTATTCATTCTTTACAAAAATAATCCATATGGAAATTATGTTTTCCATAATTTTCCATATATGGAAATTATATTTTCCATAATTTTATTTTCCATTTTAAATTTGAACATTTAAGTCAGCAAACCAAATATTCAATTTAATATGGCTGAGTATTGAACCCACGTTCTAAAAGAAATGCATGGTTTACCATAGTTCTATATTTCAGTTTCACTTTCTGGCAGAACCATGAATGGATTTGGGTGGGATCTGTAAAGTGCTGAGTACAGTACAGCTGTTACAAAACCTACTTTATATGATTGCTCTAACTCTTGGTGTTCATCCTTCGTATGACACTTAATATGTTTCTCTTCAGAAGTTTATTTATTAATGTTCTGTGTTTTTAAATGGCGTGTTCATTCATGTGTTGGACGTGATTAATTTTTTCAGCATTGCATTTATTATGTTTGCCTTGCCCCTCAGTACATAGGATATTTGTTTGTGACCATCCAGTGAGGTGGTTTTTTTGCCAGAATTCCTTGGTTTGTTTGCCTCTTATTTTGTATATTATGGTTATTTTAAAGTGTCAGTTCTGTTTTAATTAATAAATGTAAATCACCACCTAATGCTAATTTGGCACTTGTTAACAATAAAGCAAATATGCCAATAAAGCTTCTTGTGATGTGCAATTTTTTGTAGTCAAATGTAAAATTATTTTATATGACATAGCATGCAGGTAGGTAATTTAATTTCAGTCTTATTAATATTGTGATGTCTGATCTCAGGTACACAAAGAACAGAGTTTTTTAATTGAGTGAGTTGAGATTTGGATTCCTAAGTCACCTTGAAAAACATACCAGGTATTTAAATCAGTGTGATCTGCTTATTTAAAGTTAACCCTCTATCTCCTTTATTTCCCCAACTATAATGAGAATTTAGTTTATGTAGAGCCCTACACTGTGTCATCTTTAGTATTTCTTTTTGGTTTTTTTTCTTAATAATAGAACTGTAAGGGATAGGAAGCTTGATCTGGGTTTGTTCTCCTTCATGACATTAGAGCACTGTTGTATTGATGAAATTATTAAGAAAAAAAGTAAGTTATTTATATTTTTCTTCAGAAGTTCATATATGTGAGCAGAAATTACAATAAGAGTTTGGATTGCTGATTTTTTTTTTTTTTTTTTGCTAAATATGGATGAATAGAGATCAATGCCTCTTTTCATTCATTTTTTTTTAGGGGGAACTTCCTTCTATTGAGCTCTTTAGTTTACTTGGAGAGATACAGATTTGAAGGGTAGACTATTCAGTAGAAAAGAAATTGAATGGATACAGCTGGAAAGTTGTGGTCAGTGTGTCTGCGTCCAGGTGGAGGCTGGTATTGAGTGCTGTCCCTCAGAACTCTTGTTTTGGTGCTCTTTTCATATCTTCATCAATGACACAGTGAGATTGAGTGCACTCTGAGCAAGTTGAAGGACAGGATGCCATCCAAAGGGACTGGACTGCCATGACTTTTCAAATATCATGGATGGTGACTTAGACACTTCGTCTGCCAGTTCCCTCAGAACCCACAGATGTATTGCATCAGGTCCCATGGACTTGTCCCATGGACTCTGTGCACTTTCAGGTTCTTTAAATGGTCTCAAACCTGAACCCCTTGCAAAAACATTGTAAAAATCCTTTTAATTTAAATACCTAAGTTTTTATCCTTGACACCTTCCCATAAATTCCATGTACTTCTAAATCCTGGTTTTGACCTACTCATTTCTTCTAAATCCTGGTTTTGACCTACTCATTTCTTTTCCAAATAAGTAAATAAATGCATAAGTGAAGGTGGCAGGGAGGTAAGTATTATGGTGATGATAACATGCACAGTTTTCATTCCTTTGCCTATTCCTGAAAAGCACTTTAGTGCCACATTAGTAAGTTCAGGAAACCTGAGGAAGTTCTCAAATTGAAGGAACAAATCAAAGAGCGCAAGTCAATGCATTTAGCAGTTAGTGTTTACATGTAAGTGGTGGCAACAGGAATCAGGCAGGATATTTATTAAGAGAAGTAATCAGAAGAAATCCACAATTTCATAATCACTTCATTTAAATTTCTGCTCTGGATCTCCCCTTGGTCTTTGGCCCAGGGTAGTTCTGGAATTGCTTTATTTCTCTCAAGACTTAAGTTGTGGACTGCTGCTGAAGTAACTTAAACTGACTGACCTCTCAATTTTGTAGTAGCTAATACTGCATCTGTGTATTTTTGCTTTAACTCACACTGCCTTTTGCTTGCCAAGTGGTTATTAGGAAATAAGTGCTGGCTTTCAACTGTTCTTGAATTTCCAAAAAATACCAGAACAACTGTTTGTCAGTCTCAGGGACCAACTGAATCTGCAGTCTCCCGGGTCCTCTTTCAGAAGAAAGGATTTCCAGCGAAGTCCTTACAATTGTGGTTACGTTCTCTTTATCTGCAGTGTGATACTGGGAAATGTTTCCTTTCCCTGTTCCATAAAAGATTTATGGCTTGGGGTTGGTTTCAGTTTTTTAAGGTGTTTGGAGTTAAAGTTGCTATCTCTTATATGAAGAGCTAAAGAGAATATGTGAAAGTCTCAGTCACAGTTTACAAAGCTACCCCTCCTGCATCATCATCATCATAAATACATGGGGGGTTGGAGAGGGTGTATTTCAGGAAAGCATGGCATGCTTTGCTCTTAACCTCTTCCCTCTCAGATTCAGTACAGCAATCTTATTCCAGTCAAATACATAAACTAGTGCTGTTTACAATCAACTGAGTTCTTTGAAGCACATCTTACTGCTTTTTCAGGTGTCTGTTCTGAATACCAACATTTTTACAGAGTAGTTTTACAGAAAAATTCTTTTACCACAGATAAAACAATTTATGTTAGTTTACTTCAAACCAGGAAACAACAGGCTGACTTAACTAAAGCTTTCCTGAAGCATTCAGTCCAAGGCAGATGGCTGGTATAGAAATGTTTACCTAAACTGGGCAGGTTACAAGCAGCTAAGAAATGGGTATTTTAAGACAGGAATTCCACAACTGGTCTTCAAATGACTGGCTATCTCTGAATAAACCCTAAAAAAGGAGTAATGGTAGTCAAAAAGTGAACAGCTCAATTTCACAGAAGACAAATATTTTATTACCAAAGGAGTTATATCAAAGTAAGAAACTGCAAAAGTGTAATAACTATAAAAATACTTCTATTTATTCAAAATAAAATATGAGCACTTTATTAGTTAAATGCCAATATATTATTCTCTGACAATATTCACATATTTTAAGTCATGTTTGCCTAACATCTTAAAACATGTTACATAAAATAATTGCATATGAGAAATCACAATCTGAAGCTAAGGAATTCTAGCTCCTCCTGCAGCTAACTCTGGGTTGATCAAATGAATGAGTGTAGTGCTGTTTCCAGTCAACTGAACAACTTACATTCAGGCATCTTTTTCTTCTTCCACAGGATTCAGTCTTGCCTGTGCTTCAGCCAACAGAAGCATGCTGCATCTCTCAAAAATCAGTATCCTTCCTAAGTTTTTCAAAAAGCTAACTTTTTCCCTGTTTTTCCAAACCCAAATCAGTTAGCAGACCCATCAGACCCACACCAAAACCACTTCTGTGTCAGGAGAACATATCCAAGATAATCTGCTGCTTTGGTAAATTGTTACTTTTGGTCCTTGGTGTGTTTTGCATAGATATAAAGAAACCAGCTACCTTTTTGTACTCTTTTTCTTCATCTGCAGATTCCAAGATGTTTTTTGTAAATTCCAGTCGACATGTAAGTGGCTGCTTTCATATGACAGTATTGTAAAGTTACTTGAAAAATCAGGAAATTCAGAGTAGTTTCCAGAGCACAAAGGTTGGACACAGACTTCTGCAGAGTTCTTTATTTCAAATGCTGGTCTTCTATTTCCACTTCTCGGACTTCAGCAGCTTGGTTCAGCCATTTGTGTTTCTGTCATCTCCAGGAACAAGGTACAGTAGCCTTCCATCAGAATTCTGGCACAAAGTGTTCATATAAGCGAGCAAGTTTACTTGAAGAATGCATATAAAATGCAAAGATACCAAGTAATGCCACTTCGAAAGAAAAGAGCAGGATTCACCTGGAATCACCTGGAAATGATTTTTTCAAATTTATTCCAGCAGGATCGAAGGCTAGATATATTTTCTTTCAGTTCACAAACTTCCTGGTTACATTTCTTTTTGGACTGTTCACCTGTCTCTGTATCTTCTAAACGAAATACACGTGAGCAAACCTGAAAGAGAACAGATTGTATTGTGATCTGAGAACTGCTTATTCTATTCCTGTAGCCATTTTTCAAAGCAAACCAATTGCCTTACATCTGAATACTGGAGAGACCCTGCCCATGGAACTATGAGAATGTGGCTTTAACTCAGAGCAAGTAAGGACACCTGAAACAAGTGTGTCCAACTGAGAACATGTACATACTCCACCACAGATTAAAATTTATCCTCCATGGTCTGAAGGACTCAGAAAATAAAGCCAATTGATTTGTGAGCCAAATTTTGACGATACGTGTTGAGACTAGTGGAACAAGACAGACAGTTCCAGGGGCTGGTGCTGTGCCCTAGTGTTCAAGATCTCAGCCAGACAAAACTACCCTGGTTCTTGTTCATAATCAATGACTGCTCATAATTTTTTGCTAAATTACTTTAATTGGTCTTTAAATTAAAACAGGAATCCATAAAGTTAGGCAGGAGTTGCAAGGGTGGCACTAACTTCTATGTCTTGACTGGGATACCTTTTAAGTAAGGCCAATGTTGGATTCACCAGAGGTGACAAAGCAAAATACAGACACCAACATTACTTTGAAGATCTTGTCCCAGACTGTGAGTCTCTCCACTTCAAGGAGAAAAATAAAAAGCTAAATGAAGCCCTTCTGAATCCATCTATTTAAGCACTATATTTTTGGTGCCTATGTGGAGACTTTTTGATGTTGGTTAATATTTTTGTATTCAATAGGTTACACCAAGCCACACTTAAAAGAACACTCTTCCTTTGCTACAGTAGTCAATAGATCACTGTGCTACATTTAAGTGGCACCTCAAAAGAAGATTCTGCCAAATAATAAAAAACCAAATATTATCATTCCTAATTGTTCTTGCTGAATTTGAGAGATTGTGGTTAAAATAAAGACCAAAGAGATTACAGAAAAGTGAGAATTTCACCCTAATTGTTTGTTGAGACAAACCAAATTAAACATTACTCTTAGAGTTAGTGAGAAGTTACAACTCTGATTAGACTCCAGAGAAGCTTAAATGCCTTCTTTGCACAAGTCTGGTCCTTGTCTCTCACTGGAGATTTAAGTGAAATTCAGTTCACTACTGAACCAGAGCAGGTATCTTCACCATAGACTTCCAGATGATTTTTTGAGTCTTTGCACTGGGCTTAATGTCTATTACAAGACAAATGCTATATAGAGAAAACTTTCTTTGGCATACAACATGTGCAAGATAGTTGTATCTTTTAGAGGCAGATGTGATATCTGTGTTGAAGAGCTCTAAAAAATAAGGTAAGTAGTTAAACTATTACTAAAGTTGAGTAGAACTCACCTTTTCTTTTTTAGGTCTTTCACATTTACACTGTAGAACTTGTAATGTCCCACATGAGACAAATGCTGCTTTCTGTCTAAAGGCTTTGCTGATTCTCTGCTTATTAAAGAATCTGAGCATGTTGCACGCCATGCTCTGTAGTGATTCTATTTCCTGTCAAGAGAGCAAGGAAAATGTGTCTTGAAAAGCTTGTGCACCATTAATTATTTGCAATGTTGGTTTATCTTTAAAAAACCCCAAACCCTCCATCAATTACTATTGCTTTCACTTGCTTTCATAGTGCAAATCTTTTTCAATGAAATACATAACTAATCTGACTTACCTGCCATCTTTTTGAAATATTTAAAGCAGCAATTTTTAGTAGTAATAATAGTAGTATAAGGATGTTAGGGAGAAATCACAGCTGTAATCAAATCAATTGATGCAGCCAGTCCTTTTACCAAGTCATGATAAAATCTGTAGCAACAGCTGAAAATTGTGCTTTCTGGCATTTGAGATCTGCCCAAACTACTATTTTAAAGCTTTCAGGTCTGAAGCAAAAAGCTTAGCTAATATAACTTTCTGTAGAAAAATTAAAAAATAGATTGGGAAATCATAATGTTTACTTCCATTGGCAAAAAGAAATGTGTCTGTTTTGTTTAAAAAATATAGAAGAATCTTTGTAGTAAGGAAACCCCCCCCCCCCCCCCCCCCCCACATTTCCTGGACATGGAATTGCCTAATATTTAAATGTTTAAAATGCCAATTTACTCAACACATCATATAATTCCAGATTCAGAAAACAAACCATCCTGAATATTGTGATTGACTTTTAAAACAAAATATTACCCTATCACACTATGTTATCCTGGAGTGTACAAAGAACTCATTTGGGTTTGTATGCTCTACATTCTGAAAAGTTAAATTTTACCTCAGAATCATTGCAGAAAAACACTTTGATATTTTCATATTTTTTATTCTTGCAGCACTTGTCACGATTCTCTGCAGACATATTTACCTGTAAAATATCATATATGTTTAGACATGGAAGTACTGTGTCAGTGCTCAGTCACCCTCACAGTAAAAAGCTCTTTCCTGATGTTCAGAAGGAACCTCCTGAGTGCTGGTGTGTGCCCACTGCCCCAGTCCCATCACTGGGCACTGTTGCTAAGATCCTGGCTCTGCACTCTTTGTCCTCTCACTTGAGGTATTTCTACACATGGATGAAACCCCTGTGAGCGTTCTCTCCTCCAGGCTGAACAGCCCCAGCTCTCTCAGCCTTTCCTCACCAGAGGGATGCTCCAGTCCCTTCAGCATCTTCATGGCCCTTTGCTGGACTCTCTCCAGTAGCTCCACATTTCTCTCATACTGGGGAGCCCAGAAATGGATGCAAATCTGTTCAATTTAAATCTTCATATTCTATCGAATTGCTTTGTTCTTTGGAAATTTTGAGACATGGAGCAATGTTTAAATCTTACATTTGAATTGTAACATTGAACACAGTGTTTGTCAGTGTTTGTCTCAATAAATACATGTCCCAGCTCTAAACAGATGGTAGCACTCACTTTGTATATATAATAACAGAAGATGGCCTAAGCAACATCATATGGTCTTTTGCCTGATTATAATATTTTATCAGTACTTTATCCTCTCTTGTAGTTTTTTTCTTCCACTTTCACACTCGTCATCAAGATGACAATGGAAGTCAATTCAACAGAAACTTTGTCTTCTTCAGCCTGTATCCAGACATTCCAGCTAAACCAAAGAGCTTTAAAAAAGGCAGCTCACGACAGTATTGTTTTAGATTTCTTCACTTAGCCATGCGTATGAGCACATCAGACACTTAATTCTTAAAGTTTTTCTGCAGAAATTGCCTGTATTTCAGAAGTTCACCCAAGATAAATAGAACGTTATCCAGAAAGTGTTTCCAAAACCAAGAGTTTAGGGAGTCAAATATTCACTGACAAAGGAAAAACCACAGAACAACAAAACCAAATTAAAAAACGCAAACCACCAACATCGGGAAGCCAATGCACATCTTTTCTTGTACCACAACAGATATTGCTGCAGTCGCACAGCACCAAAATTTATAATTTTATATATATATTTATATATAATCATCCTAAAAAACTATATATCCTTCACTTCATATGCTCATCCTCTCTAGTTTCCTCAGATCACCTTTAGTATAATGTACAGTAACCACATCTGAAGGCAGTTTATTGGCTGTGTCTAAACCAACCTAAGGGAAATCCTGAGCTCAGAAAAGGCATTAGTGAAAATTTAATTACATTACAGAGATCTAGTAGATGACTCACGATCCTGCTCTGCAGCAAACCCCTAGCTGCTCCAAACATCTGGCTGAGGAACTGAAAGCTATTGACTTTGGCTCTGCAGTTGCAGGAAAGTACCTGCTGGGGAGTTGCTATCACCCACACAGCATGCATATTATTTGCTGTTAATAGTGACAATGCACTGATTTGCTGTTATATAGTGACAATACACTGATTATACATAGAAGACATATTTCTCTTAAAAGGTGAAAAGTAAAGAAACTTACACAGTAGTTGCTTGTGTATGTCTTCTAGGAAGTAAAAGCTTCAGAGCTCAGTACATTCCCATTAGTTTTCACAAACATTAATTCATGAAGGTTTCGTTTATGTATTTATTTTGATACACAACATCAAGCTCCGTCCTACAACAGGACAGTGGCAAGGCATTGCCCTATCCAGGCCAGGACAGACCCCCAGCCTCCCTGACCCTGCATCTTGAGCAGGGCTGGGATGCACCTCATGGATCTCCACCACCAGAAGGCAGCAGGATCTGCCTCCCAGAGGTTGTTATTCCTTCGTATCATTTCCTCTTATAGGTCAGCTGTCTTCTAACTGCTCACCAAGAGAGTTTGGTTTTGTTCTCCAGGGAATACTTGTCTTTGTCAGAAATATGACAGCAAACTAAAGGGAATATTCACCTATTCTAATATGGCCACTAATATTCTCCCCAAATTTGATGCCTCCTTCAGGATAAAGACATTTATCTGTAGAGAAATACCTTCCTCTCTTCATAATCTCAACCAACATAACATAATTAAAATGTTAAAAGATGATTCCCTGAACAGCAAGGCATTTTGTTTCCAGATGAGGGTTGATGTGTCTTGGGTTGGAGGCCACTGCCCATAATGCTTTGAAGGATGGTGGTAGTTCATTAGTGTGAAGAAATGCAATAACTCCTGATTTCTCCCTCTGAAAAAGGCTGTATATTACTTGTATTTCATGCAAATAGATCTTGATTTAAGACTGCAGCAGTATGGTGAACTCTCATTTAGTGACAACCTGTCAGGAAAATCCCATTTTTTGGTGGGAATGCCTCTACTAATACAACTGTTTTAAGTGTTCCCTCATGGAAGTGTTCTTGACAGATGAATTTAATTGCTAATAATTAATGAGGAAGAATTAGGCGGTAAATTTTGGGCATGGACTGGTAAACTGTTAAGAAACTATTTTACAAAGCTATAATAAATGTGGCTCATAAAGCCATAATGGAGAAGATTTACACATGAGAATGTTAAGCTTTTCTCTGCTGCTATCTAGAAAAGATAATTTTTGTTGGCTAAACAAGATATATTAATAGGTACAAAGAAACCTATTAAGATACAAACAAACTTTTACTGTCCATTAAATACTTTGTATTCAATGGACAACATAAAACTTCAGTCAAGAACTCTAGTAGAACAAATTACAAGTGTAATGCTTTCTTCTCTTGATAAAAGCATATGAAATTACTTTAGAAAAGTCATGAAATTACTTTAGAAAAAAGTACTTTCTAATCAAATCTATGATGTATGGCCAAATAGTACATGTGTCTAACTACATAATGCACAGGCACAAAAAACTGTATCACAGTATTTGTACATGCAAATAGGCACTATCCACAGACTTCAGGGATTTTAAAGAGACTGAATTGTTGCACCCCCCTCAAATAAAACCATCATTCCAGCATAATGTGTGACTTTAAATTGGTCTTTTGTCATGTTTTAGCATTAGAGCTTTTATTATTAATTGTTAGTACCTAGAAATAATCAACATGTTTTGGAAGCCCAAGAGCTACTACCTACCAGCTCATTGATGTCGTGACTTAGTATATTCTCATACTTCACACGGATTTCTGTTGTTTTATTTCCCATTGCGCAAGTAGATGCATTCACTGGAGACAGAACAAGGAGCAGTGGCAGAACTGGTAAGGTAGATCTAAAAAAGGCTGGATTACAAGAAGAACAGTTAGGTACATGTTAGTTAAAGTCACAGACTGTGTGCTGCATTAACAAATACATTCTGTAATTTGTTAAAATAGTTTAAAAGGGATCTTTGTACAACCAAATGACTCGTGCCTTGCTAGAGGGAAGGATTCACCTCCAGATTAAGACACTCTTTGAGTGTCTAAACTCCCCCATACCCCAAGATGATTCAGCCAGTGTGGATAAGTGTTGTGGTGTTGTTGAGGGTCCCCAGGATGAGGTGAGAGATGAGAATTTGACTCCAAGTTCTCAGAAGGCTGATTTATTATTCTATTCTATTCTATTCTATTCTATTCTATTCTATTCTATTCTATTCTATTCTATTCTATTCTATTCTATTCTATTCTAAGAAATTATATACTAAAACTATACTAAAGAAAGAGAAAGGAGACATCAGAAGGCTAGGCAATAATGAATAATAAAAACTTGTGACTGACCAGTGTCCAACATAGCTGGACTGGGATTGGTCATTAATTAAAAACAATTGACATGGAACCAATCAAAGATGCACCTGTTGGTAAGCAACCTCCAGACCACATTCCAAGCAATCAGATAATTATTGTTTACATTTCTTTTCTGAGGCTTCTCAGGAGAAATATCCTGGCAAAGGAATTTTTCAGAAAATATCATGGTGATAGATAAGAGCCTACAGCTACTGAGCTGACCAGCTACTTGGTGAGTGCTTGGGCTGAATTCATCCTCAGGGTTCACTGCAAGCATTGAATTTTATTGGACCATAACCACATTGGACACATGTAGAGGAGTGTTTTAATCATGTATGTTTAGACATTCAAGTGTCTTAACCTGCAGCTGAATCTCATCTTGACTGTCCCTTTTTCCTTTGATAACTTCTACAGATCCCCATGAACACAGCTCTATAACAAAGGTGTGTTTAAACATATTTTCAGGCTGACCAAATGTACAAATCCATGCTACTGGCCATAACATGACATAAAGCAGCAACACAACCTTCTCCGCAAGATTTCTGCAATCTTTCTGAGCAAACTTCACTGCCCATCACTTTGTTTGTCCCTGTAGTGGACTGCCTTCTTTTGCTCTGACCCCTGGTCTGTTGTCTTTGTATGACATCCAGGAAAACATGAGGTCTGTGAGGATGGGCAGAGAGAAAAGACTGAAACATCAGAAGAGCCTGAAGAGACTGACAGGAGGCTGCAGGTGACTCACCTGGTACAGGGAAAGTAGGAGACCAAGTACATGATAATACATGATTAGGAATAATTGGACTCTGGCCTATTGATAGTCTGGCTAGGATAAAGTTTCAATTTAAGGTTTGGGAAAAAAAAAACCCAAAGGTAGAAATTTGTGATGGAGGACTAGCAAAGATCACAGCAAGTTCCTGGAGGAGTATGCTGTGTTTCTGCCCATCTTCACCACTGAGTAAGAACAACTGCATACGGAGTAGCTGTGGGATAGCAGCCAGGAAAGGAAGAGGGGATGCCCTGGCCCTAGCTGCTACTTTCCTTCCTCTCTGTCAGGGATGGGCTGTTGGGTACAGCCAGTCCAGCACTCAGGAGATGGGCATCTCTGGCCCTGGGCATCACAAGTAAATCACAGCCTCAGAGAGCAATTTTGAACAACTAAGAAAACAGCAATAAAACTTGACCATAATTTGCATTGGCCCACCTATATTCTGCAATGCAAGAACCACAGGCACACCACATGCTCACTGCCATTAAACAAAACAGAGTGCCTTACAGCCCATCCCAGCCAACTCCCACCACACACATCAGACTGAATCCTCAAAGAAGAATGCATGCTTTTCCTGACTAGTGAAGCCCTCTCTTTCTCATAGATTGCATGTGAACATGTGGTTATGTACACCTCTGTCCTAGAAACAGGAATGGAAAAATTTTACCTGTACAAGCTAAATCAAAGAATTCTTGAGCAAGCTGCCTGACAAATTCTAATTGGAAATTTCATGGGCTGAAAACCAGATTTTCTGATCTTTTCATATACTGATCAACTGAGGTCTATTAATGTCTCAAGAAATCTAGCCTGATGAGCTAAGTGAATTTAAATGGATCCTACATGTAGTAAATTTAAAAACTCTGCAAGGTGACTCTATTATGATCTTCAAGCTCCAAGGGGACTTCCTGACTTCCACAGAGCTTTATCTTTGTAAATCTCTATGCTAACTATATCTCTGTTGCATGATTTATCAGTTTGAAGGACTAAGATTTAGTATTTTAAAAGACACTCACAAAAAACATTGAAGAACTCAATTATAGGGCAACATTTTTCCAATCTCCCATTGCACCTCTTGATTCCAGTGCAAAAGATGAACTGCAATGCTCGTTCACCAATAGGGTAGTACAAACAATTTGGATATGCTGCTTCACAAACACACTTGAAGAGACAAAAATAGCAATTCTCTAAATTAAAACAATCTGACCCCACCACTTTAAACTTGGCTTGTGGCTTGTCCAGCAACAAGCAGAGATACGAGATAAGATATTGTACAGATCACCAATCTTTTTAAAATGAGGAAATTACAGAATAAAAGTAGATCACATATTGCACACTCATGAAGTCCCTTGAGCCACTGCAGGATGGTGATCACATTTTTTCAGACATTCCTAAATGAGTCCTCTGGAAAAAATATTACACAAGTGACAAAAAATTCTAAGAGATGTAAACTGAAAATTGAAAGGGGTTTTCTTGAAGTTAGGTAACTTCGAAAGAATGGGAGTTTATGGTGCTCCATATGGCCAGCAATTCAAAAGAAAGAGAGCATCACTGGTAATAACCCATCTTTCCAGTAAACTCCCTGAAACTCCTAAGTCATATCTGGAAAGCCCCAAAAATTCTCCTAGAAAAGCCAGGAAGAGCTAATTTTCCAGTATTTCCACATATTTAAAAAAAATTTAAAAAATAACCCAAAAAAACCCCTCAAGAACCCAAACCTCTTGGCTTTTTAACATTAAAACACCCTCCTGTGCATACACCCCGAGGCACGTCCTCGGCGGCACCCAGCGGGACCCTCGCAGCAGCCCCGGTGCCTCACAACCCACCCCAATCTCGGCGGGCCGCTCACTCTATCCCCTTCCCTTCTCTGCAGCCCGCAATTCCCGCGGAGAACCGGTCACTGCCCTTCTTTTCCCTGCGTCCCGCTGGACCCGTTCGGAGGGCGGGCGGGCGAGCGCTCCCGCCCGGGGGCGAGGCACCCCCGGCGCTGCGCCGCACCTGCTCCGGGGGCACCCGCGGGGCTGCAGGTGCCCACGGGAGGCAGGTGCCCACAGGAAGGAAGGTGCCCACGGGAGGCAGATGCCCACAGGTAGGGAGGTGGCCACGGGAGGCAGATGCCCACGGGGGGCAGATGCCCACAGGGGGCAGATGCCCACGGGAAGCAGGTGCCCACGGGAGGCAGGTGCCCACGGGAGGCAGATGCCCACGGGAAGCAGGTGGCCACGGGAAGCAGGTGCCCATGGAAAGCGCGGTGGGAGCAGCGCGGAGCGGCGCGGAGCAATGCCTCCCGCAGCTCCCCCGCCCAACGCTGTCCCGCTGCCTCTGCCATTCCCGAGCCGCCCTTCCCGGCAGCAGGCGTGATGGGAACCGGACTCTTTTACTTTCATTCTGCGGGGTAAAGAGAGAGAAAAAAAAAGCAAAACTGGGAATTTCCCCAGCCGTCACCAAGGGTTTAAAAGGCACCGGGAAGTACCACGCCGGCAGAGCAGGCGGGACGGCGGGGCCGACGGCTCGGAGGCAGCGGAGCAGGTGAGAAGCCAGCGCGGCCGCGGTGCGAAGCGGCGCCAGTCCGGGGTCAGGTGAGGCGGGGCGCCTTCTGCGGAGCGGGGCGGTGCGGGGCGCACTCCTTACCATGGAACATGGTCCGTGCGGAGGCTGTCGGGGAGCTGCGCCGACGGGTCCGCGGTCATGGTGGCGGCGCCGCCTCGGCCATGACGCCCGCAGCCCGCGGAGCGCCGCGCAGGGGCCGGGAGGGGCCGGGCCGGGCTCAGCAGCCCCCCGGCGCCCGCCCGCCCGGGGGGACCGCGGCGCTGTCCGAAGCGGCGGCGGGACGGCCGGGCTTTGCCTTTCCCATGGGGCTCCGCCGGCCGCGGCTACTTTCACTTTCTGCTCCGCCGCGGCGGTGCTGCCCGCGGGCCGGCGGCGGGCGCGGGCGGCTGCGCGGCCCCCGGGACGGGCGGCATCCCCGGAGCGCCTCGGGCCGGGCGGAGCGGCAGTGGCGGGGCCGGGCTGTGCCGGCGGGGATTACATAGAGCCCCGGCTACACGCCCAGTGAGTGCCGTGTGTGCGGCCGGGGAGGGAAGGATGGATCTTGGCACTGCGCGTGGAAAGAGCCGCTCATCTGAGGGGAGGATATCCTTGGGAAAAAAAAAAAAAAAAAAAAAAAAAAAAAAAAAAAAAAAACCAACAAAAAAAACAAACCAAATCACTGCATCACTGCGTGTTGTGGAGTCGCTTTTTCAGAGGAGAGCGGCTTAGCTTGAAAGCTGATGCGCTGCCCTTTCGCTCCCTCAGCTGCCCTTGGATGGGTTGTGGAAGGCGGGACTGCCAAGAGGGCTCTGTCTCCGGTCAAGGGTTACCCCAGGCTGTTGGCAAGGGCTCAGAAGCGAAAGGTGGATGGTTTCTGCACAGTTTGTCGTCTACGCCCTTTCCCCCCCTACCCTCCCCCGTTCTCTTCGCCCGCAAAATCATTTTGTGGCATCTGAAAGGATTGAGAAAGAATGGTGGATGGCTCAGGAAGGTGTTTCAGCCTGGAAGACACCCAAATTCTGTAAGGCAAAAGGGTAGAAAGATGTGGTTTTCTTGGTGAATTCAAAATGCAGAAATTTTCGTGTGCAGTTCAAAAGGCTTGGAATAAAACAGGCTATTAAATATCTTAGTAGAGTCCCCTTCACATGTCCTGCCCAAAAACTTTCTGAGTTCTGCATCACTCTTCCTGCTCTACTGCATGAGCACAGAGAGCTGATTCCATAACCCCTGTTTCTTACCAGAAGAGTGCTTTTCTTAGGGGAGATAGATACTGAGGTGAGAATATTAAGGAGCAAATATATGGAATGCTCAGGGTGGTTTCCTCCCATTCTCTTGAACTGAAATTGTGCTGCTTCCTTCCTGTGTGAGGAGGTCCTTCATCCCTGTTAGACTCTGCTTTAGATTGGCCATACATTTCTCATTTCTTTTTCTTTAGAAAAGAATTTAGTCAATTATTCTTCAAAAGTATTCAGTCAAGATTCAAGAGAGAGGAGGTTTTCCACCCCTTCATCTTTGAGCTGCTTGAATTCACTAATGATTGCCTGTGACTACGATTTGGGCAAAGAACAGGGATCAGTATCAACACAAGGAGCGCCTGTACTTGCTTGTTCCTTAAATGAGTGCCAGCTTGGATGTGATGTATTGTTCAGTTCTTGAATTTGAACAAGGATTTTGCCTCTTTCATGGCTAAATTATCTAGTTCTTATTGTGTCTTAAGTTGTCACTTTTTTGCTTGTTTTCATTTACTGTTTTCTTTTTTCTCTTCTGTCAAATATTGTCTGAAAACATCTTTGTGCATTTCAAATTGCTGTCATGTGTGACTCAGAGAATGCCACAGGACTCTTCTTTTGGGGAGAAATTAGTACCTGGTGTAATGCAAGCAAATTTGTGAATATCTGTTCTGTGGTCTGGTACTTAGAGACTTGCACTTTCAATAGTCAAATGTTTTGAAAACTCTGCACTGTGAAGCTCCAGCCCCACAAAACTGTGTCACCAAAATCAACTTTCCTTTCAGGCAAGTAGTTCTTCCAGTTTCTTACAACAGCACATGTGTGTTCACAAAATGAGATAGTTTATGCAGATTGTCAGGGCACAAAATATAAAGGAAAACTTCTTTAGCTTCTTCGGTTATGTCAGTTTTCTGGCTGAAATGTTGGGAAAACTGGTAATTGCTTCAATTTAAGTTTTTCCTTTAAATAATGTAATTGATGGAAGAAGTCCGTGTAGTAGCTTAATGTCTTAATTGAAACATGACTGAAAGGTGATGTTGCAGTGTTTTGCAAGAGTTTTGCTCTTTTCTTCAGAAGTGGCAGAATTTTTTTTGTTTTGGTTTGGGGTTTTTTTGGGTTTTTTTTGGTTTTTTGGTTTTTTTTAAGATGAAGTCTGGTAAATGTATGGGAAACTTTTTATTCAAAGTGACAGACAGATGGTGTGATCTGTACTTTGCCCCATATCATGTGTTTAGATCCCAGTCAATCCCTCTTGTGTGACCTAACCCTGGACCGTGGCATGGACTTGTGATAAAGATGCTATTTGATGTATTTGTATGTAAAATATTAAAACTTTGTCTGTAACTTTTAAGTGGTTTTGAAAATATCTGGAATCACTATATGCATTTTGTTTTCAAAGTGTTTCTTTTAGTGATTTAGGATTATTTTGGGGCTTCTCTCTGAAAAGATTACTTGCCAAAAGATCAAATTCAAGTGTTCAGAAGAATTCTGTATTTTTTTAAAGGAAAAACAAACACCAACCAGTAGAAAAATTAAAAGAAGGAATTTCAGATTGATTAGGTGAATATTGTCCGAACAACCCATTTTAATCAAGAAATCATGAAAAGATCCTGAACATATAAAAGTCTATCCCAAGTCTATACCTTGTTTAAATGACTGGTATCACTTTACCTGTTTTGCAAAACACAGTTGATGCCGAGCTGTAGTTGAGACTTCTTCCTCTGGAGTGGAATTAAGCTGCAGCTTGTCTGGGGCTGTGGGTAAAACCTTTGGAGGTAGAATAAAACTGAAATATTTCTGTAGAATTTCCGAGACATTAGGTGTCCCACTTCACTTTCACACCTGGAGAATTTACAGAGCTGACTGTTTTAATAGGAGATATATTGGCTTTATTATGTAGATAATTTGATAAGTAAGATTCCAAATAATCAGTCTCTGGAAAGATGTAATCCAATGCAGGGCATTGCTGCAAATGTGTGTAGTTTTCTCTTTCACCCTATTTTTAAAAATAACTTTTTAAACCATAAAAGAGAGTACTGCAAATTGTGTATGTAACAACTGAAGGGCACCAGTAATTTTAGCTGTTTGTGTATGAACATATGTCAGTCACGTTCAATGCATTTCCTCAAGACAGTTTCTCTAAATGAGTTTAAATTTAGAGATCCTCCTGACATGGTCAAATTCATTCTTAGAAAAGCAGGCATTACATATTAACCTCTACCAGAATACTAATATTGTTACATGAGAACTACATGATTGCAGAGCACATAATTTCTTGTTAAAATTCAGTTCTCCAAAGACTAAGTACATCTGAGATTGTTGCTGTCTTTTCCAGATGTTGCTTGTCAGCTTGAAAAGCTCTTTTGATCCTGACTTTAGATTTTACTTTAGGCTTCTTGCAAACTCACACAGTACCATTAGTGAATTATTAGTATTGTTGAATAACATTAGTTAAAGAGTTATAAATATTTTTATGGCATTTTGGAATAAAAAGTATGTGCTCCAGTTGTCACAAACTGGTGGAGTTCAGGAAAGTGACCACTGTTATGCTCTTATTTTTGAGAGTAAATATGTCTTATAGTTAAATTTATTGCAACTAACTTGAGGGGGGTGGGGAGAAAAGGAGATATATTGGCCCCCACTCCTTCCACAAGAGAATCCCTGCATAGCTGGGGTTCAGAGTTATGTTTATTGTGCACCCAAAACTTTCATGGATGCTCAGGTCTGGGAAGTTCTAATCTTCTACTGTATTTGGGCTAGACCAAGGGACCTAATATTATCATGGCACTAGAACACCCACATTTTATAAATTATTTTTGGTACTTTTTGCGTACAAATAGTTTGTCCTGTCACTGAGGTGAGCACTGAAAAAACCACTCGAACTGACTGATAAACAGGTTTTAATGTGGAATTAGATCTTACATTCTTTCAAATGTAATGTATGGATCTCTTTTTCTTTGGCGAGAGTTAAAGAAAAAAAACATTTCTGGAAAACTATTAAGATAAAATTTGTGGGTGTGTGGGAAACTGACAGGAATGTTTTGTTATCAAGCTGCAGAATAGAAGGGGTAATTACTTTCTCTTCCTGTCTTCCTGTGCAGGATGATGCCAATAAAGATTTTATCAGGAGTGATATGGCAAATAAGCGAATTTTCAGAAATCACCGCTAGGAAGGGGAGGTATCCCAAGGGCAGCGCTACTGGTGCTGAGGAGATGGTGGCAATCAGGCTCCTCACTCCTGGCTGCCAGGGCTCTGCCCCAGTGCAGGGGGGGCAGAGCCCTGGCAATCAGGCTTTGCCCCAGCCTCCCCAGATTGGTGCCTGCTGGTGCCTGGGGTGTGCCCAAAACCCAGCTGGGACTGTGCCCTTGGGTCACATCGTCGGCTGGCGGCAGCTCCAGCGGGACAGTCCTCCTCACCACACCAGGTTTTGAGCTGATTCTTGTTTGTTTCAGTGCCTCAGATGAGGCTGAATGTGGGAGAAATGAATATTTCAGCCAGGAAAAATTATGAAAATCCTGTTCCTGCTTTAGAGAGGCACAGAAGAAAGAAGGGGTTGGGTGTTGGTTTCTGTCAATGCATATTCTTCTACTTTTCCAACTTTAATAAGAGCCTTTTTAGGGAGGAGGGGAGGTCTGGTAACAGCAATAATCATTGCAGATATTAACCCATATTGAAATTTTGACAATTTCATTTTATTTCAGGGTCATGAAATTTCCTTTGGGTTTGGTGTTGCGCTTTGAAGGGTTTATTTTCCAAAATTATAATGAAATATTTTTTTATTATTTGATTAAACCTATGTGTCTTAGTGGTCTTTCTTTTTATAATGTTATATATACAAGTACAAAAATGCATTTATTGAACTCTTAAATTTTCTCCTCTCCTTCATTGCCCATTATTTGCTTTGAGAAAATGTGATAAGTGAGTTGATTTCAGGCAAACTGTCCCTGCAACAGTACTCAATTTCATCTGGTTTTTAGCTTTTCCTTTTTTTTCTTTTAATATGATTTTAAATTTATTTTTTTTAAGAGAACTGGAAGTCTTCCTCCTGGTTTTAAAGCAGCCAGAAAATCACCCTGAAAAATCACAGCAACTTAATTGGAGCCACTGTGAAAGGGAATCAAATTAAATATCTACAAATTTTTTAGAAGCAGAAAAACTACCTGAGGAATGAGTGTCAGGTCTTAAATATTGGAAATAAGATACAGGTGCTAAAGGTTATTTTTATCCTTGCTTTGGATTAATAAATGTCTGTGTTCGATTACAGTTCCAATGAAGGGTTTAGGTATGTTACTAAATTAATTAAAAGACATTTTTTCTCCATTTGAAAGAGGTATTGGAAGGGGGGCGGTTAGTTTTTCTTTGGTTTTTCCTGTAAAGTCTCTTCTCTGATTAAATGTTTATTTTAGGAAGAAATATTCTGTGTCCTTTATGCATAACATAAAGCTGACTCCTTTTTCACAGTGCAAAAACTTGCTTAAGTGTGATGAATTCTGTGAACTTCAGGGCTTTTTGATTTTGCTAATCATACCTTTCCAGCCTTGGTATGGTTTTGCTTTATCAACTTTCACTTGATGTAAATCAATCCACCTAAAATACCTTATGAGATGTACTCTTTACTATCAAGAAGCTGCATTTATGACATAATGATAAACTTTCCTGAAGAGGAACCCTGTTCTTAAAACAAATTTAATTAAAAAAAAAATCCATACAAATGGTTTGAATACAATACAATGGTTTAAAATAGAGAACTCTTATTGTAAGTGTGGATTTTGTGGGCCTAATCCTGCAACCTGTGCCTGCTTAGCCCCAGTTTAACATACCTAGCTTGGATGCTTGATTGTAAGCAAAAGATTAACTTGCAGATTTGAAACTTGAACGTTGAAATTTCCCCTTTGAAGATTTGAATTATTTCTTACATTTATTTTGCTGCTGTCTGGAGTTGCCCTGAAATAATTCCAAACACATTTCTATCTTTGAAGATTACAAATTATGTTTTAATAGTAGTGGAAACATTACAAATGTGCCTTTCTTCCTTGAGTATGTGATCTGTGTGTGGTTAGAGTGGGAGGGGGTGGATAAGAAAGAGAAAAACTACAATTAAAATATGATCTAATAATGCAGTTTGCCCAATAAGCATCACCTGGCAAATCAAAACTGTCAGTGCACGCTGAGACTTGAATTTCTTTTTTGAACAATGTATGCTTGTATATTTCATTAAGATCTAGCCACAGTGTTTCGTAAGAACAGTGTGCAGGTACTGTGTTTTTTGTTTTATGTATCCATTTCAAAGGGCTGAATTTGAAACAATGAATGGATATGTGTGTGCTTGTTCTGAGATATTTGGGCCTTTTATGGCCTTTGGTTTCTGTTGTTTCCCTCGGCAGAGATAACACCACTAGCTCTAAGAAAATGACCTGAAATGATTCTAACCTACAGAAAATTGATCAAATAATGATGTGAGCTATGAAACAAAAGGAAAGGAATGAGTGCCAGTAGTAGATTTTTTTTTATTGTTTTAAATTGCATTCACAAATTGTACCCAAAATATTCAACAGTGGCATTTTTCAGAATGATGATGAAGACTCAAGCTAAACATGACTGTTGAGACTCTCCTTGCCTTGCATCCACAATTACTACTGTCTAATTAATCAGTCTTTAATAGGCTGTTGTGATTTCAGAAACATATTCTTGAATGTCCCACCTTGCATTGAAGATTTGGGCCTCTTTCAAGGTATTAAAAAGGCATGTAATTATGAAGAAACAACACCAATAGGAGATGTAGATAATAAAGGTTGGTATACTAATAGTAAAGGCTTCCTGACTCTGCAGTCTTTAGCCCCTTCCTCTCTAGAAGTATTAAAGAAATATACTACACACCTCTTAGCTCTGATCCCTGGTTTATTTGTTGGAATTCTGGGCCCTACAGTTTTGGAAGGAAAAATACCTGGCCAGTAATTCACAAGTTATTTCACAGACAGAGTTCCATTTTGCCACGTGTTTTATTTGATGTGTTTTTATTGGGGCACTGAGCAGCTGTGGCATTTTCTCTGTGTGTCACACCCAGCGTTATCTGTTATCTTCCCTGACCCAGATGATACAATTTAGTGCCTTTTGTCTGTGTATGGCTAAGATTAGGGCAAGGCTGTGAGCAAGGCAGCTGAAGATGTGTTTAGGTAAGACTGTGTGACTGGGACATCTCAGGAGGTGAACGGGGGTTTCAGCAGGGAGTTGAGGCTCTCTTTGGGAATGCTAGTCCACCACTGGCGACCTGGGCCCCTAAATCAGGAGGGCTTGTGGTGGAACTGCAGTATCTTCCACAGAGACTTGCAGATACTGTGACATCATACACACTGCCTTGAGCTGCTTCTGAAGAACACCCTGGCAAGAGATCCTGTGCCACAGCGTTCACACATTTGTCTTGTGATCCCTGAAGGGACTTCTGGTACAGCAAATGCAGCCTTACTTGGGGCACTCCTAGGAAAATACCAGTCTCAAATCCATGGGACATTCTTCTGCACTTATCCTGCCCCAGCTTCATGTTCCTGTGCCCTGCTCTGGTTTTTTTGAATGCAAATACTTTACCCAGTGGTGGTCATAGCACATCTTGTGAACCTGGACAAGAGTCCTCCCCAGTGCCAGCTGGTGAATATGGTAGCACCTTTGCTTCCATGGATTTGGACTAAGGTGTTCACGAGATGTAAGGACTACTTCCACTCATTGCAGATCCTGGGACACAAGCTCAAATTGCTGTCCCCCTCCATTTCCCTGGTGTGTAAACCTTTCCTCAGTGGGAATCAGAGCTCACTGTTACTATTTGGCAGGTAGAAGAATGGGAACTTCCTTAGTTTGTGTGCTTTTAGTTTCTATGGGTTTCTATGTGAGTCTGGGAGACAGATACAAAGAAAGTACCAAATTTTCTGACTCTTGTAAAGGAATAAAAGAAATTTTTACTGTTGCATAAAGCAAGACACCTTGGCTTGTTAGCACTTGGAGATAGTAAATAGAGAATGGACTCAGAAGAAGTTTCACACAGGGTCTCAGTATGGTGATAGCAAGGCCAGGTCAGCTGAGGCATTGACCAACCTCCTGTAATGGAAGGTGTCCCTGCCCACAGCAGGGAGGTTGGAAAAAGATGATCTTTAAGGTCCCTTCCCAACCCAAACTATTGCATGAACTCTCTTGATCCCACAGCAGCCAAGGACCCTGAAGCCCCACTCCTGCTGCCTCACCATAACTGAGTAAAATAGCAGAAACAAAGCAGTGCTATGCAAATGGGTTACAAAATTGTTTAAAAGCCAAGTTTGTCTCCCAAGAAGCATTTTAGTCGATACAGTGGAGCATATGAAACTGTGAAGACAACATCATATGAGAGTTTGGACTGGAATACCAGAAGTATTCCAGTCCAGTTCCTTTGATGCTGAATTGCACAAAGAACAACATGAGTACATCATGGTGCATGGGCATCGCTGCCATCACCCCCAGTAAGGCTCCATCTCCCAGGGACTGACTTCTCTTGGGCTGGGTTCTCAGTGCACTTTGGCAGGTGGCTATTAGTGTGTACACAGCTAACCAAGAGCTGCTTATCACATGGGATTACCAGCTTTTCCATTTTTCTCCTTCAAAGATTATCAGTCTCTTCCTATTCTGTCCTTTCTGTTCACACTGTTTGGAGTCAATGTGTGGCACGAGGCTGTAACAAGTCAAGTCACAAGTGTCCTTTGGTCATCTAGAAGCCACCTGAGGAAGGATTCTGGAATAACTTTGAACCAGGTTAAAAGTTAACCAGAAGCTTAACCTCCTGGAAAACTGCCTCTCCCTGATTCTGTCTGTGGATGCCACGGGACAGAGAGAGAGAAACAGCAAGCGTTTCTCACAGCAGCTTGTGAGAGTTTCCAGGGAGTTGTAAGGATGTAATAACTTGTTAAGTATAAACAATCTGCAGGTGGTGTTTTTCTACTTTGTCTCTCTGTTCTTCTCAAGGATGGTGTGTGAGAAAGGTGTTTTTGTTAACTAGCCAATCAAATAGAATGTATCCCATCACTCCATATAAACCGTGTGGTTCTCTTGAATAAAGCCTTCCTTGCCCTTTCTGCAGTACTGCCTCTCACCTGTTCCTGTGTCATTCTGGGCCCAAGAGTGACACTGTCAAAAGATCTTTTTGGCCATTCACCTGTAAAGAAGCTCTCCATTGTCAGTAACTTCTGGCTTGGCAAATTACCTAGGAGCCTGTCAAGAAAACTTACATCCTACAGTGACCTATCAAGCTTTTCTACATCCCAGATGGAGATCTACCCAGGCATTGACCAGAAACTGATGTCAGAAATTGATCAGAACAAGACAGGACAGCCCCATTAGGGAGGGGGAACTGGATGACATCCTTCTGCTCCTTGCCTGGGGAGGTGTTTCCAACATAAGCCTGAGAAAGTGATCAAGATGTTCTCCACAAGGCACATCTATAGAAAATTCAATGGGATGCCAGCTTCCCTCCCTTGGATATCTGGATTCAGTGGGATACCTGCCTCTCAGATTATTCTGCTGACAATTAAGTCTATTATATGCCCTTTTCTAGAAGTATTTCAAAAAGATGCCCGGTCCAAAAATTTTAGAAGTGCTCAGGATTGTCAAGATTGGAGTTGCAACTACCAAGCCCTGGAGCACAGCTTGGGTGAGTGGCTTAGGTAGAGGATTAGGAGGATTATCCAAAGGCGAGGCAGTGGCTTAGGAGGACTATCCAAAGGCAAAGCAGTGCCAGACCAGCTGGTAAGAAAGTTATCAAATACTCAGGAATTCCTTCCCTCTCTTTTCATTCCTGTGCCCAGGGTGTGCACCAGGGATGGATGGCTTCATGTGCCAGCCTGAGAGGGCTGAAAGGGAACTGGCTCCATGGGAATGATAAAGTGTCCCATGTTCACAGGGAGCTGGGATGTGACAACCTCCCCTTCCCAGATTTTCTGCACAGTTTGTGGGCACGGGGAAGTAGAAGGCTACAGCATTTTCGGTTTTGCTACAGAAACACTTTGTGAGAATACTTTTTGGTTATCTTGCCTCACCACAGACACAAATTGAAGAATATAAATAAGGCAGATTCATATTTCTTTTAAAATAATGTTTAAAACAATAGCAAGAAGGTGAAGTGTACTTGATTTTTCTGCTGCAACACTAAATATTAAAATGTTGGAGATCCCCCTTGGAAAAGCTAAAGGGCTAGCTGTTTTTTTCCCTTATCAGTTCTCCTCACTCTGTAGGGAGCCTGCCAGAATGAAATCAGTCTGGTGATAACTCTTTCTTCAGAGATGGCCTGAAGCACAGATGTGAGTCTGGTTATCATGGCAGGAGATGGGCTGATGGCTGGGTGGCATGGAGGTGGGGTTCGTTCACAACTTTCCTGTGCTGACTGCCCCAGGGGTAAGGGATGAAGCTCTGCTGGCCTGGGCCATGTGTGCCTGTCAGGGACTGAGGCACTGCTCAGCACCTTGAACTCTTACAATGTGTTGGCATCACTGCACTCAAAGGAAACAAGGAAAGAAGTTGTTTGAGAATAAAATGGCAAAGCCATGCATAAGTGTGTAGTGTCAGCCACAGCCAGGTCCCACAAAGGTTTTTCCTTGTTAAATTACATCTCCACATTTGGCTGTTCCTGTCTGAACAGGGACACCAAATAAATGGGAGGAGGAGAAGGGGAAGGAGTGGAAGGTCTGGAAATGACTTTCCCCTTTCAGGCAGGCAGCTCTCTGCTTGGTGCCCTGGGTGTGGTGGTGCCACATGTGAAACCCTGCCACGTGCCACATGGCAATCAGACAGAGGCAGCAGCTAAACAAACCAGTGAGTCAGGTGAGAAATGTGCCTGAAGCAGGGCAGGCTGCAAGGGGTTTGGCAGCGTGTAGGAAGGTGCAGTGGCTGCTGCACAGGTTTCTGTGCCTCACAGTGATTTCTGGAGCAAGGCTCTAAATGACTTTAGCCCCAAATTCTCGAAATTGCTAATATGTTGCCTCGCTTAGGAGGAGAGTTCTGCCTGTTGGTGCTCTCCACAGGGCTTTTAAAAATTGAATTGTCCGTTTCTTACAATTTGAAAACACTTTTGGAAGTGACGCCTGAGATTGACATACAGGTTTTGGGTTTCAATATCTCTGTAATAAGTGCTGAAGAATTAGGAGATTAAAAAATTTGCACAAGTGCAATAAAAGTGAATAAAGAATGTTTCTCTAAGTCAGATGTCTTTATCTTCTATTATTATAAGGATATCTCAAGTGTCATCCTTTACTAGTATCTTCAAAAAAAAAAGGTTGAGCATCTTTTTTTTTTTCCCCAAGGCTACTTTGAGGGGAGGAATTAGATTAGAACAGAGATTTTTTAAGCTGGAACACTCCCTGCACCCCCCTCCCAATTTTTTTTACCATTAGTTATATGTAAAATTAATGATCCAAGATCTTCTTGGCTCCTGCTTTCTTCTTATGTCCCTTTACCTTTAAACTGAATAAAGAGGACTGTTCCCAGCCTGAGAATACTATTGATAGATTCTTTTAGGAAAATCTGTGTAAAAACAGGCTGGTTGACTTCTGAAAGGAGAAGCACTGAAGAAAAATACTTGCTAGGACGGAACTTGTTCACTCTAGCTGCCCACAGGTAGGAGAAAATTGGCACAGCTCACACCAAACATTTCTAACGTTCCAGTTAAAACTTGAAATGATCTGTCATCTGCAGCAAATATTTGTTCTGGCTTTTGCAGGTATCTGTCAGTGCTGGCTGGGTCTGCCTGTATGTGCCAGTGTTAAAGGGTGGCCTTCCCTCGCCGTGTCAGGGTGCTTACAGTAGCGTGGGAAAGAAGGACCTGCTTTGGAGCAGCCTGGAAATGAGTGGCAAAAGCTTTATGGAAAGTGTTTCATTGTTCAACAGAGTCATGCCCAAAATAAAAGGTGCTGCATATAGTGGAAACATTTGCATGCTGTTTCTTATGTAATTTATTATTTGTTTTGTCCTTTATCAACAAGTGATTTGATTCCCTATCCTCCTTTTCAATAACCAATGAAGACTTTGTTTGCTTTCCCCTTTCTGTGTCACCTGTGAGACAGTTTTTTTGCCCATGAATTCAGATTTGCCCACGAATGCAGATTGATTTCAGAGGTGCATGTTTCTGAATAAGAAATGCAAAAATGTAGTGTCAGTAGAAGGGCCAAGGCTGAAAGATGGTTTCTTTGATTTATAAACTGATAAATTGGGAAGTGTGTTGCTAACTGAATCCAGTGGCATTCACCACAGTGATTATTATGCAGTTATCTGCTTCATGCCAGTGCTGCTGGCAGTGAGTGTCATCATTAAACATTAATGTGGTGGTGACACACTCAGAACTACCACTGCTAAGTGTCCTCCTGATTGTTTCTCTGACATGGAAAAAGAAACATGCAGATAAAATCGTCTTTTATCTGATAGGTCATTTGCCTCTTGCTCTGAAGAAAATGACCCATTAGGTAGCAGTAGTGCTCTGCATTTTCACAGAGTAGAAACATTTTCACGAAGTAGAAGATAATTATGGGATACTAGTATACTTCCATTTGGGATATGGAAGGCTAATTAGGAACCAGAGGAATTATTTCTGTTACATGTTTATTATCTCTGATGGAACTTCAAGTCAAACAGTTCAGAAAGTCAAAAACTTCTGATTTCTGTCACTTAGGCATTGAGTAAAAGGTCATAAAGCACCTGATATTTTTTAATTAAAATTAATAATTGTACACCTCAAGATGCCCTGTTATTTCAGATGCATTTGTAGAACAAAAACTGATTGAGCTCAGAAAAAAGATTTATTGAATAAAAGTGCCTTTTTTTTTGTCTTATCTGAAATCATATTGGAGAATTCTGAGGTCTTTAACAAAGAAAGTTGCCTAAATTCAGCAACTTGCAAAAAATGAGAATATATATTCAGTCTCATCTCCAAAACCACAAAGGCCCAGAGTCATTCTGGGTCCCTGTTTTCTGCCTTCTGGTTTAGGTGACTGGAGCACAGCTCAGAGGTTGAGAGATACATCCTCTGCAATCCTTGTTTAGTGTGACAGATTTGGGCCAACACATGCAGCTGAAACTTGGCAGTCCAGGTACCCTGCAAAGTTAAATTCTGCCTAGACATGTTTACCTTTTTGTTAGCCTCAAAAACACATTTGAAGAATTAAACCAAATACTGTGCTCTGATAACTGGAGATGAAGCATTGCGAATTTGGAAATTTAAATGGCTGCTGGCTTACACATCAGATTTATACTGCAGTACAAAACTGCAGTGGGTGTGATGCTTTCTCTTTTGCTCATCTCTGGCTTAGGCCATGTCAATAAAACAGGCCTAAGGCAATAGGCAGTAAATTAAACTGTCAATAAACAATAATTTAACTGTCATTAAACAATAATGAGGTCAGATATGCTGTGTGCTTATAGAAGTTTTAGTAAATATTCCTTTAGCTGCTCTAGGAATAGCTGATTCCTATAATCTCTGGTTAATTTGAGATTATAGCACTCTGACCTCCTGTTGTATGTATTTATCTGAAATTGTATGTCCTTCAAAAATGGATTAGGTGATTTTTCATAGTAGTTTAACTTCTACTAATTCCTTCCAAATGTGCCAAACTTTCCTAATGTGCCATATTGGTACAGATGTTTCTTTCTGGATCCATACTCTTCATTCTTGCAAAGATAGAGTTGGAAAAAAAAAATAACCTGTGCAGAAGTGGATTGGTTTCTGGAATACCTATTGTCTTCCTAATTAATCTAAAAGTTCTGGTCTATAAATCTACACAGGCTACTACTCTGAGACATGTTGGCATGATCTGATATGTAAGGGTATAAATGCTGACAGTGAAAAATGTAAATTATTCTTGTATAAACTTCAGTGATTCTCTCATTGAATAACTCACCTCCTTGTAGCACCAAGTCACACTATAATGCAGTGGTTGTTGGACACAGACCTGCAAAGCTTCTTTCATAGTTAAACCATGACCAATACTTACTGTTTGAATATTGCAAAAGCAGTGTCTTTGAAAAAGCAGAGGTTTTACTTTCTCATTTGATATAATACTTTTATGTGTAATATATTCCAAGTTATTGTATAGTTGATTTTTAACCAATTACCAGTAGGCAGAACACCCTGATGTAGTACCGGTAACACTGGATGTGTAGTTGCAGAATTGAAAACATTTATAATCTCTACTTTTTTTCCATTAGATCTTTTTCCTTTTTAGTGAAAGGACTACATAGGAATTGAACAACTCTCATTTCAATCTTTTCTTGTGCAAAAGATAAAAGATTTTTTGTGGTCAGGAGGAAAAACTTTCAAAGGCTCAAGAGAATAAATGAATTTGTTAAAACTAAGGTTTCCAAACCTTAGAACTAGAATCAACTGAAGTCAGTTTTGGAAATATTTCATTGTTGTCAGTACTTTACTGAAGAGAATTTATTTAGAGCCAGCTAATACTTGGCTTATAAGCAAATATATTGTGTAAGGAGTCCTTTCCTACACACTGCATCATCACTGCAGCCTCTCTCCTCTTAGTCTAATGCTATCTTTTAAGCATTGCTGCCAAAGGATTTGTATCTGATCTCAAAATGTTGGTTTCATTGGTTGATATGAGCAGCAAGCTGGCTAACATGAAGATGCACATTTCCTCCTAGTTGGGTGAAAGAGACTCAATGCCTTGACAGGAGAAGTGGCTTTAATTAAAACTTTTGCTTTGTTGTAAATCAGATAATCAAGATGAGAGAGGGGATTATGAAACCTTGCAGTTTGCAGCCAACCTGCTAGGCAAAGCTGGGTTCACTCCCTGTTCTGGATTTTTTTTTAGTACATAGTGCTGTACTACCACCACTGTGTGCAGGAGCAGGGCTTAGGGTTATGTCTGAAATGTCCTAACACAGCTCTTCATTCTTCATGATGGCTTTTCCTAGCAGAGCAGAACCAAAACTTGCTTGCCCTTTTCTAAAGAGCAAAAGTCAAAAGTAAATGACACTCTAGTGTGCTTACATTTTTATCCTCAGATTTGGATTGCCCTGACAAATCATGATATATTACATTTATGATCATGTGTGAGTTTGTATGAGTCGTCATGTCTGAGTTTTGCAGAGCTTTAAAGAAGCATGAAGCACAGATGTTGGAATGGTGTTTTCTGGCAACCTTTCCCTGCCTTTATGTCTCTGAACATTGTTCTGTGGGTTTGAAAAATGTAGCAAGAAAACATTTTTGTAGACATGGATGCTCTAAATATTTGTTCCTTGAAGAGTTTTGGAATTTCTGATGTGCAGACACTTGTTGGTGGCCTTCAGACAGCTGGCTGATCATGTTGAGCAGGCACTGCTCCAGACACTCCGTGCTTCCAGGATGGTATCTCATCCAGCTCTGCAGGGTAGGCAGGGATCCCGTGTGACTGCAAATGGAAGTAGGGAGTTTTGTATATTCACTGTGATACAACCACATCATAAAAGCACTTGAGAACTTCCATTCTATTAATAAACATGGGTAATGCTCCCTGTCATGAAACTATAAGCCTTTTCTCTCAATTAAAAAAAAAAAAAAAGCAACTAAACAAAACATAACTTGTGTATGGTTTCATTTGCTCCTTTACATATCCATGCTACTCACAGGAATTACAGGGGGTTTTGTGTGTTTGTTAGACTTCATCTTCATCAGTTGTATGAGATGGCATTGTGGTGGTCTAATACAGGAGATATATTTTAAATAGATTTTCCCTAGCCTAATTATTGAGGATTTTATTATATAATAAAAACTCCGTTTGTCTTTACTGTCAAGATTTTAGGTATATTCACATGTGAATGATGTGGACTTCTTAAACAATTTTCAGGTTTGAATTTCTGTAGGCTAGCCCTTCATTTCTGAACCCTTCACTGCAGAAAGAACAAGGAACTGGGAACAGCAAAATTATTCCAGGAGGCCTAGTCCTGAGAGGAAGCCAAACCCTGCTGTTACAAGGAACTGTGTAGAAGTGTTTTGCACCAGTTTTGCAAAACAGGCTTCCAGGTAGGGATGCTTGCTCTGGAGGAAAATGAGTCTATGTCCTGACCCTGTAATCCTTCAAATTCTTCTCAAGCAAGGAAGGCTCACTCTGACAAACTTCCTTAAAAGAAAGGGTTAAAAATTTTACCCTTAAAATCAAGGGTTAAAAGAGTTGTAGATGAAAATGGATTTCAGTACTTCAGTGCAATGTCATGTACCACAGTTCTTCACCGATTTTAGCTAATTAAGTGAAAACCAAAAGCAGATTCTTTCAGTCTTGGATACACCTCAAGATCAGCATCCCTCAGTATGAATTCTTGGGAGAAAGATGACAAGCTGTCAACACTAGGTAAAAATAATGGTTTTTTTATAAGATACAATAATGAAGGGTGTGACTAAGTAGTTGAGACTTCCAGGAAAGAGAGAGTCAAGAAATGAATCAGCAAACATGAAGGAAGAATATCTAAAATGTCCAAGGCCAGACATCTGCTATGAGATATTAATTGTTTTCTTGTCTTCCATTTCCACCAATTCTCTCTTTTCTCAGGCTTCTCTGTGTTCTACTTTTGCAAATGTAGTGATTAGAAGTATTTGACTATTCAAACACTTTGATTCAGAAATGAGGAGATAAAACAAACATCTGCCATGAAATAAATTATGATGCTTATTAGTATAAATGTAATACTGTAATATATTAATCTTTTTCACTCTTTGTTTCCAGTCTTTGAATTATTTTTCCTTTCTTTAAATAGGTTATCTGATACAACCTTATGTAAAAGATTAACAGAATTTTTACCGGTTACTTGAACATATTCCTGTTCATTTTTTTACTTTATGTGAAGTGCAAACTTTTATAAATAATCTTTGTCGGGAGACATGTCTGCAATTTATACTATTGAGAGCTATTCAATAGCAGTCCTTCTCAAATAAGAGAATTTAGAGCAACAATTAAGAGGCAGGATGTTGCATCAGCCAACATTTTATGCAAATTAAAATTGTTTGAAATTGTTTGAAAATTAGAGCTGCTTGCACCCTCTGAAGACTTGAAAGACAGGAAAAGTGCTGAGAAAACAGATGAGGTAGGGAAGAGGAAGAAGGGAAAGAGCAAAAGTAGGGATAGGTGAGTGTTTTAGACCAGTCAGCTATCTCCAATTTCCAGATAAATTCTGGAATAAGAATTCTAAATACATATAAGTACTTGAAAGATCAAAATGAGATTAATTATAATCAGCAAGTTCTGTTGAGCCAATATTATTTCTTTTTTTGTTAGGATAGCATGTCATTTGAACAGAGAGGAAGCTGTAAATTTAATCTGCCTTGGCCTTATTAGGGCTTTTGATACTGTTATTTATGACAGTAAGAGAAATATGGCCAAGATAAGGTACAACTAGCTGGATGAGTGACCAGAATTCAGATTTCAAACAAACTTGTCACTGAGAACACTATCAAAGATGTAGAAACTATATTTTGGAAGGGTGTCCCCTGCTAACCTATGTATTGCCTGTATAATGGAGAGTGTGCCATGGCACTGTGAGGAGTGTAATGCTTGCTGGAGGATGAATACTGCAAAAAGCCTCCATGAGCTAAGGCAGTTCTGGGGGCAGGAGAAGGAGACTAAGCATTTCAACAGGAAGATGTGAAAGATCTGCACCTGGTAGCAGTGAGCCAATACAAAGCAAAATACAGAGTGTGACTGTTAAGCAGACAATGAATAAACATTGACCTTTTCTGTGCCATCTCTTTCTGTGCTTTTCCCACTACAGTATGTGTGGACAGGGTATTTTCTTCTGTCCTTTATGACCTTTGCCTGATGGATCTGCCTTTGTACTTTGGACAGCCTCATTCTGTCCTTCATGCTTCAAAAAGATTTTTGCCCCTCATTCATTTCCTCATTTCATTTCAAAGTTGTATACTTTCTTCTTGGGTTCAGATAATTGAGGACCCACAAGTGATGTCTTTTTAAGTTTCTTTTTTTTTTTTTTTTTTTTTTAGATTATTCAATTGCTTTAATTTTTTTGAGGCATACTTCTTTTTTGCCAGTCTAATATAATCAGTTCCTTTGAAGTGTCGTCTTCTGTCTTGGTGTCCCTTGCTCCTCTTCCTCCTTTTTTTCCTTTCCCCAGAAATGCTAAACTAGCACATAATGGTTCTGCTGCTTGACCTACCTGTGTATGCACAGCTGATTCTCCTGGTAGCACTGCTGACCACTGGAGGTCTTCTCTCAGGGTGTGCTCTCCTGGCACAAGGTAACAGGATATTTTTACCCCCCCGTGCTTGCTCTGCCACACATTCAGCCCACATCAATTACCCAATCCCTTCTCAGCTATGCTAACTGGTCCAGGCAACCACACTTAGAATTTCCTACATTTAGGGGCTTCCATTTATATTCCTGCATTTCTTTCACTGGTACAGATGCCTGAAGTGTTTTGTAGAAGGACTGTTTGTTTTCATTCCCTTGCCAGCTTGTATTTTAAGGAATTTTAAGGACTTATTTTAAGGAATAATCATATCAGATCACTTTCTCATTTCTAGGCAGTGGATTAGCAGATAATCAGTAAAGGCACTTCCTGTGAAGAGAGGAAATATTAGTGTAAAGGTGCTGCTGAAATACAGATCTGGAGGAAGATGACTCAAGCATACTCAAGAAGAATAAAAGTTGACAAGAACTGACGCATGCAGTTGACATCAAGAGAGCAGAGATCCTTTGGAGCAAAAGGAAGTGAACTGGCTGATTATTGCCTACCAAAGAGGAAGGATAGGATTTACTCATGAGTAAATCTAGAGACTGAGCACAGTGGGAAAGAGCTAGATAAACCAGTGGGTGATTGATGTTCGTAATTAGTTTGCAAATAACTTCAGGCTAGATCTTTGAAAATGTATTCTAACCAAGGGAAAAAATCCCATATTTCTGTTTTTTAGCCTTAGTCTATGTTGTGGCAGGGATAAATAAATATTAAAAAAAAAAAAAGGTGTGGTAACAATATGAAAATACTGTTACTAGGATGCTGTTGGAGACAAAATAAAATGGCCAATAGCAATTTTCAGTCCTGAGCTATAGCAAAGATTTTCAATACACTAAAGTTTGTCTCTCATACTCACTTTTTTCTTTTTGTTTTTTGATACAAACAATTTTATATCTCCTACATAATTAAAAGCAAGAAAAAATTTAGCAAAGCCACACTAATGTGTTTGCTGATTTTTTGAAGTTTGGAGGTAAAAAGAGTAGTTTTCTGGGGAGAGAAAAGATAATTTAGTTGATTTTAATGATTATTTAAAGAATTAACTAGTAGCTCCTGGTTATGTTTAGCTTTGTCCCCAAGAACTGATAACTCATTTAAAATCAATGGTTGCCTAGTGACAATTATATAATTTTATTATTTGCAGACAAATAAAATATTGTCTCGGCCTGTACTGATGGGCAGAAGCCTAAAGTTGTGATTTTATCAGAGTTTTGGAGGTTTCAGCAAGACACATGCATTGTTTTTGACATTTCTGTAAGCCTCTCACAAATTTCTTGTTATGCATGGAGCAATTTCCATTATGTAATTTGTGTTTTTATTCAAGGGTGAAATAAGGAGGCAGACTTGGGTTTTCATTTTGTTTTGGCTTTCTTTTTTTTAATTGTCTCATCTTTAAAAATATTTCTGTAAGAAAAAATAGAATTCTGTGCAAGTCATCTTTGCTAAGAGCTATGGCTGGCTGAGAACCAGCAATACTGGCAGAATCAGTGTTGGCCACTTAACTCTTCCAGTTCATCAGAGTAAGAGGGTAGGGTCCTTGTAGATGTGAATTTGCTGACTGGGAGCTGCCTCAAAACACTGAAAGAAAATATTGCAAAGGCCAGTCACAAGAACCATAATGAAACGAGGTCTTATTGAAACCAATGAGTTCTTATTGACTGAGCATCATTTGTGCTTTCACAGATTTGACTATTACAGATTTCTTTAGATTCTTTACAAGCGGCACTTGTTTTTCTGAAAACTGAAAGTGAAAATAAAACACATCATGAATGAAAGAGAAAAAGTACAACTAACGTAACAGCCTCAATTTATGAAGAGCAGGAATTTTCCAAATATGTTTGTTGTCTCAGCTTTCACTACTACAGCAGTTTCAAATCAAAATTATTACATTCTCTCAAGGAACACTACTTAGCATTATTATTATCTTTATTGCTGGCATGAGTGCTTACACAGTAAGAAGGATTAGGCTAACCAAACAGTGCAACCTGGGATAATCAAGTAGCCTGCTCTGGGTTTGATTGGGATTATATAGACATTTTCAAGACTAGAATATGTGTGGGAGGTGTAGGAGGTGTCCACTCTCCCTCCAGGAGCACTCATTTTACTTATTTTGGCTGGACTTTCCTAGGAAGCAGCTGATGTATTTGTTCTCTTTGCTGTCATGGAGGGAAAAGCAACATTTTACTGTGCTGGGAACATTTCACCAGTTAAATGGAGGCCTGCAGAGGCTGGGAAAAATGCAATTAACCCTCTTCTAGGGCATGCTCCTGTGTAAAGTCATACATTTCTCTTATTGACAGTCTCATGGATTGTTCTTTTTTAACTTATAAGTTGCAATATCTATTGACACTTATAGACAAAAATAAAACACATAATATAAGACTTGCTTTAGTTTATCAATGAAGAGTAAGACTAATGAGTGGCATTTTCAGTGCTGCAGAACAACCCTGTTATGCCTGTAATGCCATCATTTTCCTTTTGTATCTATAAGGCTGCACAACTTGCTTTTTTAGCAACACTTTCTTTACAAAAATTGACTTCTCCTGTTCTGGGCTGTACTTTGAGTGCAGTGATGAACATGGCACACGGTGGAATTCTGGCCTTAAAAAATGTTGCTTGTTTTGACATGCCATACCAATTAATACCTCATCTAAAAAAATCACACAGAAAACTTCATGTCAAAGTGAAACAGCAAGGTATTTTGTCACCACCACAATCCTCTTGTAAGGACTTAAGTCTAAATAATGCCTTTTTCTCCCCCTGGTTCTTGTTTCACTTTGCATTTTCTTCTGCGTAATGGAGGAAATAAAGGACTTCAGATCATGAAGGACCATCAAATAAACATGAGCATTCAGTAAGATGATGTCATCTTCATATTTTATGGATCCATGGAGAGCTGAATTGAAGACACAAAGGAAGAAAAGGAAAATACTCATTACTTCTGTATCTGACATTAGCTATTCTTACCACATTGCAGTGTCACTTTTTATTTCACTCATATGGAAGAGATGCTATAAAAAAAAATTTGGAAGATGTCAGGAAACAACCCCAAGAATGAAATATAAATGTTCTCTTCAGCATTGGTTCTGTTTATCCTAGAGGTAGACCTTCGTGTGATGCTGCGTGCTGACAGAGAACTCTGGCAAGAGCATCTTCCATCTTCAGGTGTGGTGCATGCAGGAGGTGGAGGTGGAAGGTGAGTGTCAGATAGGAAGAGCCAGGAAAGTGCTGAGGAGGGAAAGGAGCCTTCTGGAGCTTCGCTGAAGGCTCCTGAAGAATTGGAGCATTATGTTGGTGACTGTGGTGGTTTAGTGTAGGAAGACAGTGAAGATAAAGGAACTCTCTTTTTTTTTGTAGAAATCAGAGCGCGAGGTCCTTTTAATCTGTTTAATTGAAGAATCTATCTTATTGTTCTATAAAGTTTAGGGCTGGGAACGTGCAACCATGTAACCAGTGCATGGCAAAACCTTGCCTGTGGCTCATGCTCCACGAGAGGGAGCCAGAACTGTCTTTAAAACGTCGGCAGGAAAGAAACGCTGGGAAAAGCCGCAGGCTGAGCCCTGCCCGAGGCGCTGCCCGTGCCGCTGGCCAAGGTGGGGTTTTACCCTCGGAGCTGCTCGCCGTGCCCCTCACATCAGGGCAGCGAGGGACACGCTCCCATCCACCCAGGTTGCCAGCGCCACCTCCTCGTCCTCGTCCTCGTCCTCGTCCTCCTCCTCATCCTCATCCTCATCCTCCTCCTCCTTCCTCTGCGCTCCGTGCTGAGGAGTCAGCGGCAGCGCGAAGGAAGCCTGCAGTGGCCGTGCAGAGACACGGGTGCCTCGCTGCTGGGATGGTGGGCAGAGGATGCTGCCCCTCATCTGCAGCTGCAGTTTATTGCTCGGCTGAGCTGAGGCAATAAATACAGGAGGCAAACTGGGGGGTGAAACTGGAATTAAAATATGCAACACCTGGCAGTGCAACAGAACGTAAGAATCCTTTTTGGATCGTTGAGTCGCGTGTGAAAAGAGGTACTTCCTACTGACTTAAACACTAACAAAACAACAAAGCCTCTGATTGGAATCCTTCTAGGAATGCATGTGCTACATGGAAAAAACCCAGACCCAAAAAGTCAGATAGTGGGTGGGTGATAAAGGATTTCAGAACAACTTGGAGTTTTGAAATTGACTGCAATGAAAGTTAACTGATCTCAAGGAAGAGTCAGTGATACTAAAAAATACTGGTGCTAAAAAAAACATCCTTTGGCAAGTAAGTGTACCTTAAGGAGGTCAGCTGGAGCTGCTGGTTGAACACACAAAGCTTAAACTGAATCCCATGCTGGAAATGTGGAGCTAACTGAGCAAGGCTGTACACTGAGGGGTCTCTGAAGATGCCTTTCCAGGAAGGTGTCTGAGTCAACAAGTGTCCAGAATCGGAGACAGGTCTGCAAGCTGGAAAGCCTGAATGAAACATTTTGGAAAACTTTTAAATGAACAAAATAGAAAAATGCAGTTGTTTTAAAGTCAACAATTTCAAGCAAGAACAGTCTAATTTTTGCAGGGAAAATGATTGTTTATTGCATCACTGGATTTTGCAAAGCAAAAACCACTGTTCTTCAGGATTTGACAGTAATGTGTGTGAAAGAGAGCCAAAACCCCTCAGTTACAGAATCTCAGGATGGGTCAGGTTGGAAGGGATCACAGTGGGTCATCTGGTCCAGCCTCCATGGTCAAGCAGGGTCATCCCAGAGCACATGGCACAGGATTGTGTCCAGATGGTTTCTGAATATCTCCAGTGAGGGAGACTGCACAGCCTCTCCAGATAAGGTGTTCCAGTGCTCGCTCACCTGCACAGTCGAATTCTCCCTCACATTCAGGAATTTCCTATGCACCAGTTTCTGCCCATTGCCTCTTGTCCTGTTGCTTGGCACTACTGAGTGGAGAGTTCTACAAGAGCCTGGATCCATGCTCTTGACACCCCTCCCTTCAGTTGCAGACATGGATGAGGTCCCTCACAGAGCTGCCTCGCCGCTGGGATCCATTGTGTATGTCCAGTCAGACGTGTTGGCCTGAGCCTGGACACGACTGCCAGAGCTGAGGGGCATTAACAGCTGGCTAAAAGAGTCAATGAAAAACTTTGTCTTAAGGCAGGGGAAATGCTCTGGCTTGTAGAGTATGGTTTTCATTTATTTGTAGAGGGGTGTAAATGTGTGTGGATGTACAAACACTTGCTGCATCACACTCCAGGGTGGAGTTAGTGTGTCTTCCTTGTGCTGTAGTGGGAGAAGAGTGAAGTACTAGGCAGTATCTTCTTTCTTTTGTTCCTAAAAACGTCACTTGACATATGTAAAACTGACCTAATCATAACCAGAAACTGAATTTGGTGACTTTTGCCAAGATCAAAAAGCTCTTTTTTTTTTTTTTTTCAACTGCTTCTCATGATGTACCTTACTGCTGATCTCTCCACCACTTTGCCCTTTGGTCTGCTAGAAGGAGCCAAATACTGAAACATGATACCCATGAGGATTGTGCAAACAAAAGGGAATATTTACATGCAGAGAATAATATTGACATTTGCATCTGCCTTACAGTGTTCCCTCAAATTACACTGAGCAAGAATATATTCAGGCTTCTTTGTTAGACTTGCTTTGGTAGATTTGCATGCTGTATGAATTATGACTGATTCTTAAAAATACCAAGTGCATTACTAGTAAGCTCAGACACCAATTAATGTGCGGCTAGAATTTATTGTCAACTTATGGTTGACAGCTAATGCAAACAGCTGGAAGACTGTATACAACCAAAATGCATTTAAAATGTCTCATGCCCAACAATGGGAAGTGCACTCAGATTTTTCTTCAGCCAGTTTGTTTCATTGAAAACAGCCCTTAAATTAAAGAGTAATTTTTCCTCTTTTTAATGTTAGCAATCCTATGACAAATGAGTTGCATGGGAAGAAATATCTGTGAGAAGCATCTTAGCAAGTGCCTGAATTGTTAGGTAAAAATAACATTTTGTCTGACAAGGGAAGAAATATTTGCAAAATACTGATATGGGTGGGTTGTTTTTTCTTGAGGATTGTTGTTATATAAATATTACAAAATCGTAAAGCAAACACTTTCAATGAGAAATAGCTTTCTCTCATTTGCTCTTCTTTTCTTTTTTTTAGTTCATTAAAAAAGGGCCAAAAAACCCTTAGGAAATCAAAGGTTAACAAATATACTGGTACACTTACTAACTTCTTTTTTTTTGTTAAAGTGACAAAGGCAAAAAAGGCTGTGCTGACCTTTATGAAAGAAGAGATCCACGGGGAAGGGTTTCTTTCTGATAGTCAGGAAGCTATCCAATTCAACCATTAAAAGTAGTGAAGAAGTTTAAGTCATCTGTTATCCCAGGGAGTCAAAAGCAACCTCAGGCTGTTATTTCTCTAAGGCTAAAAGTGTACTTACACAGATCATCTCATTTACAGAAACTATAAAATACTTTCATGCACTCATTTTAATCAAATAAGCTAGCTATCTGTTAGTGTTGCAAGGTAATCCTTTAAAAATATTTATTGCTTTATTTTCTCACTATGCACATAATCCCAAATTTCACATTCTGGTTATTACACTACATAACTCTCCATGTCTTCTCTATAGTACAAGGCTTTCTGTTTATGCAAAATGCATAAGTTCCCAATGCATATCTGGATATAAAAAATAGTTATAGATAACCAATATTTACTAAAGCAAAGAGTGAAAATTAGAAGTCTCTGAGAGGTAAAGGTCTAATGATGGTACAGACAATAGTACTAAAACTCATTATGTAAACACAAATGATTGTACTGTAGGATAGAGGGTTAACCTTTGATATTAAGCATGCTACATGTTCATTTAGAGAAGGAGAAAATACATATTATTTAAAAAAAATCCTGACTTTAGTGAGCAGAGGAGACATCCAGAGTAGTAGGTACCTGTTAGCATTGTCTCTGTTTGTTCTCCTTACAATGGATTGAACGGTTACACATGTTCTCTTTTGTTTGTTAAAACTTCTCTTATAAAGGCAGCCAAAACCATTGTTGAAAAATGTTTTTATTAAAAAAAGTATTGTACCTTAATTTGGGCAGTGCTCTCATTCAGGAATTTGAATGAAGCTCATGAAAAAATGCAGGGGGGAGAAGAACTATATAAAAAATGCAAGCTCCCAATATAAGAGCTGAATCATTGCAAAAATGAAATTCCAATGCCACAATACCCAGCATAGTGGATAATGAGCAGAATACAGTGGAAGGAAGGTAGTGTGAGAAACAACAGCTCACTTTGAAAATTTTAAGGGGTTTATTAAACCTTGACAAAAATACAACAAAAGGACTACATAATGAAAATTCGCAGTGCTGGGAACTGCCTCGTGGATACCACGTGGCTGGTTCATCTTCAAGATGGATGCTCAGTCTTTTATACCCCTGAGGGTTGCATCAGCCAGCCCTGGCCCCTCCCAAAGCCTGTCAGTCAGCTCTTCTTTGCCATTTGTCAGAACTCAGGACATCCCTCTGGGTGTCCAGAGTTGCTGGGACCCCTGCCAGGGGGCTCAGAGACCCTGGCACACAGCCCAGAACACCAGTGGGTTCGACTGAGAACTGTGGAGCAAATTGCCAGCTTTACACGAAGACCTAAAAGCCACAGCAGTTCAAATAGTGTAGTAATAAAGTTGTCACAGGGTGTAAATGTAGGTTTTAGGATTTTTAGTATAGGGGTTTTGGGGACAAGATGGAGGGATTTGGGCATGTCTAGCCTTTCTTCTTCTTCTCTACCTCCATCTTCACTGGTGATGTTGGCACTTTTAGATTGGTTTAGAGTAGAAGCTCACTGTCTAACATAGGTGATAGGTATTGGAAAGTAATTGTAAATATTGTACACGTAGTTTGTAGTATATAAAGATAACCCCGCCCTGGGGGAAGGCAGAGTGCCTCTGGCTGTCCTGCTGAGCGGACCTCGGCTGGACAGGAGAAAGAATTTTATAGATAAGATGCAATAAACAACCTTGAGACCGAGAAATGAAGAGCTCTGACTCCTTCTTCAAGTGCTGGACTGGGAAAAGAGACTTTTGAACTTTTCTTGGGATCACTCTGACCAGCTAGAGAGACCCCGACAGCCATTTATCAGTGGAGACTGCTTTCTTGTAACTGATTGGAGGTCAGGTGTTGCCATGCTGCACCCCCTAAGCACCAAGCTTTTCCATTCCCAACTGCCCCATGCAAGGGACACATGTGCAGCCTTCTTTGTACTTGTCCTAGACAACCCAGGCTGTCTGATGGCAACAATTCGAGGGGGGAAAGGGAACTATGGGGAAAACAGAGGACATCTAAACTACAACAACATAACTATACATCACTAAAGCTTTTCCTTATATTCACACAAGAGTTATCCCTTAATTGCGAGAGCCAATCATCTCATTATCCATCTATAACAGTAGCCTGGCTCTCCCACACTGACTCTGTAACCTAAGTGCATTCTGCTGTGAAACTGAAGTGTAGTTTCGGATAAGTCCAGCTAAGCAATTTAAGTTCAAGCATTTTGGTACAGATTGTTCTGATGTGTGTAGGACATCCACATCCATCCAAGTGCCACATCCAGGAAGGGAGCCCATTCTAGTTCACGTGTTGTGACTTCTCCATGCAGTGCAGTTGGGGACAGGGTAGGTGGGACACCCTGTCCCTTCCCCTGCAGAGAGAGGTTCCACAGTGTGTGGATCTCCTGGCCACCCCATGCTGCTCCTGGTCCTTCTGAGAATGTGACAGCTGAACTTGGCTGTGAAGTGTTGGTGGCTGGATTGTGTCCCCAAGAGATGGCAACCCGCAAACAAGTTCTAAAATAAAACCTTTGTAGCCTTTGCCATGCACTTTGGGCTCCCTCTGGGAATTTTCACTGGAACAGGACAAACCAATAATGATCATGGTTATAACAAATGGGACTTCAGTACGTGCTGCTGGTGTTGATAAAACTGGGAGCTTTCCGGAATTATTGTGGTTTATCCGCATGGCATGAAAACTAAATACAAAGCTGAACACAAGTCAACAGAAAATTTTAAATGAACAATTAGATAAACTGGAAATTTTTAAAAATCTCCATGGAATATGAGAAGAGTAAGGAAAAAAAGCTTTTACCTAAAAGGACAGAAGAAAATAAAAGCTGTTTTGGAATTCATAAACAATACCTTGAGAGATTGCTTTAAGAAATTCAGGAATAGAAGAGGACTAATAGGCAAAAAATACAAAAAATAACAACAATGAAAACTGAAGCTGTCTTGGATTCATTGATGTACATATAATACATCTTATAAAAAAGCATGGTTTTAAATACAATAAATATTTTATATATATATATAGATAGATAGATAGATAGATAGATAGATAGGTAGGTGTGTGTATATATATATATATATATATATATATATACATTTTCCAGTAAATATTTCCTAGAAAATCCTAAAGTACACATTTATTGAGAAACATCTCAGGTAGGATGACATTTGTTAATGATTGGTGAGAACAATCTAAAGCTAAAAAGTCATCTTTACCAATGTATATTAAAAAAAGAGATAGCTGGTAAAGATGTATAAAATTACTTCATCTCTGTTTGAAAATATGCTTCTCTGTTTTAGATGCTTACTGCAAATGAAGAAAAATATTCTAATGAAGTGAAAGTACATGATGGGTAAACTGAATACCTGCTTTAAAGCTCTCCTTTGAGCTCTTGACTGTTGGGCTGACATTTGTGGGCTGAAATGATTCTTGTAGACATTTGAAATTTAGGAGAATCCCGATTTTCATGCAGAATTCAGCTCAGCTGTAATTACATTAAATGCCACATATTGTATGTACATGCATTTCTACATGCTTTTTAAAAAATAATGTAGCATGTGCTTTGTATCAAGTGAACATTTACTTAAGAATATGTAGTGATGTGAGCATGACACGCTGATTTGTGTGGCAGCATGAAATTAGTTTTGTGCTGCAGTATTTTATGTCTGCTGAATTAGAGAAAGTTATAATAGCTCAAGGGATTGTCATCTAACAGGGGTGCTTTCCTGTTCATGCTCTTAAATAGTAACATCATATTTTAATTTAAATGTTGTTTGTGATTTTTTTTTACTCTTTTTGAGAGTAGTTGAATGATGAAAGCAGAACCATGAAAGATAGTTTCGTGTTATTTTAGAGTATTACTTCTGAAGTACTTTTTCTTTTAAAAAGTAAATTATAAAAGTTATTTTGAATGAAAAACATTGAAAGAGAAAATGAGAACAGTATAGACACAGCATTTGCAATAATAATTTGTTCAGAACGTGTTGTGCTTGCCTGAAAAAGGATTTGTCTAATTACTGAAAACTAACCTTCTAAATCTGTGATTTTAACCTTTGCATAATGAAAGGTAATATACCATGTAAAGGTCTGGTATAGCAGTTTTCATATTCCTTTTTCACAATTACATTTTGTGTTTTGGTTACAAGTGGCTCAGGAACAAAGGCTTCTTTCACTTTTCAGAGGTGCATGTCCACACCTGCATGCTGTTCATTTGACGTAAGTTTTAGCACTTCTGGAACTTGCTAGAAAGCTGCTGGAAAAAAAAAGTTGGAAGTGGAAGTATGTAATTGTGCAATCGCATCCCCAGACTAAAACCATGCTTCAGTGCATTCTCCTTTCTGGAGCTTTTGTCCTGAAAGGCAAAACAACAATTACTGGCAGCACTGGACACTGACCAGTCCCTGCAGCACAGAGGATGTGGATGTGTATGCACACACACAGTCTTTCACACTGGATCACAACTCCTGGCAGCAGCAAGGAAATGAAATGTAATCTCTTTCGGTTTCAATTTTGTCTTATCTGTTATGCATTGGAAAATACTTTGGGTGACTGTCCCTATGGACTGCCCCAGTCCTTATCTCACAGGGTGATAGGAAGCAATTGCACAGGATAAGCCAGACTGTTTACTCAACAGCACAGAGAGCTTTACCTGGAATTATTCCTTATGCAGGTGGAATGACTTTTCCCCCTTGCTCACCTCCTGAAGGTGATACTTTGCCAGCTGCCCCATCAAAGCACTCCAGAGCCTTACAGCAGCAGTGGGAAATGATTTGCAGGCACAGTGGGATCCTTGAGGGGGGAGCCAGCCGGGAGAGGCATCCCTGGAGAGATGGGGGTTCCCAGGCCTTGCTGCCCCCCAAACTGTGCCTCCCTCTCCCTGTTGTGATTGTCCCCCTTGCCAGAGAGGGGAGGGAAAGGCAAGGGCTCACTGTGTTTGCCTCCTTGCAAAGCTGGAAGAGCCATGACTGGTACATAAACCCAGGCACCAGGAATCAGCCCACTGGGGTAGGGAAGAGCTTGTTTTTATATTTCTCGATATCTCTCCACAATAGAACATTCCATCAGCTTTCTTTGCTGTGATTTCCTTTTCCTTTTTATCTTTTTTTTTTATTTGTCCAGCGGTTCCACTTTTTGAACCCATGATGTTTATGAAGTCAAAATAACAAATGCGAGATAAAATAGGTTTGCCTAATCTAGAATATATTCAAGGTGATGAAAGGTTTGGGATTTGTTTTCAATATGTTCATTATAGAAATTGGCTCTTTTGTTAGGAAACCGTGTTGTTTCAGTGGTCTCAGTAACCAGAGCTAGAGAAAAACAGCTTGTTTTTCTTCTCTTCAAGGGCAGTGGAACTCAATCACATCCTCCAAAACTGCAGATAACAGAAGGTGATATTTGGCAATGGAGTGCTCATGTGAAAGACATGTTCTAAAAATCTTTCAGCCCTCAGGAAATTTCATGTGTCATGTGAGGAGAATTTTTCAAATTTTAGGTTGTTGTTGTGAAGTATTTGAATAGGTGACCAGAATGGCACATATTTTTTAATAACAAAATGTAAACATGTGTTGTTAAAAGTGGCCTGTCTGCACTCCAGTGAGCTGGAAGGTGAAAAATTAAGACCTTTTACTGTGACTATGGAAGATGCTTCTAGGTTCTGAATGGGAGAAAAAGCAAGTTCATGTCCCCTTGGAGCCTTTCAAACCATATTAAAATTCCTGGATTTGTCTGGACTTTTGCTCTGTAAGCCCCATGACTCAAACATTTTCAGGTGGGTCTGTTTGCAAGGAGCAAGCCTTATTCAGGGCACTCCTCTCTCCATACAGCTAAAAACGAGTCTCTGGTCAGAAGAGTGTTGGTAGCACAGGTCACTTGCACAAAACCCAAGGTGTCTTGCCCACAGGTTGCTGTGTGTGCTCACAGCCCTTTGTTTTAGTTCTGTAAAAAGGGTCCCATCAGCAGCACTGTTTAGCTGCACAGGTACATTTTAAAGCAGTACAAGGCACTGTTCCATGCTCTAAACCAGTTGTTTTGTACAATTGGGCTTACAGTACATTTTCAGGCTCACAAGGTTGGGGATGAATACTTAACTGCTGCACATGCAGAAAATGACAATGAATTTTTGCCTGTTCACTTCTACAGTGTTGGTCTTTAATTCAGACCAGAGAGTCTTTGCCTGAACACTCTCACCCTAATTCCAGCTCTCAGGAAACAAAGGCCAGTTTCAGCACTGAATACACAGGGCTTATGGACCATGGCTGGCTGTGCAGCCACTTCAGGAATGGCAGCCACAGCTGTAAATTTGTTTCCTTTTGTACTTCCCAGCAGCAAATTCACTGATTGTTCCCAAAGACCTCCTGAGAAACAAGTTGCCGAGTGACTTGTGATTTAGCTCCAATGTGCAAAAAAGCAACTTTCAACTTCTGTTTTTTCTTCTTTTGTGCTTCTTTAATCTCTAACTGGAGGTGTTTCAGCAGTTGTCCTAGATGGCATTCCTCTGACATTGCCTCAGGTGCTTTTTTTCCTTGGGTGGAAATAAGGAGCCATGATTTCCATCCAGCACGTACCTTACTAAACCTGTAGCTCTCTGAGGACTGGGCAGCTTTGTCATGGTAGTTGACCATGTAATTGTCCCTCTGATCAGCTCAGCTTCTCCCGTGTTCACAGGCTGCTAGAGCCCTGGCTGGGCAAGGGGGGATTTCCTTCCCCCCAGAGCCATCCCCTGGAGGGGTGTGGCCGGACCCTGGGGTCAGCTCAGACAGCCTCATGCTCCTGCAGCTGGAGTCCCACCTGTCTGGGGTTTGCTGTGCAAAGTGGGCTGTCAAACTGTGATTTAATACAGTCATACAATGCTTCAGGCTGGAAGGGACCTTAAAGTTCATCTGGTTCCAACCCTCCTGCCGTGGGCATGGAACCCATGGAACCCATTTCCCAGATGGAGATAGGTTTGTTCCCATGTGATCAGTCTTTTTCTAGTAACTGCTGCCAAAGAGTCTGTGATGTGGAGAATGCATTCATTTCTCTCAATCAATTTTCAGTTAAAAAAAAAGCCAAACAGGATGGGAAATATATCCTGGCAAGGTTTCTGGCATATCTGGTTCCATGACTCAGCATTTCATAAATAAGTAGTTATTTACATCCATTTTTTCCTTTGTAAACAATATTGATGTTTTACTAGCAAATGGCAAACCATCTTTTTTCTGTTGACTTTCAGCTGGGGCCAAGGAATTTGCATGAATGTTACTATTTCTGGCATGCCTAGAGACTTTTCTGGTATTGTCAAGAACAAAGTGCTTTAAAGAAATGCACAGCCAAAGAGGATTGAAGATCTGTGCACGCAATGTGTGATAAATTTGTCAGCAATTAATTTATTCATGAAAGTCACAATAAACAGAGGAAGCCTCTTAGGATATACTACTGGAAATCCCAAAGGTATTTCAATTTCTTGAACACTTGGCTCTGTGAACAGAATTTTCATTAAAATGCATGCATTTTTGTGCTGGTAATTCAGTCTGCAAAGCAAGCTGCTGGGTTTTTTCCTCCATTCATACATACCCTTGAAGTATTTTTGGCAGCAATACCAGGAAGACAGTCACTTCACCAGTATCTGATTCTCAGTGCTGCATGGCAGAGAAAACGGGGGTGTTTATGATGCCTTAATGGCAGCATGGGAGCAGATGCTGTCACATCTCCCAGCTAAGGGAGCAAGTAATTCCTGTGGCTCACATGGTCCCTCTGATTAAGTGCTTCTTGCTGCTTTCAGGGAGCCATTTGCTGCCCTGCAGTGTTCTCTAATTCGCACACACTTGTGTGCATCTCCATTTAATTTGTCTCTCCCCCCCTCAACCTGCTGTGCACCCTAGTATGGAAGAGCAGACTTAACCTCACAGTGATCTGCTGTGGCCCAGTATTTCATAGACAGAGGCCAAGACTGTTGCTTACTCTGATAATTTTACTAACAATACACCACAGAAACGTTACCTAGTTTTTCAGCTTTAGATTGATCTTGATTAGGAAAAAAAAAAATACCTACATGTTGTGATTAGAATAGTCCTCAAACTCCATTAGCACAAACAGGGTTAAATATTGAAGTGGAGGGACATTTCATTTTCTATCATGGAAGTACAAGTGGTAACAGTGATGACTGTGTAACTCAGGAGGTGAAAAATGACCAACCAGTGATGAGCAAACACTGGCAGAAAACATAAAAGCAGACACATAATTCACAGGCCAGACAGCAAGAGATAAGACACTGCATACGAATAGGAATATGTGGGTGTGAGAGCAAGCAAGTGCTGAAGAAGGGGATCTGACTGCTTCACTGAAAGTGCAATTACACAGAAAGCTCTTCTGACTGCATTTCATCAGTAAATACTACCCAGTGGCATAAAACTGGTGAAAAAACCCCAGAGATCTGTATGAAAATGGCAGGCTTGCTTCCATGCAAAATAAATTACAGTGAGTAAAAATCCCAATATATAACATCTGCCTTACAAATAACTAGTTTTGCTCCCGTTTCTTTCAGAGAATGTTTAATTTTGGCTCAGACTTAGATGTTTTGTTCTGGTTTCAGCAGACCATTTGAACAAGACTGTGAATTCTGGATATCAATCACCTAGGTGTGTTGGCTGACTAAATGTACCTTGAATCAAGTAAAAATTGTGCTTCTTCTATTTATTAGTACATTTCTTTTATTAATATCCATTTCAAAAAATCACTGAAAAACAGAATACTGATATTTTTTGATTTTATTAACACCCTGTGCTGTAATAAAATATAAGCCTCTGCTTAGTCATTTGGTAAAAGATCTTTATGGGCTGTGACTGCCGGTGTGACCTAAAATAAGAGCAGTATCCCAGGTTCTCAGGACATTTTTGGTTGGCTGCAAAGAAGAAAATGAGGATACTCCTTCCAAAGCTCTGTGAAAAAGAGGATGAGACCCAAAATGAAGAGAATTTGTTTCACCAAGAAGGAGCTTCAAAATTTTAAATTAAATGAAACATTATTTTTTTAAACTTTTCTCCCTTTTTTTCACCAAGCTCTTAATGCCAGGTTTTAAGGTTGATCTCTGTGGTTCTGTGGCTTGGGATCAGCTTGTAAAGATTGCTGTGAACCTCAGCTCTCCTAAGATGCCTTTTCCTGCAGGATCAGTACTCAAGCCTAGAAGAGCCTCTGACACTCAGGGGACCAGGACATGGGGAGAACCTCCTTCCTGTCCTGTCAAATGCTGGATGTTCCCAGTTTGGCAGGTTCAAGCTGACTGGATTTTCAGAAGTAGCAAACTCAGGTTACGCTTGATCCCCTTAGAAGAAATTTAGATTCAGACCAGCAAGGGTTCATTTTTCACCTCAGTCAGTACTTTTACCTTTGATTTTGGTATTGCATGTCTATACTGCCCTATTTGTTTTGGTACTGGCTGCTATTTCCTTGTTAATGTATTGAGTTTTTTAAAGAACAGATTTTAAAATGTATATTTATTATGGGTTAAGAATACTTTTTCTCCCAAAGTCACAAACAGACAAGCAAAGCATTTTACTTGCAAGCCCAAAGCATTCAGTGAAAGACAATTTATGAGTAAAATGGATAAACATTTTTCATTGTTCCAGTTGGTGAGCTCTGGGTCACTTCACTAAGTTTGTGGAAGTAGCTGATTGCACTCTGGATTCTGAAAGTCAGACTGGATTTCCTGCTTATCTGTTTACTTCAGCTGTCTTGAATGATCCAGCACATATGGCCTGATGCAGTAATACTGGGTTACAAGCCATCTTGGGTTTTTTGCTGGAGAGAGATTCAATTACTGTGGCTGTTTCACTCAGCCCTTATAAAACTTGGCTGGAGTTTCCTACTGTCTTTCACAAGAAACCAAACTCCTTCATTGGAGGCTTTTCCACGCTTTTGCAAGTTTCAGGATGATCCCATATGAATATTTAGTTCCACGGGTTTCATTTATTTATTTAAGTACCAATAAAAACCTTTGCATACTTCTCTTAAGGTTTTAAAAATTTATTGTTATTATTGTTGTTGTTGTTATTATTGCTCTTCCCAGCTGGTGATACTTATATTGTCTGGATCTAGTTTAGCCAAATGACAAAAAAACCCACATTCTTAAATGACAAGCTCGCCATCCAGAAGTCTCCTGGCTCAGTCTTCCAAATTATGTGCCTGAACTATTCCAATTTTTAGTAGTGTGTCTAATGTTAGATTTTTAAAATTATTTGAAAATCAGGCAAAAGTGGCTGAATGAAATATGATTTATAAAAATAGGAGTCCCCATCAGGATCTGCTGTTCTGGCATTGAACACAATAATCAAGCTCCTAACCTTATTTATTCTCCTCAGCTGGATTAATTTTAATATCATACAGCCTGCAATATTTGTCAATTTTTCACTTAATTTTTTGCAATCTGTACAATTTCCATTATGTTTTGAGGATGTGGCTTCATTAAATAGCCTTAATATTTTGCTTTTGAATGATATTTGTGCATAACCTAGATTTGTCTCTTAACATGACCACGTTGTAGTTCATATTCAAGTGGCAAACAAAGTGGGCAGTTAAATGGGAAGTGCATATTGTGTGGCCAAACTACCGGGGTAAGGGACATTTATGGCTTCATTTTCCCATGCTTGCATAGGCAATGTGAGAAGGTGGGTAATTTTCTAAGTAGACTTAGACTGATGTGGTTAGGTGTGAGATACTGCAGATGTATGTAGGAGGAGGGCTTGTGTGTGGGATAGGTTATCCAGTCGAATTTCTCTTTCTGCATATGGAATATCCAGGCTGTAGGTGAGCAGGAGTGTTTTGCTGTTTGGGAAACCAGGTCAGAATAAGTGAGTGAAGTCCATAAAAACACCAAAATCTCAAGTAAGTTATATTGTATTCTCTGTTCTCTTTTTCTTCCAGAACACTTGGTTCAATCTACCCAAAATAATTAAACAGTCCCTTGGAAAGCATTATCAGCCATGTAATCATAATTCTATCATGAAATTATAGTATTCAGATTAGGAAACCTAAACATTTTTTAAAATCAAGAGGAAACTAGATATGATGGAATAAACAAAAGCTGTTAAACTAATTGCAAACTGGAGTATGTTTGACAGTATGAAAATTACAAGTGAAATACAATTAATGACTAGAATAGTAACAATCTGATTTTACTCACTATGCAAAGTTTAATTTCCTATCTTGTAAACAACAAGCCTCATAAACAAGCCAGCAGCTAGATTGATATAATTAATCAGTTTTTATTAATATGCTGGTGGTGGGTGAATTTTAAACAATGAACAAAGAATTGGAAATGAAAAGGATCCATGCTTTCAATACGAATGCAGAGTAATTTTTTTTCTTAGCAGGGTAAAGAAGCCTTGTGGAGGTCACTGGAGAGGAACTGCATCTCAATCAGCTCTGGCAAGACTCCTGTGGCCAGTGTCATGGTCTCTGCTACTCCGTCTGCAAAGGCTCTGATGCTGCTTGCATCAGAGCACCGTGTTACCAGGGAGCCCCAGGGAGCCTCTGGACCCCATCAGCAGGGCTGCTGTGTCACAGTGCTCAGTGTCCCTCTGCTGACTCACAGCTACCCTTGCAAAAACTGTTCCTCAAAGAACAAATCCTAAGGAGAAAATGTTTGAGTTTCTTTTTGTTGATTTGGGTTGTTTTTTGTTGTTTTTTTTTTTTTACCCAAGCCAAATAGTCCCAACTGTGGACCCTGGTCAGAGTGAAGTTCCAGAAAGGAGCATTTGGAATGGTTTCCTTTACAAAACCGTCATGGCAGTGGAATCATGGAACCATTAGGTTCAGAAAAAACCTCAAGACAACCAAATTCAACCATTAACCCACATCTTTTAAATACCTCCATGGGTAGTAATGTCATTGCATGGCCAACTGAAACATCACCTGAAATACTTCTCCACTGACTGTTAACTCTGCTAGTCACTGATGTGTAATATAAGGAATATGAGTTTCTGTGATTTTGATTAAATTGATTTTTACATGTCAATATTCTGGTAGTCTCTGAAATCTCATATTCTAATTATATGCTTGATAAAGTGGTGGCTTTCTTTCCTCTGCTTTGGACTTTTGACATGTTTTAAGAGGAAATGCATCACCAAGATTTACCATGCTGAAGCCTTGAAGGACCAAATACTATTTGTGGGACATGCAATTATGGTATTACCAGATACCATTTAATGTTTTCCGCATACTACTAAAAAATCTTATCAACAAAACATTTTGTCATTGGGCAAGCAAGCAGCCTTAGCTTTTCTGACAGCTCTTGTTCTAGAATGCCATTATAAATTTAAGATGTTGTAGTACAACCTCTTGTTGCTTTTAACCTAAGAGCAACAAGAGGTTGCAAGAAAAAGGCTGCAAGCTCCATAGACTGATACCTTTCATTATCAGGAAAAGCTGACGTTAGTGTGAATTCTTAAGTAATACTTCAAGTCATCTTGGAGCATTCCACAGTGTTTCACCCATTTTATTTGTAACCTTTAATCCTGATCAGTCAATATATATGAATTTCAGTCCAAACCATCTTCACCAAAAGGCCATTTAATAATTTTACTCTATTAAATATAATTTTAGGAAAACAAAACACTCCCTATAGCACACTTCCATGTAAACAAAGCCCTAAAAAACTGGAGAGAGGGAGAACAAAGGCAGCTGGGAAGGTTCAGGATGCAGAGTTGATCTGCTTTCTGGTGCCTAAGGCCTGGCTGCTCTCTTGATTGTATGAAACCCTGAGCTAAATGTAGGGTCTGACTGCACTTAATGAACCTTAGAGTGCAATCAAAAAGACAAATATGATATGTCTGAAAATATGAGGGTTTTTTTTCTTCTTCGGAGACCTTTGGATTCCTCTTCATCTTGAGAAAAGCACCATTGTATCCAGCAGTGTTTGCCACTGAAACTGTGTTCCAGCCTAATGTTGAAACCACAAAAATCTGAGTAATCACCCTGTTTTATTCTTTACATTGACCAGTGTCTCTGCTATGGCATCACTGAGGGAAAAGGAAACAATATTCTAAAGACACTAACCTAGGTTAGTTTAACTTAATCTCTGGCTTCAGCCTACAGTACTTGTCAGAAGAATATATTAATATGGGACTTTTACTGTTCTCAGGGTAGCCTTTGTCAGGAGTTTGAAATGTCTGAAAAAGGATAATTAAAGAATCCTTAAAGCTCTACTTCAGTGTTCTGAACTGTCTTCATTTTTTAGAGCTTTTCTGAAAAAAATTCAGTGTGCCCTTCTGAAAAAGAGCTGAGAAACCAGTCACACTAAACCATATTTCTTCTCTTGTAAACCCCCCCCAGTTGTACATGACACTATCTTCTGTTGGATTTTGCAGCTTTGGCTCTGAAACAGTGATCAGTTTCTGTGGACCTATTTTACAAAATTAATTTTTCAAGAAAAAGAACAGCATATTTGGATTGAAAAAGACCTATTACATTCTTCCCTCTTCTACCTCCTGTAAGCACAAGTTCATTTCTACAGTACACCGTCTGCTTGCTCCATAAATCCTTGCTTAAGAATCTAGAGCTTTACATCTCTGAGAAAACTGCAGCAGAGAAACACTTTTTCCTCACACATTTTCCTGAGTCAAAAATTCTTCCTAATCAGCTGTGCACATTGATATACTGTTCTACTCTACTCTATTCTGTTTCTGTTCTTTGCAAGGAGCAAGAGGTTTTTACAAAATTTTTCCTATTAGTAGCTATTTTCAGCTCTTACCTGTGTGGTCCCCAAAGATAGTGAAAATATGAACTCCATTTTTATCTACTTTTCATATTTTTTTCAAGAAACAGAGCACAACTATGCTTTCATATTCACAAAAATGTCTGTAATATGGCACAAATATTATGACCACAACTTTTTAAGCAACTCACACATACATATTCCAGTTTCTTCTGAATGCAGAAATACTTGCTTCTGCCAAACTTTCTTTGTGAAATGTGACACTGATACTTTCATTGAGTAATTTATCCAGCTTTCTCTGATCATTTTCTCATGTTCATCCATATATACTAGCATCAAAAGCTGTTCTTGGGGTACATCATGTTGGCAATAAACTAAAATTTTACGGTTTCTGGAGACTTAGATCAGGTTTTTTAGTAATTTGTTGTGATCTGCCCCTATGGGCATATAGAAGCACTGTGAAAATGGGTCTACAAATGGTCTTTTAAATCAAATGGATTGATGGTTCATCAATCTTGAAACTATAGATAGGTGTAAGTATAATACACCTAATACAGGAACAACAATGAAAATTGTGAAAAATTTTGAATATCTCAGAACAGTAATTTTTGCTAGACATATCTTTATTTGCAAATAGAAAGCAGTGTTTAAATCTTAAAGGATTAAACACTCTGAGTTTCTGCCTTTATTGATTTCATCTGTAGTCTTCTGTCATATGCTTTGAAATACTGACCTGCAGAGTAACTGTGCCACTGAAGGAGCACTCACTGAGCCTGATTTCCCAGAATGGTTGTAGGCAAAAGTCTTTCTTATTTGCACAAATAGATCTCATGGCTGTGTGCACAAACTGCATCCTAGTGTGCCCACGGAGGCAGCATTCATAGTGCCAGTCAGTGCAGCACTACAGAAGCCTTTGGAGAGCAAAGGAATGTGCACTGAGGTCTGGCACTAACACCAGGTGGACTTCAGGGCGAGTTTCCTTTACAGCTTTGCAGGCTATGGACCAAAAATTTTAGGCTTTGCAGGAGAATGTTTTGGGGCCCCACTCCAGGTTTGGTTTCATCTGAAAGAAATTTCATGAGGGTGTTCAGAGCCTGGTCCCTGTGTGAATGTAACTGATAAATGAGGATGATCAGAAAACTCATCTCAGAGGTACATTCCTGAATTGAAGTAAGACTGAAATCAGGACATCCAGAGCTAGTCAAGCATCCAATTGTTCTCTTCAGCCTACTTGTCATACCCAATTAAGGAACATAATGGGTCACAAAAGCAAAATATTCCAATGCCTGTTTGCTTAACTTTGCCATATGTGGGGTTTGGAGGTTTTTTTGTTTTTGTTAATTGGTTGGCTTTTTTTTTTAATTACATATTCTCCAGTGTCTTGTCTTATGCAGAAGAAAAGGGAAATGCCCTAAGGGACCTAGATTGCTATTGTGATCAGCCAAATTTCTGGATGAGTGCTTTGAAAAATAGCTCTTCCATTGCTAAAACAATGGCTGTACTCCTCAGCAATATTGTGCAATCCATCAATTCTGCATAGGTTTATGGGTTGAAAAGAAGTCTAGCGAGAAGGAGCAAACAGAAGAGGAGGACTCTTAACTAGGCAATAAACATGATTAAGTCCCTTTAGTTCTCAGAATTTGAAATGTGCAGTGTGAGATGTGTCATTTAGTCACACATGCACTGTCAGAGCACCCTCAGGGAGCACTAGTCTGGCATTGAAAGTTACCTTAGCAATTCTGCTCTGAGAGGAAGAAAAGGCTGAGCCAGATGGGGAACTTAAAGCCTTTGCCAAATCATCACCAACTTCAGAGGATTTTTTTTTTTTTTTTGTAGGAAAAAAGAGAGGAAAACAAGGGAGAACAGGATACTCACAGGGGTTCTTTGCATGTTTTAGAATGGATTTTGTCGTGTAAATTAAGCTTGCATTTTCATTCATGGTTTATATGTACTAGGAGAGTACTAAGTCTTACCTGGTTTCTCTTCCTTTTAGCTAAAGGAAAAGAAAGCAATTTTCATACCACAGTTCTTGAATTTGAAAAAGAAAAAACAGGCTGGTTTTCCTCAAATTTAATGAAGTGCCAATCAAAAAATCATTCAAGCTTTGTCCTAGTGAGTATATGCTTCAGTCTTATCCTAAATCATGGCAAATAAATTGTGGTGTTCAAAACTCTGCATATCACTACACATGCTTTTTATGATAATAATAGACCTTCCCAATGACACAGCATCTTTTCTATCTTAGCGCTGAATATTATGTGGGAGGTTCATAAAATTATAATCTGATTTTAATAATACCAGTACAATACATTTTCAATTCCCTATAATATTTTTTAAAGCCAGACAAATATCCTTTGCATACAGAGTTATTATTTTTTACGATCTTCAGGACTTCCTAGAAGTATAAGAAAATGCAGCCAAAAAAGCCCTAAAAAATAGAAAGTCTTGCTGTTGACACAATGAATTTAGGCCCAGTTATGAGCTATCTTTTTGAGTGCTCATCTTTGCAAAGAAGGCACAGTGTGCAAGGCAATCAGTGCTGAGTTTCTCAACTCTCCTGTAGTTGGCCCCATAGGAGAAATAGAATTTCTGAAAATGTCGTGATTTTTTTCCCTATAAATTCCAGAGATACAATAGAAAGTTAGTTCTATGGAGACATGCATCTGAGCCTGTGCATTCTGACTCTTTGGCAGACAATACTTGAACTTCAAAGTCTACAGTGACTCATAAAAATGATTTTTAAAAAGGAGGAATCTTTCTTAATTTAAACAAATGTAGTCAAAAATTAGAAAGCCTCACTGCCTTCAATAGGATGTTGATCAAGAATTACTAAGTTAAGAAATAAAAACAATATTCTGCTTTTCCTGTGGCCTGTCTCCCCTGGTGGACCCTGGGTCATTTTTGTTTTGTCTCTGTTTTGCTAGCATTTAGTCCAATTATAACACCTGTACTCAGTTCTCCAAACACCATGAAGCAATGGCAGATAAAAGAATGCAGATTATAGAAGACTGATAGAATTGTTGCTGGAGATGTATTTACAGAGGCTTTGAGATTTCACCTGAAATCCCTCTAAGGTGCAGCTTGCCCATAGCCTTGTTGTGTCTTTCTCAAACTTTCAGCATTAAACTTTACAGCAAACAAACAGACATATACCCAAAGCATCTCCACTGTCTTATCTCTCCAGAATGACAGACCATGTAAGCTGGATGGTTCATATTTTGCAGGAATTAAATTATGTCTAAAAACCTATTATCTGGAGCTCTGATGATCTTTGTCATTCATCCTTTAGAAAGTAGTACAGAATTCAGACTTCGTTGTGTATATTCTGCTGTTCTTCTTGAGATTATGACTTTACTTCTACTGTACCCCTACCATTTTCACTAACGTGTCCAGAAATAGTCTTATATCAACTTTAGAAATTATAATCTTGATGTTTTATGTCATTGCAATGCACAAACCCACATGTTCAGTAACATCAGAATCAGGACCTTAATTTTTCCAAAACAGGTGAAATCTTGGTGCAAATAACACAAAGGTTCAAAAATAAAATATATTCTGTATATATGTATGCTTTGTACTACTGTGTATATACTGCCATTGTGTCCTTCTTTTCCCAGTCCAGTCCAGCATGCAGGCTTCTTGCTTTCAAGCTCAGCTGCAGTCAGGAGTAAAGTCAGTTTCTGTGCCTTTATCATACTGGTGACCAATGTTAGGAGTGAAGATGTGCACAGGAAAGAGAACTGAATTTAGAGTATGGGGCTGCCTCTATTATCAGCACACTTAGCATGGCCCAGTGTCCAGGGCTTATGGACTACCCAGTGTCATTTAATGTGTTAAATTGGTAATATTGTAGACACTATCCATGCCAAAAACTCCCTGTTCAGATACAGAAAGGTATAGCACAGGGTGTGGGAAAGAAAAAAGGGTTCAGTGGTTTGGATGTGAATCATTGTGTTGCTTGCTCTTCATCTGCTGTAGTAGGTGCAGCCCCAGTCTTTATATTCAATCCTCTGAGTATTGTGCACTACTGAGGAGGAGTCAGATATGATGAGATGTTGACAGATGTGACTGGTTTTAATCATAGATTTGATTGGAAAGGAGCTGGTTTTAGTCATAGATTTGATTGGGAAGATATTAAAGTTCATAAACAGCAATTTATAAAATCCATTAACTGTTGCTATTTTTACTACAGAAATAGCAGAGCTCTTCTGGGACTGGAAATGCCTTCAATTTTGAACATGAGACCAGAGGAGGACAAGTATATTGATTTTTTTTCATAATTGTAGTACACTTTCAGATTACCCACTATGCTAGCTCCATCAGGTTGGAGCTTGACTACCTTTTTCTTAGGATAAATTAATTTGCCTACGTTTTTCAATAAGTTTGTGAATATGAAATAACTTCTATGAAAAAGAAAAATAATGAAAGATAATTAATTTTGTATTATAAAACTGTGGGTTAGCTTGATCTTGTTAACATACCCTGTACTCATAGAATCATAGAATTTTTTGGGTTGGATGGGACCTTTAAAGATCAGGTAATCCAAACCCCCTGCAGTGAGCAGAACAAAAAAATCACTAACCTATCAGCACTAGCAACATGCTTTGGAGCCTCCTAATTTTTGATGATTTGCAAGGGGTGTATACCTTTGCCAATAGGCAAAAGATTCCTGACTCATTTTCCCTGGTTAAATTCTCTAACAGTAAAAATATATTGAACAAATGTATTCAAAGAATATTCATAGCGCACACAGGTTTCATCAAAATTTCTCTAAGTATTTCTTAGCAGAACTCTTTGATTTGTGTTCTTGATCAAGATAAAAAGCACGATGTTTCCTTTCAAATTGTAAAACTCTGGATACTACTGAAATATTTTCATATGAGACCAAACAGCAGGGTTTTCTTCTCCCAACCTCATTCTGAGAAATGGTTGGAATACAAAGACTGAAATATAGGGGGGAGAAAAGGTATAATTCAGGTAATAAGTGGAAGAGAGAACTTTCATTTAAAACTGCTAACAATTAGAAAAGTGCCAAGGATTTAGAAGTAAAGCCTTTGCACATGAAGCAGAGTTCTGCTCAAGGTTGTCATGGGCAGCTTTGCCTATAGATAGCGATGCATGAGACATTTCTATTTTTGTCAAGTATCTCATACCAAACACTTGCTGAATTGTTGGTAAAATTCCCATCAGCAAGTTGTTTAGAAACTGCCTAGTGCTATTTGTTCTCTTGGGCTATGTGACTAATTTTATTATGTATTACTTATAATAAAAACAATTAAGCTCCAAGCCAGGGCTCTGTAGGTATGGCCAAGTACTCACACACTTTGCTCATAGCAACTTGCAGTCTGATGTGAAACAGGTCCCAACAAGCCATGGGAACAAGAGTAGACAGTGATCAAACTGCACATGTCAGTGAACACAACAGCACTAAGAATATGCTTTCATACTGTCCTGGCTCTGTCTCTGCCAGTAGTTGATCTCAGTGACACAAGTTCAGGCTTAGAACATGTAACTTGGCAGTACTAAATCACTGAAGATAGTTTTAGAGGCAAATAAATCCAATGTGTGTGTGTTCATCAGTAGATACATGGGCATGCTGTGTCTCAGGTGCCTTCTGAGCTCCCTCTGGTGTGGCAGTGCTGGCAGGAGGCAGGGCAGCAGCCCCAGCCCCTCGGCTGCAAGTGCAGGAGGGCGAGGCTGCAAAGGCTCTGCCATCAGCAGTTCCCAGGGTTTGGACGTAGCTCAGTAACAGAGACTTGTTTATAGCTCAGACTTAAAAGCATTTATACAGGCTGTCTGAAGTTCCTGAGGATTCTCAAATTTTCCTGCAATAGCTGTTGTCACAGTGACTGCAAATAAAACTGTCTCACGGGTAATAGCTAGATCCTCATTCCTGAAAATATTTGTATCTATGTATTCAGCTACCTTAAAATAACGTGTGCAATGAGTAAACTATAAACTTTTATATGGAGAAATTAATGACCCATATATGTTCCCTTAGTGATGTTGCAATCTACTTGCTCTGTAATTAAGATTCAGCACAGCAGGGATTATTATTAAGACAAATCAGTTTCCTGAGAGAGTAAGGACAAAATTGTTCTTTTGGCTCGTGGTCCTGATGTTACATATAAACTTTGTCCTTATACTCTTCCTGGCAATACCCATGCTGCTTGATCAAAAGTGACTTTCAAATTCAGTGAATAACATCTGCTCTGCAGGCTCATGATTTGTCACATTGGGCATGGTCTTGCTCTGATAAGATCAGAATTCTTGGAAGAAATAGCAGCAACAGAGATTTGAAACAACATTTGTCAAATTCTCCAAATGAAGCAAGCTTGGAGTGGACCAGAACAATGAGTAGGATATCTTCAAAGCTTACTTAAGTAATACCTGCATTGAAAAGCAGGAGTCTTTTCTGTATGGTCTTGTTTGCTGTGATTCCTAGAAAATTGTAGACCAGAATACTGAAAAGGAAATCTTCAAAGCTTACTTAAGTAATATCTGAATTGAAAAGCAGGAGTCATTCCTCTATGGTCTTGTTTACAGTTATTCCTAGAAAATTGTGATTGCATGCAGTCATGGTGACTGACGTAAGTTCTTTGGTATCAGAACTGAAGTTAGTGTAGATCTTTAGATCAGCACAATGCTAAGGGAAATGCTGCCAGATGAGAATTAAACAGAGCCACTTTTGCTCATTGCCACAATTGTAGCCCAGAGTGCCCCAAATTACAAGTTCTGAAACTGTCTTATTTCACTTTCTGCAGATGCATTTTCTTCCCCAGGTCTATAAGAAAATCTGAAGTGGATTACTTGTTTGTTTTTATTGCCTGTGGACCAGCAAGTTTGGGGAAAACCATCATGGAAACAGACTATGTTTTAGGGACAGTTACAGATATGGAATAATTTTATGGAGGCAGGCGTGCTAAACACAAGAGGTTGCCAAATACTAGATCAGGCAATAACATGATTTTTCACAGAATCCCAGAATGGGTAAAGTGGGAAGGGACCTGGGTCGTGTGATCCAACCTTCCTGTTCAAGCAGGGTCTTCGTAGAGTGAATTGTACAGGATTGTGTCCACACTGTTCTTGGATAGCTCCAGGGAGTGAGACTCCACAACCTCTCTGGGCAATCTGTTCCAGGGTGTGGTCACTGCACAGTAAAGTTCCTTCCTCATGTTCAGGTGCAACTTCCTGTGCATCAGTTTCTGCTTGTTGCCTCTTGTCCTATTGCTTGGCACCACTGAGCAGAGCCTGACAGCCTCCCTTCAGATACTGATAGACATTGATGAGTTTATCTCTCAGTTGTTTCTTCTCAAGGCTGAGACTCTCTCAAACTATTCTCTCATAGGAGCAATGCTCCTGTCCCCCTGTCATCCCCCAGCAGCCCTCTGCTGGACCTGCTCCAGGAGCTCCATGTCTCTCTTGTTCTGAGGAGCCCAGAACTGCATACAGGGCTGAGCAGAGGGGCAGGATTGCCTCCCTTGACCTGCTGGCAGTGCTCTTCCTAATGCACCCCAGGATACCACTGGCCTTCTTGGCCACAAGGGCACTGCTGGCTCATGGACAGCTTGTTGTCTGCCAAAACCCCCAGGCTTTGTTCGGCAGAGTTGCTTCCCAGCAGGTCAGCCTCCAGCCTCTATTGGTGCATGGGATTATTCCTGCCCTGGGAAAGAGCCCTGCATTTGCCTTTGTTGAACTTTGTTAGGTTCTTCTCTGACCATCTCTTCTCCTTGTTGTCCAGGTCTTGCTGCATGGCTGCACAGCACTTGGGTATTTGTCTCTCCTCCCAGCTTTGTATCATCAGCAAACCTGTTGAGGAGCCACTCCATCCATCCCATTGCTCCAGTCACTGGTGAACAAGTTAAACTATTTTGCCTACTTTCTATGTGATGCCTGAATCATTTACCACATTCCTTATCTTCAAGCCCAAAACATAATGAATTATCATTATTTGTAAATTATCATATCTATACATCAACATCTTTATATATATAATTCACATATACATCTTTACATATTACTTTGGGTTTGTGAAGCATGTAAGGTATTACAGAGTATCAATTGTTATTGTGGCAGATGGTCCTGGGTCTGCCAGATGTGTTGAGACACTCTACTTCCTTTGGTGAAAAACTAGGAATGCTAACTGAGGCACAGAAGGAGATAAGAGGGCAATGAAATTTATAAGAACACCTGATTTTTATTGATCCATGAATAAACTACTCTCTGCCTTGGCCCTGGATTAAAGATGTAATAGATTACTATGAAAGTGAAGAAGAAAATCTTTTTTTTTTTTCTAAATAAAAGCTATACTAGTTTACATAGTACTCTTACAAGGAGCGAACTGTGATTTCCCATCCAATTTCTTTGATTTTTTTTTTTCTTTCGTTGTTTTTTTCTTTATACAAAAAGCCCCCTGTGATTATTTGATGAACAAATAATACACCCATTTTTATGCTGCCCTGTGTTAACAGAAGCACTTATCTCATATCTTGACAGTTTGTCAATCTGGAACATGCTGTTGGCTGTGATCTCACAGGCACATGCTGAATTAAGTTATCACTGTCCTGCCTCTTCGCAAGGAATGTGGTTTGTGTGTTTTGGCAGTGTCCACCTTGTTTCTCTGTCTGATTTACTGGGAAATAGTCTCATATTTTTAAAAATTTTTTAATGAGGTGAGAGCATTTCTTCCCTCTTATGTTATTTTTTCTTTCCATCTCCCTTTGCTATATCAGTTCACTGGAGAGAACAAGCAGATAAATCTGTCTTGTCCATGACAGAATTTCTGTAACTCATGCTGCAAGGTACCCTTTATCAGCATTTGCATCCAGGGGAAGCAAGAATAGCAGTGCTCGACTTTACTGCAAAAAAAAATAGAGGTTTGAGTGTCATGAGCAGTTCACACCACCACCTCAGTATATACCAGCGCTGTTAGAAGAAAATAATACTCAGATTTAAGTGTCCCATTGCCTTAAAGCGGTTTACAGGTGGGTGAAAGGCCCTCAGGAAGAGGCTGGCTGTAGTAGGAGACAAAATTTGTACTTTGTCAAGCCAGGCATGTGGTCCTTTCCTTTTCTCACGATCTTTTCTAGCTGCTGCTTTGCTGTTCATCACAGTTCCCAGTTATGACTCAAAGATCTTGTTGAAATACATCAAAGAGTATTTTATCCCAGCCATGAGCACATATCTCATTTATGTGGTGTGTTTTAAACTATTCCACAAGCTCTTCTTATGGAGGGCTTTGTTTCTCTGTCAGAGAAATTGTTTATTTCCCTAGTTCTCAGGACAGCAAAAAGCCCTCTTGAAAATGGACTTATCTGTTTCCAGCCCCAGTCCTGGCTGGCTTGGATATATCAGTTTTCTACTTAAGGACTATGACATTTTCAGAAGGAATTCATTCTCAGCTAAATAAGGCTTGAAAATGGGACAGACTTGCATCTCTCATCTTGTTCTCACAGTGTGTGGTGGAAAAAAGCTTTTGCAGTCTGTGCAGGTGGCTTGCATAGTTTGGCTGTCCAGTGTTGCTTGTGACATATCTGTTAGCCAAAAAAAGGTCAAAACAAGTATAATTTGCTTTTGCAATTGTCTATGAAAAGCTTTACAAATATTTAATAAACAAATTCATATGAGTGATAGAAGGAATTAGTATTACTGGATCTAGATAAGAAAGTCTGGGATATTTCTATGCAAATGCATGCTATTGTCACTTGGTAAAAATTACCAAGAAAGAGTGATGAAAGCACAGTCAAAACACAGACAGGTCTGGGCTTTATTTCAAGTGAAAATTTCTAGTTTCCTGTGACTTTTTCTTCTTATTAAAGGAAAGCAAACAAAAATTCCAATAAACAACTAATGGAATTTTTTCCCCTCTGTTTTTCTAGTGAATTTCTGTTATTATTTAAAATGTGTCTTTGTAACTATTAATGATTTCTGCATTGGTCTGACTTCCATCTGTCACAGACATATTTTAGGAAAAATCCTTTTGCCAGGATTTTTTTCTCCTGAGAAGCTGAGAGGCCTCAGAAATGAAATGTAAACAATAATTATCTGCTGCTGTGGAATGCAACAGGTGCATCTTTGATTGGTCCATGTGAGTTGCTTTTACTTGATGACCAATGACAGCACCTGTGTCAAGGCTGTGAGCAGTCACAAGATTTTATTATCATTCTTTTCCTTTCCTTTCTAGCCTTCTGATGAAATCCTTCTGTTCTTTAGTGTAGTTTTAATATATAATTTTCTTTTAATATAATATATATCATAAAATAATAAATCAGCCTTCTGAAACATGGAGTCAAGAATCTCATCTCTTCCCTCGTCCTGTGACCCCTGTGAACACCACCACACCATCTAATCCCAAATGCTGGGTATCAATGATCTCAACAATTCCTCTTTCTCCATTTAAAAAGAAATCTCCTGTGGATGATATCCTAGATTAACAATAGAGGAATTACATGTATCTGTAGTGAAAAATACCATTATATTACAATGAAAAACTGAAAATAAATTGCCAATATTATTTGGCCTGAAGCACAGAAGAATCTGGGAGCACTTGTCTGAGGCAAGTGATGAAAATCTTAGAGAAATTATTCTCTTTACACTCAGGTATATTTTAGTGAAACTCAGTAATATAATAAGTTAAAGATCACTAAACTGAAGATCAATAAAAATAATTTTATAAACCATGCATGGCTGTGGTTGGGTTTTTGTGTGAATGGGGAGAGTGGGAAAGAGAGACCTAAGTCTTGTCACATTTTCTACAACACAAATAAATAAACAAACAGGTTGTGAGTGGATTAAGAAAAAATATCTCATGAATGTGTTCTATGTTCTCATGTGTTTTCTCCTTTTCACTGGCATTTAGTTTATAAAAATCTTAGTATATCAAATTAGATGGGGTTACAGCAGCCCTTCTTGCCTTGTAGTACAGAAATGCAGGATAATTACAGATCCCCTCAGCAATCCCTAATGCCCATTGTTAGTTTGTAATTTAAGACATGCGAATTCACCATACCACAGATGAAGGGGGAGCAAGAGGCTTCACTTTAATGCACATTGCTAATGTATCTCATGACAGCTATAAATCATGTAACTACTAATTTGACATCTAGACATACAGAAGGAAAAGTTTTCACAGCCAAATATTTTTCTTTTCTTTCCTAAACAGAAGATGAAAAGAAACATTTGGACTCTAAGAAAAACTACTCTTATTTGAGCTATACATTGCTTGAGAATTTGGGTTCAGATCTTCAAAAAATCCATAAATTTGGGTTTTGTTGCAGTATCTCTGTCTCTTAGAATGGTTTTAGTAATTTTTTTAACCACCAAAATGTTCCCTGCTTGTGAAAACCACTTATATATTGCCACAAAGGTACTTTGATCTGGAAAAGCTGGTGTTTCAATCACTGCTAGGGGGCAGCTGCCCTAAAGTTTCTAATTTTTTTTTCTTTACACCAAAAGCATAGAATACTTTAAGCATTTTATCTGTCTTAAATAAAAAGCTTTAGATGTTTAATATGGATAAGAGAAGCATGCTTTCAAGTAATGGAAAAATAATAGGAAAAGCCAAAATGAATGTGCAGACCTCTATAATAAATCTCTTTTTACCCAGTATGATTTGGAAGTTCATTTCAGAGGGAGAGCTGAAGCTGATTTCTTTCATTCCCCAGCATCACAAGAGCATGCTTACATTGTTGGACACTGCCATGGAAAAGGGAATTTTAAACTTGTTCTACTCAAGGGTGAGAATTCAGAGCAGGCAGTGATCTCTGAGGCAGCATGAGCACCTCTCTCAGTTTGGACACTGCTGACAAAAGAAGGGCATCAGTAAGAGCATGCTCAGATCATGACAGTATCTTAGGACTTTTCATAGAATCATAGAATTGTTTAGGTTGAAGAGGATATTTAAAATCATTGGTTCCAACTGTTATCTTCACCACTAAACCATTCTACAGCCACACTTTTTTCCAACACTTTCAGGAATGGTGACTCAACCACTTCCAATAACCCTTCCTTTATAACTTTTAATGAAGATTTTTTTTTCTAATGCCAAATCTAAACCTCCCCTGGCACAACTTGAAGCCGATTTCTTTCATCCCATCACTTCTCACTTGGGAGAAGACATTAACCATCACCTCACTATAGCATCCTTTCAGGTGGTCATAGAGAGTGATAAGGCCCCCTGTGATCCTCCTTCCTTCCAGGAAAAACAACTCCCGCTCTCTCAGCCATGACCTGTGCTCCAGACCCTTCCCCAGCTCCACTGCCCTTCTCTGGACATGCTCCAGCACCTCAGTGTCTTTATTGTAGTGAGGGGCCCAGAACTGAACAAAGGATTTGAGGTGCAGCCTCACCAGTGATCAAGCAGGACCTGCCTTTCCCAACCCCAGGCTCTGGACCTGATCCCCTGGCTGTCCTGCACGTGCTGTGGAATGGCACTCAGGATGTTCTGCTCCACAACCTTCCCTGGCCACAAGGGCAACTGACAGGCATGTAGATCCTCAGACCCTTCTTCCAGCCCTTCTTTAGATGGGCATTACATTTGCAAATTCCCTGTCAGCTGGGACGTCCCCAGTTAACCAGAACTGCTGGTAAATGAGTGAAAGTGCTTCAGTGAACTCTTCCACCAGCTACGTCAGTATCCTTGGGTGGATCCCATCCATCCCCATAGACTTGCAGGTGTCTAAGTGGTGTAGCAGGTACCTGACCATTTCCTCTTGGATTATGGGAGCTTCATTCTGCTCTCCATCTCTGTATTCCAGCTCAGGAGGCTGGGACCACAGAGAATGACTGGTCTTTCTATTAAAAGATTGAGGCAAAGAAGGCATTGAGTACCTCAGCCTTTTCCTCATCCTTCATCACTACCTCTCCATTTCCAATAACAGATGGAGATTGTCCTTAGCCTGCCTTTTTTTGCTGATTTGTTTATAGGACAATTTTTTGCCAGTTTTTACAGCAGTAGCCAAATTAAGTTCTAGTTGGGTTTTGGCCCTTCTAGTTTTCTCCCTGCCTACCCTCACAACATCCTTGTAGTCTTCCCACATTGTCTGCTCCTCCTTCCAAATGTCATACAAAGTTCCCTGTTCAGCCAGGCCACTCTTGTTCCTCACTGGCTCATTTTTTGGCACATGGGAACAGCCTGCTCCTGGACCATTAGGATTTCCTTCTTGAAGAAGGTCCAGACTTCCTGGACTCTTTTGCCCTTCAGGAGTGCCTCCCAAGGAGCTCTGTTAAACAGTCACCTAAACAGGCCAAAGTCCGCCCTCTGCAAGTCCAAGGTGGCAATTTTGCTGACCAGAAAAGAAAACTCCATAACTTGGTGACCACTGGCCATCACATCATCCACCAGTCCTTCTCTGTTCACAAGAAACAGGTCCAGCAGGTGCCTCCCTTGGTAGATTCCCTCTCCATCTGCATCAAGAAGTTACCTTTCACACACGCCAGGAACCTCCTAGATGATTTCTTCTCTGCTGAATTGTATTCCCAGCAGACATCTGGTAAGTCAAACGCCTCCAAAGAACGGGAGCTAGTGATTCTGAGACTTCTCCCAGCAGAAAGTAGAAATATTAATTTCTAATAGAAATAGAATATCTCCTCTGCCTCTTCATCCTGTTTGGGTGGTCTATAACAGCCTCCCCCCTTGACATCTGCCTTGTTAGTCTTTCCCCTGGATTTTAAGCATAAAAATTCAACACTTTTGTTGCCATCACTAAGCTCTAGGCAATTGAAACACTTCCTAAAATACAGGGCCACTCCACTGCCTCTCCTTCCTTGTCTGTCCTAGCACTCCAGATGTGTCAGTCATCTCACCATGTCTCTGTGAAGGCAGCTATGTCATGGATTTCCAGCTGCACAAAAAAAAGCTCTTACTTTTCCTAGGAGTAGAGTATATTCTAGAATTAGACCTAAATCTCTAATTAGGTCTGCTGTGTTGCTATTTTCTTCCTTCTGTTGTTTTTGCTGGTCCCACTCTGGGCATTTGGCATTCATTGGCCATGAATGTGCTGAGGACCCAAATGCCACATGGAGTCAATAAACTGGTGCACCAGTTCAGTGATTCAGCTAAAAATCTTGTGTTGAAATCTAAGGCCAAAAAGTCACGCTAACCTTCTCAGTAATTTCAAACATGTCTCATAGAAACTGCTATTCAGGGAACATTTACGGCTACAGATGGCTTGCAGTCAGGAATAGTTTTCCTATGAATTTTGTTATCCAAAGGGATTCATTTCATCTTGTCCTGTGCCAGCTGGGTGCAGCAAAGAACAGTTAGTTACTCACTGCTCTTTATCCTTCTAACCACCAAGTGTGGGACTCTCCTGCTTTTATTAGCAATGATGGAGAGTAAACAGTGTTCCTTTGGACTCCATCTCCATGCCCATATTTTTATACTGGATAATGGATTTGGCTTGTGCCTTTGTGTTTGCTAATGTCACTCTTTGCACTAGCTCTCACTCTGCCAGTTTTGTAGTGCCTGTAGCCAAGCAGTTATGACCCCATATTATACAAGACAGCACTCTGGCAGTTTGCAAAATTGGGCAATTCTGGAAAAGCTTACAGGACCAAATGGCTGTTCATCAGCAACACAACAAGGGCAGAGGAGATGGATAATGCCAATCTTCCCCCTCCACTGCATAGACGTGAATGCACTGAGTAGCAAGAGCCCACATTTTCTCCTTAGCTATCTCCAATTATCAGCTGAAGTGTCCATCAGGGAGTATGAGAGACACATTTGGCTTCAAGAACAGGCTGATGATTGCTTAAATCACAGCCTAAATGTACTTGCTTGAGTGTTTTAGCTTACTTCCTGCCATTGTCTCTGTCCGGTAATGAGCTGTCATGCTACACAAGTTTCTACACCTACCTGCCTTATCTGGTGCAGGATATCCTCCTAATATCAATCTGTCCAGTGCAGTCCATGTGCACTTTGCTATCTTCATTTGTTATTCTGTGCCCTGCAAACAGGTTGGAAACACAGCTTTAAAGCTGAAGATGTACAAAAATGCATTAGCTGTATTTCTGATGTTTAATGTAGATAAAGTAGCATATCTCTAAATTTAATATGAAAGCTTTTTTTGTAGAAGTTACACTTGGTGCAGTGCTGGGTGCTGAACTGGGTGCTGTTGATGATGATGACATTTCATGCAACCCCCACTGGGATTTACAGTGGAAGAAAGAAAAACAGTCCAAGTCTCCCCATCTCAGTTCTACCTCAGATATTTCCATAAAGTAAAAAGGACTTGAGAGGTCTTGTCAAGAGCAAGCAATGGGCCTGTAATGTATGAAAGGAATTTTTAGGTGCTCTTTGCCCCCTTTTCCTTCCTGAATAGCATGTCATAAAAACTGAAATCAAGAGAACCTTGTCAAAAATAAACTATTCTTGAATACTTTTCTGAACCTGGGCTTGAACAGTGTTTCTGTTGTATAGCAAAGGTGCCAGTTTTTCTTTTATTTCACACCTTTAAATATTGTAAAGGTATTTTTGTGAGAGTTCTAGTTTTGCTGCAAAATGTTGAGCAGTGCAGAATTCTTCATTGCACTTGTAATGTCCTTCAGTTTCGGACTACGTGTAAAGTCCCCTGACGACTAAAGATCAGAAGGAAACTATGAGTTTCAGCTGTTAACAGCTATCATTTTTTGTGTGTGTGAATGTTCATAACATTCTACCCCAGCAGGTGGATGAATCTGTCCTCCCAAATTTGGCAAAGGTTTTCCTTCACCTTAGCACAGAAGCAGAACATTTTTTCACCCCTCTTCACAAGGGTGATTTTTCATGTGGATCAACTGTGTGTAATTCTCACTGAGACAGCTGGGATATTTTGATCCCTAAGTAACTTTTTACATCTCCAGTTTTGCCAATATGATTTTCTTTGCTTATTCATAGTCTTTGAAAGGGCTGGTTCTCATTACTGATGGATAAGTGTGCATTCCAGCTCAATATGAAATAGTTGGGTGGAGAGAACAGCTGTTGATACTTCCACAATAATTTAGAAAGCCAGTGGGTTGTAGCTACAAAACAAATGAACCAGATTGTGCACCTTAACCACATTGAGTTTGCATTTACATTTAATCAGTTTTGTTTCCTTGCACAAAGAACATTACTGCATGAATAGTCCAATGGAAGTCCCACAGATCAATGGAAGTACTTCTAGAACACAGGGCTGTCGATAGGAAGCTGGCAGAACCTCATTCTTTTCTCTGAAATTTCCACCTGCCTCTGCTGACCTAGTTTTTCCCCGTTCAGGAAAGCTACTCTGAACTATTGGAGCTGTGCTCCAGTTCATCTGATAACAGTAGGCATTTTTTGCAAGTGAAGTGTTATATGGCAGAGATTACCACTCTTGGTCTTTAGGCAACTATGTTAGTCCACAGTTTGGAACCACAGACTCTCCCCTTCTCCTTCCCCCCACCAGTACTAAATACAGCAGAGAATTCCTGGTGCCCTAAGGCCATGATCAGCAGGCATGTGTGTCTTTTGTGTCCAGGTTCAATTTTGTTCCCCTGTTAAAGGTGGCTGCATTTCTCCCTGAACCCCAAGAAACACAAGTTCTGCTTTGAAGAGCTGATCACTGCTCTTCCCCAAACAGCTATATTTACTGATCTATGGAAACAGAAGATAAGAGCAGAGAGGAAGCATTATGGAATCCTATTTTTTTGTTCCTGTATAGAAGGAGACATCTTATGGGGGATTTTAATGAGTTCTTGGGCCAAGCAGCCCACAGTGCAACACTCCTTGGTGTTCATGACAAGTGGCCTTCATTGCCACACAGAATTTTATGCCATTGGTAAACCTGCCTGCAGCTCATTTGATTGCTATCAAATTTTCCTTTCTTACCTTTCTATGCATTCCAATATATCTAAAGAGTGTGACAGAAAGAAACTACATAAAGCAAATTAAATAAATAGTTTTGACAGAAACACAAGATTTGCATTGCTAATCTAAATTGGTTGTTTTCTTTGAAATTATATTTTGGTAAGGCTCTTGTTTTTATAGAAACAAATTTACTGGAACAGGGATTCATGACATTTAAGAACATTTCTTAAACTGGAAGCTACTGGAGCAGTAGAAATTTTCAGAATGGTGTGTATTTACAGGCCCAATTGCCAGAGAGCAAGAGAGCTCTCTTGATGAAAAGTCATGACCTTTCCACATCAATTTGTCATTGTTAACTTTCTGGTACACTGAAACTGGCCTTTAGGAGCAAGAGGTGACAGTGCCTTATAGTTCTAGAACATTCAGTCTTGCCTGCAAAGGCTCAAATGGTCAAAAGGATACTTTGATTACAAATATTAGAAAAAAAGTCCTTAATTCTTTATCATTACTCTGTAATTACAAACCATTGTCTATAAAAAAGTGGAAAAGATCAAGATTAAAACGTACAGAAATTTTATTTTACTGCCTTCAAATCTTGGTCACTGTTTTATCTGGAGTTACCACTGTCAAAACTTCCTTTTTTGTCAGATCTTCCTGTCTAGGCTGAGATGATTTAGGATATTATTCAACTTGACACCTGAATGGTTGTTGCAATGATAATATGCTGACTTTTTTCCATTACTTTCATTGCTATTGATTCAGTTAGTTTTTCTTCTGTGTTGGTATAAAGATGGCCTATTTCAATATGTGAAAACCCATAGGAATTCATTTCATGCATTTTTCTTTTGATGAAAGCTTTGTAACATTTTCAGAAGCAATATCCTTTAATAAAATCAAAGCTTCCAAACTAGTTGTACAGGGAAATACAATTCTGACCTGTTTAATCTTTTATGAGCTGGTGTATGCCACTTTTTAAATGCAAGTTTCTGCAAGTTTTTTGCATGTTTGATTTATAAATTTATTACTTCACATTAGGCTGCAGTGAATTACCATCAGCATATTTTACTTGTCTAGACTACAGCCTCTTAAATATAATTTATGTCCTGATAATGAAGGCAGGAATTTATAGAACCCTGAAGGACTACCCCTTAATGCATCTTTCTTTTGTCTTTGTTGACTCTTTCCCTCTATGCATATCTGTAGCTTTCTTCTTCTATCTTATTTGTCACCTTGGTAGACCCACCATTTGCCAGGGCAGAGTTCTGCAATGGCAAATGCAGGATCCTGCCCCTGGGGAAGCATAACCAGTACAGGCTGGGGGCTGACCTGCTAGAAAACTGTTTTGTGGGGAAGACATGGGGGCCCTGGTGGACAAGAAGCTGTCCCTGAGCCAGCAATGTGTCCTTGTGGCCAAGAAGGCATGGGGTATCCTGGGGTGTATTAGGAAGAGCATTTCCAGCAAGTTGAGGGAGGTGATCCTGCCCCTCTGCTCAGCCCTGGTGAGGCCTCACCTGAAGTGCTGTGTCCAGTTCTGGGCTCCCCAGAACACAAAAGATGAGGAACTACTGGAGATGGTCCAGTGGAGGGCTACAAAGATTATCAGAAACACCTCTCTGATGAGAAAAGGCTGAGTGAGCTGGGACTGTTCAGCCTGTAAAAGACAGAGGGAATCATTTATTGATACATACACATATCTTAAGGCTGGATATGGAAAGGATGGTGCCAGACTGTTTCCAGTGCACACAGGCACAAATTGAAACACAGGAAGTGCCTTCTGAACATGAGAAGAAACTTCTTTACTGTGAGGGTGACAGAGCACTGGATGGAACAGGCTACCCAGAGAGGTTGTAGAGTCTCCTTCTCTGAAGAATTAAAAACCTGCCTGGACATGATCCTGTGCAACCTGCTCCCATGCTTGAGCAGTGACATTGAGCTGGATGATCCCCAGAGGTCCCTTCCAACACCAGCACTTTTCCTGTTCTGTGATTCTGCAAATCTATTCAGAAGCTGAAATTGATCAAACACTGGCAGCTTGTTGATTGTCACTAAAATAGCTCCAAAAGTTGTTTAACCACAGTAGCTGTCACAACAGGGGATTAACTTTTCACCCCAATGCACTATGTATGGACAGCAGTGGTGGTATGGAGATGTGTCTGTATGGAGATATCTATCTCTGAATGCAGATATCTTTGTTTCCTTAGAAATCAGGGTGTTGGAGATGAATACAAATTAAAACACTTGCTAATATATGCTATCAAGAGCAAAATAAGTAAAAGATGAACAGAGAGGCAAACTCTTCCAGTAGCAGAAGGAAATGTGGATATTATCTAGGCATGTGCTCATGATGACATCATCTGTTACATGGTGGGGGAATGACCAGGAGTAATTCTCTGCTCGGGGGCACTGGCATGGAGCTGTGACTTCCACAGGATGACAGAAGGAGCTTTCCTCTGTAAGGATGTTAGAGAATCTCGTGCATAGCATTAAGTGCTTACAGGAAGAAATGGTATTAGCAAATGTTAAAACACATCAGGACTTGCAGGAAGATTATAAAAGATGTCAAAACAAAATGGGACCAAAGAAATTACCTGCTTTGCAAAATGTTGCATCTTATTAGTGGGAACTAAGTATCTTCTTATTTCCGCCCGACCCCCCCCTCCCCCCCCTCCTCCCCCGCCCAGAAAATGTGTCACTGGTAATTTTGCATGGTTGCAAGCACACAGACTTTTCAAATAGAAATGGTACCTGGAACACATATAGAGCACACAGAGAGATTAACCCTACCAGAGGAAGAGAGTAGTATATACTAATTACAGTCAATAAATGTAAAAAAGATTGAGTGCATTGCAATGTTGTTTACTTTGCATTCCATAATCAAAGCAAATAATTCCTACTTCCACTCTGTTTATAATAGATATTTCTTCTTCTGTAGATTTCTGTGGCATTGGAAGTAAATTAATCTCAAACTCTATTTCTGTTATCTTCCCCAAATCTACATTTTTAGCACAAAGGTATTTTATATCATTGACATAGGTCTTATCACAGTTATAGGATTGAGAGGTTGTAAAGATCATTAAAACCAATGGGGTACCCTCAATGAAAATGCAATGACAAAGTCTGTGCCTTTTTGTATGCCTTCCTTGGGAGCACTAATATATTGAGTGATAATCTACAACTGCATCTCATGTGTTGTTTACAATATAAATGGCACTGAAATTCAGGCAATTAGTACAAACTCTCACAGAGCCAGAGATGCAAACATCAAGTTGAAGCAGCACAAAATCCATCAGTGCTGCTAGACTTTTTTTGCTGCCTTTCTGAGTGAAGTTTATCCTCAGTTTCAACAGGCTGTGAAAACATTCCAATAAAATATTTTTTTGAATTTTAAATCCTTCAGGAGTACAGCACTGAAAGGTGCCATCCGAATCTTTGCATTCGATTCACCCACAGTCATATGTACCTTAAAAGCAGAAGGCATATGAGAAGCCACCAAACACTCTTCTGGGTATCTCCTAGGAAATATCTGACCTCCAGCATACAAGGTTTCAAAATGGTGCATTATAGGTACAAATAACTTCCTCTTAGTCCTCTTAGAGCTCAGGGCTCTGCTCTACAAGACTGTTATATAAGTTTTTCTTATGTCAGATGGAAACTGTAGGGGAAAGAGTACTTTCATTGGCTATTTTTATTTTAAGGTTACAATAATAATGGTAAGCATTGTAGAAAGTAATGGGATGCTTATTATGGAGCTGTGGGAAGCTTTAGTTTTTCTGTTTTAGAGCAGTATCATGTGTCAAAAAATACTGAGCCAAAAAAATACGTAAGGATTTTGCAGCCTGACACCAAAAGGAAAATTGACCCAGTAAACAGATAAGCTTTAGGAGGAACAACTGAATATGGTCCAGGACAGGACAGGACCCTGATAGCCCAGAGCTTAGTGTTTTCCTCTGAGAGGTAGGAGATTTTAGCTTAGTTTGCTGCTATTTTAGCAAAAGTAGGAGAAAAGTTGCATGTCTACTCATGAATGAACTGCATTTGGGTTGCTGAACTGCAGGTGTAAAGACTGACATGCTTCTTTCTTTGGAGCTGTAGTCACAAATGAAAAAGTGATTATCTCAATGAGGAGGTCCATGCCTCCAAATCCTCAGCAGGGGAAGATGACTTCTTCCTGTGCAGAGACTTTTATTCAAAACCTGTAGAAAAGCAAGAGTCTCCAGATGCCCATCTCCTACAAAGAACGTCTATGCACTGAGTGCTAGCCTTTCTGAATGCTGTGCTAAGACTCCAGATCAATGTTAACATTTTCCAAGTGTAAATTCCAGTTTAAATGAAATCATCTCTGCTTACTGCCAGCTAGTCATTTTTCTTTCTTTACTCATTCATCTTGATCCCTCTTCAGCTAGATTTATGTTAGTCTCTGTATGAAAGAGTAAATGGTTAAATAAATAGGGACTTCTCAGTTGAGTTTTGCCTCTAAAAACACTACCATGAACAGGAGCCATAGGCACCTTGTTCTTCCTCTGTAACAGATTAAATGAATGTGAGAAGATGGGCTGGCACTGTGGAGCTAGCCTGATTCTTGCATGAAGAACAAGAACTATCAATAACAATAATCATACTGGGAAAGGGAATTTTTGCCTCTCTACTCACTTTTGCAGCAGTGACATTTTGTAGTGAATATGTAAAGAAGCCTGGAATATCTTCTGTTGTACAAAACCAAAAATATTCAATATGAAACACTTGTGTCTGCATGCAGTTTCATGCAAATCAAAATCTCTACTGCATCCCATTCTCTTGATATGATGGGAATCATGTACCTAGGACTTTCATGGGATTTTCTTTCTGAGTGCAAGTTATCATGTAAGGTCTTATTCTATATCATTACATTATTTTACACAGGAGAAAAGAACGCAGTTTTTCAAGCTAAATAAGAAAATTTGCTTTTTGATTTGTATAGAACTATAAGTAAGCTAAATAAAGTTACATCTCTTCTGTGGTGTCTTTTTGATGCAGGATCCATGTATTTTTAATGAATGTGACTAAAGAAAAAGGCAAGCATGGTGTTGCACATCTTATGAGTCATGATTTAAACAGTTATAATTTCTAACTTATTTTGGAACTTGACAACTAAACACTGGATTTAGCAATCCAAAATCTGTTCGTCCAGTCTTTTAAATTCTTACTATCTGGAGTAAGGAAAGAAATTTATTTTTTCTTGCTTTTAAGTTTATTTCCTTTACAGATTATTTCTTTTACAGACTAAATTTTGTAAAGTTTCAGTTATTTCATAATTTTTAGATCTCAGTTTCTAGCTGCTCATGTGAATAAGATACCAGAGCCTGACTGTAAGGTAAAAGATGTAGGGTGATATCCCCATATGATAAATGAATATTTTGGTTTCAACTTTTAGTTTTCAGTAAATAAAAGGTCCCACATTAAGTCTGTTCCTCTGAAAGCCAGTCTGCAGATTTCACATGCATGTCAAATTATGCTGCATGGATGAACTCTGGGGATTAGAGACAAAGAAGAGCTTTTTTACAGTTTCTGTTTTGCAATCCCTAATGTAAACCTCTTCTATGGTTTGTGCTCATCTTTAAAACTATCAGAATATGTATTTGCATGTCCTTTTCTTGGAAAAATTACCTGCAACAGGTAGGCAAGGAATTTATCCTTTGTGGTTGGAATAATGCTTTCACATGCATTATATGGGCATTAGTAAGTTTAACAGTATTCTGTACTAGCAAAGACTTGAATTGAGCCTTGCAAAACTGGATTATGTTCCATGCAAGCTTTGTGTTTACACTTTCAGTCAGCATAATTAATTTCCTTCTTTAGTGACATCTTTATCCCTTATTTATGCTGTGTTTTACGTTTGTTCTGGAAAAAAAAGGAGGAGGAGTGAAACAGACTACAGCTGTTTTTCCATGTTCTTAACAGTGTGGGGCCTCAGTTACATCAGAGCAATGTTTCGTTGTGAGAATAAATGCTAAACTAGTTGAACAGTGAGGTGAAAGTCAAGGTTTACAATTACAAAAGCCTTCAGGCTTTTTTTCTTGATTTCTAAAATGAAGAGAGAAAAAATATTACAGAAAGGACCTTCCATGCCACTGCTGTTATGTCAGGTCTTGAGGACTTATTTTGTAAAGGCATCAAAGAGGGTGAGGGAGCTCTTCTAACAAGCAGTCAGTGCCAGCCCACTATCCAGCTGCGTAGGCTTGGAGCAGACTTTGTGTAACCAAGTTCCCATGTGTTCAGTGACCACTGCCCAACACTTTTTGGTTGTTGTTGTTTTTTGTTTATTTTTTTAATGGGACATTCAAAAATCTCCAGAGAGAAATACTGCTGTCATTCAGGAAGCGTGGAAAGAAAAATTTGGAATAGGCTATAAAATTCTGGCTTGACTCTGAGAAAATATGCATATAAAGGGAATGCATTCTTGAAGACATATTTACTTTTAAAGAGTTTTTCTTAGGTAAACCATAAACCTAAAATAAAGCAAAGAAAGATTAGAATAGCAGCTGAGGATAAGTCAGTTAAAACTGCATAAAAAACCTACTTCTTGACAGTCCTGTTATTTGACATTATTTTCTTCCCTGGAGTTTTCTCTTCCAAGAAAACCCTCAAAATATCAGAAAAAATAGTAGGATGAGGTAGCAGCTAGCAATGTCCTCAGTGGAAGTCTTTCCTTCATTGTCAGCTTGATGTTGATAAAATTATTCTTCATTTATAATTGTACTATTTTCCTTCTGTTGTTTGCAATCACTCATTATTCCTCATGGTAGAGGCAGATAAGTAGCTGATGTTTTTGCCTTTGACATTATTCTATTACTAATTTTTATCACAACATTTCCTGATATTCATGGGCTTTTTTTAATGTGAAATTGCAAACGCTGAGTGTTATCCCTCCATCTAACTTGTGTGGAGTAAGGCTACTCGCTCTCAAGGATAGACTCTACATGGAGATTAACCACACAAATATGAATGGAGAAAGGCCTCACTCTGAGGTCAGGATGAAATACAGGTTGTACAGAATTATCAAATATGTTTCCTAATTTTTATTCATAAGCTTCTACAAAAGCAGTACCAGAAATTTAAAGGTGTCGTGAAAGAGCTTGACCTCTGTCCCTTGCCTTGAAACTTCTGCTAGCAGTGGAATAAGTGGAACAGAAAGAAATATCAGAATCTTCATCTGAAAGTCTGCATGTGTCACATGAAAACTTGAGTTCTTTTGAGAGGAAGAATAATGATATCCTTTGTTATTTGTAAAAATTAGTAGAATTTTAGTCTGATAAAGAGAAATTAGATCTCATTTTTTAAAACATGCATGTTGGGAATGGTTATCTGAAACTTTCCTACTTATGACAAAGACTTAAATTTCTGAGGAAAAAACTCTGTCTCTGAAAGGATCCAGACAAAAGGGCATATGTACCCAGCTAAGTTTTATTTCAAATAAAACTGAGAACTATTGACCAAAGCAAACTGTTAATATGAAGGTCCTAGAATTGCTTTGAGGATGTTCCAAGATGTTGCCAGAAGGGACTCAGTACATGCACTATTATTAGAGTCACCTTTACAACAAAAAGAAATACACAAACCAAGGGTATATTGGTGTGAACAAGTCAGTGCAGGACTAGGATGTCTTAGGAGGTCGTACTTGTTTACAAAGAAAACAGTACATATGTCAACATCCAATCCCAACTGAGAATGGGCAATAAAAACAGTATTACCAAAAGTTACATTTGTTTAGCAAAGAACAAAATGTGTCTCTCAAAATACTTAGCACCTGCTTTCACAAAAGCTTTACTTTCTCAGGAAATGCATCGTTTAGGTCCTTTTGAAATAAGCCTCTGAGTTAGCCACTTAAAATAAAAAAAAGAGAACTGGATGAAACATCTGCAGAAATATCCAGCCAGATGTTTTTATGTTTGTGATAATTTCCCATTCTCACTCCCCTGAGACATAGCACGTTCTGAAACCAAAACCTCTATGAAAAAAATAATTCTCCTCTGATGGAATTGAAACAGATCAAGGGAATTGGGTATACTCATAAAGAGTATGAAAAAGGAATTCAGAGGAAATCTTAAGGAAAGAATCTGTCACTACACCAGCATGATTCACTTTGTTGTTGCTATTCTGTGCGAATTTTTAGTTAATTTAAAAATGCGTGATTAGAACATAATCTGTAGGAATGAAAATACCAATACTCATTTGCTATTTCTACCAACAAATGTTCCAGTGCTTGTCTAGCTGGTACAACCAGCTAAAATCTGGAGAACCCAAGATATTTGTAAGCTGTCTTCAATGTTAATATTATTAACAATGTTAATAAAAAGGGGGCATGATTATCATAAATATTTCTTGCTATGATACAAAGCATAGAAGGAATAGATAAACTGTGGTTAGTGATGGCAACTTTGAACTATTATTTATAGCAAATTTATTTGTTGGTTTACCTAGTCTGTCCATATCCAGGAAAAGAATACCTGAAAAAATGCTGCTTGGTTTCTGCTTCTAAAGCTTGAAGGAAACAAACAAGGAGCAATCTTGGCTTCTAGTTTTATTAGTAGTTGAACATATGATAAATATAACTCTAGGTGACAGAATATATTTAGGTGATCCAAAAAGACAATATAGTCAAATTAACTAGTTGAAATAACATGTGGAAAGAGTCAGGTGAATAAATACAGATTGTGTGTAGACAAAGATAAATATTCCATCCATGAGGCTGTCATAGAGAAAAGAAAAAAAAAAAATAGAGACAATACTAGTTTCAATATCTGTGCCTGATCTGCTAAGGCTTTCTGACTCAGAAGTCAAGGCAAGTGCTTGTTAATAGGCAATGCAATTAAGCCATGATTTGCTCCAGGACAACTTCCTGACTGTATGGAAAGCATCCATCCTCCACTGATGGATTTTAAAGAATTGAAGGACACTAATAAATATTCTTCAGGAGAACAAGCACCATTGCTGGTCATAGCCTAACAAAATTTGGCGAGGACTCTGGCTGTCTATAAAAAGAGCTTCTACTTCCCATTGCACTTGATATAAGTGGAACCAGAAGCTTCCTTTGTCAAAGATGCTCATGGCGTGAATGAGTGAGTGTTTCACTGGATGAAAAACTGGCCTCATGGCCCGGGCCAGAGAGCCAATGGAGTTACACCCAGCTGGCAGCCAGTCACCAGCCATGTTCTCCAGGGCTCAGTACTGGGACCAGTTCTGTTTAATGTGTTTATCAGTGATTTGGATGAGGGGATTGAGAGCACCCTCAGCCAGCTGGCAGATGAAGCCAAGTCCTCTGGAGAGCAGGAAGGTTCTGCAGAGGGATCTGGGCAGGCTGGATGGATGGGCTGAGGACAATGGTATGAGGTTCAAGAAGACTGTGTTGGATTCTGCACAAGGTTTACAATAACTCCATGCAGTACTACAGGCTTGGGAAAAGGGTCTGGGAAGCTGCCCAGTGGAAAACACCCAGTAGGGGTGCTGACTGACAGCAGCTGAACATGATCCAGCTGTGCCCTGGTGGCCAAGAAGGCCAATGGCATTCTGGCCTGTTGCTGCAATAGTGTGGTCTTCATGATCTCAGAGGGCTTTTCCAACCTAATTGATTCTGTGGCCAACAGGAAGAAATGTTGCACCAGGAGAGGTTTAGATGGGATATTAGGAAAAATTTAGATTGGATATTAGGATAAATTCTGAGGGTTGTTGAACATTGTAATAGGCTGCCCAGGGAAGAGGCTGGGCCTCCATCTCTGGAGCTGTTTAAAATATGCACATATGTGGCACTTAGGGACATGGTTAAATGGTGGACTTGTCAGTGTTAGGTTAATAGTTGTACTCAGCACAACTGGTATTAGAGGCCTTTTCCAACCTAAATGCATCCATGATTCTGTATGATGGCCATTGCTGCCATCCAGCATTTCTGCATGAGGCAGACAGGTCATGACCTCAAGGGCTGTGAACTTTTGCTTTGGAAACAGCAGCAAAAGTGACTATTCCCCTTGGATGTTTATTTTACACTACTGCAGGTATGATTTACATGCATGTTTAAACAAATATACCTCTTGACAATAGTAAATGTGCAACAGGAAGACAACCAAAAAGCAATGTCCTCATTGCAAAAGATAAAAGTTACACACCACCAAGCTGCTTAATGAACCCTAGAATTACTTGCTAGACTGCTCTGGTTACATTTAGCAACTCCTAAGTAATTATGAATAGAACAGTTCACACATAAAATAAAAAGAATGTGCCTTTAGATTTCTTAATAATTGTACTATTATTGCAAAAGATTAATAGAAAGATAAATAAATTCCTAAACAGCTCAAAAACTGAAGTGCAATTAAAAGATATGGTTCCCTTCCATAGGTCAGAGTAAATGTCATTGTCTGCATGAAAACCTTTAGAAGGGTGGAAATGCATTGTTACATAACTTCTGCCCTGTAGGGATAGCACAAGAGAGAAAAATTCAAATATAGCTTCTAAAGTCAGGGAGGAAAATTTAAAACACTTTAACCTTCTGGTGTTAATTGTGGGATTGTTCATAATTTTTCTGGGCACACCACTTAAAGCTTTTTTTCAACTGACTCATTGGAAAAAGCTTATTCATTCATCACAGAATAATTCAGCATAAAAATATCTCTATTGAGCAGACATGCTGAAGCTGTGGCATGCCCTGAGGGAACTTTCAGTGGTTTCCTTCCCCAGGGCAGAGGCTCTAATGTTGGTGGTGCTGACAGCTCTGTAAAGTGCTGTGCTTGGATGATCTCCTCATGGTCATGAAAAGGAAAACATCTGAATTTCCAGTTGATGGGGAAATGTGAATTGTTGGACTTCAGTTATATAGATCCAAAGGGCTCCTGTTTCTTCTTCCATGTGCAAATGAGCGCAAGAAGGAGAGTTGGTGGGTGAAGCACATTGTACTTGTCCTGGAAAGGAAAGAAATAGAAGCCAGTACATGGTTTCTGCAGACTAAGTGAAAAGCTGTGAACATCACTATGAATTTATGAATTAAAATGTACATTTCTTGGCCCATTATTTTGCTGAAGTTGTAAAATCATGTACCTCCCCTTTCCAATATTACATGCAAAATACAGCTGATTCAAAATCTAGATTACTATTTCTTTTTGTGAAGGAATATAGATAAAAATTAGGCAAATTAACTGGATATTCCCACTGGCTAGAAACTGATGTATTTATTATCAGCTGGAGATATTTTAGGGATCAAAGAGGATTTCAATACTAAGTTTTCATTTGTATGTCCATGTTATTTGTGTAACTAAAAGCCTAATTGCTGGCAATTCATTTGCTGGAACACAGACAGGGTGTGTTGTATTCATACTGAACATGGCTGGTTTTGAAGTCTTCTGCTGGATTGCATACATTCAAAATTTTATAGGTCTAGTGACAATACTAGAAAAATTGCCTTGAAATGCTGTTCTCCTTTCCCTCATCTCTCTTACTCAAATCAGTAAAAGATTTTCAGTTTTTTATATCTAGAAAGTAAATGTTGTGACGTCTTCCCACATTTACACTCTGATGCCATTTAATACTGGAATCCCCTGAATGAATTCTGCCTCTGCTAAATCAAAATTTTTATAATTGACTCAATGGCTGAGCCAAGGGATTTGCTCCGTGCTCAGCATCTTCCACGTAACCAAGGAAATAAACCCAGAAAAAATAATGAAATATGATATTTGCACATTTTGTTAGAAATCTATATAGTCTAGAATCCTAAAATACTCTAATTTTTGTCATTCAGGAAACCCTTCTTCCTTGTATTCTGTCACACTTAACTGAGGAATATGAAACACTGGCCAGGCTTTCTCACAACAAAGAATTTAATACAGCATAAAGCAAGTAGCATTTAAAGTGCACTGTGGATTTGAGAGAAACATTTTGAATTTAACATACTGCATCAGCTTTTAAGACTTGGGTAACCTTATTTTAGCATTTATTTATGTTAAGATTCTTAACTATTTCTTCTCTCATTGGCTCTGAAAATGGAAGCCCAGTGCTAACAGACCATTAATATACTATGACAGAGATGCTGGAAACTTAAATGGTGTATAAGGATAGGGAGTAGAAAGATAGTTTTCATAATTTACTATTGTAAATCACATTGGTCCAAATTCTTAAAACAAAATATACAAATATTTGACAGTGCCCAAAAGCTACCTTAGTTAAAAGAAAGCTATTCTTAGGGTAGGCTGCAATGCAGTTATATTTTTCTGCTTCAAAATCTTGAACTGCTCTCTTAGTAACCTTTCTGTTGCTGTGCCACTAGACCATAAAAAAGAAAGATAGTTTTATATAGTAAGGTTCTTGCTCAACTTCTGAGACAATAAAAAAGGAGGTCATAGGTGATGCTTCTATTAATGTTGCCTTGTTTATGTCATGAATCAATTTTTTTCTAAAATTTCATATAAACTCACTGATTAAAAACATCAAACCCACACAATTTAGCCTGCATTCAAGTGATTGTGATAAAACCCAGCCTTCTAATTTCTCTAGGATTGTTCAGCTCTAACCTGAACAAAACATCGAAATAATTCTTTCTTACAAGATCTATTTATTTCAGAGAACTCTAAAGCATTCATTTGCTCAGTTCTTTTGATCTTCACTGCACAGATGGAAACAAACCCAGATATGTGTGTAGGAACACGTGCAAGCTGTTCTGCTGGAGAATGTTTTGTGTGCCTTGGAGTCTTCGAGAGCCCTTTGTCCTGTTTCAGGCAAACAGCTGTAATACCTGGCACATCACTCTAACTGCACTCAAATTCACCAGTCTGGTTTTTTTACTTCAGCAGGAGAGCAAGAGAAAACACTGACTACTGATTGCTAAAGCAATGATATCTTTCATTTCCAGAATAAGGGGACAATGTGAGTTTATGAGATAGTTTCTTAACTGTTAAAATAGCAAAAATGCCTTCTCTGTGGTGAAAGTTTCAACACTGATCAAAAAATCAAATATATCAGAGACTAAAATGCTAGCTTGTTTGTTAATTTTACAAGGAAATGTCTCTCTTTTTCTTTAATAAAAATTGATACATGCCTGTAGTTCTTTTGCCTATAAATAAAAATTTTATAAGCTACAATATGAGTTTTGATGAAAATCATCAAAATTATATTGAACTTAGACAGTTCATTATAATTTTCTAGACTGCATACTGAGGAAAGACAGATATACTCAAACAATATCTGGATGACTGCCATATCCAGAGGAAATATACTGTTATCTATGATCTTGAGACATCACCCCATGAATTATTACTTATTTTACCAGAAGCTGTTCCCTCATCCTTGGATATAATATGAAAAAAATCTTTAATAAGGCCAATGGAACAATCAGAGTCTGCTATTTCTGAAGATGACAATATTCTCCTGTAACACCTCCATGACCTCCCTCCCTCGCTATGCTCTCCTGGTACAAGAGTAATGCTCACACTGTGGTCAAGTGCCACACTGTGAGCTTCTGAAAAGTAAGAAGAAATCTCTTCCTAGCAGCAAATAAAAAATGCCAAGTGACATGGAACTAGAGAGAAAGATGATTTTGTTTAAAAACAGTGATATTTCTGACACTTTTTACACTGTGTGTCTGCTCTACTCTATTAAGTAGCATTTACGTTTGCCAAAATCACCCACTTACATGAAGGAGGCAATGGAGCAGAAAAACGAGGTAACCCAAAACCCTGTGGAAGTAATCCCTTCCTTGGCCCAAACTGATAATGCTGAAGTCATCTGGTTTTTCAGTGTGGACTGATGAGATCTCTGTAACATGATAGAAAACGCGACACAGCATCACAGCCACAAATTTGGCGTAACAGGATTTAAACTGAGGGGCTGTGGGGAAACCCAACTCCTCAAAACCAAACTGCCGCAGAGATGGACTTCTCATTACAGTGAGCCATGTGGCAGAAGGGGGACACCTACTAGATGGGGGAAAATGTAAATGGGTCCCTACTAGGAGAGTGTAAAATAATCCCCTCCCAACACTCATCACCTTCCCAGGTGCCCTTACAGAATAGGTACAAGGCCCTGGGACCAGAGGGTCAGGCAGATGACACTACAGAAAAAAATCTGGAGATCTCTCAGGTGCACTTACTCTGTCAGATGGATCACAGCCTGGGTATTAGGTAGAAAAGAAGAGCAGTTGTAGTAGGTGACTCCCTTCTGAGGGGAGCTGAGGACCCTGTATATGGACTGGGCATTCTCACAGGGAAGGCTGCTGCCTCCCTGGGGCCTGGGTATGGGGTATTACCAGGACACTCCCTGAACTAATTCAGCATTCTGATTATTACCCAGGATGCTGATATGGAGAATACCTTAGAACAAAGGGGTGCAGGAAGGATGGACACACTTAAAGAAAGAAATCCTGAAGGTGCAGGAAGAGGTTGTCCCGATGGGGCAAAAGATGAGCCAGTGGTGATTGCAACCATAAGGGAAACCAACTTCTCCCTCGCCTTTGCTGTATGCAGCTAGAGCTGCCACAGATCTGGTTCTTTCTTATTACAATGAAGTCCAAAGTGGGAGGTGGAAAAGCAGAGGAGGATTTTTAAAAATGTTTTTTGGGTTAGGATATCACATAATCAATGCCTGGAATACAGATGGGAATTTCCAGTCTGGGAGCAGTGAAAAGCCCTAAGGACCCTGTACAGGCCTGATCGGTCACCTTCTTGGTTTTGATACTGTGCTACAAGGTTTTTGGGTGCTCTTCTACAGAGCAATAACAACAATAAAACCAGAACCCAAAATTCACAAACTACAGAGTCTCCTGTATAAGAACAAGGACAAAGTCACCAGAGGTACACTCTGGGTGTCAACAGTCAAGCAGGGGGATTTGATTTTTTTTTTAAATTTGGATTGAAAAAGGTGCAAACCATACAAAAAATATATTATATTACAGTCATTTTTCTGTTCTGAAGTGCCCTTCACTCATGGTACCTCAAATGGCTCAGGGAAATAGATTCAGAGATAAACTAATTAACTAAGTAAATAAATAATTTTGTTCCAGCAGAGACTTCTGGAGAACAAGATTTTCCCTGTAAAACAGTGTTCCTGGGAGTGGTGCAAATTCTTGCTACCCAGCTGCTTTCAGCAAACAGAAATTAATCCTCCCTTGCAGTACTCAGAAGGACGCTGGGCTTTTCCCTGGCCAGGCCACTCTTTCAGCTATCAGTTTTTGGAAATCTTTGGAATAGAATCAAGTTTCTGAAATTCTCTGAAATACTTTCTTGATAGGAAATGGTCTATGTGAGCACAGGCTAAAAAACTTTCTGCCTTTGGGAAACACTCTTGCTACTGTGCAAATAAAATTGATGCACTAAGATAAAATTTGGTATTATTTTGTGAGGGGTATGGCTCCTCCTACATCTGTTTGCCTGGTATGAATGACACATCTGACCTTTTTGCTTTCAACTGCAAACCAAAATTCATTTCCTGTGTTCCCATTTGCATTTAATTTGCAACTTCTGATGAATTTTTGGGAGGGCCTCTTCTAGAAAAATCAGGACTGGGTCACTGAGCCATAACACTGAAGTGTCACCAGCCATGGTGAGGATTATCAAAATCAAAACATCTTCTTTCTGCCCATTTCCCACAACTACAACCCCTCAGGAATAAGAAGGATGATGAAAAGGACTTGGAAATGTTGGTGGATGAGTGACTGGACATGACCCAAAAATAACTGCTCACAGCCCAGAAAGCCCAAATTTGTGCTGGCTGAATCAAAGCAGTGTGGCCAGCAGGGTGAGGGAGGGAATTCTGTCATTCTGCTCTGCTCTGGTGAGACTCCACCTCAGTGCTTCACCCAGCTCTGGTGTTGAGCTCTGCTCAACATAAGAAAGACACAGACCTGTTGGAGCGAGTCCAGAGGATGGGCACCAAGATGATGAGAGGGACTGAGCACCTCTCCTATGAGGAAAGGATTGGTCAGCCTGAAGAAGGGAAGGCTTTGGGGAGACCTAACTGAGACCTTTCAGTACCTGAAGGGAGCCTACAAGAAAGATGAAGAGAGACTTTTGACAAGAGCCTGTAGTGACAGGACAAGAGTGAAAAGCCTTAAAATGAGAGTAGGTTTAGATTAAATACTAGGAAGAACCTCTTTTCCATGAGGGTGGTGAGGCACCAGAACAGGTTGCCCAGAGAAATTATGGGTGCCCCAACTCTGGGAGAGTTCAAGGTCAAGCCTGATAGGACTTTGAGCCACGTGGTCTAGTGGAAGGTGTCTCTGCTCATGGCTGGGGACTGGAACTAAGTGAGCTTTAATGACTTTTCCAACCAAAGTCATTCTATGATTCTATGATTCAATTCTATGATTGTATGACAAGGCAACCAACAGAAATTACTTCAACTAAAGTTATAGGTAGAGATTGAAAGATTAGATGTTATGTGCAAAATATCTGGGGTTTTTTTCTGTTTTGCTCAACAAAAAAATTTGAATGGGCCCCAAAATGGAGGAAAAAGCAATTAATTTCTACTTAAATCTGCTATATATTACAGAAGAGGGATGAAAAGGTTTCATACAGAAAAGAATGTGACCTACCTAATAATATTCTATTACAAGAAGACACACGTCCTTTGAAGTCACTGAGGTTGCATCCACTTGCCTTGTGACTGTGCTTCCAGAAATTCACTTTTGCAGCTAAATCCAATGTTTGGCAAATGTGTCTAGACTGTAAACATATTGTTTTGACAAAGATAACAGAAATTTGCATCAAAGCAGCTCAGTCACAAGCTGTGTGTAAAAACAGATAGTCTAAAGCCAAGCATTTTCCAAATTTTTAGTGTCTGGACAATGTGTGCAGCTTTAAACAGCTGCTCCTTGTTGTTTTAAAATTTCGAAGTATACCATAGTGCATGGGGTAAAACATTATAATCACATTTTTCTCAGAGTTTTCACATGGATTGCCTTCAGCTGCTTCTATAAATGAGCAGTGTTTCTCAAGTGTTCCTCTAGACAATCCCATTCTATACATGTGTTTAGTGATGCATTCATGTCTTGGAAGAGAAGTTATAGAAGTTATAGTTATAGAAGTTATAACTTCTATAGTTATAGAACTTGTTGTGTTATAGCCACAATTGCGCACCACCTTGGAAGAGTACAGCCTGGCTAAACCAGCAGCAGATTGCTTGCAGCTGCACAACCCAGTGAAATTTAGGCTCCTTCCTTGAAGCCCAGCTCCTCCCAGTGTTTGCTAGAGACTGGACATCCTCAAATAGGACAAAAGAAGGTCAAGGAAAGGCAATCCACCTGCAGGCATGTGGGCATGTCTGACCTTTCAGAAAGCCTTCAAGGCACCTGTATGGTCTCAGTGTGTGTTAAAAATTACCAATGGGGCAGCCTAATAAAATACAGGTGCACCAAGTTCTTCTCATAGTAGGTAATATTAACAAGAAGTTTGGACTTCCAAAGATTTCTAAATATGCATCAGGTCCCTAAACATGAAGTCATAAGAAACCAAAATACACTAGCTTCTTTTTAAGATGACTGTAAAGCAGAAGGCCATATTCAGAGGATGTAAACATCAGGAGAACCTGCTTAATTTTGAAGTTGTCCCAGGACCTCACAGAAATGAAGACACTGTCTGGGGAGAAGCAGGGATCCTGGACTGCACCAGAAAATCCTGGCCAAGGAGGTTCAATGGGCTGAATTGAGGATGGGGACCAGCACAGCAGCACAGGGATTGTTACTACAGCCTCACCTGCACCCTATGCTTTTTCTTACCTATTACTCTATTGCTAAGTCCATATGCTAAGAACTGTCTAAGCCTCTGCTGGGTCACCAGGACATGAATCTCACCTTTGCTGGTTATTAAAAGGCCTGTCTATTGTCATGGGTCTGTGCTTTGTGGGACACAGTGGAGCTGCAGACACTCCCAGTGGAGGCTTGCCTCAGGAGACTGGCATCACAGTGAGCACAGGGAAGTCAAATACCATCTTCAGATGTTCCCCAGGTTGCCAAAGATGTGTTTTCATCACACAGTGAACACACAGTATTTTATTCCTCTGCTGAAATATCCCCAGATAAATTATCATGCCTAACGTTCCCTTTTTGACCTCAAGGTCTTCTAATTATGTCTGACTTCTGTGGAAGTTCAAGATTGTAATACTTGCATTTGTAAAGATCCTAACCAGATCTTGGAGAACAAAACTGACAGTCTGTTTGCATTGCTTGCATGTCAATTGTTGGGAAAACAGGGTTGTGTTGTAGCAAGCCTCATTTCTAGTAATGTAGAAAAAAGAAAATTCTTGCATCAATCAGCTACTCCAACAGCCCTGGGGAAAGGCAGCTGGAGCCTTGCATTTCCTAAGAACCAAAACTAAATAATGTGCTGTGAAGCCAGAGTTTGTAAGCAACCTTGCAAGACATCTGAGACAGAGGTCTCAGTCAGTCCTCTTCCCCAGTCCTGGCAACATCCTTGGATGGAGGGCATTGCTATAGGAGGCAGAGCTGTAGCCTGTGATCCTTGATCTTCATCTTCAGGATTTACAGACCAATAGCTCCTGAGGGTGCAGAGACTCCTTTTAATAATAACAAACACCCGAGGAGTTGAGAAAACCAGAAAATATTTAATCAATGAAACCAGCTGCTTGTTGCTTGTGTGATCATGGAGGAGGTGGAAGGTACTTATTCTTTCTCTTGGGCTGCTCCAAGGAATACCTTCAGAGTTTCTGACTCAGAAATCTTCATTCACTGTAAATTTTATTAAGTGAAGCATTGGTGCCCTTCAGCTGGGAGGGCCTGGACATCAGTGAACTCTGACAATAGCCCTGATGTTTTCATATCTGTCTCTTTCCAAAAGCAGCCTGCCTGTCCATGATGTGTGGTGCTACAGAACTTTGCACAGTATTACAAAGAGCACACTTGCCACTGGTCAGCTGAGGAATCCACCCAGCTCTACAGGGTTAGAGAACTGAGACCTTCCTATTAGGGTCTCAGTTTCTCCTTTCACACCTCCTCCATGAGACCCTTGTTTATCCCTGTAGGAAAGACATTTTTGTGCTGTTCTTGTGAGCCAGCAAAGGCTTCCTGAAGACAAGGAAAACCTCGTATCTCTCTCAAGGAACGTACCAAGGCTATCACCACAACAACATGAAGAAAGAGAGAAAGTTAAAAAAGATATGGACTTTAGTTGGCTCACAGAGTGACATGGCTCCTTTTCACCTATTGAGAGTTTTGTTTCTTTTTCATGACCAATGGGAAATGTATGTGTTTGTTAAGCAAATGTAAATATCCTGTAAAACTATAAAGGCAACATGTTGCTGTAATAAAGAGCTATGTACAGCCTTTGATCTGAGTCTTGGGGCTTGCGCCGTGTCGCGCTCTATAGCGACATGTCCCCACACTTTGAGCAGCCATGCCCTGCTCCAGCACTTCAGAGAGGAGAGCAAGCAGAACTACCACTGGCTGCAGTGGAGAGGGAAGGGTATGCAGCCCATTTCCAGCCTTTCTGTGTCTGCACTGCTGGGACAGGGCCAAGAAAGCTGCAAAGACTAGGAGATCACAGTTGGTAATGCTGTTATCAGTGAGTGTTGGGGACAGTTTACTGCTGATGATTTTGGTACAAGATACTGTGGGAGTAGAAATATGTTGCCTATCTCTACTTAGTCTTGAACAAGTGACGGATGTCAGGAATGAAGGAAGAAACAAGTGACTGTGGACAGTGCTGTTAATGCTTTGTCTGAACTAGGAGCCATTTTCCTTCAGAGTAACACTGCACACACATGCCTCTTGAAAATAGTATGAGAGAATATCCTAAAAAGTGCTATTAACTTAATATTTTTTCTCTAAGATAGAAAATACTATTGATTTACAATTTACTGATCTGATTTTGAGCTCACCCTTGTCACCCCAGAACCCAGATGACCGAAGCAAAAAAGTTTGAACTCCCATCGCCTGGACATAACTTTCTCTAGAAGCACAAGTCCCTATGAAAACAATCCAGTTATTTTGTTGTATTTGAGAGTTTTATAGCCATCATAAACAACATGAAATGACCTTACTTTGAAACATTGGGGCAACTTGTCCTCCCCTGCCTCAGGTCAGACTGAAGATAGGACAGAGTTCAGCACAGCTGAAGAAAACACTCGTGTGAACATGCTCACAGCTTAAAAGCAATCAGGATTACGAAGCATTTGTTAGTTGGGAATTCCTTAAAACTGCATTTCCCAGCAAAAAATAAGTCACTCCAGTCCAAACTCTTTGCTCAAAGCAGGGTCAATTCAAGAAAGTTGCTGTGATATTTTTCCCTATCTATGAACAGAACATGGCATTTTGCCTTGTACAGTGCTGTTACAGTTACAGAAATACCTCTTTTCTTTGGATTGAAGACTTAAATATCCAATAAAAACAGTGTTCACTGGTCAGCAAGGTGTTGTTTGTGTTGAATAAAAAGTGATACCAGCCATGCACAGCTTGCATACTGCATATTAAAGGACTGACTCCAAACAGATATGCACAGAACCTAAGACTGTGGATTTCCACAATCTCTATGGGCAATACAGCATTCTACAGCCCCCCCGTCCCCCCTTAAACTGTGACTTCATAAAATCTCCGTGACCTGAGACAGCCCAGATACTGAAAAACATGCCAAAAGGGGGGACTTGAAAGGCAATGAAGTCTTAAGTTTGATTTTAAGTTCTGTGGTGGAACCTAGAACCAGAAGTTTCAAAATATCAAGGATTTATTTAAATCTGTAGCAAGCTGCCATACTAATATTCCATTTCAACATATCCTGAAAACCCTGCCACCAACTCCACTAGGAACAGAGTGTCGCTATTAGAGCCTCTTTGTCTCTCTAATGCCACTATGAATGTTGGGAGGGGGGTAATTTCTATAAAATCCATTGAAAATTTCATTACAGGAGAGAGAGGGATTGTTTGGATATCTTTGAGGATTTTAATTTGTCCAAACTGTAATGCAGGGGGAATCCAAAATGTCAACTTGCAATGCTTCAAATCTATCCTTGAAATCCCAGTCTTTGAGGTCATATTTGCAATTCCCTTCATTAGGACAACTCTGCATTATAAAATAGTATTCGTTCATTACTAATGACGTAACTTTTGAGATTCTTGAACTTCCTTTATTTATGTCAGAGATGTTCCAAAAATACTGAACTAATACAAAATAAAAGATATCTCAATATTATTCTCCTTCACATTATCTATTTTATTATTTACTCTAATACCATTATTCTAACATAGTACACTTTATAATAAAAAGTTTTAAGAACAGTTGAAATTTTTTGAATTCTGTCAACGACATTTTTCTGTGGAAATAGATGGAAAGAAGTTGTAATTGTGAAGTTTTTCTTTTCTTCTGTCATATAGACTTTGCCATCTGTATCACTGGTTTTGTAACATTTTTCATAGCAAACCTTCCTTCAGGAAGGCAAGAAACATGTTTCTGACATAATCATAACATAGCAACAGAGAGCAGGGGCACAGCAAACCTTGTGTCATGGTTTGAGCCTGGCGCAATGCCAATGCCCCCATGAAAATGCCTCCTCCCTGGTGTCTGCTGTGAGATGTGATCAGAAATAGGGCAAAGCAGGCTCCAGCTTAGGAATAAAAGGGAAAAAACTTTATTAACCTACAACTATGAATGATAACACACAGAACTCAGGATGAAAACCTTCCAAAAACGTTCCTCCTCCCCCCACCAAACTTCCAGTACATTCACCCCTCTGATCACCAACTCTCAGTCCAGCACCACCCTTCAGATTATCAATTCTCAGTTCATCGAGGAGAGAGGAGTCCCTCTTGTACCACAGACTTCCCCTGGAAACACAGTTGAAACCTCTTGTGTTTCCATGTCACACATGGCACCGCCTGGAGATCCTTTTGCCATCGTGACATCTTCCTTCCATGCCCAGTGCTTTCACCACTGAGCATGGACCAGAGCTGCTTCTAGGGTTTTCCTTTTTAAAGGGTGCTTTGCCCAGTTCCAAAAAGAGCACAGTCTCTCACTTTTGGGACGCCTGTCCCCCCCAAATTTCACCCCCTGGGGCCAAGGGGTCTCGAGAACAGAGATCATCTTCTTCTTCCTGGAGACGGAGGGCACCACCACCACCCTCCTCACCTGTCGTCTCTGTTCACGCACTCCTTCACATCACATCACTGCACTCTCTTGGCTCTGAGCTATTGCCTCCCCCCTAAATGCAGTCTCTGTGTCACAGGAAAAATGGTTTTGTCCATAGCTATGCAAGAAAAATCCAACCAAAGGCCACTCCATCACCTCCTCCCACCTAAGATTCTTTTCAGCTTCTCTCGTGGCCCATTTCCTCTTATCTTATCTCTGTCTCTCTTCTCATTCAACTCCAGGAGGAATCAGCATTTGCAAGGCTTCCATCATTCAAGAAAAGGGTTAAAAGTCTCAGGCTCTGCCTGTCCAGAACTCCCACGGCCAGCCGGGCACCCCCTCACCGCAACCCCGCCCCCCCTCCTTCACTCTGGCCGTGCTATCAAATTTCAAGGTGGCACAGGCACAGACACCAGCTCTCGCTCTCTCTCTCCCCCCTGGGGGCTGCCCGAAGCCTCTCAGTGTTCCTCCACCCTTCCATCCTGCAGGGGCCTTCACCTCCCTTCTCTGTCCCAGGCCCGGCCTACCTCACTCAGGCCTCGTGGCCTCCCCTCCCCGTCCAGCTCGGAGCTGGGCAGGGGAGGTCTGATCTCTCCTTCACGGACGGAACTCAAAAAACAGAGCTTCCCCCTCCGTGTTCTCAGCTTTTAACCCCCCCTGTGTTCTCAGAGGCGTATCCATGTCCTCAGTGGCCACACCAGGTGCCAATATTCAAATCTGAGCACCTATTGGTTTGACCACAGCATCCCAAAAAAATCACTTCCTCTCTAACCACGACACCTTGTAAATGGAAAATAAATATATTTCCCATGCTCAGAACACAGGAACGAAGCTAAAAGGAAAATGAATCTTCAGAAGTTAGAAGTTTTCTTCCAATAAGTATTTTAGTGTGATGGGTTTTGCAGTACCCAAGTTCCCAAAGAGAAGGGACAAGGTGAGTTTCTCTCACTTGGTCCCAAATCTGCCTTCAGCCCACAGAAGTGAGAACCTGACCCTACCTGACGTAGTGCCCTTGAACTCCTCTAGGACTGTAGCTCTGAAGGATCACCTCTGGGAGGAAGTTGCATCCTTGCTGTCAAGAAAAAGATGGTCATGCCAAAGGGCAATCAATCAGGCATAAAAAACACAGGGGAAAATTATGAAGGTGAGGTGACGGGTGGGATCCAGGCCACTGGTAAAAAGCCTAGAGGAAAAAGCTATACATAGTAAAGAGAGGGAAAGAACACTGTTCTTGTGAGTGAGAGCAGTGAACAAATTGTGTACCATCTGCAATGCAGAGATACAAATAACTCACAGAAAAATATCCTGGTCTAGGGAATAAGTTTCTGAACAGATTCTGGAAGCACAATTTTATCACTTGTACACAGGAATTTGCAAGGCTGAAATAGTCATCTTTTGTTTAGTACAAAGGGGAATAACAGCTAGGGAGGGTGGCAGTGCTGGTGCTGTCTGTGGTCTGGCTGGCTGCAGGAACACTGCTGGACAATGTTGAACATACAGCCACATCTGCCCTCCTCAGCAGGAGGAAAGCCATGGCCATGTGGATCCATGCAGCATTTAGTTAGCAGTGGCAAAATGAAAAGCTTCAGGCTGGATCTCTGAAGCATTACAGGAAAGTCACTGTGTACTACAGTTCAGGACCAAATAAAAAGTCACACAGGCAAGGGAAGAAAATGTTCTGTTGAAGCAAATGTTCAAACACAGAAATACATTTCACCTGGCAGCTTGTCACATTTCAGTGAAGTAACTGAGTGGGCAAGTGAGTTCACAGCACAAGCTGAAAAGATGCCTACCTTGATATCAGACTTGATGGCAATAGTAGAGGCTGGATAAGGTTGCAGATCCTTTTAGAGAGACTGTAGGCACACTTATTCCTCACCTTTTCATCCTAGAGAGAAAAAGAAGAGCAAATATTCAGGAAACTGAGTGACAGATGAAAGAAATGGAAGTTAACGCCTTGAGGTAGCAGATCAACCTCTGAACAAGCATTGAACAGCTGCATGTATGCTTTACACAGAGCCAAATGTGGAGTGAAGAAAAAAATTAGGGGAAATGGCCCATATTTTTTTAGTGGAAGTTTGTTGGACTGCAAATAGCATTTGAGGATAATGCATAACAGATGGTAACTTAATGGGAAGGGAGACAGAAAGCAATTTACAGTATATAAACTCTTCTGTGAAATAGCAGGGCAAAAGAAAGTGCTGAAGAGATTAAGGGTAACTAGCAAATGGTACAGAAAGTGAAGGAGCTGTGGCCTGCTTGAGATAAATGAGAACCTGCATCTGTTGGCTATGTTCTGGGCAAAAGATTAAGAGTCACAGATATCCACTGAATATAACAAGAAAAGGGGCAAGAGGGACAGAGAACATTAGTACAAGTGCAAAGTTAATGTACAGAAGACCAGTAAAACCTTAACTGAAGGAGTGCTTGTAGGAAGTGGCCCACTGTCCTGTATCTAAATTCTAGCAAAGGGAAGATTAGAAATCAGAAGAACTATATAGGACACACCTAGGAGTTAGAAAAGGAATGAAATCTTTTGTTGCTTTCAATAGCCAGTGTAGAGGAGGTAATAAGAGAAGGACAATACTATACTTTCTTCTGTAGCCCCCCTTCATCTGCCCCTTGGTACTACAGTATTTTAACTGTTGGGCAGATGCAGAACATGAACACCACATTACTGTGGTACTTGGAGCGTTAGGTCACACTTTACCTGGTCTGATGATCCTATACTCATGATAGGATCATCAGACCAGGACCTCCATTTACCTTACTTGTAGATCCTGTGTCTTGAGGGAAAGGGAGAAAGACCTCAAATCATGGTCAGTAACTTCCCAGCAAGGTGCTCTTAGCATGCAGAGGTAAGTTTGGCTCAGGCAGGGATTCTTGCTGTTAGGGCTTCTCTGTCTGTATGAATACTTGAATTCATATTTACCTGGACCAGGGAGAGCAACCATTTGTTAAGGCATTAAGTTAGGAGTGAGCATTAGCAAGTGAACATTTGAATATTAAAACCCCCAGAAATACTTAATTAAATACCCCAGAAATGGGGTAGCCTAGCTGAAAAATTTACTCTAATAAGTGAAAGTGTAAGTAGGAGTTCTGAGATGAAGTGAGCAGCACTGTAATGCTAATGCTGAAAACTACAAAGGAAACCCAAGTACCTCTAAGCTAGAGTGAGAGTGTCAAACCATGACCATGTCTGTCCCCAAAATCCGTAACTGAGCAACATCTAGGTTTTATATGCAAGACACTAGGAGAGTGTGTTGGGACACAAAACTGGGAGGAGTGGCTGATACCCCAGAGTGCTGTGCTGTCCTTCAGAAGGACCTCAAGAGATTGGAGAGACGGGCAGAGATGAACCATCTGAAATTCATCAAAGGCAAATGCATGGTCCTGCACCTGGGGAGGCAAAGCCCCAAGAACCAATACAGGATGGGAGCTGACCTGCTGTGAAAACTCCACAGAGAAGGACCTGGGGGTCCTGATGGACAACAAGCTGTCCATAAGCCATCAGTGCCCTTGTGGCCAAGAAGGCCAATGGGATCCTGGGGTGCATTAGGAAAAGCGTTGCCAGCAGGTCACAGGAGGTGATCCTGCCCCTCTACTCAGCCCTAGTGAGGCACATCTGGAGTGCTGTGTCCAGTCCTGGGCTCCTCAGGGCAAGAGAGACATGGAGCTTCTGGGGCAGGCCTGGCAGAGGGCTACAAAGATGAACAGAGGACTGGAGCACCTTTCTTGTGGAGTCAAGTGAGTTGTACCTGCTGTCTTGAGAAGAGATGACTGAGAAGAGACCTCATCAATGTCTGTCAGTATCTGGAGGGAAGGTGCCAAGAGGGTGGAACCAGGCTCTGCTCAGTGGTGCCAAGCAATAGGACAAGAGGCAACAAGCAGAAACTGAGGCACATGAAATTACACCTGAATATGGGGAAGATCTTCTTTACTGTGCAGGTGACTGAGCACTGGAGATTGCCCAGAAGGTTGTGGAGTCTCCCTCACTGGAGCTATCCAAGAACTGTCTGGATGCAGTCCTGTGCTGTGTGCTCTAGGATGACTCTGCTTGTGCAGGGAGGTTGGACCTGTGTGGTCCCTTCTGACCTCACCCATTCTGTGATTCTGTGAATTATGTAGCACCTACAGAACCCAGCCTGTGGAGACAATAGACAGCGTAGCTGATAGACCTTACCAAGGGTAGGACAGTTTTTAAGTATTGCATCTTGGTGTGTATCTCACCCAGGCTGAGATAGCAGCAACTTGAATCCAGAGCTTACATCTCTGATTCTTCCCTGAAGTACTTTTTTTTCAGGCCACAGAGGAAAGAGAACAAGAAACTCACTTTTTAATTCAGATTCTAGAGATTAAGATTGTTAATTAGGGTGTGGTTACCTGCCTCACCTTCCTTTCTGCAAGACAGCATTTCAGAAGTCTGGAGAAGTATGGATACTATGAAAAAGGAAATGGATAAAACACAAAATTCTTGTGGAAAAGTGGCCAGTTTTGTTTAACATTTTAAAATGGAAATAATTATCTGAGAGGCTATTTATTGGCAAAATAAAACATGACAATTAAAATGGCTTTAAAAGCAGCAAGGATCATGAAGTTGTAGTCAAGCTGAAAGCACAAAAAATGGGAAAAAAAGCATTTCATAAAATTAACTCTTTATGTCTGTAATTAAGGATATCTTCCTGCATCTGTTGTATTCTATTCAGCAGATATTTAGCTGAATGTAGAAGGAAACTCGTAAGCCCCACCATGTGTTGATGTGTAACTCATATATTTTAACGGGCCTGTATTCACATCACTGCATCCACAAAACTCCTGTTAATAGCAGGTAATATTGTGTTAAAGAGGTAGTGCAAACACATTAAAGGCCATACCTGTAACAACAAAGCCTTGAGAGTGACACAGTTGAGATTAACAGTGTCCTCTGGATTCTCTTAAAATCTAGATCTAGCTTGTCCCTATTAAAGCACTAAATATATTACCACAGCAATTTGAGTTACAGTGACTGTCTAAAAATAACCAAAAAGTGCTTTTTATTGAAAGATCTAATTCTCAATACTGACTTATAACTATTCACATGGGTACCGAAAACTTTTTACTAAGATTTTTTCTCCTTTGGCTCTGCAATTGGCAGCCAAACAAATTACAATGATCTCACTTTGTCATAAAATCAAGAATCAGAGAATCACAGAATATGCTGAGTTGGAAAGGACCCTCAAGGGTCATCAAGCCCGTCTCCTGGCCCTGCACAGAACATCCCCAAGAGACACACTATGTACCTGAAAGTATTGTCCAAACACTTGTTGAATTCTGTCAAGCTTGGTGCTTGCTGTGACCACTTCCCTGGGGAGCCTGTTCAGTGCCCAAACACTCTCTGGGGGGAAGAATCTTCTTCTAATACCCAACCTAAACCTCCCCTGACAGAGCTTCAAGCCACTTCCTCTGGTCCTGTCACTGGGCACCAAAGAGAAAGAGCAGTGCCTGCCCCTCCTCCTCATGAGCATCTTCAGTAGAATTGTTGTGAGCCCTGGATGCACAGTGGCCATTAATGTCCTAATCTAGCCTGTTGATACTTTGCAAATACTGGAGATGAGCTGGAACAATGTATGAAAACAAAGTACAGTTTGTAACTGACAATAAGCTAAAAAAAGTATTTAAGCAGTTTGCTTCTATATGTCAACAGTAAAAGTAGCTCAGCTGCTAAAAAGCAATGCTTCCATAGAGAGGTTAGGCTTCACAGTGAGAAATGCATCTCAGTTTACTAACAAAAGTCAAGACTTGTTATTAAATGTCATCCATGTGCATGATGTTATTTGGTCACCTGAAGCAGGCCTCACTCCATGCTGTAGCATGGAAATTTAGCTATAGGATTGTGGACCCATTGTAGAAAAAGTCTTGTAGCTTTATATAGATATAAATATATTTATAACAGAAAATAAGATTCTACCAACTTATGATCGAAGTTTACAGAGTCTCCAAGATATGTTAGGATATTTATGTAGCAAAACGGTGGAAATGTACCAAAATGGACAAAAGGATAAACAAGATAAAGGCTTACAGATGTTTTTATCTGGTGATATTTAAAGTTAACTGAAAGTTGACTTCTAATAACAAATGAAAACTTACACCTCATTTCAAAATAAACATGTGCCTACTGTTCATCTCTCTACAAGATATAAGAGAAGAGAAGTACTGGTGGAGGCTGTTTTTACCACAGGCCAGCTGGAGGTTGGACAGCCTGGCATAAACAAGCTGAAGAAGGGACACTTCTCTAGGAGAAGGGCCTCCACTTTTCTTTGCTTATTGTGTCATGCAAAACTGAGGACTCCGAGACTGACATCTAACCCCATTACATGTTTCTTTGAGAGGTAATTTTTCCCATTTTTCTTCAATCACTTCTCTCAATTTCACCCCTGCTAAAACTATGACACTATGTTAAGTTTTGCTGTATTTTGTTTTACTCAATGTCAGATAATGTTTTAGGCTTTTAGACTTAAAAATCTTTGCATAGAAAGAAGGGGTCAAGGTTGCCTTGCTTGGTCTTCTTGGACAAATAATTAGCTCTACTAATTATTAGGTCTACTTTACCTTTCTGAATAGCAGAGTACTTGAGAAAAAAATGATTGTGACACAAAAATTGAATAATGAAGTATTTATATTAATCTTCTTTTGTGTTTTACAGAGGCAAATAAATCAATATCTTATAGACTTGCCTAACAGTCAGCAAATAAAACTGGCAGATAGTGAATGCAGAAAGATTTCCCATTCACGCCATAAGTGGTTTATGACAGTAATATATTATTGATGCTCTGTCTGCCCGTAAGATTCAGATACTCTAAAAAACAGCTGAGCCCAAATGTCCCATAAGTAATTCTCCTACTGTACACAGTGTCCTTGTCAAGCTTTCTGAAATACTGGCTGACCAGCAAAATGGTAGAATAAAAGTATGTGTAGAGTGTAAATCAATCACATTCCTCTCAAATGCCATGAATGAGTTAAGATTTAAATTTCTTAGCTATGCCACTTTCTCCAGCTTGAGCATACCTTCTTCTGAGGTTTTCTGGAATTTGTTCTATTGCTTAGATGTCCCCATATGCTGCAAAAAACCTCCACACATCTAGTATTCTCTCTGCTTCTTCCCTTCCACCAAGCCTCATCATAGCCATTTCTAATTTATTGCCTTGGGCTGATGGCAATTACCACTTAAGAAATGATGTCTTGCTGTACATATTTCAGAGCAGAGCAGATAGCTGAAGCACTGGTGTGAGACTGCTGCTCTGAATTCCCTGATGTTCAAGCACACCCACTGCCCTGCATGCTACATGCAGACTTGCTGAGCAAGGAGGGCACAGTGGTGTGGAGGAGAGGGATGGGAGCACTGGCAGCAGGTGGGAAGAGGGGTCTCTCTCTGCCCCTGTTCCTCTGCCAGTCCTACAGGGCACAGCTGCTGCCCCAGCCTTGCTGATTCAGCTGCACTGCAGCAGCAGCCTTCTCCCAGATGAAGAGCAGGCACTCTGCACGCTGTCTCAGATGGCCACACAGAAATCAGCAGTAAGAAACAGGGAATACTTCAGGAAATTAATTCCCATCTCAGCATCCAAGGCATGACAGGTGAAATTTTCTGAAGAGGGTATCTGAGGTCTCAGATACAGGCTATATTGTTTGGCCTGGTCTGTTCCTGCATTAAAAGACTTTCACCACCTTAAATTGTAACTTTAAGACACACAAGCCACACAAGAGTTGTATTGTATTTTTACTATGCAAAGTCTTCAATTTGAAGTTATGTAACCAGAAATAAACAGGTTATGCAAGTTATAAATTGCAGATTACATGCATTTCAGTAGGCTTGGGCAAATGGTTACGTTGAATTATACAAAAAAAATTTTGATAGTGTAATTCTTCATCAACGAAAAAGAACTACTTTGAATACAATCTGATTCAATGCAATAATTCAATAAGAAGCTGGGGAGTATTATAAGAGCCAAGGCTCATGGTCACCAAAATATCAAACATAAGCTCAGCCCATGCTGGATATTTTAAGGTGGGTGAATGCATTCTTTTATTATGGGAATAAAGTATGAACAAAGTAGTGGTGAAGAACAACAACTGCTAGAAACAGATGATAAATGACTGCATAGGTGCTAGCAGCAAACAGAAAAAAGTATGAAAAAACCTACCAAAAAACTCACCAAAAAACCTACAAAACCCCCTAAGAAGCAACTAAGCAAATCTGGTTTGAGTTAGATATGGTTTAACACAGCTTAAAAGTAACAAATAGTCATTCCTCATTAAAGGGTGATGAATCTAATAACTTTCTCAAGGAGCCAGAACATCCTCCACAGTATTCAACAAGTGGCCTGCCTGGCTTAAGTAGACAGCTGGTCCTGCACTAATCAAGGAAAACATAACTGTTTTTCAGGGTTTTCTTGTGATCTTGAAAGCTTTTAGTATTCAATAGGATCTTGAGATAAATACATACATACCTGAAACCTCAGGCTGACACCCCCAGTAACACATCTTCCTAAAAAATCAGTAATAAACTAATTCTCAAGAGATAGTTTTAAAATTTTGCTGTGCTTACATTTATTGTTCACATCCTTTTGAGTTTTAAAAATTCTTCTTTTAAAATCATCAGTCTTGAAATAAATCTGTCATGAATGAATTCTCAAATCAAAATTGAGTAAATGAATTTGTACCCTTTCCTGTCAGTCAGTGAGACTATTTTCTTTGAAGAACTTCTCAATGCTCATATATTCCACTTGAGATTTGTTTGAAGAATAACTCCTATAATGCTTTTTCTCTTTCTATATGAAATTTTTGTGAGAACTTAGACTGGATCTAAATCAGAATAACCAAATTGGTATAAATTGTTTTACTGGTTTCAACCAAAAAAATTTTTTTTGTGTATTAATTTCTTTTGTCATTCTTTGGCAATATTTTGAAGAAAATTCTGTGAAAGGATTGTCTAAGGACTTTTCCCATAGTTAACATGAAAGGAAATTAAAGAGTTAATACACAAATGCAAAAACTATAAAACTATAAACATTTTATTTGCTATAGCATTGAACATAAAACTATATGGTTCACCTTGTAAGTAAGAAGTAAATTCTCTGTAAGTAAGAATTTAGGGCATTCTGTGCATGAATTTATGTAAGTATTTTAGGTTCAACTGCTGCATTTTTAAGCAAATTGGCTTATAACACACAACAGTATTTGATAGCAAAAGCTGTATTCCTCTTGACAGAAAATTAATTTTAAAAAAAGTTCTACAGGTACCTAATTGACTCCAGATACTAATTTAGTCCCTCTAAAATAAGGCCTAAGTGGATATATGCAGAAAACAAAATTTTCACATTACAGAACCACTCCTACTGTTGTGGACTAATAATTGATGAAGCCATAGCAAAAGCAGAAGCCATTTGTTTTGGTAACTTAAAAGAAAATGTTGTCCTTCATTATCTGAAAATCAAATTATTTCTGAGATAGTTTTTAAATTTGGCAGTTGCTATACGTCACACTTCTCTCTCTCCTGATTGAGAGGTTTCAGTTTTTTACTGAAGAATTGTGTGCTGGTGAAGCCTGGCAGCCAGGCCATGGAGGGAACACCTGGGGCACCAGGACATGCAGCCTGCAGATTGTTCTCTGCTGCTGGGGCTGGTTGTGCTCTCAGGCAGTCATTTTCCATGACGTTGGGAACTTCCTTTTCAAGGGGCATGGAAAGTCTGCCATGGAGAAATGGGATGAATCTGGTACAGAAGCAATGTAACGATTCTTGCTAACCCTATGTTAATTTCCATAAGGAATTTCTCTTCTTGAGCTTTAAGGAGAGAAATGGATTGGGTGTGCCTATAGGAGAGGCTCCTATGCTTTCACAAGAGATCTGAGCAAAAAAGAATCCCATCTTAAGTGCAAATAAATTAATGTGTGCTTCCTGGGAAAGAGATAGGGAGGCAGATAAATTATCCTGTGAAACACAGAACAAGATAATTAGGATTATGAAGATGTGGTAGGTAGCTCACAACTGGACCTCTGCAATAGATAAACAGAAGCTCTTTGAGGAATACAGGCTGTGAAGATGAGACCTGGGGGATTGCTACAGATTGCCCAAGTAATAAGGGAAGAAGGTGGAAAAACCTTTAATAACTTGAAGGATCCTCTCTGCTGAAAGCTCTGGTTATCATGGGGGACTCTAATCACTCTAACATCTGCTAGGAGAGCAACAAAGCAGGGCATAAATTATGATTATTTTATGTAGCTGTGAGACAGACTGACAGAGAAGGATGTTCTGCAGATCCTGTTATTCATAAACAATGAAAAACTCATTCTCCAACCAATGACAGTCATTGGGAACTCTGACTACAGGGACCATAAGCTGAATTTAAGAACCTAGAGAAATAAAGAAGACAAGCAGCAAAGACACCAGGTTTCAGGGGGACAATCTTGGCTGCTTCAGGACTTTGGTAGGCAAGATCCTTTAAGAGGCTGTCTGAAAGGGCAAAGGAAGCAAGAGGCAGATTGTCAAGGGCAATTGCCTCAAGGTATAACAGTCTGATTAAACAGTCTGACAGGCAGTTTTTGCAGGAGGCCAACATGGCTCAACAGATTACTTTTGAGCCCGATAGCAGAAAAAAAAGCTTATAGAAATGGAATAGACAACCAAGGATGAATATGAAAATGATTATCTGGGAAGGAACAAAGAACACAGAAGAGGCTCAGGTGCTAGCGTCTCCTTTGCCCTAATCCTTATTGGCATAGTATGTTCTTCCTGGAGAAAGAAGTTCTATCCACTTCAGGGGGCAAGCAAATTGGTGACCACTTTTTTCAGCTGGATACACACAAGTCCATGGGATCAAATGCTGAGGCATCTCAGAGATTATACAGCAAAGCTATGGTTTGTTAGGCTTAGAAAAGGTGTGATGACTTGGCAGGTTTCCAGTAACTGGGAAGACAAACCAAATACCATTCCCATCTTTGGAAAATGCAAGGAAAATCTGGGAAAATACAGGCAGGTCAGCCTCACCTCTATCCCTAGAAAGACTACTGATGATGTTTGTGTGTCCTGAGACACAAAAATAAAAGCAAAAAAGGTGAACCAGAGGGCAGATGATGACTGAACACCCTGACTGACTTCTGTCATAGCTGATTCATGCAAGAGAGGACAGGAATATGTTTTGTCGTGCCTCAGAAATGGCTGGGTTTTAAGTACAAGCACTCCTGCTGATAGTCAATGTGAGGTATGAAGGCCTAATTGAGTAATTAATAAGATGTGTGGAAGACATGTCTGGACTGCTGGACTCAGAGAGCCGTGGCTGATGGCAGTCAGTTACAAGTGCCTGTCTTCACGTGTCAGTGTCTTCAGGAGCAATCCTGTTGAATATCTTCATCATGTCCCCTGTACATTCCCCAGGTTTATAGATGTCACAGAACTGAGATGGATGAGAAAATTGTTGTTATTGATATATTTGAAGAGAAAGGCTGTCATTTATAGGGAGCTTGACAGGAGCATCCTGAACTTCAACAAAGATGAACACAAGGTGTTTTTGTATTGTTTTGTATTGTTAACAAATATCCTCAGATGCCTAGGGATGGAGAGGTGGAAAGAAGCTAACTGGCAACGTAGAGGAAAACCGATTTGGGCTGCCGATGAGTGGAAAGACATCGCTACCAGGGTAGGGAAGCTACCTGTGAAGGTCTGCCATGTAGATGCCCATGTCCCCAAGAGCAGAGCTAATGAGGAGCACCAAAACAATGAGCAGGTAGACCGGGCTGCAAAGATAGAGGTGTCAAAGATAGACCTAGATTGGGAACACAAGGGAGAATTATTCCTAGCTCGGTGGGCCCATGATGCCTCAGGTCATCAGGGTAGAGATGCCACCTATAAGTGGGCATGAGACCGAGGGGTGGATCTAACCATGGACATTATGTCTCAGGTTATCCATGACTGTGAGACGTGTGCTGCCATCAAGCAAGCCAAGCGAGTAAAGCCCCTGTGGTATGGTGGGCGGTGGTCCAAGTACAGGTATGGGGAGGCCTGGCAGATCGACTACATCACACTGCCCTAGACATGCCAAGGCAAGCACTATGTGCTGACCATGGTAGAAGCCACCACTGGATGGCTGGAAACCTACCCTGTGTGTCATGCTAAGGCCTGTAACACCATCCTGGGCCTTGAAAAGCAAGTCCTGTGGAGACATGGAACCCCTGAGCGGATTGAGTCAGACAATGGGTCTCACTTCAAGAACAGCCTTATCAACACCTGGGCTAGGGAACATGGCATTGAGTGGTTGTACCATATTCCCTACCATGCACCGGCTGCAGGGAAAGTGGAGAGGTACAATGGACTGTTGAAAACCACTTTGAAAGCGTTAGGTGGGGGATCTTTCAAAAACTGGGAGCAGCATCTGGCAAAAGCCACCTGGCTAGTTAACACCCGAGGCTCTACTAACCAAGTGGGCCCTGCCCAATCTGAGCCTTTGCATAGAGTAGATGGAGACAAAGTCCCAGTGGTACGTGTCAGAGGTTTGTTAGGGAAGACAGTTTGGATCAATTCTGCCTCGAGTACAGACAAACCCATTCGTGGGGTTGTCTTTGCTCAGGGACCAGGTTCCACATGGTGGATAATGCAAAGAGATGGAAGAACATGATGTGTACCTCAGGGAGATCTCGTTGGGTGAGACCTACGTGTAACTATCACTGTTTGCTAAATGTTACTGCCATTGTCTGTGTATAGCTGTATATTGAATGTATGATGTATGTGTTTATAGAGTTAGAGTAGATATTAGTTTTAGTAGTAAGCTGACAATATGGGGATAAGGGGTGGAATGTCCTAGGTTGGCTATATGATGCTTTTATCCCCAATCGTCTTGTTCCGTTTATGCTGAATAGTAAGTTTTGCACCTTTAAGACTTGCTCCAAGGATTGAGGGGGGGAGAGGAGGCGCGCAGTTTGTTTTCAGACACTGAACCCACTCCTACACATTCCTGCTCCTGGACTGCATTGTCTGTGGATGAACAGACGGCGGGACAGGGCTCTTTTTTTTTTTTTTTTTTTGCTTTTAGTTAGTTTAGCTAGCTGAGGCAAAGAAGTTCCCTGGACTGTGCTTTTTTTTCCCTTTTTTCCCCTTTCTTTGGATCTGTTCACACCTGGACTGAACAACCATAAGAGCACCAGCAGCTCGCATTGGTGGGCCGGGCCGGGCCTGGGCCATGGCATTTCCAGCACCGGAGGGACTGATTAGGGACTGAGTGAGCTGAACTGGAATCTGGGGAGGGGACTTTCTGGGTTTGTCATCTCCTTTGGAGCAGCAAGGGGTTTTATTGTTTAATATTGTTTAGGTTTTCTTGTTTAATAAACAGTTTTTTTCCACTTTTCTCCAAGGAGGTATTTTCTCCCGGACTGGTTGGGGGAGGGGTGGTAGAATCCGATTTCCTAGGGGGGCCCTTTGGGGGTTCTCTCCCAAATTTCCCCTGAACCAGGACATGCTGCAAGACCTGATGGGCAACAAATTGAACATGTTCCAGGGTACCCCTTTGGCATCAATGGCTACTTGCACATTTGCATACCAGAAGCATAACTGAGAGCTTGAGGGATGTGTTTATTTCCCTCTGCTCAGCACTGGAGAGATTCCACCTGAAATGCCATGTCCAGGTTTTAGCTATTCCAGACAGACAAGACAACATGGTCAACAGGCTGGAACTAGTCCAGTGGAAGACCAGGAGGATGGGTAGATGTTGGAGAGCACAAAAGGCAAGGAGAGGCTGAGGGAACAGAGATTGTTTAGTCAAGAGCAGAGAAGTCTTCCTCTTGCTCTATTCCACTGTCAAAACAGGACAGAATGGAAGATGAACTCATTTTCAGATATGTGCAGGGAATCAAGAAGAGGCAATGGCTGCACATTGTAAACATGAGATATTCCTGTAGGCTTATAATGCGATGTGAGAGCCCCAGGGGAAATTGCTGAGAGACATTTACGAACCTCTACCCTTGCAAATCTCAAAATGTGACTCAGTGAGGCCCTGTGTAGCCTGAACCAGCTCTGAAGTTTTCCTTGCATTGAGTGGGGAGTTGGGGTGCATGAGCTCCAGAGATCCCTTCCAACAAACATTTCTAATGATTCTGTGCTGCTTCTGAATCAGTCTAATCCTGTTTTCTAGCTGATTGTTGTAACATTTTGAAAGTGTGGGGTATTTTGACTGTGGAGGGTACAAAAGTTTTCTTAGCTTTTTTATTAAAAGATATTGGATTATTATTGTGTGAAGTAGAAACATTTTTGTATATGTAGAACATAATGGAGACCATACAATTGCTTCATCTCCACATCTTTAAAAAATAGGCAACATTTTATGCATCTCCAGCAAACCATATGATCATTTATGTCACCATGTGACATAAAGTCTCCCTAATTGTCTTGGTTTGAAAAAATAGCTGTCTGCTAAGGAAGGCAGGAGCCTTCCTTGAAAGGAAAATGCAAACCCCCTCCCTCCAAATTATTATAATTTTGAAATTTAAAGGCTCTCAGGCAAAGATATTGGAATGGGACTAAGAGTACTTTACTAGGAAAACTAAAAATACAAATATGAAGTACAAACAAAAAAAAAAATTACTGACAGGGTCAGAATACGACCTGACACTCAGTGGGTCAGGGTTCTGGCAGCAGTCCCATTAAATGGTGGCTGCAGTCCTCCTGCTGTGACAGATGTGGTTCTGTTGAAGCAGTGATCCTGTAGCAGGGTGCAGTTTTCCTCTGAAGGTCCAGTGGTGGTGTAGATGGGCCAGGTCTTCCTCTGGGAATCCAGTGGAGAAGACAGCTGCTCCTCTGGGAATCCAGTGGAAAAGGCTGCTATGGTGTTCCAAATCTCAGATTATATCCAGGTAGGAATGCTTGGCCCCTCCCCCTGGGTGATGGTGTAATTTCATCAGTCATGCAGCTACTCAATGGCCCATTAACAGAAGATAGTGGAGGATTGGTTGTGGGAGAGATAAAGTAAACTGCCCAATTAACAGAAGATAACTGCCCCACCTCTAACAGATGGCAAATAGAATACACATATATCTTGCAACCCAGAGCACTAATGGACCTGATCCATATTGTAAATAATTGGAGTTTCTAAGCAATTTTTTTTTCTGAAATCAGATTGTTTTTTAACTTCATGAAAAACTTAGAAATTATTTTCCTGCGTAGATAGAAAAATCTTTGTTACTTCTACTCTCTGATATTCTAAAATCAAAAATCTTCCTCTTTATATAAGAAAATGGCATACTAAATCAGTACTGTCCTGAAGCTGGATGCATTCTTTTTTTACCAAGAGCTTTTGTGTTCACTGGCTACTCTGTATCCAAAAAGCTGTAACATATGAAATTTAACTTCCAATTTGACCTTGAGAAATGTTTGTCTTGGTTTGAAATTTATGCAATGTCTACTTCTATTTAATTTTTATGAAGACATTTCTGGGGTTGTAGAGGTATTTTTTGTAAACTTTTCAAATATTCTATTTCAGATATCTGGGAAGCATCCTTGATTTTTAAGTTCAGGCAGCCTATTTTGTACTTGAGAAATCATTCTTTGCTACAACCAAAAGGTAGAAGAGCTGCATATTCCTTCACATTACTGAAAGCTTGTATTATTTTAAATGAATGGTGACTTTTTCTACAGTCACAGAAAGTGGCCTTGTGAAACCGTCACAAGTTCTTTCCTGCCTGTGTTTCATTTTATTAATGTTTGGCAAAAGATATTATATTTGCGTAGTGTGGGTTTAAAGCAGGCTTTTATAACTATAGTGTTATTACCTTTTACCCTCTATGGTGAACATTTATGAAAAAATCCCATCTCAGCAGGAACTTCTGAGAGCTGATGAGTAAATAGAGGTAGTTCCAGGAGAGCACTGGAAACAGGGCTTGTGGTTAACCACCATCCTGTTGGATGCAATGATGCTGCTACCTTTGTATATTGCCATGTATGCCCCTTTATGCACTGCAATTTTTCACAAATTCCTAAATATTTTTATGGACTATAAATCCATTAATGAATAATTCAGACTTCAAGTTTGGGGACAGACATGCAATTGATGGGGTGAAGAGAATAATTAGTGGAGTTCTTTGTCTTGTTTTCAGGTGCTGAGATAGGATATTTGCCAGGAGTTCCTTGGCCACATGATAAGCTGAAAATAATTTTCAATATCCTGCTAACAGCTCTTTTCCATCTAATGCCAACAGATGCCCTGGGTAACTTTCTACTAACTGAAGATTAATATTGGGAAAAGTTCTTTTTAAAAAAAATCCCAAGCATGCAAAGCTTGTCAGGAAAGAAGGTGGGGGAAGCTGGGAAAAGTTGAGTACCAGAGGCCAAAGCTGAGTGGCAGCTGTTGCACGGAGGAAGCTCAGTAATGGATTCCTGCACCAGGAGTCAATGTTGAGATCGCTCAGATTTCAACAGTGTTGATGGATATAAAGTGTGCTGGCAGCATCACTGGAAGCACAGAGGAACTGAGGAACTTCCTCACAGAAAGGGTGTCAAACATTGGAATGGGCTGCCCAGGGAGATGGTGGAGTCACCGTCCCTGGAGGTGTTTAACAAAAGACTGGATGTGGCACTCAGTGCCCTGGTCTGGTTGACAAGGTGGTGTTTGGTCATAGGTTGGGCTCGATGATCTCAGAGGTCTTTTTCAACCTGATTGAGTTTGTGAATCTGTGATTCTCTGAAAGGCTTTACATTGCTGTGAGAGGCTTTACATTGGTCGCTGCACAAGGAAAACTCAGAAAAGCTTACAGCCCTACATGGAAATACATGCTTTTTTCACAAGTTAGACACGTCTTCTTATCTAGAGGTAGAACATTTCTTCTCTTTCTGGCACTGAAAATTTACTGTGATTTACTCATTATCTCTGTGAGTAAGATGTTTCTTATGTTTAGAGAGTGTTTTCCTTTCAATTAAGTCTGAATTTTGTTGTCAGAAAAATTATCTTTAACAGTCATTAAGTACTAAAGTCAGTGGAATTAAGACCTTGCAGATATTCCAGCTGATATTTTATCCATTTTATATTTCAAGCAAAGAGGAGAAACCTGCATAGTTTGAGAACTCATTTCTCTTGCTTGATCAATAGCCTATGTATGAAACTTTCCAACAGGCAGAAAATTCTTGAAGTATAATTCTTCAACACAGTTAATCTCCCAAATTAAACTCCACCTATGAGCAGATGTGTCATCCACTGGAGCACTATTTATCACAATAAAACTTAAATATAGGCTTGGCTTACAACAGGCCCATAAATTGAACTGTCTGTTAGATACTTTATGTCCCATTGGTTATGAACCTCTTCACAATCTTGCCTGTAATTACTAAAATGTATTGCTTGCAATTTTTGCTGAATTTTTGTATTTAAAATATTAAGTGCTTGATGCACATGTAACTTGGAGAAGAATTTAAATGCATCTTATCTTGAGAGAACCCTTAATAAATTGTTTCTATTTATTTCAAACAAAATCAGAATGTCTTCTGCTCCCTAACATCTGATAAAAATACCTGTGGATAACTATTATGAAAGACTGGAATTTCCACCAGTCATTTCGGCCAGTCTTGCGTATTTTGAGTTCTATCTCATGTCTCCATTAGACATTTTCTCTGAAAACAACATGAGGGTAAAAGGCTTTTAAAAACCTTGGGCTGAAATGAAATGTTCTGGCTGATATATTTGTACTGTCATATTAGCTTGGGTATGAGCTCACTCTTGAAACTGAACTCTCTAAATAATCCTCCTTCAGATTTTAACCATGCAGCCACTCAACTGGAATTCCATATGGGGAGAGGCAAATGCATCATGAGTGCTCGCTGCAACCTCACTCCTGTGCATACAGGCATGGGCAGCAAGCAGCTCAGGGCGTGGTGAATAGGAACCCACACTCATATATCTAAAAGAATCCATATTAAAATAAACCCATTGAAACCTGTTGTTGTTGGGTAGCAGTGATCCCATGACCCTCATTGTAAGGATCCTTTCCCCAGCTCTTTCTAGATTGCCTGCTGTTATGTGAAATATCATAATGACAAATGTCAGCCCACAAGTGTCCAGGAATACTGCATTGATATGAACATTTCTTTTGATCTTACTACTTTACAGATGAAAATACTACAGAACTTAAATTTGTGAGGAAGGTTTCCATTATGAAATAATAATAATACCCATACACTGTAATTTTTTTTTATATTGAACCTGTGGACCATGGCTTTTTGGCTTTCCAAAGAAGCTTTGGAGAATACAGCCTAATGTGTAAAGTAAGTTAGATGCCGCAAAAAGCATAGCCCCAAGCTCCTTTGTTTCTTGAGTGAACCCCACAGCATTCCTATCCACCCATCTAAATATCTATAAGTCAGAAATCCATTATGAGTCTGTCTGTGAGTCTCTGAAATCCAATGACATCTGGAAATTTGATTGCAGTGCGATCTAGTGGATAAAACCCAGAGCCAGGAGTTTGTGATTCCTCAATGTTTATCTGATTTTGCTGCAAACATATTGCCTATCATTAGGCAAGCTGTTTAAATGCCATGCCCTGGTTTGCCATGCTGCACTAATGGGAGCAATAAATACCACGGAACCCTGCTAATTAGAGCACCACGCACTCCTGCTGCTGGTCAGACTGGTGAAAAATTGCTGTACTATAGCTAGAAGCAAATACATATTCAACTATGCTACAGATATTTCTAACCAACATTAGCTTTTCCATAGAAGATGAAAGAAAATAAGTCATTGTTTTCATGTTCTTGTAATAAATATATTTCTTAGGATAATCAGTGCAGATAACACAGAAGTTAATGTTGAGAGAAGTCAATTATGTATGTAAGTAAATAACCAGAAGAGTAAGGCTTCTCTGTGCCTGTATTGCTGGGTGTTTTGAAATTTAGCACATGAATACATTCTGCAAAAGCAAATTGCATATCATTTTTTATCTAGCATCTATTTTTATGCAAATACCACAATTAGTAGTAGGTCCAGTGAACATGAACACTTCTAATTACTCCCATGTTGTCATGTGATTTAAAATGAAATCTTCTGCTTAGTACTAAAGCATTTTTCAAATTATAGCACAGACTGTTTAGCTGTTTTGGCAGCTTTAATATGGTTTACAAACAGGAGTTCCTGGAAACAGGAATTATAAAGGTATCATAAGCTGGATAGTTGCAATCTAATTGCAAGTGTCAGGAAAGACTCTGGTTAGGAGATATATCCCTCACTCTCATTCTCAGCATTACATTTTCAGCCTTTTTTCTCTAGCAAGGTAAATGTCCTGCAGATCTAAGACTACTGCTGCTGCTGCTCACAGTAATGAGCTCACCTCTACCCTTTCTTATTTCATCCTCACATCAGGTGTTTTACCTTTTTGTACTCAGTTCATTAGTTTTGTAAGGCAGGGACCATCTTTTATATTTTGCATTCTCTAAGTCCGATGAAGGCTGATATATTTTATGTTTATAAGTCACATTCACCACTCAAACACCATTTAAATGTTGCTTCTTACAATTCATATGTCATAAATTTCTATATTGGCTAAGTATGACATCAATCAGAGCATACTAATGTAGATTAAATCAAGCTAAGGAGGGGGTTGTTACATCCTAATGTTACAATTTCCTGTAAGAATACAAAACATCTCATGATTTTTGTGTGCAAGAGGGGACAAAACCATTTCTGTTTTGCAGCCAGGATCCCCAGTGTGTATAAGCATGTAGTGACAGCAAGGGACAATGACAGACTGCTCTGTCCCATTGCTCCTGCTGGGAGGTTGCAGAGTGATCCTGGGTGGTATGTGTGGGATGCAGAGACCAGGAAAAGCTGTCAGGAGCTGCACCATCCCTCAGCTTTCTCAAGGGTGTTGTCAGGGGACCTCCAGATGATGAAGGTTATGCCCACAGATCTTTTTCAGAGTGGGAGGTAGGCCTTATGTCACTTATGAATAATAGATTTTAAAAAATAAGACAAATTACTTTTCTCTCTAAAGCAATGATCAAGATCATTTTTAGAGTGTCAGAATGCTATTATCATGTAGAATCTCTTTTCCAGCCATCCCAAAGTGTGGTATTCTCACTGCAATTCCCTGTGGTCACACAATGGAAACAGTACAAAAAGTTGGCAACAGGCTGTCAGCACATAAAGAGAAGGACAGGGGCTCCTAGCCATCTCAGAAGGCCATTTAAGCCACTGTCCATTTAAGCCTGTTTGTGTGTCCTGAAGTGGCACTGCACAATCCTCAGCTGCTCTGGTGCCTGTACATGGATATGGGACCACTGTCTCCTGCTCCATCACTCTGGCACCTCCCGTCACACCACCACCATGGAGAGATGGTGTCGGGCTCAGTGCATCTTTTACAAAGAGCTCAGCTAGAAAGAAGATTGCAGGTTGAGGCTGGTTTAAAGCTGATGCCAAGATGTCTTTTTAAAATGTATTCCACGGCTTCTGCTGGGGCTCCATCCTCACCACAGCCTGATGTCCAAAATCTCCTCATAAGCCACTCCCACCCCACTGCAGAACACAGGCATGCCCCGAAGGTAAGGCACTCTGAAATCAGCATTCCTGTGAAATTCTGAATCTAAATTTGTGAGTTAAACCATCTATAGTCATGTAGACTTTATGACATTTGAGCTTTTGTGTGCAAAGGAATCTTATTTTAAATAAATCAAATTAATTATTCAAGAGAGCATAGTATTATTATGCTAATACTTTAACATGCAGAAAAAAAGCATATTTTACAAAATAATATACAAAAGCATATTTTTATGCTTTTGTACTGATATAATTTCTCATATGCATCACTTTAGATAACTTCTTTTGATTAATTGCAATATGGCTAATAGTCACTGTAAGAATAAGGAAATGCAACTAATGAAAAAGTAGATGAAATTACTATGTAGGGTTGAATGGGTTATATTTTGAGCCAATTTACTTTCATACATTAATGTATTATCTATGTAAAATATAAATATTCCTTCATTTGCATTTAGTTTTTAAATCAGAGATTTGAATACAGAGGACTGAAATTATCTGTCACTAAAAGACATATAAATACATAAAAAATAATTCACAGAGGCTTTATACTATACCAACTTTCAGGTGATGAAATTTTCAAAAACTGTTTCCTCTGGCCAAGTTACATTGTGATTGCAATAAAACCTGAGTTAAATTCACAATAATACACAGCAATTGCATGCAGTTGGTCCTAAATGTGCTCTACAAGATACCAGCATGTATTTCATTATTTTATAGCTCATAAGGAGATTTTTATGTTTTTCAGGCTGTAGAATCTATCAGTAACAAAACAATGTATACAGACATTTGGCCACTCACCGTTTTCACCAATGCAATAAAACAAACAGGTATGAATCAATAAAATGCTGCCAGGGAAGGATATCCACTCTCTGCTTGGGGAAGTCAGAGGAATGGTTTCTGACACAGGTTTCACCCAAAGCACCAGTGGTTCCCAACAGTCCCAAGCACAGCTTGGGAAATAAAACTAGTCAATTGCAATAGGGAATTTGGCTACAGCCATGCTTTTTTAGATGACTCTACAGTATGTGCATAGCCCTTCCCTTGACAGTTGTCCTCCACTCAAGCAATGGCATGATTGCATACTAACATGGATGCAGCCATATGGTTCATGGTGAAACACAGGGGAAAATGATCTTGTAAACAGAAATTTCAGAAAAAAGTCCTATTCTGTCAACTCTGATTTTATTGTAAGCACCTATTTTATCTAGAACCTTAATTTCTGGAAATAAGTGATTTCATTACTACCTATTAAGAAGCATCTTCTTGATGTGCTTGAAGAGCACAGCTCTGTTTTAGTTTTATTTTCTCTTTCATTTAAATTTTTAATCTTAATTTTTATTACACTATAAGGGAGGGGCTGCAGAGTGCAGCCTCATACTGCAACCTGAAGTAATTGTAACATCACTTGTTAAGGGAGTCAGTGCCATGCTAAGATGAGTAATATCACTTAACATTGCAAACACTGCACTTTAACCCATGGAAGAGGTTTCCTGTCATGGGGATAAATTTCTGCTTTAGCTTCATATTTTACCAAGTCTCTCCAGCCTAAAGCCACTGTAACTCTGCAGAAAAGCTTGTGTTGGATGACACACACAGAGAAAGAGGCTGAAATGAAAACCAAAGACCTGTCTAGCCTTTGAAAGATCTTCCAGTGCTTTAAAAGCCAGGTCCCAGTTTGTCATTTCTTCTGGGCTCTTAAAAAGAAATCTCACTTGAATTCAGTTTTTTGCCTAAAGGGAAGGATGATTTTGCAGCAAAAAGTGCGAGTGAGCTTTTATGTTCTGACTGATAAACAACAGCGTACACCAATGGCCACTGTATGAGCTTTTGAGCTTTTACACCCATTGCCAGGAAATTATTTCCAGAACCCTCTCCTGAAGTATTGTATAGTAAAAGTGCAAAGGCGAAAAGGGAGCTATCAGTAAGAGCAAGATGTTTCTTATGGGGGGCGTATGAATAAGCTTTAAATTGACATATCTCAAATGTTGATGCTTCATGATATGAGAAGTGTGTGAAAAATAAGATTACTGTTTCAATAATATGTTTTATTGGCTTTTCCTAAAATTATAATAGCAATAAAGATGGATGTTGCAAAGAATCAATTTTAGCCCTGTGTTTTATGCTGAACCTTCCTGACATCTGAGCTTCTGCAACATTGGGAAGTGACATTATTACTTGTTCAGCGCTATCAAACTGGAAATTTCACCTTATTAAAATGCAGTTGCTATGGAAACACCATAGTTCTGTGATTTTTGCTTGCAGGCGGTATAGAAAAAATCTTAGTATCAATATACAAGTCAATGCATGTCATTTTAAAATATCTTCTTGGTTCTCTGATGCTTATATATACCAGTAGGAAATGTAAGATGTAGCACTTTATCTTAATGTGCTGGAGGAGTGAAAGACACTTTTCACCAACAATCTTGGGTATATGCCATAGAGACATAATACCTAGACAGATACACCTCCTGAAATTGCTTTCTTTTTTTTTTTATTAAAGCTAACACTTCTAAAGGCCCAGTTCCTGTCACTGTTTTATTCATACTTACTTATTTCATTTGAATATTTGCACTTTAATTGCTTTGTCCTTGGGGTTTAAAGGCCACTTTTCTTTCTTGAAAACCCTGAAAAACCTTTCAAATATATACCATGCTATCATCCCTTATGACAAGGAAATACAGAGCCTGATAAGATTAGTGCCTAGGATATACAAAGAAGCACTGAGTAGAGCAGGAAGAAAAGTGCATGAAACAGTGCAGACTGACCTTTGTCCACTTCACCATGTTAGCATCACCATTTAAACTGTCCTTTTTTGACAGTTTAATTTTCTTATTCTACCTTCTGTCATTTAGGTCAGGAATATATATTCAGCTTATCAAATTCTGGACAGCTAAGGATTTATTCACAGCTCTGGCACAGATTTTCTGGATGTTTAGTATAGCAATAGGATATGAATTGGGTCAGAGCAAAGGTTTGGTGTGAATAAAGATTTTATTCAGAGTCTGGTCAAAAGTGGATGCCTAATAGCAAAGATCTTTTCTGAAGTTGTCTTGTAGCCTCCAGCAATGAAGTGCAGGGTCCTCCAGGATAGATTTTCAATTCCATAGTTTTTTTTAATGCGTGGTTTGGTCAGGTAAGTTTTATGCCAACCAGAAACCCCTACTGTGCTGCCCAAATTTTGCCTTGGGACTGTGTGAAGAACCTCATTGGTTTTGAGTTTGCCATCTGATTATCTCACTTGATGCTCTCTAGTTCCTGAATGACAGGAGTCAGTAAGAAATCATGAATTAGGTATGTAACCCACTTTCTCCACAAATTCATGACTTCATAAATCATTATTGCATCATTCACAGGCTATTGGTTACAGGCCAGCCACTGCAAGTCCACTCTCCTGTGTCTCACCTTGAAACAGAAATAATGAGAGCTCTCATTTTCAGAGAATGCATCACTGCATACTAAAGAAACCACTTTATTAAAGTCAGAATAATAAGTAAGATTATGGCAATGGATTGGTACTGAATATGCCTGGTTGAAAAGAAAAGCATCTCAGACCTTACTGCACCTGTAGTGGGAGTGACAGACCAGGGTGGGCTCTTCTATGTCAGCCACCTATGTTTCTGCTGCTTTGGCAAGGTACCATCGAGTGGGAAAGGCAAGGGGGCTTTTCCCAGAGATTCAGTTGCTGTGCTTTGGAGCAGCATGGATCTCTGTGTTTGGATTGCTGAGGTACCAACCATTCTGAAAAGGGAAGCTTTGTCAAAAAACCAAGCCTGGGCTTGAGACTGGTGTGGCTGCACCTCAGATCCTGTGTTTGGTTTTGGGCCCCTCTCTACAGGAGGGACGCTGAGATGCTGAAGCCTGTCCAGAGAAGGACATCAAAACTGGTGAAGGGTCTGGAGACAAGGAGCTACTGAAGGAGCTGGGGTTGTTCACCCTGGAGAAAAGGAGGCTCAGGGAGGACTGTATCACTCTCTACAACTGCCTGAAAGGAGGCTGTAGCCAGGTGGGGGTTACTTCTCCCAAAGAACAAGCTACAGGATGAGAGGAAATGGCCTCATGTTGTGTAAGGTGAGGTTTCAATCAGATATTAGAAAAGATTTCTCCACTGAAACGATGGTCAGGAATAGACTGCCCAGAAAAGTAGTGAAATCTCCTGGAAGTGTTAGAAAAATGTGTGGATGATGACACTTAGGAACATGGTTTAGTGGTGAAAATGGCAGTGCTACATTAACAGTTAGACTCCATCTCAAAAGACTTTTCCAGCCTAAATGATTCTTCGATTCTGTGACAGTGTGTTTGTCCTGTAAACACATCCTGAAGCATTTATAGTCAAAATAGAGGGCACTGTGATTGTAAGGCTGAGGTTTATAAAAATGCACTGAGCACCATACTGGCAATTTTTGTGTTGAATAAGAGTAGTTTGGAGGTTAGCACTTCTTCCAGACATCACTGCCTCCTCCTTCTCTTATTAATTGAGGTTTGCCCCCTCTATTCAGTTGAAACCAGATGGTGACTGACTGTATTTCAGTCCCCCATAAGCACAACTCTGCCTGCATGATGGTGAGGGCTGGGTGACTGATTGATGCCTAGAACTGCTAGAGTCCACTAGGGGAGACATTTCCATGCAGCAACTTGAACATGAAATATTTAAGTCTGAAGAGTATATGTACTGAGATGTGTTTGTGTAAGCTAAGGCTAGGACAAAAAGGATTAGTTGAGAAGATTTCTGACCCATGCAAAGAACCTTAAAGTGCACAATTAAATGAAAATCCTTGTTCTAAAATTAAATTAATTGCCTTTGTAAGACTTGATTTCTTGCTGAAGCTCTCCTTCAGCTCTGCATAATTATGTAAGTAAATATCAGCAAATTCACCATTTTCAAATGGCTTGAAAACACTTCTTTTAATGTGATGCTATTACTGCTAATTCTATCCTGGAATGACTCTACTAGAAATACTTTTTCCTCCTTGGTATAGAGAAATTATCAGGAGACTTGTTCTCATTTAACTCCTGCATAGAACTCTAGGAATTTCAATAAACTATGTTAGTTCTTAGAATGACTACATTTTCTTCCTTATTTAATCTTGAGGGGGAAAAAAAATGGGAGTTTACAGCACACTATCTGAGGCTCAGTAGCACTCAGGAAATGAAGCCTCTGGGTGCACAGAACTATTATGTGCCCCATTATTATGAAGGAATGTATTTTTCATTTCCAAGAAGTCTGAGTCTGTTAGCTATTCAGTATAGCTGTAGGTTAAATGTTAACATTTGATACAAGTGGCAGGTGTCCAGACACTTGGTAAGTGGTCAAACCTAAAAACTCAGAAAAATCAGTCTGTTACTTCTGCACAGGAGTTTTGGCAAAGCGAAGTAAGAAATGGAAGGTGGTTACTTTCTCCACATTTCACAAGGGCGATGAATCTTTCCAGCCCATTTCTGTATTGCAGTATATCCCTGAAGTATGTATTTGCTAATTTTAAATTTTTAGGAGAGCAGAAGAAAGACAGAATTCTGTTTGATGGTTTCAGAGTATTTAGAGGCCTGAAGGGTCCAGCCCTCTGTTAAAGCCAATCCCATGTCACAGTGGTGGGTGGCAGTTTGTGTTGATCTGTGTGTTTGAAACCTTCCTGTAATATCCACACATTTGAAACCTTCCTGTAATATCCACACATTTATTCATGGGTTGTTTGCACCCAGTCACTTTTGTGCCAGCTTCTTGCACAGCCAGCTGTGTTCTACTTTGAGTATTAGTTTTTGACATGCACAGATTACTCAATCACACGTGGGTAATCTAAGTACACAAGGACCATTGAATTGTACTCCCATGTCAATAATTTGCAAATTCCTACTCTGATTTCTTCACATTCTTACAGTGTAAACAAGAATCAAATACAGAGAAAAATAACCTAAAGTTCTACTTGAACGAGTTGCATTTCAAACTACTCTCTAGAGAGTGAAGGGAAAGGAGAAAAGAGAGTCCATTATTTGAACAGCAGGCAAATACATAATGTGATAGAAATGATGATAGTTTTGGGGAGATATTAAAACAGTATCTTTGTGCTGCTACATGATAGGGCTCTAATTGCTAAATTAAATGACACAAATTAAAAATACTTAGTCATTATCATAACTCCAGAAAAATTCTTCAAGACTTCAGAAGCAGAAGTACTTCAGGGATAAAAACACCAGCAAGAAACTGGGGAAAAAAAGTTTGATATATAATGCAAACTGAGTTGTTTAAATACTCAAAATAAAGGGTAAGTTTCAATATTTTATTGCAAAAAAGATCTTGCCCATAGGTAATGGTAACTCTGTACTATGGTGCAGTAATGAACCAAATTCAGAAGCACTCCTTCTCTTGCTACATTATTTCAGTTTGCTGAGGGAGTTCCAAATTTTGCCATGGTTGCAATAATGCAATTTTTACAAGGTATGTTATACCAGATATGAGCAGTATAATATTTGGAAATGTGTTTTCATACGCTTAATTTATTATGCACCAAGGACTTTGTGTCATGAGGAATTCCATTCTGGTTGAGTAGGCTGCTGTAATAGCAATTTGACATCCTTTTGCTGTCTCTCATTATCAACTCAGATAATGTTCCTATCTTGGAGCTGCTGTCTTTGATAAAGAGAATGAAAAAGATTTCTTCTTTTTCTGATGCACCTCGGGGTATTTGGCCAGGCATACATCAAGTCAACTGCACATGGCTGATATACTGAACCTTAAATTTACTAAAGTTTGTTAAAAGTTGATTTCTGATAAATCCTTAAACTTCCAGTATTTGTGATCCTTTCAGTACTGTTAAAAAATTTCCCCTTAAATACAGTAGTTAACAAGCATCTCTGAATTTCTAGAATCATTAAAGAAGCCTAATTTTCAATGCACGAATATCAGTGGTAAATTCTGAGCACTGAGGGAAAAAAAAATTAATGAAAATTGAAGCCAACATCCTGTAACAATACAAACTACCTGTAGTAAGTGTTTTGTTAATATTCCTGGCTTGCTGTTGCACTCAAAATTCTGTTGTCCCACTTGTACAAACTGATCATTTCAGCTTCCTTGCTGTACCATAGTAGGTATAGTTTCTAACCTGCTTATTTGAGCTCTGAATGGGGTAACTGTAGCAACATTACAAAGAAATGGCATTTTCTATGATCAGACAGCCATTATTTTGGGTAATCCAAGAATAACACAGAAAGAAAATCATGGTGAAATAACAGCTACCTTCATACTCCCTGCCTTGATTTAATTTGCTACCAAACTGGAAATAGAAATTGGATCATCACTAGTTCTTGGCCATTTTGGATATTGTAAAACAGAAAGCACAGTTTACTCTAAAAGAAAACAGTGATGACCACATTTTCAATGTTAAAGAGAAATTAATCAGCTGTCCTACCCAGGTATGCTTTGTTAAAACTTCACAAGTATCAATTTTCACTTAGTAACCGTACTCCCCTTACTCCAGCCTCACAATAACATCTAACAGTCGTTTTTTGACTTTATCTTTAGAAAATTAATGCCTTTGAAATGGGCTTTTGAATCTGTAGTAAGAAAAATGACACCAGCTAGACAGGTTATAGAATGTGATAGAGACAGCATAATAATCAAGTTGAAATAATGCTAAAAAATCGCATTCTCAAATTTAAAAGTTTGGATGTCTTAGAATGACTTTTAAATTTCACAGCAAACATCTGCCCATTGTTACTTCTGCCTGTATGCTCTGTGCACTTGTTAAAAGGGAACACTAGAAGAATCTACATTCAATGTACAAAAGATCTAAGACAATAAATCTGGAGCTCAGAGCAAGGTTTGTCTTCTTCCAAGAGCCTGGTTGGTCAGCTAAATTCTTTCTTGTGCTCCACTGAGTTGATGAGGATCTTAGGATGCACCTGTGACACCGTAGAGCTCTCCAGGACATCCATATGGCAGATGTGGCAAAAGATTTGGGCATACTCATGTCCTGCCGGGTAGAGGACTGTGGGCCAAATGTGATATCTGACATTTCTTTCAGAGGTCTTAACAATGGCATCTAATGTCCTTTGATGTGAGCAAGCTCCAGGGTGTCTGAGACATCCATATGGGATTGGCAGGTGTGGTACTTAGGAGGGACTGGTGTCCTTCTACATCTACAGCAGCACCTAAAATGTCACTGACCCCTCAGGCTGGTCACAGACCATACTGGAATACTTTTTCGTAGCAATCTAAAGGACACACATAATTTATAATAAATAATTAACATGGATAGTTTAGGCATATTTTTCTCACAGAAAAGCTATGAGCAGATTTGGATTTATTTGAATCTATGCATTATTTAAAATTATTAGCACTTTCTAGTGTTACAGTTTTTATACTCTATAGATCAACTGCACTTAATTCTCTAAACATTATTAATATTTGATGCTCCAGTTCTGCTGTTTCTTGGTGAAAGATGGCACAGGGCTGGAATGGATATATCTCAGGTTAAAGTGGAGTCTTGTTCATATGTCCATGGCACTTCTCACTGCTTTTCCTGATAATAGTGTCATGTTTAGGTGAAAGGGAGTTTATAAATTCTATAATTGGGATAGTGAAAAATTGTTCTAAATGGTTGTTTATTGGGTTTAAGGGTAAAATATTTGCTTTACTCTTGCCCACAGTCAGTTGCAGTTTACCCGCTGCTGAGGGCAGGTGAAGGTTTAGCTCAGCAATGAAGACGTCAGCCGCCTCTCCAAATCACTGTCTCTCTCCATCTGGAAGGCTGCCTGGAGATGACCACCCTGTGGCACCCTCTGCAATCTGGTGGTGCCTTATGCCACAGTAAGAGCCCCAGGAAATTGTCTACATTTCAAGAAAACATTTGAGTCACACTTAGAAAGAAAGCTGAAAATGAGCAGCAATGTTTAATGTTCCAAGATGCAGAAGGATTGATAGTCCTTAAGTCAAAATTTCAGCAGGAGGAAATTAATCCACTTGCTAAACGCAGCCAACAAACTGAAACAGATCTGCCCCAAGCCTCTTTGCTTTATTTAATGGCTTAATATAAAGAGTAAAACTCAAAAAATTAGCAAAAATCTCCAATATGAACACTGTCATCTTACATTTGGGAGGTTAATGGGGCATTTTATGGAATTTTTGAAGCTTTTGTTCTTTGCTGATGTAGGTCACGTGAAGCAAGTTAAGAATATGTCTGGTTAAATGACATCTTCTATCCAAATAATCACTGAGACCTGTGAGGTGTTTAGTGGTGAAGTACTGACACCATTATGGATAAAGATACTTTTGAGCTGCAGAAGGAATGATACTTTCTTCTGGAATTGATTTCTTAATGATGTTTATATTATCAAGTCTCACTTGGTAGGAAAGAATTTGGTTGGGCCTTGGCTAGGAGCACTGTAATTTAGTCCATGACTACCACTGCAGAGGCTCAGTTAAGTGCTTATGAAGTTCAAAATAAAAAAGGAGAGATTACAGGACTCACCATGGGTTTGATCAGGAGAATAGCCCAGCATGGTGTATGGCACATTGGATTTTCTTCCCTAATTAGTGTGGTAAGGCGGCAAATATATTGAATTGCAGTGTTCACCAGCTTAATCAGACTTCAAGATAATTGCTATGCAGTCAATGTGCCAGTGAGCAGAGGTGCCAGATATCAAGGGCTGATTCTCAAGGGGGAATTCAGTGCTTGGGTCTTCTTCCCATTTATACTAACAGCTGCTAACTCACAAGGTCATAGGACACATAACTGAGCAGTTTAAAGGAAAGAACAATAACTGTGATGAAAGAAGAGCTACCTGAGTAATGCAAGCTGTCAGCTACTGTCTTAAAAGGATAACACATCTGCCTTTGAAGAGTGTTGCTTGAAATGTCAGTAACTAGATGTCTGCTTCCTTCATGGTGTACTGCCACAGAATGCATCTTCCACAAACAGCAAAACGCAGGTATTACAAAAACAGGTTTGTAATGCTCAGAAAAACAAAAAATCATTTAACACTCACTGAACAGGGATATATATTTAAAGCTATTGTAGAAAAGTGCTGCTCATGAAGAACAGCTTAACTGTTTTCAGTGTGAGACTGCCAAACAAGAAAATTTAGCAGGCAGAGTTCTGAAATGCATGACAGTTTATAAGGAAAGAAATGAAAATTATCATCATGGGAATAGCTATAAAACAGACAAATCTCGAATTTTTTTACATGAAAGCAAATAACAATCTATGACAGAGAACAGAGCTGCCCAGGGACAGAACTTTTCAGATGTAGATGAGAACAGGAGTAACTAAAATGTTATTTTGAACTCAAATAAGTATTCTAAACTAAACAATTTAGTGTTGTTTTGGTTTTTTTGTTTTATCCGGTTTCTAATGATGGGAAATTTTATGGACTGGAATTATTTGAATAAAAAAAATTGCTTAGAGGAAACATTATAAAATTTAACAATGACCAAAGAAATTACATATTTAGACAACGCCAAAGAATTCTAGGAAAAATAGGTTGGGCAGACTATTGGAATTTGGAAGGCTGGGCAGAGTTTTTTCTTGCTTTGCCAGAGCTTGGGATTAAGCAACAGATATGGAAAAATATTTCGTTCATAAAACAAATAAATGGAAGACAGTTTTCATGTTATCAGGTTTTGTTTGCATAGGCTGGACAGATGAAATTGCAAGCCCTTTCCTTTTGAGGAAATAAGCCTTGAGAAATATAGTGTGTGGCAGCTTCTGTTGTTTTAATTCCCTCTTTATATTACCAGCTACAGACTTGCAAAAAAAAGTCTTCTTAGTAGGACAAATAATGGAGGCTTTCTATTGACTGCATTGAGGATGACTTTGATTTCAAAAGCTTGTCATATTACACCTTTTTCATTTAAGATATCAGTTACTACTCCCCACACCATAAGAAAATAGAGATACACTTTTTAGTGCACTTCATTTTCTCCTGTTGCCCTGTAACAAGCCAGGTCTTTCCATGCCCTTGTGAACCTGAAAACTTTATATATCCTGGGAATTCATTGTCAGACAGTGTCAGCAGGAAAACAGAAGGAAAAAGGGTTATAATAGACCTTCTATTCCTTTCTCTCACCAACCCACTCAATCAGTTCTGAAATGCTAGAAGGATTTCAGCTTCAGTTCAACATACCCATTTTCACTACAGCCTTGGACCAGAGACTATTATAACAATCCTTTTCTCTCCATTTATAACACCAGCCTTTCAGACATCATCCCTGGCCTCTGAAGTGACAGGTCTAGTGGCAAAATGCAATGGGGTGGATTCAAATCTAGCTGGGAGTTTGGTCTGAAAATACTCTCCAAACTAAATCAGCATTATTCTTACAGGTCAAGCCTAGTAATGAAATATAGCTTCATCTTCTCAGTAGCAATGGCAAGCTGGGAGCACAAATGTGAAAAATTGGACTCTAAGAGTCAAATACATTTCCCAATTACAATTTTTAGTATGATTTTTTTAGAATCGTACTAACACTAATGCAGCAGGAAAGATTCAAGCTCTTATTAGATACAATGAACTTTATCTGTACAGTTCAGAAAAGAATGTATAAGTCTTGTCTTAAAAACACAAAGTTGTGCTAAATTGCCTTTTGTTTTTCTTTTTGTTTTTCTTTTTGTTTTTCTTTTTTTTTTTTTTTTGGCCAAATTTAAATAGAGAAAAAAATCTACAGTGTACAGCTGGGCCAGAAAATTCTCTGTTGAACATTACATGCCTTTCATCTACCAAAGGAAAAAAAAATTATTTGACTTAGGGATTTTGGAATATTTCATGATGTTTCATGCTAAATAATTAAAATTTATGTGTTTAATTTTTAAAATACCAAAAATGTTAAATTTAATGCTCTTTGGTAATAAATTATTTTCTCATTTTAAAATGAGTGCTTGGTCTAAAAAGTTTATGGCAATTTTCCTCTTAGAAAGACAAGAAATTATTTCACATCTCTGAAACTATTATAAACTAAAATATTGCACACAGAACCAAAATAAATTCAACGTTTTGTTTCACAAAAAAAAAAAAAAATTCAGTTTTAATTTAAAGAAAATTTCTTTTTCCTGGTGACAGTAGGCAAATAGGTACTGAATATATTTTATTTCCTGTCAACATGCTTGCATGTGAGAATGACTAAAATACACAATTTCTTGGCTTATATTTAAAATTTTTAGAGATTTTATCCTTTGTTTTTCTATTATTCTTCTTGGAGAGAGCACATCTTGAGATACAGTCCCCTGCATCAGATTTTGAAACATAGGAACCATCCTACAGGGATTCTGTCTTGTTTGTTTACACCAGAGGTTACAGGAGCACTTTCTGTTTGAGTATGTAAATAGTTAATGAAAAGCCAGTAGATGGCACTCCAGAATGTGCAGCATTGATCATACCTAAGAATTAGAAACCTTGCTGTGCTCTGCAAATGGCTTCCTCAGCCTTCTCTGCACAGGAGACCTCTAACACCCGGGATCCAAAGGAAGCTGAAGGAAACACTGCGCTTTGTATCTAAGTGTTTGGCCTGGTCTTCTCCATGAACTTTGCAAGTCTGGATTTTGTATGTCTGATATAAATAATTGCAGTTAGCTTCTAAATGCAGTAAAAATAAATGAGAAACCTGTAGGGAATACTTTTGGTTCCTTTTTGGCTATATATAAGACTGGATTTCAGTTGGCAAATGCAAATTACTGCATTTTCTTCAAACCGAGTTTGGTCAGTTTGTTCTGATGCTGTTTGATATTTTTCCCAAGCCAAGATTTATTCCTTTAAAATAGGCCTTGTAACACTCCCCTTTAACCCAATATCAATTACTTATGCAAACAGAAGAAAAACAGTCTAGTGAAGGGGCCTTCTTGGTTTTCTTGGAAACATCCTCATCACCACACTGGAGTCTGGGAAGATCTGGCCTCAGCTGGAAATGTGGGAAGGTAGAGACTGCCCTCCCAGGTGACCACCATCAAGTTGTTCTAATGCCCTGTGGAGGCTGACCTAGAACAGAGGCTAGATGGAGTTAAAGAATAAGGTAGGTATTTATTAGGAGGCCTCAAAGGATCCACCTTGGGCAGTACAGGAGCCCAGCCAGGATGAACCAAAAATGGTCACAAAATGGACAACTGGTCACAGGGTCTCACACTTTTATAAGTTCTGGTCCATTTACATATTGGGGTTAATTGTCCTATTATAGCTTTAGCCCATGAAGTCCCATCCTTCTTGTTTTTTCTCTCTTCGTTTTGCCATTGTTTATGCTCTCAGGCCTGAAATTTGGATTGGTTGTCCTTGGTCCCCAGCTAAAGAAAGAACTGTTTTGTTTACCTACTCTATGAAGAGAGCTTACCATCCCTTAATATGAAGCTCAGAACTACACACTAAAGCAGTACAGAATCTGAAAAATATAAAAGCTAAAACCTGAGGCACCAGTAGCAGGGGAGAAATTGTGTGTGGTCAGTGATCTGTGATCTGAATGGCTTCCAGATATGGCTCTGTTGCTCATAATGGGCACAAACACCTGTCTGATAAGGGGATATTTATAAACATGGGCATATTTGAGTCTAGATGGGGGCCACAAATACGAGCAGAGGTGCTCCAGCACCTCTCCTGTGAAAACAGGCTGAGAGTTGTGGTTGTTCAGCCTGGAAAAGAGAAGGCTCTAGGGAGACCTAATAGCACCTTCCAGTACCTAAAGGTGCCTACAAAAAAGATGGAGAAGGACTTTTTTTTACAAGGGCTTGTAAGGACAAGGGGGAATGGCCTTAAGCTGAAGCAGTGTAGTTTTAAAATAGATATTAGGAAGAAATTCTTTGCTGTGCAGCTGGCAAGACACTGGAACAGGCTGCTAGGGAAGCTGTGGATGCTCCATCCCTGGAGCCATTTCTGGCCAGGTTGAACAGGGCCCTGAGAAAACTGGCCTCTGTCCAGGTCTGGAGATTTGGAATTAGAAGAGCTTTAAGATCCATTCCAACCCAAACCATTCTATGATTATATGAAGTTCCTTGAACATTCATTTCAAACTTATTTTTCAACTCTCAGGATTGCTCTGCAGGAAAGATCTTTTGTTAGTGGGCTCTTGTGAAACTAGTGAGGCAATTTAGCACAGATTTGTCTGAAAACAGCATGACTTTGGCCAGCCTAGCTGCTTGTCTGAAACATTTCTCTTACCCTTGTGTGAGGCACAGTGAAGTTGTATTCTGCCAGTTAGGACAATTGAAATGAAGAGAAGACAGTCAACAAATGTGGCTAAGTTAAAACTATCAGGAGGAGCAAAATCCAACTGGGAGAAGCAAAAGGAGCATCTAAATTTCTAGGAGTTCTAAATTTCTATTTGTTCAACTAACATAAACTGTCCATCCAAATGTGAGGGGTATTGACTACTCTGCTGTGCTAAAGGGAGGAGCAGTGCAGGAAGCAGGATGGGGAAGAGAGAAGAAGTGATACAGAGAAAGAAGAAAGCAAAGCCCCGGAGAGTTCTGTTCCCCACAGGGAAATGGGAGAGTGCAGTCACTGCTAGTGGCCAAGGCAGCCTGATTTTCCATCCCCACCAGCCACTGCTCCCTGTAACAACTCAGCCACCCATGGTGTTCCCCTGCTTGTGCTGGCCCTAGAAGAGCAGCAGGCTACACACTGGCTGACAGAAAGCAAAACTGAGGCATGGCCATGGGGTGTGGCATCCTTGTCACTCAGGTCTGCAAGTCTGACAGCCTGCATGACCTCTGTAGCCACACCATCATGGCTGGGCTTCTGGGGAGATTTTGTAAGAGAGGAAGAAAAGTGAATTTTTGTTGTAGGATACAAAGACACTGAGCAATACTTGTGCCATTCTAATGGACCTGAGAGATGAGAAAACTCATCTAACACTGATGTAACATGAGGCCTAAGTTAAAGAGGACAGTGTTGAAACATGGCCTTAATAGGAATATGCCTTCTTTGACTTCCAACTTTGCTAAATCCTTTTCCTAACCATCACATGCTAGGTCCCTCCATCTTCTGCAAGCTAAACAGGCTTCAAGGATCCATCCAGTTCTTATGACAGACCTTGCCTTGATCTTCAGCTCTTACTGTTTTGATAGGTTAGTGATTTTCCTACCTGGGTATTGCTCATGCTCCTCTGCATTCCCTTTCCTAAGCAGCTTCATGCTTGCTTCCCCTGTCTTACTGATGTCAGCCTTTCCCCCTTTCCATCATATTCCCTCACTCTCCCCCCTGCCCCATCACCTCCTCTGTTGGCAGCCAACCTCCTAAGTGTATTTTTGAGTATAAAAGCCTGCAAGCAAGGAGTAAGAGAAGGCAGGTTATGAAGGATTGCAACTGAATAGGCCCATAAGGTGCTAAATAACCCTTCTCAGTAGCACAGAGTCTGGAAGTCTGATAAATGGAGCCTTGCAGATGTTTCTAATCCAGCAGTTTTGCCTGGTAGGGAACATATACTGAGGGGTGATTTGGCAATTCTGATATCAAAGAAAGAATGAATGAATGGAAACCAAGTATTGATGGTTTAGCAAATGGAAGTTTAAGCAGCAGATGCACTGCTTTGTACCACAAAGCAGTGTACCAAGAAACTTCTTAGCAATAAAACAGAAACAGAAGGGACTTGTTCTATTTACATAAGAACAAAAAACATATAGCCTAGAACAGTTTCAGCTGAAAGTGACCCCTAGGTTCCTCTGTTTGGCCCCCCAAAACCACCATCACTATTAAGAATACTTTCTTTTCTCTAGTCAGAGCTGTCCTTGATACAGGAGCCTCTTGGCAAGTTTTTGCCAACAGCGAGAGCAAGTTTTGGTAAACATCAGTTTTTTTGCAGCATGCCTTGTTGAATAGAGCAGAGGTGGTATCTTATGGGCCTCTCAGCATATTGATAAATGCAGTTTTATCTGCTCATATGAACTTACAGAAAGATGTGAGATTGTGTCAGAGATTTTTAAAGAAAAGTGCAAGTTCATGATGACCTATGCACATCTTTTTTTTTTTTTTCTGTCTTTCTTAGGGTGCATTAAAAATACTGAATGAGGAAGGTTTCTTCAAAACTATCTGATACCAGAGTGATGTACTAACATTAGGAGCCTCCATGCCTGCAGGAGCTTATCACCCCGGCCCTCTCCTGCCCCAGCTTTGCTAGATCCTCACAAAGCTAAGCAGGCTGACATAAAACACAGGTTGAAGACATTAACTACTTGCCAACTGGATTAATACTTAGAGAGAGTACAGTCATTTGAAAGGTCAAACACTGTAATTGTAGTCATATCTGATACATTACACATTATCTTAATCAGAAAAAAAAAGGTGAGAACTGAAAAATAAAACACTGCAATATAATACAAAACACTATCTGGGCACTGTTTAGAACTAAAAACTGTGGGAAAGTGTCAAATCTAAAATGAGCTGCCTGCAGAATAAAACTGTGAAAGAAGTACAAAATTCAATTTTGTGCTTAACTTGAACAGATCTAAACCCCTTGCATAAAATAGGCAGATTTTGTTTCTATAATGATGTAAAATTTTTACAAATTATTTATCTAATTTGTTAGAGAAAACAGTTTTTATTACTGTACCATTCATCACCTGGGTTGCATTTTTTCCAGTGATACACAAAGAAAATCACACATGGGCTGCTATTAAGAGTACACCATTATCCAAACATAAAGAGACTCCAAAGACATACAACTGGTTTGAAAGAAGTAGAAAATCTGATAGAATGAATGCACTCATAAGGGCTGAAAAAGATCACGAAGATTTTTCTTATATCTACAAAATGTTTTTCAAATTAAGTTTTCCCTTTTCAAAAAGAGGATGCAGATGCTAACAGAAAGGCTGTAGATCCTATTCCCTTAGGCCAATTTAACACACAGCACCCAGTACCCTACTTGGGTAGGACACTTTTTGCAAAAGTGCAAATCATTCAGAAACCTAAATTTATTAGAAATCAAATATTTCCCCATAAATTTTATTTTTCTTATCCTGAAAGGTAACCACATTATAAGGAAAAGTTTTCCAAAAGCAAAAATATGTAAAATTAATCATGTTAAGGTCATTCAAAAGGTAAACCTAGAAAAAGTGAGCACAGAAAAAAATGCACCTGTATTAACTTACATCCATTTCATCACCTCCTACCTCCTGTCACTTGAAAATCCATTGACACACTTCAGCAAACTAGCAGGTTTCTTAGTATGAACATTTCTCCTCAGGTGAGAGGCAGTGATTCCATTTTTCTGTGTTTTATAATCCTTTCAGGAAAAAAAACCAAAAACCAAACAATCAGACCAAAACAACAAAAATTGGAGGGAATAAGAAACCCAAACAATTTGATCTGCTTGATATTGAGGTCAGATATAGTTCCATACAAAGACTCACCAGGGAACAGAACACAAACCTGCTGTACATAAACCTTTCCAAAGAGCAAGAACTACATATTAAAGATTTTTATTAGATGGTGGTTTAAAGTGTCCCTAGGCATAATACAAGCTTTTATTTTTTTTATGTGTTCAAACAGCACAGTTGTAAGAGAATCAAACTGTAATGCGCCATGTGTCAGTAATTCAAAAAGGAAAGCCTGTAAAAATTAACAGTCAGGAAATAATAAGAAGCTGTATATCAAGAGAAGGATTATTAAAACAAGAAGGATCTGAGCTGCCAGCATGTGGTGAATACCACGCTACAAGAAGGCAAGAGGAATTATGTCATTTGAGTAGCATACACTTGTATGCACCCCTTTGGCCTCAAAGCATCAGAGGAGGCAATGCTTAGTCCCCAACATCAATGGGAGTACCACAGTTACTCCCCCCAATCTCTTGCTTAGTTTTTTTTTTTTTTGCTTTTGGCATATTTTCAATTGTATTCTTAACTGTTGCAAGGCAGTAATAAAGTAGTTGAGAACAGCTCAGTGTTTTACAGACCCAAGAGATCCCACAGCCCAAGATTAGCCATGATGAGTGTTCACTACGTTTGTTAATCCCTCCTCCCAAAGCTGTGATTTAAGATAGTGTAATAAAACACACAGAAAGACAATGAGATCTTCTGGTTGTTTTTTTCTGCAACTCATTCTATACAGGCAGAATCTGATCCCAGGAAGCTTAGAATTCCAATTTGTTTCCATACTTGTGACCTCAAAGAATCATCAAAGATGGAGCCACAATTTAATGCATTATTTTTTTTATACTAATGGCACCACAGGCGCTGCAAGGCTGTTCAGAGCTTGGTGTTCAGGTTTGATCAGGAGTGTGAGGGCTCATGCAGCAAACACTCTTGTTTGCCTATTTCTTAAGGGAAGGATTCCATGGTAGCAAGGTCAAATGTGATCCCTGAAGGTTGCCATGGCAACTGTATATTGATTCATTACATATCAGAGTTTGTTCTGAAGCCTCTCCAAGGCAGGATATTGTCCTGCCATAATTGCATTCCTCTCTGCTCTTCAGCTTTAGTGCTTTGTGCCATGGACAACTGATTCTGAATGCAAAGAAAACTGATGCACACTGATGTGTCTGTTATGCAAGGACAAAAGGAAATAGAGAGAGAAAGGAAGACCAGAGAAAGAACAACAAAAAAAAAAGACTAAATAAGGCTGAAGTGTACACAGTGCACATTTCAGGGAGAAGAGAAGAAAAAGGGGTAAAAAGATGTTCTGATGTTGCACTGAGTCAATAAATTCACTTTAGAGAGTTTAGAGATTAAATGTCCCTCTTCCTGATATGAACTAAAATAAATGCTGTTATGACATGGTGAATCCATAATCCCCAAAGCTGAAAGTATGAGTGAAATATATGTTCCTTTAAGTTCTCCTGGCAGCAGAAAAGTAGAAAATCTGCAGGCTAAAGAGATATGTGTACAGAATCATAGAATAATAGAAAACAAAATCACAATAGACTACAAAAATCAGAATTGTTGGGGTTGGAAGGAACCTTAAAAATAATCTAGTTTCAACCCCCTACTATTGGCAGGGACACCTTCCTCTAGACCAGGTTGCTCAAAGCCCCCTCCAACCTGGCCATGAACACGTCCAGGGATGGGTGTCCATAACCTCTTTGGGCAGCTGGTTCCTATGTCTCAGCACCCTCACAGTAAAATATGTCTTTCTAATGTCTAATCTAAACCCACAATCTTTTAGCCTAATAACACTTCCCCTTGTTCTGTGGGGACTATATGCCCTTGTAAAAAGTCTCCTTTTTTCTTGTAGGCTCCTTTTGGTACTGGAAGGCTGCTGTAAGGTCTCTCTGGAGCTTTCTCTTCTCCAGGCTGAGCAATGCTCTGTATCATTATCCTGACCTCTCTCTGCTGGTGCAGTGTTAAGGAAATATGGAGTAAGCATTGATCATAGCCACAGATCACCAGCTGCATTTCCATTTCAAATTCACATTCAGCTTGCTAGTGAAAGGGGCTTTCCCCCTCCATGAGGTCTTGTACTGTTCATTGAGTGTTACAGGGTTTGTCTCTTGTTTTTTGATAAGCTTTCAGTTCTGCCTTTCATGCTGGAAATTACTAAATGTCCATCACAGACCAGATAACCAAGAAAAGCCAGTCACCACCTCTGAACTTTGGTGATTTCCAAAAGCAATATTTTTTTTGCATGGAGAAATTAAATTACCTTCGGGGGCTGCACCCAAACCTGTCTTCACAAATATCTCTCCAGCAGACACCTCATCCAAACAAACCTGGTCTTTCAATCAGTCATGAAAACCAATCAGCAGACTACTGCCCATCAGCAGAGCAGTAGAATTCAGTTTTAACAAACATTATGACAGATTTACCCTTTTGTTGACAGTAACAGGTGTATACACAGATATATAAACTCTGCTCTTACTTCAGTGCACAGATTACAAAAGTGACAGAAAAACTGAGCCATGCAAGTTGTTGACAAACACTGAACACTGCACTTTACTGAACCACATGTAAAAATTGATGTGTCAAAAAATAGTTAAATAAGAAATATTAAAATTCTGTTATTTAATCATCAAGACATTAAAGATTAACCTGGTTTTCTGCTAGTGATAGTAACTTAGTGTTTTCTTTCTTCTTAATAGAGACACAATAGATATGCAAATTTTTCATAAACATTGCACCTGTATTATTGATTTATTAATTTAGGATTAATTAATTTATGATTTATTATTAAAAATCCTGTCTTGACCTCTATATGATCAGTAAAGTGTAGTGTCATGTAACAGAGAAGAAAATTATGACCAGCTACTACATCCATGCTTTAATTTGATCTGCTTCCTCATAAGCCTTTTCACTAAATTTATGGAGAAGTTTTCATCTCTTCTACTGTCATTAGGTTTGCTGGATATGTTCTGGTTTTTACCATTATAAAGGGCAATAGAATCACCAGCATCTGTCTCGAATTTCTCTATGAAATATTTATATTTATTTGCAGTATTATATGAATATAGAGTTAAAATAATCACGTGTTGCCAACACTTTTGATTTTATTTTCGCAGAGAAGTTAGGTAGTTTCTCTGAGAAAAAGACATTACTTTTCATGTTTCTCTCTCATGTCTGCCAAATAAACTCAACTCCACACCCAAACACATTGCTTGACAATGTTTTATCAGCTCTCAGAAGCAAAGTAGGATCAGTCTTGGTCTTGGAAGTAAAAAATACTAAGAATATTGCAAATATTGTATGGGAAAGGGATCTCCTGACGAACACAAGACACTGGATATTTATCTAATTTTTAACTTTGAACATACTTTTAATTCCTAGACATCCAACACTGCTGGCTTTAAGCCTCTCTTTTGTGACTTTGCTTAGCAAAGGCAAGTGCATGTTTATCTACTACATTTCAGCCACTGGTGCAATGCAGGAGCTCATCCCTGGGGCAGGGTGGTGGAGTGCCCTGCCTCTCCAATGCAGGAGCTCATCCCTGGGGCAGGGTGGTGGAGTGCCCTGTCTCTCCAATGCAGGAGGAGCACCCAGCCCATGCTGGACTGGCCAAAGGGGCTCTGTGCCTGTCTAGGCACAGCTCCCATTTCTCGAGCTGGTGAATCATGTGAAAAGTATTGATTGCTGAAGGGGGTTGTGTGAGCTGTTAGTCTTCCTGTGAGAGCAAGCACCGTGCCCTGCTTGCCCTCTGTCCTCTTCACGTCACAGTGACATGACCTTTTCAAGCACAAAGAGGAATGTGGATCCAGAACTCCCCTGGTTTATTGATGCTGCCACTCAAATGTCTCCCCCTCATATTTCCTGTGATGCCCAAACTTCACAGCTGAAAATCCCACAGGGGCTGGGTAGGGTACCCAGGGTGCACCCAACCAAAGGCCATTCTCTAAACTCCCCTGGTTAAAGCACATCAGACTGAGTTTCTGAGAGGCACTGGGTGGGATGACAGCTTGTAAGTGGTGTCGGGGGATGGCAACCACATCACTTCTTTCACATCCCTCACAGCTCCTGGGAAAAATGGAAGGTATGTTCTTGCCTAGAGTCCTCCCTGCTGGTGTCTTGTGTGAGATATGGAGGCTCCAGGGCTGCATGTGGAGCCATGGTGATGTGACATAAAAACATCAGTAATGTCACACTGACAGACCACATGCTTTGTCAACGTGGCAAAGATTTGCACAAGCACAAGCACTTCTTCACAGCCCTCAGCAAGACAGGTCCTATAGGACCAGACAGCAACCTAAAGAGTGATTTTTGTATCACAGCCCCATCTGCATGTCCCTCTCAATGACCATATCAAGGCCTTTGCATTGGATTTGCTTGGATGGCTTTTTGGCAAATCTTTTTTGTCAAATTCCTTTTCCCATTTAAAACAAGACCTTTAAAATTTCTATAGTTAGTCCTATGAGAAGTATCCGACATCTGTGGAACTGCATTTTTGCAGTGATGAATGAATACAAAATCTTCTGAGAAAGTCCCTACCCAGACTCTTCTTAATGGTGAAGAGGGCAGAGGGGAAAGATCAGTGATGAAAGTGTGAATAACAGCCTACATTAGCATGCACCAACAGCTCATAGCTATTTTAAAACTTGTGAGAAAATGCTGAAGAGGCAAAACAGTACAAATCCTTATGTGTTTCTGTGTTTGCAAGTTTTGAGTTAATTCATTTTTCCTGTGTTGGTTAATAGCAGAGCAGTTTCAAGGCCTGATCCTGTCATTGTCCTGCTGTTCCTACTTTTCATATGCACTCACTGGAAGAAGCCTTTCAATAACACAGGAAAAATAAGGAAGGTTAAGGAATCTTTGAAGATGTGGTATCATTATATCATATCTTTGAGGATGTGATCTGTGTGTTTCAGCCCAAAGGTAACAGAGCTGAGGGTCAAGGGCTGGAACTTAGGGATCATTTTATGCAGAAGCTGGGTGGCATGGCATGATGTAGAAGGTATGACTCTCTTTTCTGGAAAAAACATGCACTGAGACATCAGGGAAGAAGCAGAAGTGCAATTTATTCTTGCTTAATAACAAATTGTATTTCTTAAAGATCTTAAGATCTTTTTTTTTTTTTTTTACTTATCTGATCCATAGTATTGACCACAATTTAAGCCAGCTCTCCCTATAGACATTCATCACTCTGGTCTGGTATTTTAAGCACCCTGCTGCACAAAATAGCCTGTAATTTTATTGCCACTCACACACTGTGACTGAAAGGACCAAAGAATCTGTACATGTGAAATGAGATTTAGGAGGAAATGAGGGTGAAAGGACCAAAGAATCTGTACATGTGAAATGAGATTTAGGAGTAATAGTCACTGAGCTCAGAGTACTAGCATTCAGGGTTATGTATGAGACCACTTCAGCATCAGTTTAAATATGGGTTTTATTGTTACATTTTTCCCCCCCAGAATACTAACCCAGCAAACAGCACAGGTTAGGAAGTGGTCAAAGGAATTGCAGAAGGACTTTTGTCTCAATTGCCCTAATTCCAGGATGTAATCCAAGCAACCCCTGTTCCATTCTGGGGGGGTAATAGAGGGGGGTAATAATTTTAGGAATGATAGATGATTAGTAATGAATGATGACTACAAGTATCAAAAGGTTGTTTTAATCACTCTTTTTCCTGTCCATCTGTTTTAAGTGTGTTTCTGGAATTATCTTTAAACAAATTATGAGAAAGCAGGCTAGTGTTCAATATAAAAAAATAATAAAAATGTAAGGCTGCCCCTGTAATATCCAAAATATATGTTCCTGCTTTGGGGGCCAGATGTCTTCCTCATTATTGTGATTACCATTTATTACCTTTGAATAATCTAGGACCTGTCCACTCAATACAAACATTTCAGAGCACAAAATGCCATCTCTTTTCTTATAAAGCATCTTCAGAAAGAATTATTTTCCACTGTGATTATTTTGACAGCAGCAGAATAAAATGATGAGATGGAATTAATATCTACTGCTGGCCATTTGAGCAAAAGAAGCTACAAATTCATTCCTGCAGGATCAAATAGTCAAGAAAGTTTAGCCTTTCTGCTATCACCACCAGGAGTAATATTTGCTTTGGAAATATTCTATCATATCATGGCACACAGTGCTATAGGAGTAAAACTCATTTATAAGTGAAGTTATTTATCAAATTTGATGAAAAAAAGTCTCCTACTACAAAATAACCCAAGCTTAGAATCCAATTTCCTCAATATTCTCTTTCAGCACAATGTCACTGTCTTTCACCAAAGCACAAATATACACAGGAAAGAGAGCCTACCAGATTCTTTCTTTAGAGGAATAAAGATAATGAATGAAAGTTGTTGCTGTGCTTAATGAAATTTGTTGACATTTTAACCTATAAATGAATTAAGCCTAGGCAGCTAGAACCAAAAATACTTTGAGTTTTCAAATGTGAAGGTCAAAACCATAATTAATCTTTTTACTTAGGTTGTACTTTGAATAAAAAGGCTACTTGCATATTTCAAAATTAGGTCTTTGTATAAATGATAGGAAAAGTGCATAAAAATGTGAAAAACACTGCTTTCTAATTGCAACTCTAACATGGAAGCTGAGGTAATACAAAGAGGAGAATAAAGAGGGCTGAGATGAGACCATATTAAATGAATCAAGGGGTTATTGAAGTGAATAGAGAAATAAGGAGTCTTAAATTTGAAATGTTGCATTTGATTAATTAAACTGCATCCTGAATTTACTAATTGGATGCTTACATGTTGTTGTGGGACAATGACAGATGGCATTGCACTGATGGCAATTAATCCTAGTAGCACTTTTAAAATAAGGCATTAAACTATCTGGTTATCCCTATTTCTGCAGTCATTCCTCTCAAAAACTGGGATGGAAATAGCTATGAGCCTCATTATGGGGAAGAAAAAGGTGATGAGTATCCAAGTAGTTCTAAATAGCATTTATTTGCAATTTAGAATATAATACCTTTCAAATAAAGATATTTTGTGAAATTACCAGTGACAGTGCCTCCCTTTTAATTAACACCTATAGAAGGGGTGGAAATACACTCATAAGCTTACATTTAATTACTGTATCCTGTACAAGGGAACGACATCAAAAATATAAAAAGTTGAAATTGCAAAGTCAATAGGGAAACCACATTTCTACTGGGTTTTGTTGGGTTTTTCTCTCTATTTTTAGTATCATTTAATATCTATTTTTTATATCATCTGCACAGAACAGATGTCCTTTTGGACTGACAGGGGTGTAAAATAATGAACTTTGCTACTCTGAGCTCCCAGGGAATTTTTATGAATACCAAAGCATGAAATGTGTGTTCGTTTATCCTACTGAAAAAATCTTTGTGAGAACTTTGCTAAAGCCTCCATGAGAAAGAAATGAATACTCACTGTGATTTAAGTCACTTAAAAATAGACACAAGGAAGGTCAAAGTTCAGTGCTATGCAGCTGACTCACCCTTTTTTCTCACTTTGTAGTTTAAATTGTTGCAAAAGTCCATGTGGTTGACTTCCATCACTGCAAGTTACATATGAAAACAAATCTACACATTGTCATCACCGGTAGAAAAAATTTTGCTAAGATTACTTTACACATTTGTGTATCTGCCCTCTCCTATATATTTTTTGTAGGCAACTCAATTTTCAGTCAAAAACCATAAAGGAAATTATGAAAATTACTCTGCTTAATCCATAGGTTTGGTTCTGCCACAGAACTCCTTGAGGTTTGGGCAAACCCAGGAAGCACTTTACAAAATACAGACAATAATAATTAAAATAATAAACCTCTTTTGCATGTTTTAGCCTGTGATGTAACCCTGCAGCAAGGAATATTGAGGCAAAGAGTAACTAGGCTGTAAAAGATCTTGTCTAGGAGATCTTTAAGAATGCTGGGATATGCCTCTTAGAAGAAAAATGTCCAATATTTGAAATTATAAGAAGAGAAAGAAAAATTGAAAGAAAAATGTCCAAATTACCACACCTCAGTTAATGCCTCTAGAAGTCACTGGAATTAAAATAACAAATTTATTTAAGTTTTGTGATGTGACGTCTCTAAGTCAGTCCATCTGTATGAAGAATGCTCGGTAGGTGATTGCAAAATAGGTGGCAGAATTTTTTTTTTTTTTAATAATAGATCAAGATTTCTTAAAATAAGAAGCTTCAGGATTCTTTGCTCTTTGACACTGTTTCCAGCCCCACTGAAGTCTCACACTGCAGGAATCCACACATTTGAGTTGGACTTAAGGCACAGATTCAAGAGTACAGATGATAGTCATCACAAAAAACATGTAACATTAACTGCACTCAGAGCATAAGAAAAGGAGAATGTAAAGACATTTTTTCCCATATTTTTTAAGGACCACAGTCATAAGATTCCAACATTATTCCAACCACATAATTTATTGATTAGTGACTAATGCCAAAAGGTCTGAATTATCACTTCCAGAGCAAAAGTGTGAAATAATTCTTATAGATAGTGAAAGGAGAAGATTGTTTATAACCTGACCATGAAAAGTACTGGCCTCAGTCTGTGTTTTCATTTACACTGCTTTCTTTGAAATGCACATACTTCTTAAAAGGTAATACTGGATCACATATGAAATTAGCAATGTCCTTTAGCACTTTTTCTGTCTTATCAGCACTGTTTCTTCTAGATGATGGTAGAATTATAGCAAATCAGCAGGATATTAATCGTGTTTTGGTGTCCTGCATTGTAAATTCAGGTCATCTGTAGGGGTTTGCACTAGAAGCCTCTTATTACCATATTGATTAGGTAAATTTTATAGTCTTCAACATTGTTCTATGCAGTACCTCTGAATACAATTGCTGTTCTACAATTCAATACAAAATATATATATAACACATATGATGACAAATAAATATGTTTATTTATAGAAGTGGAATGAATCTGACTGAGAAGCCTGGAATGGCAGTATTGACACATAGAGAGAAAATACTGATGATTCAGACTGAACTGAGATCTTACAGTGCCTGCTTAATCTTTGCCTCTCTCGCTGGCTCCTTTTGGACCATTGCAATGTGTTGTAGAAAGTATACACTTAGGTCAAGAGAAACTTAGAAAGTAAAGTAGTAGTAGTAGTTATTATAGTTATTATAATTATTATAATTTTATAACTATTATTATTATTGTGATTGTTATTGTGATTGTTATTGTGATTATTATTGTTATTGTTATTATTTTGACTAAAAGGCACCTTTCTGAAGCAAACTATTGCCAGCAGTTTGCTATTCTGTGCATAGTGAAAAATTTGGGACTCATAAGACAAAAGTCCCGACTGCTTCCAAAGACATTAGAATTATGGAATATTCTGAATTGGAAAGGACCAGTCAGCATCATCAAATCCAATTAAGGTGTCACCTTGGAGAAATCTGTGAAGCATTTTTTCCCAACAGTCTCTATTATAGCCCAAAAATTTTAGTTGATTTCTTTGCCCATATTTATTTAATAATCTGTTCCAGACACCTTATTCCCCTGAGCTGCAATACATTTGGAAGTACCTCGATTCCCCATTTACAACATGGTTATGGACAAAGTGATTTTAGAGTATCTTTTAAACTCTTTGGTGACAAATCAGCAAAAGCCAACAAATACCTTGGTGAAACACAGCTCATACACCAGAGTTAAATCACTCTCATCATCTCTCTAAACACATTTGACCCCAATGTAATACACTAACATATGACATGGCTGTGCTACTTAACAAACAATCCCAATTATTTTTTGAATCATAGCAAATATTTTACATTTCCATTATTCTAACCATCATTGCTAAACAATGAACTAGGTATTTAAGGAGCGTGGATTTTTATTAATACCACAAAGAAATTTACTTTTCAATTGAAAGAATAGCCTGTATTTCTCTCAACCAGCCACCAAGGTGGGGGGAAAAAAGGTAAATTAGGACTACCAGATCATTAGAATCTTTGAGACCTAGAAAATTACATCCAGAACTGCTGTCACTAATCATGAATGTGTCCAAGGTTTTGCTATTGAGTGCTTGCCATCCTTAAACAAATCTGTAGTTTGACTGCATGTAGCACCCAGGAAGAATCTCTCAACCCATAAACATAACCCAGTGCCAGGGGGTGGCATGTTATGAGCACCAACATTGCATTTTGCTAGACTGTCTAGTTTCCTACTGAGAAAAGACAATTGATTAAGGTCCTGGGGCTATCCCAAGTGTTACAGAGAATCCTGATTAATGAGCAGCTCACTAAAAAATAGACTCTTCCCAAGGAGCTGTCAAGCCCTGAAGAATTGTGCCAGCACTTCTTAGCTGTGCCCTCCACACCTCAGTGAGCCCAAATTGTTCAATTACTCTTGTATATTTTTGGAGGCATGGGAGGTTTTTCCATCTTTCACAGTCGAGACATTTGCTTGTCAAAAAAGTGACTTTCCCTATCCCAGGGTATTTATTTTTATCAGATAAAGTTATATAAAAATGGCCTTCCTTTCCATTTTGGGTCACAGCTGCTGCCTGTGTGTTGAGCAGTGTTTGATAAGAAGCCCTCACCCTGAGTCAGGTACAGGTGTCCAGCTAAGACTGACTGGGCAGGATTGCAGTGGAGGAAAGGGTTGGTTTTGTTTCCCCTGTTTCAGTGTCTGATAGAAGATGGAGGGACAGACATTTTCCCCTCACTACAGGCTAACAAGGCCAAGCCTGCTTTTGTCTATTTTAGGTGGCAGAACTTCTTTGGGGTGATCATATTGGTGAACAACTGGGGAGCTCTAATAAAATCCATTGCTTCTGGCAAGCCTCTTTCCTAAGGTATAGAGTTGACCAAAGCCAAAATTTTCCTCAGGCCAAGGAAAAACCTAGAAACTTTTAGGATATTTTTAGGACTCATTGCAGAGTCATTTTCTGCACAGGACAGAGACAGGCCAGAGCTTTTCTATATATCAGCAGCAGTCAGCTTGTATGACTGTATTTGGCCATGGTCAAAAATCTTCCTGTAGACAAAATCCAAAATGTAAAACCCTGCTCCTCGGATAACAGAGAGTAATTGCTGTGGAATGATGTTCATCCAGGGATTCACAATAGTGTAACCCTGCCCTGTCCTGAAGTGCTTCATGGAAACAGGAAGGTTATTGAGAAATACTGCTTTGGCCTTCACTTGTCTCAGAATAGGAGGGCAGGCTTGCTAACATAGCAAAGTGATAAATGTGAAGTTCATACACCCTTAAGTACTCAGATGGAGTTTGGATATTGAGTCCTAGTTTAAATAAAATTAAAGAGGAGGTAGTACAACTAGTCCAGCCTGTTATAATACTATTTTTTAAAATTAAATACAGGATTTATTGAATTTTTATCTTTATTTCACTTCTGTTTGCTCTCATTTACTCTCTTGACAGGGTTGGTGGCCTGAGACTTCCTTTAGAAATTAACAGCCTATGACCATATCCTTCAGAAGATGAAAGATTTTTCTTACTTGGTGACTGAGCACTCAATTCTACTCCGAGTTACACTTGTACAAGTCAATTAGCCTAGGGATAATTGAGAAAAAAATCACCAACAATGCTTCTAAAACCTTCAGTCTACTTGCTTTTAATATACTGCACTGAAATTGTTTCAATATAAGAGAAACTAGAGACCCATGTAATTATTAGTTATCTGTTCTGAGGTAGGCAATAGTCAATTCTTGCTCTATCTAGAGCAGATGGTACATTTTCCTCCAGATTCTTAAAAGCTTTTAAGCTATATGAATGTTTTTAATTACAGCTACGCAGTCAAGGCAACTAAAACCAATTGGCTGAAGATGATCTTTAACCACTCAGAGGAAACAGTTAGTGATTCCAGTGTCTTCTTGCATTTTCAGTGTATTTTGTAATAAAGAAAACTCTAAGATAAAGACAAGAATGGATCTCAGCTTACAAAGAGGCTGTGGTATTTCAAAATACAGTGGCAAGAAGCCCTGCTGCTGAAATTGACTCTTTTTGTGACCCAGAACCTTTCTCTGGTGGGCCCAGCTGTGTCAGGCAGGGCTCAGACAGACCACCCACATGTCTTACACAGCACTGGGAGACTTGGGGGCTCCTTTAAAGAGAAGAAAAAAAACAAGAGAGAGAGAAAATATACAGGGCATATGGTCATGATACTATATTTAAAGAAAAATGAAAATAAAATTTGCCAATAAATCACATTAAATTTGTCAGCAGCATCAAGGTTGATACATAACATATGCTCCTATAACAGTAGTAAAATGTGCTTCTTATCCTGATACAAAATGTTTTCTATTTTGTTCTGCAACGGCCAGATGAAAAAATTGTCTCAGTAAACCTTTAGATTTAATCTTAATTGACTTTTATCTGTCTGCTTCTCCTGTCCTGTTGTATTTTTTGGTTAGACAAACAAATTTGAAACCAAAACAGATTTGTTTGGAGCCATATTGGCTCAGAGTGGCACAGGGAGGAAAAAGCACATGCACACTGAGTCAATGCTTTCTCATGTAGAATGGAAGAATCTTAAAAACGCTTTTCCATAATGGCAAACTGAATTATTTTCACGCTACCACCCACAATTAACTTACAAAGTTCAACAGTGTTAAAAGAATGGCAAAACAAAGAAGCCATGTATGCTTTTCACTGCCAGCTTTTCCCATAGCAATTATGCAGCCCTGTGAGCACAGTTAATATTACCTCTGCTCAGAAGCTGCACTCCATGGCCACGAACTGAGATTGCTCTATAATAAAACATCAGGTCCATTACTTGACATTAGAAAGCAATAATTATATCAGTGCATTTGAGGTTCCTTTCCCCTCATAAAGCTACTTTTCTTTAAAGGATTATTCTGACAGACAACGCAGCTGCCTTTTTAAAGGGGCAATATAATCAGCTCCCTCCCACCCCACTGCTACTTGTTTCTCCTATTTCTGGGTTGATCTGAGAAATAAGAGCAGTGCAAATGTTTGTTCCAAGAAAGCACAATGGCAGCAGAGGCAAAACTGCTGCCTTGATTTAGTGGGTCAGGAGGGTCCCTGCGGATGCAGGAACCCCAGACACGTTGCCCTGTTGCTAGGGAACTGCATCGATCCTCTCCAGCATCTCCACTGACACCCTCTCTGCTCCACTGTGATTGAGCACCATCCTTTACAGGAGGGGGAGAGTTAGAAGCTTTGCCTTGGCTTTAATATTTATGAAGTAAACGTTTTAACCATTGAAGCTTTAAATGCCTAATGCTGTTTTCTTTTTCCAGAGCAGCAGCTTCCTTTGGGAATATTTCCATCACTCTAGTATGGCAAATTACTTGACGTTGGAGGCAGAGAGCTTATTTTCTCTGAACTAAATGCAATCGCAAGAGATTTAAGATGTCCACAAAAATAATTGAAGTATACTTTTCCTCATTCATTTTAATTCTCTCATTATTTCAAGATAATTTACGTTTAAAATGCATCATGCTACAGGCTTAACTGAAAATCATCAAAATCAGATTGAAAGGTAGACCTTTCAATTCAGGATATTCTGAATATTTTTATACAGGGTAAAAAATATAAAGCATACATACAAAAATGTTGTGTGTACATACAGAGAATGCTGTTACAAAGAAAGTATTAACTTATCCCAGTGCGGTGCTGTGGGAAATGCCCAGTCCCATACCCAGAGGAATGAGGAGAGCAGGTTATAAGTCTTGAGCTGGCTGATTCGGATGTTCATCTCTGTGCATACACAGTGGGAGGTTTTTAACATCCAGCTCTTCGAGAAGGTTCTGCAGTGGGTGTGCCCAGGTGGTGCTCAGCCCCACCACACTGGTAAGGACCTGCACTAGGGGATGTGTAGCTGTGCTCCTATGTGTAAGGCCCATGTGCAGCCTGGAGGCAGCATACTCTGCATGTCAGCTGTCTCAGGGGAAGGTGGGCCTGCAGACACCTCAGCTGCTGCAGGCAGAGAGCAAACATGCTGTATCAAGCTATATAATTGAAGGAGATGGAGCACCTGAGTCCTGTCCCAACAGATTCCCAGGGAATATGTATTTAGAGAAAGGTGATGCCATGAATCCTCCCAGACTGGAAGAGCTATCAGATGGTATGAAAGCTTTCCAAACCACTTCTCTGACAATAGTGAGAAGAAGGTGAAGAGATGATAGTTTTCCAGATTAAATACAGAAAAATCTCTATCTGAATTTTAAAAGCCACCATTAGAAGTGAACAAAACCCACATACCTAAATAAACCCCTGTTGATTATACATCTATATAAAAATCAATAATTTAAAATGTATGTGAGATGATTAAGCTCTTGGCATCCTTCCTATAAATACTCAACACTGGCAGAAACTATCTAGCAATAGCCTTAGAAATTGAAATAATTGCTGTAATCAGGCACCAGATGCCTGATACTGAGCTGCATAACAGATACCACAGTGACCCGAGGGAAGAAAATGTAGCATAAGGACAAGGTACTCGTGTGAGCAGGAACAAATTTATCAGAAGAGCTATGGGGACAGAATCTCTCTCCCTGTCAGCTTCACCCTGTGGGTCACATACTCTAGTGTCATTATAGGAAATGCTGCTTTCTGCTCTTCTGTTGTTCTAACCATTGGGAATGCCACACCTGGCCCTGCATCCAGCCCTTTCTTTTAGGAAGCCCATACCAAACAACATCCCCCACTGAAATCCCAGGACACTGATATAGAAAATCAGGTTTGTAAAAGCTGTAGTGGTTCCCTGCAAGGCAGCCAGCAGCTCACACTGTTTCCACACATGCAAAAGTTCTTTGATGTTGACATCGTGTGGGTGTGCACAATAGGATCTGTCTCATAAGCACAAATCTGCATCTTTGTCCTAAATCACTCTGTGTATCCTATGGTTAACCTGATTCCTCTGATTGAAATACAAAGTTAATAAACAAAAGAGTCAATTTTGTTTAAAAAATAAAAGTATTCAAACTTGTGCTTTTTAAAAGATGTCAGCAAGTTCTAGAGGACTTGCCTTCAGCCTTGCTACAGCCTTTCTTCTCAGTCTAAAATAAATTCTCGTCCTTTCCCATTTCAAAGCTAATCTTCTCCCACTCGCTCTAATACTCAGTGTTAGTGTGTAACAGACCATGAATTAGGAAATGGCTGTTAAGACAGCAGCAAAGTTCTTTTTTTCTTATGCCCTTATAAGTAACAATGTTATATAATTTTCTACAGCATATAACATAATGGTCTTCTAACTAAGGTGCTGCTAGCACTCAAACTAACACTCTTTCTTCATACAGCATTGACATGATAATAGCATAATACTTCAGGCCATTAAGCCTATTGAAAGCAAATTATTGTCATCAAATGTGATAAAACCTAGTTGGATGCATTAACAATCTTACATTCTGTCTTGATAACACTACTAAAATAGTGATTTCCTCTGCTTAGACTTGCATTGGCAGTTTTTTATCTGTTTCTTCTTGAAATGTGTTGGTCAAATGTTCTGCCTGAATCACTGCTCAGGAAACATTTAGGGAAAATAATGCCTTGTGAAGGCTGACCAAGAACAGAGACTGGACAGAGCTAAAGAGTAAAGTAGGTGTTTATTAAAAGGCCTCAAATAGATCCACCTTGGGCAGCACAACCCAAAATGGCCACAAAATGGATGACAGGTTACGGGGTCTCACACTTTTATAAGTTCTGGTCCATTTGCATATTGGAGTTAATTGTCCAATAGCTTTAGCCCATGAAGTCCCATCCTTATTGTTTTCTCTCTTTGGTCCACCATTGTTTATGCTCTTGGGCCTGAGATCTGGATTGGCCATCCTTGGGTCCTCAGCTGGAGAAGGAATTGCTTCGTCCACCTGTTCCGTGGAGAGAGCTTACTATCCCCTAAAATGAAGCCCAGACTTACACACTAAAGCAGAATAGAATCTGAAAACCATAAAAGCTAAAACCTGAGGCATTGAGGGCAGCAGTGCAATACTTTGGATCCTAACCTGAAGTCTGGCAAACTCAAGGGGGACCCTGCTGTTAGCTGCCAGGTCCCCAGCTCTCTGTGGGCTATCTCATGTAACTAGTAACAGAGATATGAAAAATTCTACTTCCTCTGAAACCTGCTGACTTCTGCATAGCTGTTATACATAGATCCATGTCCATGATACATGTGTTCCTGTATTATACACATTCAGGTATGTACATTACTTATTATCCCACTAATAAACTGAATTCCCATGAATCCCCTCTGGTAGCTAAAAGGTGTTTACACACTGTTATTTTTGTTTTAATTTCTCTAGTGACTTTTTTGGACAAATGTTATAAAAAAGGTTGTTATAAGTATCTGAGAAACATGTACAAGTTTTAAATACTGCCAATAGGATGTGTGTTTTTTATTGCTCAGAATTTTTCCATTTTACTTTTCTTTTTTAACTTGGGGTGGGCATAAGTGAGAAAAGTAGTTCATTTTCCAAAGTGGTTATAAGTTATTAAGTATTTTTAATATCTTTTTTCATAGCAGGATGTCCCTGTTATCTGACACATATCTAAGTAGTATGATTTACTTGTAGAATTATAAAAATCCATCATAAAGTACAACTTTGGAGCACACTAGGTTTTTCTCTAAGACAGTGGAGCAAGAAATGGCAGACTTGTCTCTGATGTGTAATCTAGGCACCACTGCCTGTACAATAGACGTGTAACACATCAATTTTAGTAGCTGTGAACCCTGTTTCTACACTCAATCAATTTAGCAAGTAGCAACAGTATAGTCTGTGGACATTTACACACCAGCAGGTGTGGCAAGACACGCAGCTGCTTGTGCAGGTAGATAAATCCATTGTAGCAAAGAAGTCTAGGTCACACGCGGGTCTGGCTCTTACCAGAGTAAAGCACTGTTAGTGTGTCTCTATTAAAATAAAGGCAGTTTCCCACCTCCTCTACCGTGTCAGACTTTGTAGCTGTCCCTGCAGGTGAATAGATTGTTTCTTGATCACAGCAATTAGCTAAGCTGCTCTCCACATCCCTGTCCACTACTCCTCTATTCTTACTCCAAACTGCACAGCTTCACAGGGGATGTTGGTGTCAAATGCACTTGGAGGGATGATGCTCACTGCTTAGCATTCAGCTCCGAAGCCTCTCAGGGAGGAAGCATGAACTTATCTGGCTGCCTGTCAAAAAAGCTGGCCTGGATGGATAGCAACTGCCTGGAACCGTACGGTAAATAAGACCTAAAGCTTCTACCAAGGGTTTACAGGCTCTGGGCAAACATGCTCACTCACAGTTGGTACATTTGACAGCTTGTATCCCTCAAGTGATCCCTGTGATTTTTTTATCAAAGCTTCATCTTATTTCCACTCCAAGAGTTTAGCTATGTTAAATTTTTTTCTCAGGAAGATGGGGTTTCTTATTCCAGAAGACTTCTTCCTCATGCATGTAATGGGAGAAAGTGGTGACAAGTAATACAACCTCTCATATGAGGTTTCACTTAAGCACATAACTAACATTTATTTGCCCCCTTTTTGTCCCAAATTCTGCAGTGTATCAGCAAGACAGAGAATCAGAAGTAATACAGCCACTGCAGCTTCTTGCAATCATAATGCTGGGTAGAAGGCCAAGGCAAGCAGTGTGGGGGGGTAGAAGGAACAGGAAAAAAAAGTCTTATCCTCTGCTTGGGGCCTTCAGGAGTAAGGTGTTGGTTATGCTTTAAATCTCTATCTACTTTTCTTTTATCCCATTTTACTCATTTTCAGAGACATCTGATTTTAAGAATTTGGAGCTGCCGTCTCTTGGATATCATTAACATAATTACTTATTTTATAATTTACTCACTGGATAGTTCAACACATTCTTGTTGTTTTGTATATGGAATGAGTTGTGTGTTGCATATCACTGATGAACTTCAGGAGCTAGAAATTTAGTACACGATAGAAAAAAGAGAACTATTTAAATGTATTTCTCTATTCAACTCATGACTAAGTGCGTAGGGAGCTTAAAAGTATTGGGATATCAAAGGCTGAAGATTTGCATCTTCTAAGAATGCCCTATGTGTCCACACAATCACTGGTAAAAGCTTTTGAAAGCCATTTAAGATGACATTGACCTCCATTTTCTGACAAACTGGAAGCATTACGTACAACTTAATAAGAGAAAAAGGTGGAAAAGTAATTGACATGGAAAGGTCAAAGCAATGTAAATGTGATGTTTTCATGATGGGAAATATCTTCATAGTTGAAAAAGAAATGAGGCAGGTTATTGCAGATGTTAATATAAAAAAAGCCTGCTGTTAACATTAACATCTGATTTGCCTAATACAGTTCATTACTGTTCAGCATTTCATCTAAATCATTTTCTTATTAATGCTTAACCAATACCAAATAACTCCCCAGCAGTAGCCCTAGACATCTCTATGAATTTTAGCAAATTTATTATGCTTGGTCCTGTTTTAATGAAGCTTCAGTGGATTTATAATGATCAGTTACTTAGAATAAGCAGTGAGCATTGAGGAGACTCTTCATTCTGCTTGGGTGAGCGCAGTAAAATACCAGAGGTTCACTAGAGACATCCTCAAAACTGGACAGATAGTAAGGCTGGGGTGAAAAGATATCCTTTTTCTAATTGTAAAGAGGCACAACTCTGAACATCTGCAAAACTGCTAACTTGAATTCCTCTTAAAAATCCTGAGGATTGTACCAGGACTGATTAGGTGCACCAACTATCCAGACAACAGTTAGTTGAGGAGAAGGCAGCCTGTTGTCCCTTTATCATGCTGGACTGCATCCTTCAGCAGGCGACTAGAAAATTTTAGGAACTGTCTCCTTCCTCACTTTAATTTCAAAATATTAGCCAATGGAAAAAAAAAAATAGTTTAAGGCTTCTAAAATTTTGGACGCTAAGAAATAAAGAAATCAGTATCTCACCAAGAGAAGGGATGTATTATGGCAAAATCTGCAATATTTAGGTAATATAATATTCTTCACAGAATTTTGTGGAAGGAGATCATTGGGATTGATTCAACCACAATGATCAGAATGTTTGCATTTTAATTAACACATGAGAGAATATGTATTTTAACTTTGTAAGAGAGCTGTACTACAGCACCTTTCTCTGAGCACAGATCATAGTAGTCAGCTTTAGAAAACTGTATATTATCTATTCTGAGAAGAAAGGCAGGTGCAAATGTGGATTTTTCTTCTAACTTTGGTGTTTAGCTGACTGCACTGCATTTCAAGCAAAATATGATTTTGATTTAATATTCAATATTTTATGCCAGAAAATATCAATGTCACAATCAGTAGCTGAAACCACTCCTATAACGTGACTCACAATATTTCACAGGTGTGAACCTGTGTACTCAGGACTCACCCTGGACCATTTAAAATGCTGGTCACAGTGAATCTGATGTACAGTAGATAGTAGCCATGGAAACCAGTCGGAGCTTACCTTAATAATATATTTTTTTACAGAAAACTAGATTTCAAAGGGTGATTTTTCTATTTCTTTGGGGGCACAGTGCATTATAGCATCTGGGAAATTATCCATTAGAGGTTTTTCAAAGCAATTCCCTCTTAAAATCCCTTGCAGATGTTGCACAGGGCTCATTTCTGCCCACTGAAGACCAGGTGTGTTATTAAGGCATGATAAACACACCAAAACCTCCCTGGGGAATGCAATAAGTGAGAAGCAGAATCAGACCACACCCAGGCTGCACTGAGAGGAAGCAGCTCCACTGCTGAAAATTTATTTCCAGCCACTCCTGGAGGGACCAAACAGTTGGGGAGGATGTGCTAAGCAACAGGGAAGGCAGGCAGCCAGGCACCTCGAGAATACCTGCAGGGCAGGAGAGGAGGGGTGGAGTCTCTTGTGCAGACTAGATGCATGGTGAGATTTAATGCTTGAAGCCTGAGAATAGGGCAGATGGAAGCTCTTGGTAAATACAGGCTTTGCTGAAATTTGCAGCGTGGAAAGTGAAGTTTTCTGGGAGTAAATAGTAATTTAGAAGGTTTTTTTTATAGGAAGCAAAAAAGCTTTTTGACAGAACATTGAAATCAGGTACTGAAAAGTGCATTCACAACATAATCTGAGTTTCCAGGGACCCACAAGGACCATCAAGTCCAATGTTAAGTAAATGGGCATTGAACCCACAAACCTTGAGTGCATTAGCACCAAGCTCTGACCCACTGAGCTAATCTCATCTCCCTGCAGGGAGGAAAGCTGTCTGGTCAGTAGTGATCCCTGGGGAGGTGTGCTGCTCAGCAGGACTTCTCTGACAACAAAGACTTGGCAGTTCTCTCAGCTGCAAAAATGAGCATGCAGACCTGACTGAAGATGTGTTTGCAGCTAAATATAAGCTCTATGGCTGCGAAAAGCATAGGGGGGGAAAGAAAAAGGGAGAGAAACCTCCCCTTCCTTCAGCAGGGAGCCTATTCCTGCCTCTACACCAGCCTGTGGGGCAGCAGACCTTCACTTTGGCTACTCTGGTGAGCAGCCAGAGAAAGAGATCCACAGGCAGAAGAAAAAGGAATGGAAAGGGTATCAAATGAAGTGGAAAAAATAAATTATGAGCAGAAGCAGAGCTCAAGATGTTTTCCATTGCTTTGAAAAGATACTAAACCTACAGAAACAGGAAGACATTTTATAGATGTAAGATTGATTTTTTTTCACTCCTTAAAATTTCTGTATTTTCAAGTTTGTCATGCATGTTCACTTTAAAACAGTTTTCTTGTCCCATTAACTGTGCTTTGGTGAGAGCATCTGACCTCTGCAACATACCCTACAGGGAATTCCATGGGCAAGTTAACAAAAAATAATATCCAAGTGAGACCTGAAGTCACCCTTGTCACATTCTTCATTACTTCCTATGCTAGGGGAAAAAACCCCAAAACCCAACCAATCTTATGGATGCTAGATACCTGCCACATTAGTTAGAAAGTAAAACCACCAGGAAAAAATATCGGTGCTTTGTGGTGCACAGGGCATTCACAATATTAATTTCAATTAATTTCACTTCACCACCAAATTTAGCAGGGTGCCAAGCAACAGCCTTCAAAGTTTGTGTGACTCTGTAGCTGAAACTGAATTAAGGTCCAAATTTCATAGAGTGGTAAAAAATAGTTAACTGCAAAGGGTTGACAGATTACTATGCATTCTTCCCCAAAACCCAAATATAAAGCTGATTTACTACAAGATTATTTCCTGTCAAATTAAGGAACATTTTTTTCCAGCTTGGTTGGCATTTTATAACACTTAGATGACAAGCTAACTGTCTGATCTCAAATTAAATCAGCAGACTTGTGACATTATAACTGTTCTCTTAAAAAGGATTGTGCATGGAGAGGAAAGGAAAAACAACAGCAACGATTTTAATGAGATTTCCATCTAGACTCTGAAAGTATTCCCTGGTAAGATACTAGCTCACCCTTTCCTGAATAAAATGAAACTCTAAGAGATGTCATCAGGATACCTGAGACTGTTTTTTACCCTGTGGAAAAACAAAAGCTCAATAGCATTTATATTCCTCAAAGAAATAACTTACCTTTGAAAATTTGACTCACAATAGCCAAAAGCTCAGATGACTAACTTACAGTTCCAAGAACATGTCCTCTGCTCTTAAATATCAATCACAAAGTGCAATGTAGCCATCAATATTTAAGACCTTCACCACTGGGAAATAGAGAGCCACTTGGATACTCTTCCTCAAAATTTATTGTCACATTCCAAAATGATAGATGAGATGTCCTCCAAAGTTTTGTCCCATGTAATTGTCTTGATTGTCTTTTGAATTACATGAAATTATGTTCTCTAAGATAGAAACTTTCTGATGATAAGAAAAAAAAAAGGAATCAATTTTTATGAAACAGCTTTTTTTGCCCCCCCTATGCCAATGTGCTGGCATCAAATTCATGAGGCTCTTGAATCCAGTGCAGGAAGAAACATCTCTAAGGGTCACTGTTGACACTCTTCCCATGTTCCCAATTTCCCCTGTCCCCATGAATAATTGTTATCTCTATTGCTCACTGAAATTGTCTTAAGGGATGATTCCAGTTTCTGGCTTTTCCTGTGTTCTTCCTTACTCAACATGAGCTTCCTCCTGTTGCATGTGTGCTGCAATTGAAAGCAGAATGTAGGTTAACCACAAAAATTGCTTTGTTTTGATTTTTTGCTGATAATTTGGTGATACTTTCATGAAGATGCCATCTTTCCTTTTGCATCTCTCATTCGATAAACTTATTTAATGCGGGAAGCCTTTCATTGCTTTCTGTGCCAAATGTTAATCATATTTATTGAGAAATTATAGAACTCCTTCTATAATTTTTCACAAATTGTGAAATATAAATATCTGTGTAATTTAAATATCATCATCTTAATGATTTACAGGGACTCTCAGAATGAAGTGAAGGTTTATAATGAAGATACCATTCCTTCTCTATGCTCTCCTTCTTTCCATTCAAGGAACTAACTAGTAGGAAATTCAAAACTTTCTAATGAGTAAACTGATCCAAAGAGCCTATGGCTTGGTAAAAGTGGAATAGCAAACACTTAAAAGGTCACAGTTTAGCAATATTATGCTGTACTTAAAAAGGAATGATCTGTATTCATTTCAAATCCTCAAATAAAATTCAACACAGATCCTTCCTTAATATAGAAGTGTGATATTTTTCTTAAAAATGCAATTTAAACTGCATTTTAGATCTATATTTGAAAATTTGCATTAGATATTAAAGTGCACAGGCCTTTTTTGACATGAAGCAGACTCTCATTTCTGATTGGGAAAAGCTGTTAAAGGTTGATAAGTGAAATGGCTGAGTAAGTAGGAAGGTTTATCCAGAAGAAAACCATATGCTCCAATGACTATAAATCTCATTAAGAGGTTACGACAACTGTCTTCTTTTGATCTAGTTCAGCACAGAGGTGGGAGTAACCAAATACTGAAGAAAAGGAAAAGCCAATTTTTCTGTTCTTTATATGAATCCTGGGAGCTCCAGTGATGTTACAAGCACATTACAATAAAATTAAAATACTGCCAGCACATAACATAAACCTAGACTGAATTATATATTGACTAAACAAAACATTTAAAACTATCTTGTTGGCATCTTCTGTTAGACGCAAATAAATAATGTATAAAATTACCAATTTTTCTTCTTCACAGAACTTATAGAAAAATGTACTTTTTCATTTAGCTTGGATCAACTTGTGCACAACTTTGTGCTTCTTTCAGCTCCTGTAATTTGTTGCAGAATGTTTCAAAACATTGCATTCTATGCCTTCCCTCCACATCCCCGGTTCAACTTTCTTTTTTTTATTAGCTGGAATAGCACAGCTTATTACATGTTCAATCAATCAATCAATCAATCAATCTCCTTGGAATTCCCATCCTTTGACCAGGATCTTTTTTGCACCTGCTCCTGCAGTCTAGTCTATGAAATTTCAGCAAATGTCACTGTCAAACACCCTAATAACATGCTCATGGCAGGCAACATGTGCACTGGTATTAATTAGTCAAGACCATTCACTTTCTTTGTCACATGAACTGTGTTGCTTCTTCTCTTTTTTCTTGTATCTGAATCAGTGGTTGCAATCCCATCATGCTGTGGCTGCTTTCTGCAGATCATCCAGACACCAGGTGTAACGATGTCTCCATCTTTTTTTGGCAGAGAAGATTTGGTTTTATGCTTGCTATGCTCGAATGTTTTGGCCAGTGAAGTCAGCCAATCCATGCTGCAGATTTGACAATGTTCTGAGTACAAGCAACCAGAAATTTCAAATCTTCTAAGGCAAGAAGGAAAGCTCCCTATAATTATGTAAACATGTCTGCTGTGCTGTGCTAGTCACAGCTGCACACCACCACATTTTGCAGAATGGTTTATTAGACTCACTTTTATTGCTGCAATGCAATTGGAGATAAATAGGCTTTACTCCCAGCTAGAGGATACTGCTCAAATAGCAGACAAAAACTTCATGTATAATTCTCACATGAACACATGTTATGTGAGGAATTCATGTGCACAGATAAATTTGGGATCAGAAGAAGGAATGGTTTATGTGCTGGACGTCAGTGGCAGAAACAGGCACATTCAGTCTGTGTGAGGAGCCTTTTCTAGAATAAACAAAAGAATAATTCACACCATTACTGAGCATATTATCAATGAACCTGAGAAACTAAATTTGAACCTTTCTAAACATTTTGTTTCTCGCTTACCCTACAGTCGGCAGCCCCTGGGGAACTGAAAAACCTGAGCAACTGTACCTGAAGAAAAGGGGAAGAGTATCAGAAATGGGACTATTCAACCAAAAGTTTGCTCCCAGCTCAAGTTAAATTCAGAAAGTCATCCTTTTCCCACACACGTGTGCTCAAGTCTAGAGAATTCCATGTTGGGGAGTTAAGTTTGAATGTGTTCTTTACCTGCCATCCAGTCCAAGGTTGTCAGCACCATGAAAGCAATAAATCACATCAATCTCTGGTACAGAATCTCTTCTATTCTACTTATTGCAGATGTGACATCATTGCCTATCTGCCCCGGATGAAATGTCATCAGCTTCAGGCCATCACTTATCCCATCCAGTTCAAATCATAAAATTAAAATTACTGCATATAGAATTCAGGCATTTCAGGCACAGAATAAACAAACCAACCCCCCCCCCCCCACCCATGCCCAAAAAAAAGACTATTTCGCACAATTCTATTTCTTAGAGAATTCTGTATTTGCTACCACTCTTGATCTATACAATACAAACTTAAATTGGCCTGTGTTTCACCTAAATTCCAGGCTCTGTGATGCTTTCAAGTATCAGTATGACTTCCATATTTGAAATTTTGTATTTCATAATACTTAGATACATATTTTTAATAGAGTTGTAGTAATAATTTTTTCCCTCATGTAAATGTAAACAAATTATAATTGAAAACAAATCGTGATTTAAGCAAGAAAAAAAAAATCTGTGTCCTAATTTATGATCATGATAAAAGTATTTGATTTTTTTAGCTTCTAGTGATTTCACAGCCCATGTTGCTTGAAGGTTGTGATCCTTGCTCAGAAAAAAATTTGGACTTTAGGCAACCATAGAAATGAATATATTTTTCATCCATGTGGTTTTGTTCAATTCTTCCACACTATCTTGTTAAGCTGCTTCTTACAAAGCTCTACATTAAAGAGTAGCTTTTTTGCATTTCTCAATTCTCCTGACCAAAAGCAGATGCAAAGACTTGTCATGTAAAGATTCTTTTGCCTTTTGATAATTTTATTAATGATAAGTTTGTATGTTGTAGAGGGAATACTCTACTAGAGCCTAATTCTGTTATAAATATTCATTACCAGACGTACGTGGTCTTCAATTTCCTTTTGCTTACCCCTTGGCAAGAATTTGTAATCAACAGTCTCTGGAATCTTCCTTCTCATAAGAGTGTAATCTGGAGATTTTCCAGGTACATCAAAACTGAATGTGTAAAGTCCATTGCTGATATCTTGAACAGCAGAGGCAGGAATGATAACACTGAGGCAGAACTACAACATCCTGATTGCAGGTAAGGCATGAACAATGTTGGCAACTAATTGCCATCACCGAGGGAACATTGCAGTCACAGACTGTTAATCCTCAAATCTTTCATTAGTTACTGAAGTGTAGCTAAGGAAGTGTAATTCAGGTAATGAGGAGGACATATAAAGCAGAAGACACCAAAAGTTGTCTCCATGCTAATCCTTGGAAGTGATACTAAAGAAGTGGCGGGAAGATGCCTTCAGCATGGGAACATGACTTTGGATTGGTTCTAACTATGGTCAGAGTATGCCCAGTCATGCCTCCAGGTGTACATTATCCCTTTGCTATTGTGATGTCCTGTGTAACTACCACTCACTCCTTCAATTTCTTCCAGAACCATCTCCAAAGCTTCCTGTGCCTTCTGGCAGCAGCACATGAAGGTACATGAACTCCCAGCTTCTCTGAGAGGAGAGGCAACTCAAAGCCTGAGGAAAAATCAGGACCACCATCTCACCCTCTAGAAAAACTCATCATGTTATAACTGGAGTAGTGCTCAACAAAAATTGTTTCCCTCAGTTTCAAGAAGGAACTGATAAACTGCTACACAGGGAGGGCATAGAATTTTCTGTGCAGTGAATTATGAAACACAGAGGGATTTTTATCCATTGTCAGTCTTGCACTAGACAAATGCAAGACATGACAGGATCAAGTGGCAACGGTTTTAAACTGAGAGTAGAGTTTAGGTCAGGTATTGGGAAGAAATTCTTTACTCAGAAAGTGGTGAGGCACTGGAGCAGGTAGGCTGGGTAGGTTTTGGACTCTCCATCCCTGGGAGTGTTCAAGGCCAGGCTGGATGGGGCTCTAGAAACAACCTGATTTAGTGGAAGGCATCCCTGCCCAAGGCTGGGGGGGTGGAACTAGATGACCTTTATGGTCCTTTCCAACACAAACCACTCTGTGATCTATAATTCTACACTTGGTCATTAAGACAGTGCAGTAACACAGGTTGGTAGGCTGCCTTGCACTGGTAAACATGCAACTAGCCACTTTAAAGTTATCACACACTCAAAAATACCAAAAGTTTAAAGTGCTGAACATACATTAAAAACTGGGCTCTTAAGAGAACTGAAAGATTAGAAGATGAGATAGAACAGAGGTAGAGGAAAGAAGGAAGAAAGAAGCTGCATTTCAGAATCATGAATTGAGATATATAATGATTACATGGCAAAAGAGTAATGGAAATAGTAAAAATAATAAGGAATCGAAAGGCAGATGAATATTTAGAGTAGGAGTGAGTTAGTAGGTATTTGCCCTGGATTTTGGAGGAATCTTTTCACATTAATCAAATGAAAATCGTTCAAAAATTTCTCATATTTTAGTACCACAGTTTCACAAACTTCCTTACCCTCTCAATTTTTTTCTGTGTTTCTCCTCTGTAGAAATATGCTGCAAAAATATTAAAATGTTTAGGTCTGAAATTTATCCTATTTGTAAAATTAAATTTGTATGACTAAATGCCTTCCTTTGAAAACACTTATAAGCCTTTTCTGTTCTTTGTTTCATTTCAGCAACTGGAAATTAATTTCTAAATCTCTCAGTTATTCCTTATGACGAATGTATAATTTTATAAATAACTGACCCACTTTACCATGACAAGAGCTATATGTCTGAGAACTGTTTATCCAGAAGGTTGAGAAGTTCCTTACCTTGATGCAACATGTGATTTACCAGATGTTTTGTAGGGAAGACAACCATGCTGATAAAAACAAATTGCACTACGAGCCAACTTTTAGTGAACTGATTTGGATTTTATGTTAACCTTAGGATGGACTGATTCTATCACTCTCTGGCTGTAAGTGTCTGAATTTGCTTTTCCTTATTGTGGTTGTAATGAGCTGTGCAAGAAATTGTCCACCCTCTGCCCCTTCAGTTGTCAAGAACAATAAATGCTTTTTGAGTGAAGGGTTTATTAGGCAAAAATGCACACACTGATGTCTTTATGGAAGGGAAAATATATCCCAATTACAATTGTTTTTTAAGCTATCCTATTACCTTCATTTCATGTTAATTAGATCCACAATAAAGTTTTCATTGCATTGATGAACTGTAGCAAAGAAAGTCATAAAACCTGGAGAGTTATTTCTGTTTGCTCAGTGCCATTGGACTGTGTGGCAAATGGGAGTAAGTTCCTTCTGAAGCTCTCAGTTACACATATTCCCTGAGAAAATAAAAAGGTTAATTTGATTTCTATTTTCAATTTTCTTCTTTTCCTATATACAGTGGGCAGTAGCTGTCATCTTTACTAACTGTCTTGCTTTTCATAGTATTTTATTGATCAGTAATTTGCTGTTGTAAGTTCCTTCACTAAATTTGCTTTATCGGTGATATTTTTTTGTTCAGCTATTTAACAATTATTTTAACTTTGATATAATATTATAAAAATTATTGATAAAAATTGTATTTTATGTCAATATTTCAGTAAAAAGGAATTAGTAAACAGCAGAACCTTTATACTACACTATTATGAAGGGATGGAATAATCATTAAGCAGTATGATTGCTATAACCATACCTGAACAGTTCTTTATAAATTGTGGTAGATGTGGAGAAAATGGTTTATGTCGTCTCTCATCTTTTTCCACAGTATCCCAATAACACAGCTGGGAAAGGGAATTGGACATTGTTGATGGAAGAGAATTTATATGCAAACGTGCTGGAATTTTCCAAGCCATGGGATGAAAAAATGTTATAGGAGGATAACCTGTGCAAAAGAGGAGCCATGTGTTTTGAGTGGTATTGATTTTTCTCCTTTAGATTGTGTATTGATTGCTCGTGTCTGCCCATTGATTAGTGAAAAAGTCTATTTTTCACTTTCAAGAGAATAATTTTCATTGCTTTGCTGCCCTTTTTTCCTAGGCAAAATCCCTATAGATACTACACTTCAGGAATTTCTAGGCATACGTGACCTTTTAATTATTTATGACTTGCATATCTATCAGCTGAAATCTCATGGCAGGAAATGAGATTAAATTGCTCTGAAAGAAGAATCAGGTTCTCCAAGTTGTAGGTCTGAAGCGTGGCATCCAAAGGCAGCCTATTGTTCTGCACAGATACTGCTTTGGCATACTAAGAATAAATTGAAGATTACATGTACAAAATTCTCCAGTATTTTTCTTCATTACTCAGAAGACAGGAAATGCCATCATCTTATTTGAGAACAAAAAGTAGGAGCTGCTCCTCAGGGTTTGGTCTTCTTTCTGACCAGGCAGCCCTGCTGGCAGCCTGCCTTGGTCTTCCCCAAAGGAATACAACTGCTTCCCACCCTGCACAAGAAATTGCCCAACCTCCTCCTGCAGAGACACAGCCCCACAGCCCCCCAGAGCAGAGATGGGCATCAAGAACATGCTCAGGCCCTTACAGGAAGTTTTCTGCTGTGTGATTTCAATATAAAAGTTAGACAACCAGTATTGACTGCTGTTTGGGAGTTTATAATTGCAGCTAGCTCTTGGGGCTAGATGTCCTTCAGGCAGCCCCTTCATCCATTCCTTTTTTTATTTGCATTATGTTGCTACAGCAAATACAAAAGGCAGCTAAGCCTACAATGTACTCACACTCTAGAGAGGCACAAAGGCTAGTCTAATAAAAATAAAGACTGTGGAGTGGGAAGAGTGCTCTTGGTTGTTTTGTTGGGGTTTCCAATTCCTTTCTAATAGTTTTATGGCTTTAATTTCAGTCCTACACATTCAATATTTATTTTCTAGAAGAAATGAAAGAAAATTTAACATTGCTAATGTGGTTTTGACTTCACAAATGTATTTGAAACGTGACAAAAACCCTTGCTTTCAAATATGTTTTCTCCAAAACCAGTAATAAGTTTTAATGGCTCAGAAAGAATATCATAAATACAGCATCATCAAACCTAATCTACCATGAGAAGAATAGTAATATCAAATGGCCTCTCCTACAGAAATGTATTTTAATTAATTACCTAATTTGTTGGAGCATTTGTAATATATATTTAATGACACTACAGTCTGGCACAGCCTTCCAGACAGTGTTCTGAGGAAACATGATCTAAGCATAGCCTCAAGCTGATATTATCAAATAACTCACCATGCTGTGTAAAAAAAAAACAGATAAAACAAGCAGCTAATGTTTCAGCTTACAGGGCCTCAGGAAAGCCTCTTTTCACCCTAGCATTTCTCTCTGGCAGCTCCATCACCTCTGCCTTTATTCTGGAGCATGCAGTAAATAAATATTCAGCACTGGCCTGATTGTAGTAGCACCAAGCAAGCAATAGCCCATTACTATATATCACACTCCAATTACTAAAGATCTTGCCATGTGTCTAATAGTCTGATATAAACAGTCCATTAGGCTTTCTAATGGTGGTGTTAAATAAAGGCTGAACAAATAGTACTAGAACAGCAAGAAGCCCCTGGGCAGCTTTGCATCTTCCCATGCCACTCCCTTTAATGAGATTATGTTATTGCTTTGGTCGATAGAAACTCATTTGAAGGTTTCCAGTTCTCCTGCCCTTTTGTGTTGAACCAACAAGGCAGATGTATCTAAATATTTACCCTTTGGTCTATTTTCTTCAACAGAGTAAAATTCTTGCCCTTTATTCTCACTAACATCACTGCCCCTTTTTGCCAGACAGAACAATGTATCTCCCCTGATGGAGTAGGGAATCTCTGGTACAGCCCCTCCCTGGAATCTAATGCAGACTGTGAATCTCCCAGCATCTTTGAGAGAAAGCATCAGTCATGTAAATGGCCCCTGCATCAGTGTTCCTGCAAGGCTTTGTAAGAGTTTATTCAATTATGGTACAATATTTTTTCCAATTAGGGGAATGTCCATTATTTTTCTTTATTTTAATAAAAAATAGTTGAGCCTTTCAAACTAAGAATAACTACAAAAAAAGCTACTTAAGACTTAGACATGTAAATTCAAAAGACAATATATCAGAAATAGTAAGTAAAATAATTTATTAACAATTTGATAATTTAATAACAAGTAAAATAATTGAAGGCATGTTAGATTAGAATAAAAATGTTTACAGAACTGTAAAATTAAGTTTCCTTATAAAGGCTATAGCATAGTTGGTGTGTGTTATACAGAGGATTGGTAATGAAACACCAGAGAATAACATTCAGTAATGATCTCCATCATAGACTGAAACTGCCTTAACTGCTGAGCTTTAGTATAAACAAATAAACTGGAAAAAAATTTAAAAACTGACTTGAAATGCCTGAGTCTCACAGACTGATTATTGTTTAGTTTAAGCTATAATGAACAGTAAACTATGGACATGCTGTTTACTTTTAGAGATGTTAGTATGCCAGAGACAGAAATTAGGCAGCTTTTTAGCTTAGAGCTAGCTGACAAAGCCTGTTAAATTGTTGTAAAAATTCAACTTTGATATCATACACTAACCAAGTCCAGAATGATGGGGTATTTCATAGGTAAAACACAATAAAATGTTACATGTAATATTCTGGCACTTATTTGTTTCAGCAGTGTTTCTTTCTTCTAAATTCTGCTGATTTAGTAATTACAGAAACAATCAACAAGCCTTTTGTCCATAGGTCTCCTATGAAGCTAATGAGCTTAGCAGGAATCATGATAAAAGCCAGCATCATAGCACTGGACTGACGCAGCTCTGCATCAAGGGGACCTCCTTTCAAGACCAGAAAATAGGCTGGCATCTTTTTGGCTGTCATTTTGGGGAAACTGCCTGATACAACACCTTGGGTGTCATCTAGAGATGACTGTGAATACAGTTTTACTGTACAGATAAATTTTCCAAATTTTTCACTACTGTCCAAATTTTCCACGGTTGTCACTGAACAAGTTTTGCAATAATATCAATCAAAGTTTACAGGACAACCTCTGCTCTGCATTGCTTTGTTCAGTTTGGTAGGGATTTCCCTAACAGCTCAAGCAAAATGTAATCAAGGATACAAAGAGGCTCTATCACCTCTTTGTGACCCAGCTTCAAACAGAAAAACATTATTTAAATAAATGGGTGGTGCTCCAGAACTTTCTGGTGAGGAAAGGGGATCTCTTGGAAGCTATCATGAGCCACAGTTAAGCAAATGGGAGCAGAGACTGCACTTTCCCCCAGTATATCAGCTGTTAGCTCTCTGTCTGTAGCTTTGTTTTTCTAAGAAGGAAGCAGTTGAAAATCTGAAAAGGACAAAATGATAAGTGTTCACAGAAGTCACAGAATGAGAAGAAAATTCTGTTCCTCAAATAAGTTCAGGCCTGAAATCATTTGGTGGTAAGCAAAAAACCAAAAGCTATTGGAAATGAGACTGCACACACAGATGGAAGCCACATCCAGGCAAGTCGGAAGTTTCTGATGGAATTGACAGATATTAAGGTAACCTACATGTTAAACTTCACAGATTCATGTTATATGTGGTTTAGACTGACCTCATTTTAGATACCTAAACTGTAGATTTTTTACCTCTGACCTCATTGCTGGAGGTTCTTCTTGTAATTGACAGTATGAAGGAGGTATATAGGTAGTTTTAGGGCATGTTTCATCTTAGCTGCTCTTGCCTTAGATGAATCTCATTTTACAAATGCATATTTCATTTCTCTCATTAAAAATTAATTTTAGGCCACCAGTTCAGTCACAAAGCCAGATCCACATTTTAGTCAGTCACATCAGATCAAATGTGGAGCTGGAAATGCCAGTGTCCCAAACCACAAATATCTTAGAACAAAGAATCTGAAAAGCTTCTAGATCATGGGGGAAAAAGGAAAGCATGAGAACGTCTAACAGCTAAAAATCATCAGCCACTTAGTATGCTATGAGGAAGCCAACAGATATTGAATTTGGACTTGTTACTATGACTTCATGCAACATCAAGTCATGATTAAAGCAGGCTATGAGGGAGCTGTTATGCTGTATTACCCTGGCATAGCACTTCAAGGAAAAAGAGATGGTAAATCACAAATCATTGACTGGTCTACTTGAACAACCTTCACCACTTCAGACATTGTAAGAAAGCCAAATGGTGACACGAGGCCGTACACTGACGTTAAGAAATAGTCCATAAATAATCTCTCTCATGTTTACAGCACAATAGTTAAAAACAGGAAGAAAAACTGTAGCAGTTTAAACTTTTCATACAATACCATTTTCAACACACCTGAGCATGTAATGAAATGCCTCCTGGTTGTCTCAGTTCTGCAAGAGCCTTTTAGATTCATTAAAGTGTTGAAGACATTTCAGACTTAATAAATGGCCCTCATTTAAGATGTGAGAATTAAAGACAAGCAGTGAGGTAACTGTCTTTAATTCCACAGGACACATAAGAAATAGTTGGTAAGAGGGTAAACAGCAGCTGCATAACCAAACAGGACTGGAAAGAACAGTCTGGCTCACCACATCCAGTCTCATCTCCTCAACTTACAAATCTCCATCTAAAGAAAATTTCTTTTTCATCCCGACCCCTTACCAAAAGTCTACTGCAGAACCATCATCAAACCTTTAAACCAAAGAATTTTTTTTTTGGTCATAATTAACAGAGGAATTTCTGCAGTTTATCTGACCACCTTGCCTTCCATGTCAGCTTGTATGTCGCAGCAAACCTTTTACTCAGTGCAGCTTCCTCTTCAGAATGCTTCTTTGAAGTATTGTTTCTTTGGCTGAAAGAGAATACCTATGTGTTGGTTTTCGCTGGGGTAGGGTTAATTTTCTCCACAGCAGCTAGCATGGGGCTATATTTTGGGTTTGTGTTGGAAATAGAGGGATCTGTGCTTGATAACACAGGGATGCTTCAGCAATAAGTGAGCAGTGCTTACACAGGGTCAAGGCCTTCTCCCCATCTTCACACCAAAGGAATATGTGATAAGAAGCATAATATTAATAATTTTTACTTCTTTTTTAAATTATAGCTATGATATATAACTTATCAGAAATGACAACTGAGTGGCCATCAAAGTTTTGCAATTGTCCCTAACAGTGTTCCCTTCTCTTCTGAATAGCTGGAGTCACACATTGCAAAATCTCCCTCACTGCCAGAATTCTGCCAAGAGTTAACTTTATCATCTCTGAATGCTCAGTCTCATATAAATATCTATATTTTCATTATATTCCCAGAAAGGTTTACTGTTCATTATTTGCTGTAGTTCCACTGAAAATCCTTTGGTTAACCACTAGGGAAGAGAAACGACACTGAGGAGTTAGATGTGCAATAAGGCTTTAAGGAGACAGATTAAAGTCAGCAGAAAGATGAGGAGTTAGGTCTTGAAATGAGAAAGTTGAGATTTTGAGGTGTGAGGGTGTAAAGGCTGAATGTTGCCCAGGAGATGGAAAACCACATTAAAAAAGATTTGTCTGCTGTACCTCACTGAAAAAATTTGTTAGCATAATAGTGGAGGAAAATTGCAAATTGAGTGAGTAATAAACACTGATGCTTGAACACAAAAGGCAAATGCACAATCAATATTTATTTGCAAGCACATATGGGCAGAAGCAATTGTTACCCCTCAGTCACATTAAGTGTAAATGGATCTTGCAATAATTGGGTTTTGCCATTGTTCTGGTCAAACTATTCTGGAAAGCAGCTGAACTTAAACATGTGTGACTGCAGTGAAGCAATTTACCAAACTTGGAGAAAAGGCCTTCAGGAGGATCTGCCTGTGCTATAACCAAATCACCACAAGGAAAATACATCCACAACCTACACTTAGGCAAAACCTGACTAAACAAAAGAGGCATTCAAAAACTTAGCACATTTAAAAGCATGAGCTCTGCTCTAACATTTCAGCTTGCCCTAGTGTGGACTTGGACTTTATTTATTGAAATAATTCCAACATATGACTTCACACTGCTACATTTATTATTTGAAAGGTTTATAGCAAGGCCCATTTGGTCTATGTGAGTTCAAAAAGAGAAGAACTTTGTCTGAGACACCCACACAGGTCAATATGAGAACTCCTTGAAGGTGTCCTTCACATAAAATGTACATGCCCAAAAAGATCAAGTGGCTGCTGCTACTGGGCATTGCATCCCAGGTTTAATCTGTTGGCTATCTTAATTATTTCCTTCTGTATTTACTTCATAAAAGAAATGGCTAAAAGCCTATATGTGGTGAAACTCCACCTGTTACTTGTGGATACAGAAAGGCTCCAGAGAAAAATGTGGGGGTAGAAAATACAGAAGCAATTATTTTAGCCACGACAAAAGCAGATTTTACTTACTACTTTTTCCTCCTCTAAATAATTCAGCAACTGGGAGATTTCATGTCAGTGATTTCATTATAAGAATGAAATTATTTCACAACCCCCATTCCTTTCACAATTGACACAGGTTCAGCTCCTCAGAGAGACTCTTAAATTCTTAAATGTCAACACTAGTGCTAATAACCATCAGCCCCTTCACTTTCTTGCTTAAATTTCCTTAGCACATGGAAGAATGGATCCTTTAGTATCTGGATTACTGCATTTCTAAAGAGAATGGAAAGTGAGCTACACTGTAACTAACTGGGCATAATGAGCTTTTACTGGGATACAGAAGCTGTTAATAACCACAGTCTGTCTCCATAAATTAAAAACAATACGTGGCCTCTTATAGTTTTCCCTCGCTTGGTATCTGTCTTGTTCATACTTTATGGTGGCTGTCAGTGCCTTTATTGTACTAGAAGTGAAGATTTCCCAAATGGAAGATGTATTTCTAAGAAAAACTGCCACCACTGTACAGGTGAGAGAAATGCTGTCCTTTAATAAATATGAGCAAGAACTTTGAATGAATGTTTTAATCTTTGCCCAAAATATTGAAAATTGTCTTCCTGTAGCTTGGAGGAAATATTAAACCAGAAGGGCAGTTAACACACTTCCTGGGACTAATATGAAAAAATAATGAGATAAAATCAGGTAAATTATGTTAAAGACAGGATATGAAAATGCAGGCATAACAGTACACCTGCAATAGCTAGCAAGAGGGAAGCAGAAGTAAAAGGTGTTCTGCAGCACAGCCCATTGGCAGCAGCATGCTGAGGGCACATCTTCACCCTGTTAATCTTTTCCAACCTGACTTTTAAAAGTATATATCTTTTCCCCTGAAAAGTACATTTCTGTATTCTTGGACAGCTATATTTCCTCTCAGTGCTACAGGAGCTTTCCTACTTGTTCTCTCTGTGTTTCTATATGGCAGTGGCATGTGCTCCCTTCCCTTCTCAGTCCAGCCATGCACAGCAGTGGGCTCCAGAGACACATTTTCTCTGTTCCTCTCCCGACTGGTGGTAGAACAGGCTGGAAAATCTGCATGCAAGCACAAAAAAAGGTAAGGATTGAGAAATATTTTCCCTTTCCAATCATCCTGCATTGAATACCCCACCCTGATTTATAAAGTATATTATGCTAACACCTAAGGAGCACTGGTTTTAGCAGTGTCTGAAGACAAGGGACGTAAGCACATTCCCTGTTCTAAATCCTGTCTACTTCCTCTCTGAAATAACCTCTTGCAAATGCTGCCCAATTTCAAAATGCTCCAGCCCATTCTCAGCACAGTCCCCATGCCTCCAGATCTCCCTGAGAGATAACAGGGACCTGAATCCCCACACTCCCCTCAGCTCCAACAGAGCTAATTTTTCAAACTCCTTGGTTTTATAGTCTTTGAGAGCTGTAACTACATTTTTAAGCTCCTGAATCTTTCTTTGCAATTTTTTAATCTGTTCTGGTACAGGGACTTCCTATAACTGGGGAAAATCCTGTTCAGATTGCTAATAAGGGAATCTATCATTAAAATAGGTAAATTTCTAAGAGCAAAAAACCAAAAATCTCTTTTGTAAATAGTAGCACTGCCTCTATAGATATCTCGGAAATTCAGTATTTTCTTGAACCTGTAATTTACCGGTGATTATGATGCTTGAATGTGACTCAGTGATTTAAACATAATCAACCATTGTTCTCTTTCTATTGTCTCATTTTCTCACTGGTAATTAATGTCTTAAATGATGCATTCACTGGATTATAGAAAAAACTCTGCTTGACTATTTCAGCTTTTTTAGCTTTTTCAGATTCTTTCCCAGAACTCACTTCTGACAAGTATCTTTCTTCCAACTCACTGTTAGTTTTTAGAGTATTTCCTCCATTTCTTGCCTTCTTGCAAGAACATACACACATATTTTTTTTCCCCAGGATGGAAGGAAAGGGAGTGGAAATGGCAGCACAAGTCCAGTTTTCATGAAGAAAATCACCTTCTTCAAGCAAAGTTTTAATCCTCTGTCAAGCAACACTAAAAGGTTCCAGGCATCATGACTAATAGTGGGGTGACTCTCCCTCTTACTGGCATTGCACACACCACAGTACCTTCCAGGAGACCAAGTCCAACACCAGGAAAAGCTGTCCATTGTCCTGTCTGTCTGCTTGAACTTATGCTTTCAGAAAGTGAGAAACTTCTATCAACTAATTAGAGTTAGATATACATTACTTCATGTCAAAGCATATATAGAGGAGGAAGTCAGTGATCCCTAGTATTGGTTTATTGAAAGTGTTTTGTCCTTCCTGAATTTCAGAAGCCTGAGCATTCATGGAACAGGATAAAATAGATTTATTTTTTTGTCTTTAATATACAACATTTATTGTTTTCCCCGTAATGTAGATCAGAGGAAAATTATGCAGCTGATACTACATAAAAAGATGAAATTGCTTCTTTAATACCTCTTAGCAATTTCTTTGGAATTCTTCTGATATCCTGTTCTCTGAGAGATATATGGGTCACTTCAGAAAGACTAAATCCAAGCTCTAAGAGCTACACGTACTAATTAGATTTTTCAATAAATAATTTAGCAAGCCTGTTTCAGTTGAGAGGTTTCATTAAATACTTGAAAATAATTTAAAATTTTGTATCTTTTTACATCTGACACAGGTTTGTCTCCCCAGAGATGTCTCTAGGTTTTTAAATGCAATTGCACTGTTATTCCAATAAACCATTTGTAGCTATTCTGCATACATTTGCTTTGTCATATTGATTATTTTAATTCTTCTTTTTTAAATTTTTTCTAGAGTTCATTGGTATTCACTCTTTAAAGAGGGAAACATTAACTTGAGGCTTACAAAGGTCTGTCTTGCCTCTGGAAATTTTTCTGCCATGGGATTAATGAAAGTTACAAATAAAATAATATAAGAAGAACGCCGTATTTTGCTATTCCGCCCTCTTTCACAAATTTTATTTCCTCTCTTAATTTGAAATCACTTTTGCTTTGTAATTAAGCAGATTCTGTGTTCAATATTTTTCTTTCTTATCACAAACAAGGCTTCAGTCTGTGAAATCTGCATGGGAGTATAAGAATGTTCCTGTTTTGTGGGTGGTGTTTGACGTCATTACAGGGTCTTATTAATGGCTCCGTTGTACTTCTCTGAATAATTAAATTCTGCTAATGGCTGTAATATTTTCATGAGCAACATAATCTTTTTTTTTTTATTATTGTTACTGCCAATGAAGGATAGGAAGATGCCAGCCACTAAAATGCAGCTCTTGTGGAACCCAAGGACATATATTTAGCATAAATCAATCCCATCAGAATGAACTACAAAACAAGGCAGAGTTCTTCTGGAAGACTTTCAAAACACCATCAATAAATGCTACAATTGATGCTGAAAGGTCTTCATATGCAAATAGCAAAAAGCAATACATAAACACTATAAAAAGAACCAAACAGATATTAGAGACAAAAAAATACAGGCATGCAGATATACTGCAAAAATGCACACAAAGACTCCTTTCAATACCCAAACATGTTTGTTTCACAGATATTTACAAAGTAAAGATAATTACTAGACAGAGAGATAAAACAATGAAACATTGAAGTTAATCCACGAGTTAAAACTCTTTCAGCAAGATAAAACTTGTTTCTGAGTTTTATCAGTTACTGCTTAAACTCCTAAATTTCTCTCTTAATAAATCCTGAAGGGCTAAATCACACCATTGAAGCAATATCATGCAGTAGGGTTGTTTGCTCAGAGCTCCTTTGTCTTGGAGGCAGCTTTTGGCAGTCCACTCAGCAGTCCATTCCACAATAAAAATAGGAAATACATAGACTTGTGCTCTCCTGGAATCTTGACAGTTGTGTAGAAGTGCACACATGTCAGACAAACAAACAGAATGAGACAGACGAACAAATAAATAGATTGTCCAAATCTCTTTTGGCCTTTGCAGTGTGGAAAGACACTTTGTTTGTGGTGTTATGTCACTACTGCCAGCCCAGCCAGACACACACAACACAGCCAGGATCATTTAGGAGCCAAAACCAACTTCTCCTGATGGAGCCATTTCTGGGAAACCAATACCATGTGTGCAACGTATTTACACCAGCATTTAGGGAGAGAAGGATTTCTGTGCCTCGTAGAAGGGAGGTACTAAAATATATTCCACACAGAAACATTGGATGGAAACAAACAGTGACTTTAATATATAGGTCTATGAAATATTTATGGGGAGGGGCATTATGGAAAGGGATATAACTGTCACCACAAATAACCAGCAACTGAATGTCATAACCCATTTTGCTCCTCCCAATCTGTCACCCAGCTTGTGTTTATTTGCAAACTGGCTTCAGTTCACGTTTACAAGGACAACATAGTTACAAGGGAAATGTTTCTATTTAGAATAGATCCACAGTATGATTATTTTTCCCCACAGTATAAATTTTTTAATAATCTGTGAAATTATTAGTATATAATCCCAAAGGATTATATATTAATCTAAAGACCTATGAAAATCTGCTTTTAATTTTTGACATTCTTATTAAAAGATTGTCTCATTAAAAATGCTGGCTCATTCTGGCGTGTTTAGTTTGGATTACCAGGTAACATAAACTTTCAAATATGTCTGGTGACTTATATAAAAACAGAAATTATTTAACTTGCATAGTTTTCTTACTTCACTGCAGTAATTCCTCTATTGTCAAAGATACCTGTTACCAAGAGCTACCTTCACTTCTTACACTCACAATGACTACAATCACCTGCACAACTGTCAGCCAGACTCGGTGGCTAATTGTATTTCTGAAGTGCATTATTTGTGTTCTGCTAATAGAAATAATGGAAGTTTAATGTTCACTGCTTCTAGAGCAGAATGGTGATGAGTGTATGATTTTTAAAACCAGATTAATTTACTGAAACTAATGCCTTTTTTGCAAGAAAATGAGCACGTCAATCTTTATAATAGAGAGGAAAGAGAAAAAACACGACCGTGTCAACCGTGTCATTTTCGACCACAACAAAAGTTCATTGGATATTTTCTCTTTAAAAAAAAAAAACACCTCCTTTTTTTCCCTCTAATAAGAAAGCTGAATAATATAGATCTGTTCTTTCCTTGAAACTGCTGTGCTGAATGAAGAGTGATGAAAGGATCTGAGTGTGTCTTGAGCAGCAAAAACAAATAAGCTTTTTCAGCTGAAATACTTTAGAACTGACACCTTACCTTAGTTGGAATATTCAGAATCAAAAGATAGCAATTTTAGAACATGCCCAGCTTGAAAACACAGGGATGAATTCCTTGGTCAGGTACGATTTGATGGTGATTTATCATTTTAGACCAGTAGAAAATCCAACTCCTCCATTACAAAATAAACATTAGACATAATATCAACAAAAAAGTATCCACCTCTACAATACTTTGATCAGCCTCTTTAATTTCTTGTTTCAATGATAAACATAAGGAAAAATAAAAGCTTTGACCCTCGTTCAGATCCATGCTGTACCTTGGGATAAGAATCATTGTCTCAATCTCACTGCCCACAGGTGTTCAGATACCCTTTATTACCTTTAAGGACATGGCAACCATAGCAAATGAAATCACCTAACAATGCTGAACTGTATATTGATATTGTAATCACAGCATGATTCTTGCATATTAGATAAACATTTTTCAATTTGAATAATACTACTTTTCAATTAATTTCTTATTCACATCTCCAACTCAAATTACTGAAGTACATCAAATATTCACAACTATCATCAATACCTAGCTGCCTGAGAAGGAATCCCTAATGATAACATGAATAAAGCAAAAATGCTGAATGTGATCATAGAATAATTTATTTTGTAGCTTTCATTATAGCAAGAACCCTTTGATGGATATTATAACAAATGCCTTCTTCTAGCTGTAAAACTTTAGAGTGTTGTGAAAAAATAAAGTGGAGGATTGCTTTTTTTAACTAATAACTCAGATTGAAATCTTCTCATCAGCACGTGCACTTACTATGCCTCCAAAATGTCCTTATGTCTGCTTAAACTAAGCCTTTATAAAAATTCAACCTGACTTCCTTCCTCCCACCCGCCCTCAGGGGGTTCACTGAATGATCTGACATGCATAGAACATTATCTATCATAAAGGATGATGAATACTTATAAACCCCCACTTCTGTGGAAATCAGGACTTTTGTGGAGAAGGCCTGGATTTGGTGAGGTCATCTGCTCTGGAGTCAGTGCTGATCCTGTTGAGCCATGAGCAGTCCACCACAAAAAGCCCAAGCCCTCCCCTCCCCTCCTTCAAATGGGTCATTGGAAGGAAATCCAAAGGAAGAAAATAGAGAAGGCCACACTAAACATTTCCCAAACTAAATTGGGATGTCATTTCAAAGATTAAAATTACTGTGCTTGTTTGCTTTTGGGCAGTAAAATTGAGAGAAGATATAAAAAGATCTTAAAAAAGAAAAAAAATAAAGTTTTGGGGAATTTTATGCAGTAAGGAAAGAAAAAGTATATGTATGATAGAAAGGTAAACTTTTTATAAATATTGAGGAAAAGTTACATAAAATGTTTCTCCACTCTGAGTGTGTGTGTTCATGAGTGTCCTAGAATGTGTGCACACCTATAAAGACACGGGGAGAGATGAACCTGCACAAGCTGTGTATTATTGTAGCAAGCATTTCCTTCCTTCTCAGTGTGCTCAATATTTTTTGTGGATCACACTCAGAAGTTCAAATTCAGTTTCTGGTCAGGTAGGAGCCCAGCTTATGCCAATGCAAGTGTTACTCATTTCAAGGACGAAAAAAAAAATATAATTAGGCCCTCAGGTAATAAAATATCTTACTGCAGGGATATTTTATTGTGAAGATCCTATAATGGTCTCCTCCAAAACTGTATGAAGCAACAGACAGAACCTCAACTGCAAGCAAAGCTCCTGCCAGGTGAATGGTTCCATGTACAAACCCTTTTTTGGGCAAAAGAAGGATTTCTGACCTGAGAGGAAACACAGCAAACTGTCTCAGCTTACAATTAAGTACTGGTCTTAAAAGCTTTCTTATGAAATTCTGCAGGCAAAAGGACAGGCATCCCGTCTGGTCTTACTTTTTTAGCATCCAAGCTCTGCGTTCTCATACCACAGATAACCTGAAATTGTCAATACTTGTCACAAGAGGGTTATTCTTCCATCATCAGTTTTCAAAGCTGCCAGTGAAGCATCTTCTAGGAATTCCCATGGGCTCGATTTCTGCTTGACTGAGGTTAGATTTCTCTGCCAACCCCCCTCCAAGGAAGGCAGAATACGTCTCTGCACAAAGGAGGCAAAAAGTGCAACGAAGCCCTCCTTGTGTGTGAATGAAATGCAAGGGAGCACTTCATGGATAGCTGGAAATCATAGAGGAGATGTTTCCATTGCTGGTGTTTTACCCTAAAAATTAGACACCTGCCATCCTAATAGATATGAATCTAAATCATTGACTTTAGGCTCTCAGAATCCTTGCAAATCCTACCAGAGTTTCCAAAACTGCCTTGAAATTCATGTTAGTATAAACTTGCTGGTGATTTTTTAGAATGTGTATGAGCCATTTGATGCATAATAGCATTATTAAATGTCCTGCAGTTAAGGAATCTTTCCTGTATAAAAGAGCTGTTGCCTACATTTCTCTGATGTCTAATTCTGCTTAGATTTATGGTGCCTGTTCACTGTCCTTTATTAAATGCTTCTATTAACTTTTCTGTTGCATTTTTTCACAGCTTACAGCTCTATAAAATTGACTTACTATCTATGCAAATTCATATCATTTGCATTTGTAGAAGTCCTGATCCAAATAAATGTGTTATCTCTCTACATATCTGCTATATGTAGAAGCAAACCTTTGCCTAGTTTTTCAAGAAACACTGACTTTTCATATTTCACCAAATCTGATTAAAATAAGTCTCTGTACCCTCTTGTGATGATGTAGGGGCAAGGTAAAAAGTTAGAGTCAGATCTGACCAGTACATAGTGGTGACAGTAATTCTTTGAGTCAGGATCTTGCTTAGTCAAGAACTTCCAAATTGGTTTTGATTTTCTGTCTATGGACTAGGTCTACAAAAATATTGCATTACAATTATTTAAGGATGTATTTTGCTTGGTCACACCTTCCACAGATCCAAATTTCCAAGTTTCATTAGTGCTGTGCCAGATGCCTGGAATACCACTGCATGCAAAGATTTAAGACTTTCTTAAATTCTATTCTGTGAGTGATAAACATTTACACAATCTTCTGGTGATACAAAGAAACTCAAAGGAGAAAGAAGAGTGAGTATCATTAAAGATGGTAAAATATACCCTTGTGATCAACATTCTCAGGATTCAGGGGTTTATTCAAGGCGATAGAGAATAGTCAGATCCACACCTTATTTTATTCCTCATCTAAGTCTAACTATCACACCAAGAGTTTTGGTATATTGATTTTTCAATTGATCATGCCAAAGTTCTCACACTCCCTGGGTCTCACAGGCCTTTTGGTCTGTGTCATTTCACCTACATCTTTTTTTTATCTTTTCAAGCAATAACTCTTGCTGCAACTGTGAAGAGTATTTTCTACACATTTTTATTTTCCTCTGCTCAATTTGAAGACTTATCAATACCATGTAGAATCTGATTATGAAACTACATTTCCTATGCACCAGAGAGCAATAGTCATGACTCCCCTTTTACTATCAGAAGCAGAAGTGTTCTCAAGGTCCTCTGAGCAGAGATGGAATAGAAATAATCATGCAATTACTCTTGAAAACATTTTCACACAACAGATACTTTCTGGGCCTGGCTTACTCTTACAGTTGCTTCAGTTTTATGTTCATAGTTTCTAAATCCTAAAAACTATAGCACTAGAACATATAAAGGATACTTTTGAATGGATGGACTGATGTGCTGCCACTGTAACCTTTGAGACAAAACATAAATGAGACAAAAAGACAGAAATCAAATGAAAGCCTGAAGGTGAGATTAGCTCTCCTGATAAAACCTCATTGACTTTTATGGTAGAGGGCTTTGTCCGAAATTTGAATTGATTAAGGGGAAATCATGAAGGGAGGGATACAGAGAGCATTGGGAAATGGCTTATGGACCTGTCAGGAATTGGAGTGACCTAAAATTAATGTTCTCTTGTCTGCTAGACTTCCTGACTGCTCAGGATGTGATCTCACTGTTCAATCTGTGGAGAACTGAAGCTGCAGAACTTTAGGGATCTAACTTTGCCACTAGGTCAGCTTTGTTAGCAGGAGACTAGTTAAACTGAGATAGTATCCTGGACCTCTCTTACAATGAGTCTGGGGCTTTTTTTCCCTTAAAAGTCCTTCCTTTATTGATAGATGCTGGGACTCATGGATGCACTTTCTCTCAAGAGCCTTTTTTGAGCAGACTCAAGTGCTAAATCTGTGGAATTAGTGTGGCTCTGAAAGTTTTACCGGCCTCTGACAAAACTATTCTAGGTAAAAGTGAATTTATGGAGATGAAAATTTTGTGGACGAGCATAGGCTTGTGCTGAATCAGATTAGATCCTTCAAATGGGATTGTGAGGCCCTGTACCAGCCCCTGTGCAGGGAACCTCAGGGTCAGAACCCCACAGCTTCCTGCTCCTGTATGTCTGAGTGGAGATTTGGATCTGCTGGCATTCCCCATGTGGCTTTCACCCTGCTCCAGCTGCTGCAGGCTGTGTGCAGGCTGGGAGGAGGAAGGGGTTACCCTGCAGCAAGAAGGGTTCATGTCTGAAATGTTTGAGACAAGGGAAGAAGCACAGTCATTCATCTATGGTTAGTTTTTAAAATGGTTTTGGAACAATAATTTCATTTGGTTTAAGTTGGGATTAAAGGTTCCCTTTAATAACACAAAAAATCAAAAATGGCTCAGAACATCAGTGGCCAAACAGTGTTTAAAGCAGTAAAATTCAGTCTTCCCTAAGCAGAAGAAAAAACAGAATTAAAAACAGACTCTAGGAACCTTCTCCAAAGTTAAATCCAAAAAGGAGGAAAAGAAATATTGATGTAATCCTCGACTCTAAGCAAACACAGACTTTGACTATAAATCTATTAATTATCTCTTGTCGTTCACAAATTTCTGAAACAATCATAGATATTAGTGGCTTCATCTGAGGTCCTTTCCCTTGAAGTGTACTTCATAAAATATTTTTATTCTATTCCCTGTTGTGCAGGCCCATCTTGTTTCTGACTTGAATGTAACCACTTGTTCTTAAGCACATCAGAGTAAGCTTCTCTCTTTTACAAACTTATTTCTTTCCCTAGGTCTCAGATCAGTTCTGAAGTTCAGATTTCTAGCAGTTTAGAGTAATTAAAATTCCACTTAATCAGTAACTTTTTGCAGGCCTCTTTTATCCATACAAATATATCTTTGAATGCATTTTCTCTCCTTAGAAGCCAGAGACTGATACTACTAAACATCGTTTTTAGTGCAATCATACCCTTTGCTCCAGCTACCCAGTTGCTAAAGATTTTATTTTCTTTTTTCTCTTTTCTTTTCTTTTTTCTCTTTTCTTTTTTTTCTCTTTTCTTTTCTTTCTTTTCTTTTCTTTTCTCTTTTCTTTTCTTTTCTTTTCTTTTCTTTTCTTTTCTTTTCTTTTCTTTTCTTTTCTTTTCTTTTCTTTTCTTTTCTTTTCTTTTCTTTTCTTTTCTTTTCTCTCTTTTCTCTTCTCTTCTTTTTTCTTTTTTCTTTTTTTTTTCTTTCTCCTGGAAAGGCTGCATTCTTACATAACCCAAGCCTATTGACCACATCTTTCAAATCAGTCTTTGTTTGCACTCAGGATCCCTGAACTGTTTTGGATTAAGCACCAGCTCCCTCTCTATAACTGCATTGTTTATGGGAGAGATCTTCCCAGGCATGTTGATGATTCAGTTATGCCTAGATACAGATCCTCTCCTGTTTTGTATCCAAATCCATCTCAAACATCACACAGATCTACCCAATATCTGCTGAAACTGCCTGCATTTAAAAACAAATTTTATGCTCTGTGAGACATTCCAGTCCAAAACAAGAGTAAAGCAAGTATTGAGGCAATGTGGAGAAAAGTAAGAGGAAGAAATGAGAAAAAAAGGAGGTAAAACAGAGGAAATCCAGTAAATGTTTTTCTTAGCCAGTTTTGTTTGAATTGCCTTTGTTTTTTCTCTGACCAAAGCACAAATACTCACTCCTCTGGGTTTTATTCACTAGCAAATGATCTAGACTGCATCCTTCACAGAGACATTCACAAAGTCCCTCCTCTACAGGACATGTTTTAAGCAATAAGTAACTCATAACCTCCAGCTTCTTCTAGCAGCATTCTGAAAACTTTTATTTTTTTCAGATTACAAGTAGCGACCAAATGAAAGTAAAGAATGGTATTTACTAAATAGATGCTGCACACACTGGTCCTCTTAATTTTTGTCACATTTGGCTTTAAATATTGTTTATTCAAAAAGGACTGAATGAATAGAAAGAGATATCTAAGAACTACATTAGAATTCTGCAGCTGCTACATAAGTAAAAGCCTTTTTTGTTGGAATTATGGTTACTGTATCAGAACAAAATCATGTTATTTTCTGCTAAAACATAAAATTCCAGCCAAAATAAAAAATTATGACACAACCATGGAAGGCTAACAAACAAAAAAATGTTCCTCTGTTTTTCAAAACAAGATTTTGAAGAAAACCACATAGACAAAATCTCCTCAAACTCATTTAGTGAACAGGGTACACCTTTCAGAGATTCATTGCCTTTAGATGACTCACCTTTAGAACATCTAGCACCATGCTTTGCAGATGATTTCATAGCCTGATGTGATAATCTGCAAAGCTGTTCCTTGAAGTTCTTCATAGAAAGGAATAAACACTCAGGAATTTTCAAGTGCTATAAGCATAATGGATTCGAGGAAATTTCTTGTTCATTTCCATAGTAATGAAAAAAACATTGCTTTCACTTTCCACCTTGAAAAAGTCCAGTACCAAAGTCAAAAGCATCTCATTCATTTGCATCTCTTCTTCAGTCTGTCTTCCTTAAAAATGAAAAATTTCTCTTCCCCTCTTTTTGCCTCCTTCCATTTAGGGCAGACATCATCTTCAGTCTAAAGCACAGAGCACTCTCCAGAAAGGTGAAGGATGTGATCAGAACCCACTCAGGCTAAGGGACAGGGAAATGTAGGGAAGGAAGAGAACAGCAGAATCATGACAACAGTCTTCAAAGGAAAGTTAGGTGGTAGCGCCTTTGAAAGAGGGTACTGGACTTAGAACCTGGAGTAGAAAGAACCTGCTGAAGTCTCAAACCACAGAGAAAACAAACTACTGGTGACAAGCCAAGCAGAGGAATTGCCTGTCTCTTCAGAAGTCTACCCTAGATGGCTCCCAGCCAAACAGGCTATTTCCCTGGATCATAGGGAGCACAGATCTATTTGGTTTATATCTACAATGGACATTGAAAAGAACCTACAAACACTCCAACACTGCATGCTGTGGTGATCATATGATGATGTTAAACATCTCCTAAATTTCCATTTACACACTGATTTACAAGGTTTTGTATACTCCAGCTCAATCCCATTCACTCCCCTGGAGATATAACAGCTATCTGCCTGCAGCAATTATTCTGGGAGTCAAGCCTCAGAGGTGCTGAAGAAGGGTGCCTTGACTGCATTCATAGCAGTGTGAAACCTACTAAATTCCTCTAGATCCACAAAGCAGAGATTTCTTCCCACCTAGATTTCCCTTATGTCCTAATCCATAGGTATTTTTGAAACATAAAATTAAAGGAAATACTGGCTTATCAAGTGCCTCTTTAGAGCGCACTTGTGGGATGCAGAAATACTGATTTCCTCTCCTGTTCTGTGCCTATTTCTGCCATTTGGCTTCATACCTGGAGAATAGTTTTCACTCTAAACTGAGCCAAAAATAAAGCAAGAATCAGTACTGGAGAAGTTGGACTTTACTGCTATTGCTTCCCATTACCTTCTCAGTACATTGCATATGAGAAGTCTGGTCATTCTGTGAAGCAGAAGTGAGAGCCAACCATGCAACTGAGGGCTAGCCATGGCCCTGCCTTCCAAGCTTTCTCCCATTTCTGGTTTAAAACATTTAAATACCCCACAGAGGGACCTTGGATAGACAGAAAGGCATCATCAACTGAAATCTGAGAAATGACCAACTGTTTCTTACTAACACTGTAGTAATCTGGAAACAGCTTTATCCATTTGCCCTTGGGTGGAGAACTGACGGTGAATCCAGGGATAGCAGTAAAAAATTTCTCCTGTGGTAAGAATTAAGGAATTAAATGGTTTTAATTCCAATTTACTTTCTAGGAAAAACATTTGAAAAAATAACTGTTTGAATGAACATTTTTAGTTCACTCTAGGGAAAAAAATTCCATTGTCCATGGGGCATCTCTCACATCAAATTTCTCATACAAATCACCATTTAATAGATAGAAAACAGCTTGATGTTGGCACTGATGCAAGAATTACTCTAATCTCAGTAATGTTTGCTCTGATTATTATGTTTGCCACATCATTCTTCCAATTATTACTCCACTCCCCACACTGTGGAGAACAGACCCTATTTTTCCAATCAAATCCACATTGGTATGTGTATTTCAGAAATTCATATTGGGACTACTTGCAAAAATCTTACTGTAAAATCACAGAGCCCATAGAACACTCAAGAATAAATGGAAGCATTATTCCCAAAGCAAAAGGCAACGTCCCTGACTCAGAACTGGTTTTCTACATTGCCAAGGTGAAAAGAGTGTCACTGTTTCTCTTAAAAATCACCCCTAGAGGAGAGGATTGTCTTTGTTCATCTCTTTGCAACTCCAGCGCGGTTGTATGCATTTTAAAATAAATTTTAGAAGAATCCTGACCACACAAGAGAAATATTTAAATAGGAAATGAATAAAACAGCTCCACTTGTAACTGGGCTATGCTACACATTGATTATTTTGGGCTGCTGAAATTCCTTTTGGGATCACTTGGAGCCAAAACTTCAGTTCTAGGAACTGTCCGTAGACTCTCTGAGGCTCAAAGGACAAAGTTGGCATAAAGTTTGTTCTTGGCCCACTACCAAGGTGCTTTCAGGAAAGGGAGGATTAGCCAAATAATCCTTGTCAAATATTCAGTGATGCTTAGCAACATACTGCAGCCTTTGCAATGCTCCTGCACCTCTTCCAACACAGCATAATTCTCATTCTCTCAACAGAGACCTGTACAATCCTATCCCAGCATGGGCTGATTAATTTTGCCAAATTGACTCTATAGCCCATGGAGGGCAAACAGTGATAAGAGAAGAATGAAAGAATTATTTTCAGGAGAGCTGAATGCAGATGGTACCTTTTGTCATCTAACATCTTTGTCATGTGGGCCTGTGTCTGGATATTGTCTGGATATGTGTGTACTGGAGGTTGTCCCATTCCCCATGTTTGTCCTATAGGAGTACACACTGTCTGTTAACCTTATAGTCTTCTCAGGGATATCTCCTATTTAATAGGCATATTCTGTAAGAGCAAAACCTTAGGGTAAATCTTGAACCAATAATTGTGAAGTAAAAAACCCCAGAACTGCTAAATGCTCTGGAACTGATACAAAGCTTTTTAACTATGTACAAATGTACTGGTTTTAAACACAATTGAGGGGGTCATATTTGTTGGATATACTTCCACTCAAAACCAAAACCTCTATCTGTCTGGATCTTAGTGCTGCTCCATTGAGCAGTTTGCTAAAGATGGCTTTGTTTGGGAGTTAACACGCCTTGAGTTGCAGGATAATTCACACAGAGATGTCCACAGTTCATATGGAGAGTTCTTATTGATCCTATTCCTAAAGTGGCAGTAGTCACCACAGGGTGAAATAAGTCATCTTAAGGTTTCATGATAAAATTTGAAGTTCTATCATCAGGACAGTTTGTTTGTCAAAACATAGCTGCCCAGCAAACATGATGAGAATGCATTTCAGTTCCCTGAGCCTTTAATCATTAACCTGGCAATGCTGCTAGTCTTAGTTGTCTTTGCAAGAATAAACCAGCTCCCACATGCTCCCTGGCTTCCTTCACACTCAATTTCTATTACTCTTCTCCCTCACAGAGACAGAAAATAACATCTGCAAAGGTTGCATAACGGTTAAAAATATTTGCTAACAAATAATACAAATTTTTAAGAACAGAATGGCAAAATAAAAAGGCTGAAGAGGAAGCGATCACAAAAAGCACAAAGCTAAACCTAATCAGACTAAACACATCCATGGAAATACACTCCCATAATAAAAAAATTTAAATTGAACATTTTTAAATCCGTTACATTTCACATTGAGAATCCATTCCTTCAACCCTAACACATTTATAAAATGGAAAGTTATCCAATCCTGCAGTAACAGTTATCCTTCATGCTAATCCTCCAGGATACCATAGTCTCTGAAATGAATGATCATTAGATCTTCCCTCAGAAATCTCCATTTATCATAAGAGTTATTCAAGCAATATGAATAATTTTATAATACCATCTATAAGATCTGCTGCTGAAAAGAGGACTCATGTTCCAGAAAAGAAAATATGTATAGGGAAGAGAAAGAAAAGGACAACAGCTTCTTTAAGATTTGGTCACAAGCTCAAAATTGCTCAAGTGCAATAAAAAAATCTTTAAAATGTGAATATTGTTTATGCAAAGATGTTCTGTTGTCCATTTATTTCTGTGTTTTTCTCACAATTCCTAAGGAATAATTGCTTTTTGAAGGTCTGGCAATTGCTCTGTGTATCCCGTATCCCTGAGGACTAAAGTGCACTCCAAGTAGAACTCTGTCAGTCTAGGTCCACACCTGGATGTGCACAGGCATGTTTCCATAGGGACCCATAGGGATGTTTCCAGGTTTTAGGATCCAGGTTATATGATGGCACAGACCTCACTCAGAGCTTCTCAGAGGCAAAAGCATCAACTGCTATCTCAAGAATAAAATAATTTTTACCTGCAACACCAAAAAAGAAATTCAGCAGTACTGACATAAGCAGGCCCCTGGTATGATCCCTGAGAAGTATTCAGAAAGGTTTCATGAGAAGTTGTGAACAGAGCACTAGCACAAGAGACTCAGAGAGCTGTGGTGGGTCTAGAGAAACTCCAAGTAGGTTTGATGTAGGTGGGAGGTACAAAGGAAAGGAGATGTTTCCATGACTTTTCATCTACTTCCTGCTGCAGGAGCCAACCAGATTTCCTAAGAAGCTCAGCAGCCACCTCAAGAGGATCTTGTCCTGGCTGGTGACTGCAGTGCTGGGGAAGGTTTCCCAGATGCATCTGGTGATGAAGCAGAAGCAGTGATGTTGGGCAGGGATGTGCAGATACTCAAGGGGCAGACTTCACCCAAATGCTGCTGCTTGCAGAGGAGCACAGAAAGGGAGAAAGAGCAGCCACTGCATTCATTGGTGAGTCAGGGAAAGCCACAGGGAAGGAAAAGGCAGGGTGATGCACTCTCTAACATGGACCTGATTGCTCAGTCTGAAAGCTGTTTCGGGGCTGACACGTGATACAAACTCTTGTCATCCAAAAACCCAGGGACCAGAGTTAAGAAATATAAAGACTCACAATCTGATTTTTTCTACTACTCTTTTTCTTTTCTTTCCTTTGTTTTCCACAGGAAAAGCCAGTTCTTGGAGACCCTTTGGCTGGAGAGAGGAATGCCAGTTCTCCAAAGAGACCCAAAGTGTTGCTAGAACCTTACAGGGGTCACCAAAGACAGCCAAAGTCAGAAATGTCACTAGATCTTGTCTTTCGGTGCCTTAAAAAATTAGTGCCTCCTGCCTCAGGTATAGCAAGCAGGGAGCTCCACCAAAATTCTCATCACATGCTAAATGAAAGGAAAAGTACACCCCCCACTTTAATTTCAGAAATGCAATTAATAAACAATAGGAACAGCAAATTTTGTAATTCAAATATTTATAAAAGGCTGCTGTACTGAATTATCCAACCTTTTTAGTGATCAGCCTCAAAATGATATGATTTTGCTAACACTGGTATATCTGTACTTCTGCCCTTCCAGATGGATGATTAACTAAAACTGCATGTTAGCATGTTTTGTTCAGCACATCTTTTAAAAGCACTCCACAGATCATCTATAAGAGATGATGTTCTGCAGAACAGAAGGAAGAAAACATATTTCAACAGGGAAAGAACTATTTTCTCCAGGACAAAAATAAAGGAAAAGAACTGTCACACAAATGTCTATGTGCATAAATAGGGCTACCTTGGACTTGTAAAAGTTCTGAAAAAACACAATTCAAAGTTTGCATTATTCTGGAGGAGTGTAAGGGAGCCCAGGGCCAACCTCAGTGGCTGCAAAATGGTCAGATCAGTGCTGTAGCACACTGAAAGCTGGCAGCTTTAAAGGAAGAATATCCTCAATAAATTAATCAGTGTCATTTGATAAAACTTTTGGACACGAGTTGCTAAAGCAATGCAGTCTGTCAAACAGGACTGGGAAGGAAAGCAACATCTGATTCAGGGGTGTCAGCTCATAGAGAACAAGAGACAACATGGCTGAGGGAAGGCAGTTCTGCTTGAGAGTCTCTAACTGCACCTTCCTGTGGTGGCCTTGGAACTATAGCTGGGATGGATTAGTGGCTTCAGATGGGAAATCAATGGGGAGAAACTTGAAATCCATTTTGTGCACTGCTGTGCTAATGTGCCAAATGTCACTGTCTCCTGGCTGGCTGCCTCAAGGAGGGACACTTGCAGTTTTCCATCAGTTCCTTGTAGATTGCCAGTCTGGAAGATTTTAAGTCAAACAAACCCATGTTACTCCACTGAAGCAACAATGCAGAATGAAAATTGTCATGAGCTGCGGCACTGTGACAGTGACTTCAGTCACAACTTAATAATGTTATTTGAGAACACAGAAGTGTTAGAACAGAGATTGCTTGAAACTGTGGTCTGAGATTGTGGAGATGACGCATCTAGAGAAATTATTTTCAAACTCCCTCTTTTCTGCCTGACCTTCACCATTGTAATTAATACTGGGGTGCAGACCAAGCTGTGGGGAACACACACATATTAGTAAATGTAAATGTAGTGGCCACTCTAGGGTCCTCACAGTCTACACAAGCTAGAAATGGAAACAGAATCTCATCTTCCATTTCCCTGATGAACAGAGCAATTGAATTGCTTGCCTGGGGCTATGTGGGAAGCCTCTGCCAGCAGGCAGGACCTCTTCTGCAGGAGTCCATTCAGTATGCTGCCCAGCACACCTTCCCATAGCCACTTAACAGCTGTTTGTTTTTGTACAGTTCTACCATGGTTTAGAAAATACCCATTAGACATTTGCAAAAAGGAAGGAGAAAAAAAGGTCTGCAAAAGAAAAAGTAAAGACATTCCTCAAAGACAAAAGTTCTCACCCCACAGGCCAAGGAGAAGTTCAGAGGATAAAAAATGTGTCTGCAAAGAAAGAATTAATGTCTGATGAATCACTTACAATGGATGAAAACTTGTAAAGATGATTGATGGTATTTACATTCAGCTAAAGTAACAGCCCTGCACAAACCTGTTCAAACCTATAAAATCCAAGTCTGTTTTCATACGCTGTTAAGGTCAGTGGAAACATTCCCTTGGTTTTGTCTATAAGAAATGGAGACAGAGGAGTGTTAAGCATGCTGTGAGTTATGTGAAAGCAGTGTTTGCATGATATAATGGCCAATTATTAAGTCCTGGCATGCAAGAACATGATCATTCACATTTAAAGCATGGCAATAAAGGGGACAGAAGACATATGAGATAAAAGGGCAGAGAGGGGGGAGAAAGAGGAAGGAAGAGGACAGATTGCAAACCAACCAAAATTCAGTATACAAAACTGCACTTTAGGCAGGTGAGAAGTATCAACTTCAAAGCTGCAAACTGAAAGCTCTTCTGACATTTTCCCATGAAATAGCTTGCCATGTGAAAATGACAAATGACTGAAATTGAAAGTGCTTAAGGAAAATGTTTTTCCCCTTATTTTCATAATCCCAATGATTTTAGACTATAGTTCTTATTGCAAAGACAGAAAAAGGACAATTTCATTGTGGAACAGCTAATAGTCTAGTGATCTCTGCACTCTACCTGCCTGCAGGTAGGTAGTGCTATTTTCTAAGAGAATACCCTCAGTACTAAACTGCTTTACAGTGAGCATGTTCTCTCACTAGGTTTTTTTGTTTTTGTTTTTTTTCTTTAACACACACAAAATACTTTGGAACATTTATTTTTCCCTTTTGATTGTGGAAAAGAGAGAACATCTATAAAATATTCACAGGTATTTCAAAAAAGTGGTGTCTTCAGTGGGCCATATCTAGCATTTAGGTCATGCGCCTATCATGTTAATTGAGTGTCACTATGCATTAAGAACTGGTGGCACTTTTGAGAGGAGGGAAGGGGAGCACTTCATTTAAAGTTGTTACACTATGAAAGGCTGCCTACCAAGGCAGGCTGAGTGATTCACAATGAATAATTTATTCTCTCCTTTCTCTTGTGGAGTAGAGACAAGCAGGTTGTGAAGGGCTCCTTTTTTCCACTATAGTTCTGTTTTGTGTCTCTAAGCCTGACAAAAAGCCAGCCCAGGTTGATGGAGGGCTTTGAACTCAGACATGCTCCATGGTTCACAATGAATGCCAGTAGGCAGCAACCCAGGGAAAGTTATGCTGCCAGGAGTTTTGCTATATAGAGAGGAAAAAAATCAATTATCCTGCTTTAAGAAGCAGATTATAACATACAGTCCAAACTGGAAACATCTTAAGCAGCTCTGAAGTCCCTCTGCAAGGGTTTTTGCAGGGACAATAATTTTGGTGTCTGGAGCATCTCTCATATGAGGAGAGACTGTGGGAGCTGGGCCTGTTTATTCTGGAGAAGACATGGCTGAGAGAAGATCTCATCAATAGAAATAAATGCCTCAAAGACAGGTGCCAGGAGGATGGTGCCAGAGTGTTTTCAGTGGTGCCCAGCAACAGGATAGGGAGCAAGGGTCATAAACTAAAACACAAGAAGTTGTACATCAACATGAGGAAGAACTTCTTTACATTCTGGGTGGCAGAGCCCTGAAACAGGCTGCCCAGGGAGGCTGGGGAGTCTCCATCTCTGGAGACATTCAAAACCCAGAAAACCACCTGGACACATTCCTGGATCACCTGCTCTACAGGACCCTGCCTGGGGATGGGGTTGGACTCAATAATCTGCAGAAGTCCCCTCTAACCATAAGAATTCTGAGATTCTGTGAAAATATGCAAACACAAATTCACCACTTTCTCCCATCAACATGTGACAAGATCACCATAAGAAATTCCTTACTAGCTCTTCTGGCTTTCCATAACTGCTCTGTGAGAAAGGGGATGGAGTATACAAAAAGACAACTGCTTATTATCTGAATACTTACTAGTTTTTTTCTTCTAAGTGATAAAAAATACATGAGCACTACTAGTAGTATGAATTAAGCCACTTTTCCACTATGTTGTTTATATTTTCTGTGACCATTCTCATTAGATAATCACTGCCACCTGATCCACAGATTTTAACAGAAAGTACACACAAAAGGGACAGTGAAAGAAATTACATTACTTTATCAGGAAATATTGGAAAACAGTTTAAAATATCCTGACAACTTTGCTAGTTTAGATGTATTTCATATCTCAGCTCTAAAGTGAAAGAAATAAATTGAACCACAGTTTGAAAAGCTGCATGGAACCTTTTTAACCTAATTGCACCATTTTTCTGAGTGTCTCCTTGATAAATTTGTGAGATTAGCAACTTTCTTGTGCAGAGATATTTTTCATCTGTACTTCCTGGGAATTGTGCAATAACAAGCAACATCCTCAAGCAAGAAAATAAGATCCTCTTAATATTTAAAAAAGCTAAACCAAACTCTAGCAGGGGCCACACAGCAGTCTCCCATCCACAGCTCAGGAACTGGTAAGGATTGAGGCCAAATTCCAGTTACAATTGTGGAGGTAGCCACTAGTTTTGCAGTACTTGAAGGTATGGGTGCAGGCAGTTCAGTGCCATTTTGAAATACTGGCATAAACATGGCTGTAGAAACCTCAGTCAGCTGTTTTTTGACCCATGATCAATAATAATTTAATGACATTTGTAGGTTTCATTTGTTGCTTGGTTGGGTCTTTTAATATTTTTATTTTGGTTTTAATGTGGGCAAGAGAAACCACACAGTAATTTAGGAACAGTATCATAATCCAGGATGTGGTAGACTCTTTAAAACAGAAACTTGAGTCCTAATGTTTGGCATGAGTGAACAACAGTGACCAGACTCTACATGAAGATGGGTTGATAGGGCTGATCTTACAGTGATATAAAGCTCCATCCTGGACCTGACCAGCATTTTTCAATAGAAGTTTAGCATGAAATGGGATGTTTTCAGTGAATTGTACTTTACAATACAAAAACGACATGGCAGATATTTGAAATTACTTTGAATGTCATTTGCTGGTTTTGGCTGAGATGACAGAGTTAAATTTCTTCACAGTAGCTGATATAAGGCTGTGTTCTGGATTTGTGCTGGAAACAGAGTTCAGGGATGCTTTTGTGTTTCTGAGCAGCACTTACACAGAGTCAAGGCCTTTTCTGCTTCTCCCACTGGCCCAGTGGTGAGCAGGCTGGGGGTGCATGAGGAGCTGGGAGGGGGCACAGCTGGGACAGCTGGTGCCCACTGACAAAAGGGATATCCTAGACCATGCTATTCTGTGCCCAACAATATAAAGCTTGGGAAAAAGAAGGAAGGGGGGACCCTTGGAGTTATGACATTTGTGTTCCCAAGTAACAGTTATGGGTGATGAAGCCCTGCTTTCCTGGAGATGGCTGAACCTCCTCCTGATGATGGGACACAGTAAAAGAATTCCTTGTTTTGCACTGTTTGCAGGCACAGTTTTTATATATTAAATTTTATTTCACCATGACTTTCTTGCTTTTACTCCTCTGATTCTCTACTCCATCCCAGTGGTGGTGGGGAGGGAGGGGGGAGCAGCTGGGTCATGCTTAGTTGCTGCCTGGGGTTAAACCACAACATTCCTTATCAGAATATAATGTGGGGCTTAAAGCATTCATGACATATAATGGCATGATGACAGATTTGATTGGAATGTGCTAGGTCAAATTTATAGTTGGTGTTGCTCTTTGGATAACAATTGTCAAGCTCCTGTGCTTGCCATGGGGCTTGCTGGCCTGACTTTGTTTCAGAGTCTAGTGCTCATTAGTGGCTCTCTTTTTCCTTCCACCGCTTCTTGTCTTACTCTGCTGTGCCTGGGAACATTTTGATAATAGCAATTTGGATGTGTCTGGGCTGGCAGATGGCCAGGGCATCACTGCTGTGCCTGTGCTGCTGAGCTGGGAGGCTGGAAATCCAGTGTGAAGTCGAGCTGAAGGTTCTGTGACCTGTGGATGAGTCCACGGGGGGCAGGGCACCCCAAAATGTTTGTGGCCATGGAAAAGTCCACATCAGAGCAAGTGCATCTCAGAGCATCTGTGGCCATGCCTGTGCTGAGGCAGGCACGCCTTGAAGCACTGGTGGCTGTGCATGAGGTTGTGAAGGAGCACCTGAAAGAGTGGGGACACCTACCACACATGCTACACACCACAGTGATCCTTAAATACGAGCAATCTCTGCAAACAATTAGCACGCAATGGTTTGTCAAATGAAAATTGTCTGCAACATTTTGGTGATTCTGCAGATAATTATCCATCTCAAAAGAAAAGCTGAAGAAAATAGTTTGAAATATTACAGCTGGATTCAATTCAACTCAAAGAGAAGAGCAGGAAACATGGGCCTCATTTCTCATTCAAGAACAAACAAAATGCAATTCTCCTTATATTCAAAGGCCTGCACAATAGCTCCCATCATAAGGGAAAGGGGCTATTCCTCCCTCTAGTTATTTTATCACTTGTGTTCCTGCCTCACTCTATAAGTAAAGATTTTAGGGCTGTCTGTGCACTGAACCTTGATATAGCTACTTTTGTCGCAGTGACAAAAAACAGCATAGAAATATACCATGAGACTTTTCTAGGAGATTATTCTTCTCATTAAGTCTCCAGATCATGTTTTCCCACCATCCACCCATTTCCTTCATATTTCCTTCTGACAACCCACTGCAGAGCTCTCCAATGGTACAGCTTTTTCCAGGTAGACTAATCAAGGTGAGGTGTGTCTGTTTCTTTCCCCACACAGATATTCTTTCTCTGTGCTTCTAGGGCACAGCAAAAAGTAAAATAATAAAAAAAAGAAGAAAAAGAAAAATAAATCAGAACATGTATTATTTCTTGTTCATTCACGCAATCCTAGAGCAGTCTGCAGCAGACCATGGACCAAGTGCTAACCTGCCTGATCCAGAGCATGAAAATTGAATTTGGTTCAGTTTATAGTCTTCAGTTGGCAGTCTTGGAACCTTTAGAAAGAAAATGCTGGCAAATCTCTACTCCTGTATGCAAACCAAGTTGTTTCAAGGGCCAACATCAAAGCCAATTTGGATGAATACATGGACTTGAGATCATAAAAATAGATACTCATTTGTTAACATTTGTGTCTTGTTTGTCTCACAATTTGTGTGCACTAAGGCATTATTTTGGTTATTGTTCTCACTGGTAGGATTTGAAATTTGCTCTATTTGGACAATTGAGACAGCAACTAAATAACTGATACTGAAACAAATGTTGGGAGACCATAATAAAATTTTTCAATAGTGCTGCTCAATTTCTTGTTTGTTTTTCTAGATGGTACATTATTTATTCACATCTGCTTCTGCTGTAAACAAATCTGAGTCTTCTCTGCTGCCCAGAGTTTGCACTACGGATCTGTCATAACATTTTTTCATCCTTAACAAGGCAGTATACTGAGTTATGTGGATACTGACTGTTTGGGTATTAATTTATTGTTCTAAAACCAGCAGAATGTAGGGACATTCTCTAGAAATAAAAGGTGATTATACACTTCTACTAATTAACTGTTTCTTTTGTTAATTCCCAAAGAAAACATTAAGCACATTATTCACACATTTAAAGTTTCTGAAAAGATAAATTGCTTCAGAGTTCTTCTTGAACTACTTTAAGTAACAATCAAACAAAAAGATTGTCTCTCATTCTGACTACTTAGAAATACAGACCAACTCTCCTAAGTTATTAGACTTTTGAATCCTCACTGTTTGAAAGGCAGAACCATATCAAAAGACATCACTGGAGATGGGTCACCTGGTTATATTTCACCTGTAGAGCTACAGTGGGGTTCTAATCACTGATCTGAAGTTCTTGCTGCCTCAATTTTCACTATTCTCTGTAAATTTCAAAGACAAGATGCTTATAATAATTTAGAAAAATTTGATTGTTCAGGGTCCATCAGTTTCCACTTCCAAGGTTTAAGAAAATCTTCTCAACATTGTTAATTTTTCTTGGCAAAATGATTTTTTATTCCATTTAAGTGCACAAAGTAGACATCTTATGTCCATATTTTAGCTTGGTGTTCCAAAGAGGCATTTTTAATGAAAAATGAAAGAGAGACAGAAACCTTCAAGACTATTAAGACCCTAAAAGTGTGCCATAATAAATGGCTGAGTAAAAGGAAAGTATTTCAAGTTCCAATGTCTTCTGAAGAGCACCTTCTGTTTTGCCCTGAGGAACAACACATCATTGCAACATATCATAGTTTTTTTTTACTTCAGTTCCATGTTCTTTAAAGCAGGTATTACTGCCTTGTTGACTCAATATTTTAGGCCATTCTCTTCTCAAAAGAAGGAGGCAAATCCTTGCTTCTGTGCATCAGGCTGTATGTACACATCCAAACATGAAGGCTTACATAGTGCTGTACATATGTCTATATATGCACATACAGAGGTAAAAAAAAATTCCTTCCACTTTCATGTTCTTTTCCTTAATGTTTTTTGTTGTTGCTCAGATAGTCTATGTCATCTTTAGTTTTTCTCAGCATTCATGTCTTTGCTTCAGAAAGTGTGCTTGGTGCAGTAAATTCCTTCTTTGATGCACAAAAGACCTTCTGTCATTTCCCATCTCTGTCTTCCACCCATTGCGAAACATTAACTGTTACTCCCATCAGAAATCTTTAGGGTCTTCAAGAAGTTTAGAAAGTCAAACAGAAGTTAAGAAAGTAGTTAAACTCAAACAAAGTTTAAATTGTCTTATTAACAAAACTAAAGTTTCCTTTCTGTAGAATATTTTAGAGATGTTTGGCTGACTGACAGTGTATTATGAAACTTCAGGGTGTACTCAGAGTCATCATGAGAATAGTTCTGTTCAATTTCCAAAAATACAATTCAGAACTCCCCAGTGAATGAATAACCATTTTTCAGACTTGGGGAATTAAACTAAACGTGGTTCTGTGTTTCATTCTTAAACAGCAACATAATCATAAGATTGCCTGATACCAAAATAATTTTTGTTTACTTATCATCAGTACGTGACTTTGAATTCATTGAATGGAATTATTTGGAAGGAAACGTACAGTATTATTTTTAAGAATCATATTGATGTCTTTTCTATTTGCAAACAGTTTTTTTCTTTCTGGAACATGTCCCATTAGGGTTGTTTCTGAAAATTTCTCTTGGAGTCTTTTTTTTTTTTTTTTTTTTTTGGCTGTTGAAAGCACAATATAGCGCAAAACATAAATAATTATCAGTATCTTTACATACTTCTCCTTTTGGTGTTTGGAGAGGTGGGAAGGGTTGACTTTTTTCCAGTCACTTTTCCCACTAACTTGAAAAATATCTCATTGGTGAATTGAATAGTGAGAGACAGATTTGGCTGAAGAGGTAAAAGCAGCATAATGAATTATGTGGGTGTACTCTGAATAAAACATTTCTTAGAACAGCAGTAAATTTAATGACCTGCCTTTAAGTGCTTCAAAATACAGTGGTTCTGGATATCATTAGCATATCATTCAGATGATGGTTTTCAAGGAAGATGAGAATTACTGTTACAAGATGATTCGTAGAATTATTGAGTTATTTAGGTTGGAAAAGACCCTAAGAGCATCGAGCCCAATAGTTAACCCAGCACTGACAAGTTCACTACTAAACCAGGTCCCCCAGATCCATATCTACCTGTCTTTTAAAAACCTCCAGGAATGGTGACTTCACCATTCCCCATGGCAGCCTGTATCAATTCAGTCACCCTTTCAGTGAAGAACTGCTCCCTAGCATCCAATCTAAACCTCCCTGGCACAATGTGAGGCCATTTCCTCTTGTTCTGCCACTTGTTACTTGGGAGAAGTAACCCCCACCTGGCTCTAACCTCCTTCCAGGCAGTTGAGGAGAGTGATAAGGTCTCTTTTTCTCCAGACTAAACAACCCCTGCTCTCTCAGCTTCTCCCCACCAGACTTGTGCTCCAGACCCTTCACCAGCTCCACTGCCCTTCTCTGGACACCCTCCAGCACCTCAATGTCCTTCTTGGAGTAAGACTGGAAAGACAGAGGAGCCACTGCTTGTGCTCCTGATTACTTACCCAGTCATTCCAAGTCCATGAAGTCTCCCTTGATTACCCTTGGAATTCTTGTTGCAGCTTCACTGCTGATTACCTGAAAAATCAATAAAGAATGATAATCTGAGGGCTGTACTAGGGCAAGAAGCTTTTTCCCCCCCTCTTTAATCCAGAAGGTGTTACAAAGTGGTGAGCAGCTGCCAACACTGTCAGGCCTTGAACAGGCACAGACACGGAGATGCAAGGATGTTCAATCCAACAATTTAGGTTTTGTCTTGCTGTCAGTGAAGGGATTCCCCTTCAGTCTCTGGATTGACTGTTAATGTCAGGTCATGAAGAGGCCAGACACAAACCTATGGGAAACAAGCATATTCCTTTCTGTGGGTGATGGAACCAATTTGCCTTTCTTTCACCCACTAAGAAATAAAAAAAAAAAAAAAGTAGAATACTTCAAACACCAGAATCCTTGAAATGCATAAGAAAGATTATGAGGTCTACCATGAAGTTAAACAGTTTCTGCCATGGTACTTGCAGCAAACTACTCCAAAGTAAGCACAAAGAAACAGGAAGCACACAAGTTTTTAACCACATTAGTTTTTTCACTGATGGGTCCAAATGATGTCAAAGAACAAAATATTGACACAAACTGCTTCCAGAGGTTATCATCTCCTCACTCGATCAATAATAACATCTTTTCCTACCCATATCCCCAGAACTGCACAGAACCTCACCCAGCCATAGTCTCATAAGCAGGAATTCTCATTTCAAAGGCTGATTTAAAGTGTCTGTTCTTCTATGTAAAAGTTTTTGCAGGGAATGTAGCTCATGAATGTAGATCTACATAATAAGATTATGGCTGAAAAAGTGAACATTAGAGCTCATTTGTTCTACATGCCTACTCCAGAAAAAGATGATCATCATCCATCAATAGCATGCACTGGAATGAAGAATCCCAGAGAGGACAAACACAGCTGCTGCCAGAGACACAAAGGAGACACCATTGTGATCAGTGTGGAAATTATCACACAATATTTGAGATAATCATTAAAACAGCCAACAAAGCTCAGTGGCATTGGCAAACTGTTTGGTTCAGACTCATTAATGGACCACATGGGCAGTTTCAATAAATTATGGCATTTCAGAATGGCTGCACTGGAAGTCAGCTTGAGGGCAAAAGGAAGCATGAATCAATTCCTCTTAAAAGGCAGTTGTTACAAAAATTATAGTTTAGCCTATTTAAATTGCATCGGTGTCAGGGACACAATCTGAGGTGTAAAGGTGATCTTAAAGGTCTTTCCTAACCTTAGAATTCTGAGATTCTGTGAATATACATTAATGGCCCAATAGGCCAGCATTGCAGCACAATCAGGAACACAACTCTTCCAGGCACAACACAGTCTGTCATTTGAATGGGTCTCCACATGGTAAGAGGAAAAGACAATGAACTTCATCACATCCCACTGATTCAGGTCTTTCTGTAACAGGGGTTTTATCAGAATTGCATTTTGAAATTAAACCATAAAAGAAAGAAAAGTTGGACAATGTCAGCATAACCTTGACCTTTTCTGACTAAAAGGCACTTCCATTCAATATGACTTTTCTAAATGTTGCATTATGCTATTATTTATAGTATGTATGGTAAAAAATATATATATTTCAGTATTCTTTTTGATTACAGAAAATATGTAAAGAAGACATTCTATAATTGCCATGAAATCTCTCTACTTTCTAGATATGTATGCAAAGTTCACCATATCCAGCATTTGAAGTAGTCCTTTGTACTCACTGCTTACTGCACACACTCAAAAGATTTTTTTCTTCAATGTACTAGTAACTGAGATTACAAAGGTTAAGCCAAACTGGTAACTTGCTTTGCTTCTATCCTTCACAAAAACTCTATCAGCTAGATATTCCTATTTTTAAAGTTTCTTAACTCTTATATCACCTTTCAAATTGCTTCACCTCCTGACAACAGGAGATGAAAGATAGATAGACACCACCCACTTCTCATGAGCAGTGATGCTTTAGCTATCTAAGGCTGTTAACTTGGCCAAAACATAATTTTGATGGCTCCCAAAGGAAACTAACATAAAAAGTAATTGCCATGCCAAATGAAATGACTGAATTTATTTATACAAGTTACAGCTTGATTCAATATATTGCACCACGACTTTAGTGAGACATGTTAACAGCCAATAAGAAACAGTGCTGAAGCACTCTGCAGCCCCTTAATGTGTGTGGCTTGGTGCTCAGCAGAGGTGCCACTCTGCTGTGACTCCCAGCAGCACTGCAGATGATGTCTGAATGAGCCATTAGCTCATTTTCAGTGGACAAATACCTGTGTTTTCATCAATATGTAATCTTACCAGAAGATGAAATTGAAGTCCAGAGGCCACAATGCAATCATATTTTCCACCTTGATTTGTCTTGGTTTGGTTTTGTTTTAAGTCTGTGGTGTTCTTGGAGTTTTTATTGTACCTTCTACTTCCTGGTACATTCACAAAATAAATTAATGAAATGTATTGTTGAACACTCCTCTATTCTGTGCATTTTGTTCTGAATATTCTTACTGATCTTTCTTTTTTCCCCTGCTTTTCCTAAATAGATATTCTAACAAATTTAGAACTAAAATCTAATTTTAGCTATCATAAATGCCATCACTAAATTGTCTGCATAAAATGTCACTCCAAACATAACCACATTACTGTGTGAAATTATATGGTTACCTATGTGCTTTACTATGCTTACAAGCAGATTTTGGCTGTTCAGTTTGGCACATGTGACAGTGATCTCACAGTGACACATCAGGAAATTTTCTCCATGGAAGCTGCTGGTGTGACTCAAATATCTCATGACATTAAAATATAAATCCCAATATTGCAGAGTGGAGCATGCCTGGGCTCGTCCGGCCTTGGAGCACTGGACCAAAGGTATCAGCTGTGGTTTTCCACCTCAGAGACGCCTTTGGCTGGCTGGCAGTTAGGCACTCAGAATGAGTCCATGCATGGTAGAAACTCAGTTTACCTCTAGTGGAAAAAGTTCAGGCGATGGTGAAGAGAAAGAGAGCGGATTCCGCCGGAGGGTTAAATCCAGAGTTTATTCCAGGGTGACAGAGCTCTGAATCTCAGTAACACCTCCAACAGAATACAGACCACATGGTTTCAGTGCCTTTTATGCCCACAGGGAGGGGGGAGGGAGAGGATAGGTGAGCCACCAACCAGGTGGGAGGGGGAGGGTCTCAGGGGACAATGACACCTGGACAGGCCAATGACCCCAGGTCTGAGAAGCATCTTTTGAACTTCTGCCAATCACACGATGCCCTTACTGGTATGTGGAACTTGACAGACAGTGGTTAGAAGGAAGACAAGGGGGCAGGGGGAGGGGAAGGAAGTTAGCACACCTGAGAGACAGGATCACACCACAACCATGACATGGTAGTAAAGTTCCATTCTGAATCTCAAACAGTGGATGTTTTCAAATGATAAAGTTCTGAAAATACTCCAAAGTGCTCTTGACCATGTCAACCATGACTATTTACTTTAATATCTTAACTCATCGAAAGACATTGAGGTATGAAAACCAAGGGGTTTCTTGCTCCTGTATATGCTGAAAGTAGTCAAGACTCTGGATGGGCTGAGATAATTTCAGATTTCAAAGAGCATTTTCTTTCAGCCATTCCATCCTGGCTTGTGCTATAGCCAAAGTCAACATCTCCATAGGAACACTTTTTGTGTGCAGAGATTGTAGCTACTGCCTCTGCATTGCTCAGTACCAGAGGCATGAACATACTGAAGAGAGTCCAGCAAAGGGCCACAAACCTCACTGAGTAACTGGAGCATCTCTTCTGTGAGGAGAGGTTGAGAGAGCTGAGACTGTTTGGAAAGCAGAAGTGAATACATTAATGCCTATAAATATCTGAGTAAAGGAGGCAAGGAGGAGAGACCTAGGCTCTTCTCAGTGGTGCCCAGTGACAGGATCAGTGGCAATGAGCACACACTGAAATATGGGACATTCCTTCTCAACATCAGGAATCACTTTTTTACAGTAAGAGTGACCAAGCACTGGTACTGGTTGCCCTGAAAGGCTGTGGAGTTTCCATCCTTGGATATTCAAAAGCCATTTGGACATGGCTCTGGGCAGCCTGCTTGAGAAGAAGGATTGTACCAGCTGACCTCCAGAGGTTCCTTTAAACCTCAATGATATTGTGGTTCTGTGTGATTATACTTACAGACACAAACTCCAGTTTGAAAGAACTGAAAGCTCTGCCATTACTGTACTGGAATTCAAAACATGGACCTGAAACATTCTGCCTCAGGTTTGACATGATGTGTTTCCTTCACACAGGGAGCAGCCTGTGTAAAGGAAATCCTTAGTGAAGCCACCATCTCTCCTGAGGTCCCGTAAACACTGATAAGAGGAAAGATCCTTCAGAAAGCATCAAAGAGCAGAAATCTATTTTAGCCATCTGTCTTCTTCCTTCTCTTTCCCTTGACTACTTAGCTTAGGACAAAAAGGCAGCTCTGTCCTGCACTGGGAACAATGCCCCTAAAATTTACACACAGCTGTCCTATTGCAGTGCTATACAGCATACCTCATATTGCAGGAAGAATCTTTGGCTTTTCAACAGCTCATTAAAATACAGCTTTTCGGGTCAGAGCATGAAATTTTTGTTTTTCCTCCAGGAGCACACAAGCATGCACGTCCAGGGTATGACTCACAGAGAAGAAGGTTTGCCAAGCTCAGAAGAGATGCACCAATAAAGTGCACACAGGTTTGAAGATGGCAGCTGGGCTGGCAGCTGGGCCCTTCCCAGCACAGTCACACAGGATCTGCCTGGGACAGTGGTCACAGTGGTAGGGACAGGCTTTGTTAACAGTCCCAGACAAGGCTAGGTGATTAATCTCGTGATGAGGGTCCATACAGGAACTCCCTCACAGAACTGTAGGAGGTGGAGATAGGCACAGGGGTGGTGGCAAACCTACAACATAGGTCCAACCTCCACACAGGGAACAAGGATTAGACAAAGGCTAACCTAAAATACAAAGATTTGGTGTCTGGTTCTGTGCTGAAACAGGGCTCCTGGGCACACAGGCAGGGCTGATGAGAAGCTGGGCAGAGCCAGTTGAGCCTGGTAGTCCCCTCGCAGTTTGGACCTCTATTGACCCTACAAACCAACTAAGGATGGACCTTCCTTGGCCATGGGTCGACCTATGAGGATTGGCTTTATATGTACACAGCTACAATTTCACTTGCTTCTACTAATGCCACTATTCCAGATGTGGAATGACCTCCAAAGGCAATCTTTTCCAGACATTCTGGCACAGAAAGTTCTGCTAAGAGTCACTGCAGGTGACTTGCAAAAATGTGAACATGCTGGTTTCCTGGGTGAGGATTTGCACCCACCAGTCCTTCTATTGGATAAAAATTAACTCAGATAGCTTAAAACCTTTGATTTCCCAATTTATGAGAAAATTTGTCACAGTTAGTAACGAAGACATCACTATTAATCTGTCCTTTATATTTTTCGCTCTTGTACATTTTTACCACTATATATCACTTTAAAATATAGGTACCTGTTAGCTAGGAAGATAACTGTGAAATAACTGGGGAATCACAGTCTTGTTTCTCCTTTATTCAAAGGTAACCTCTGTTTACTTCTCACTTTAAGTTAGAAATAAAATACAGTATTTCTCCCATGTGGTCTTAAAAAATGTTTCGTTTATTATGGTACAAACAAACCTATGTTCCTCAAAACTCCTTCTAAACTGTATTTTAAAAAGCTTAGATAAACAAATAGTGTTCTAAAGCAGTTATTCTAGAAACATGTAGAAATTAAAGTTCTTGTTTTATGAACTATTTTATAAATGACAGATTATTTTCTTTTATAACCTTCAGGACTTTCTGACAAGGTTGGAAGGGCTGTGTGTTGGTTAAAAACAATACCTGAAAGAGGTGGGAGCTCTGCAGTGTTGTCACAGCACTGTGTCTCGTGGCACTGAGCACACTGGAGGTGACCAGCTGCTCCTCTGGAGCTGAATATTGCCTGGAGAGGGGCAGAGCAGTCAGCAAGGCAGGAGGGAACAGCAGGGGCCTGTTCTCAAGGTGGAATTATGTGTCACATGGCCTAAAGGGCAAAACTGGTAGATGTGCAAAGAGTCCCTAGCAGCTTCAGACTAATTAATCTCACAAGCTCAGATCATATCCTGACTTTCTACAATGGTGCCAGGAGATACAGAAGATTTCAGTCCAGCCTACATTTAAGCAATTCTGAAGAGTGCATTCATCCCATACTGTTAATTTTGATTTCTTTAGATTTTGGTTAGCTGCTTTATTAAAGCCCATACTTTGCAGGATCCAAAATAGGAATCTCACATGAGCAGAGTGCACAGTTAACATCCTGAACAGCAATAAAATCCAAAATGCAATCAGCCTTCCATAAATAAGACAGAAATTTATGGAGTACAATTACTGTCTATTTACATCTCTGCAGAACACACTCAGCTGCTGCATTTTATATATATCACAAAGTATATTATTCCACACATTCAAAGCAATTAATAATGCTCTCCTTCGCCTTGCCCTGCTATACAGAACACATTTTCTCCTATTCTGCATTGGGTGCATGGAGTAAAACACAAAAGTCACCCCAGTCTGTCAGAAGACAAGCTTCTGTTCTTTTTCTATAACATGACAGGTTGCCTAAGCACATTAAGAGGTGCTAGATAATTTTCATTTTCCAGGCCTCCAGCCTCCCTTTGATCTCCATATATCACTTTCCAATTCCTTTCAATTCTACTCCCACATGCACAGATGCAGCTATGCAGCCACAGAGGTTATTTGTAATTAACCCTGAATTGAAGACATGATCTCCTTGCCAAGCACCAGCCCTAGAACAGAGCCTTCTCCACCTTTCCTGTTGTGTGGTTAATTGCCACTGGGGCCATGGTATCCCCCATGAAGTGTCTGCAAGCAGCTCAGAGCCAGAGTGACAATGAGGACCTGCATAAGCAGGGGCTGATGACACCAAAATTACAGCTTATTTAACAGCATGATTCATCCAGATACTTAACCACAGATTTAGAAATAAATATACACTCTCTCCATTCAAAGTTAGTAGGGCAGAAATGCACCTTATTGAACAAAGCATGTGTCTGACAAATTCTGTAATGAATCAAGGCTTTCTCCCACCAAGTCTTACCTAAATTCAGTCACATTTCTATTCTTACAAGCTACTATTGCAAGAGTGCCCAGGAGTCATGGACAAGGGCTTTATTTGTTTAGCTCTGTACAGGGTCAGGGGGATAAAAAGGACAAAAGCCTGACCACACAAGAGAAGACACAACCAGCAGGGAGGAGATGGGAGTGATGGGACAGAGGGTGGGCAGCACAGCTAGGAGGGACTCTCCTGTCTGGAGACTGTCACAAGCACTCTGTCCATGGACAGCTTTCCATGGTGTGTAATGAGGCAGCTCCACCGATGTGTGCAGAGAGCTCCTGCAGGCAGTGAGAGAAGACACAAAACTGCTCCTTTGAAATGCTAACGAGTGCAGGCTGAAGCTGGCTGGCATCAGTGACCTATCAGGGCTAAGAGATGACACTTTCTGTGAATTATAGGTGATCTGTAGGGAAGGTGCAGCTTTGAAGGGCCTTGAAGGTGGAGTCAAGTGCTTCACCTTTAATGTGATATAAAAAGAAAAGCCAGCAGTGGGGTGATGAGAGGGAGCAGAGTGACAGCCCAGTGGAATTATTTTGCAGCAGCATGATGAAGGTCAGGAAAAGGCAACATCCCTGCCCAGATCATTCCCTCCCATGACCACAATCTCCCAGCTGATTCTCCTCACTACATGAGTACATGAGGCACTTCCACTAGCACTTGGCAAGTTTGATTTTTTTATCCTCAAATTCAGGGCATGTATGTGATGGTGGCTGTACCCAGGATAAAGAGCATGATAAAAAAATGAAAAAAATAATTTAAAAATTAAAAAAACCCGAAAAATTCAAATTTCTCTTCTATTAATAAATTAATCACCAGATAGTCAAAAGAAAGTAATCAATCATTGCCTTATTTTTAGGTTTTGATTCATGTTCTTAATTTCCCAAGAAGTCACAAGATAAAGGGGGATATTACTCCATTAATATGTGCTTTTCATAAAAGAATCAAAATTACAAGTAGTAAAAACTGCTTAAATTTTAACACAGCAATCAGGTATAAATAAGTGGAAAAAATAAATTATATTAACAAATATAAGTTTTTGTTTAACTGTGAGGGAGTTTTTTCATCTCATAAAAGCATTTGCTTTCATGTTCCTTCACCTTTTCATCTCTCAGATTTACATAGGTGATGTCATATTCTCTAGACATTGACCTTCTGAATAGATCACTGGAGATCTAATCTGTCACATCCCTCGTCTGAATCCCCACATGGGGCACATACTCATCATTACCCTGTTGTAACATTCCATATCCACACACTGTTTTGCTGTAATTTGCTCCTTTTATTGTGTTCTCCAGCTCTTGTTAACAACCTCACGCACTGTTTTAAAGGGAATCCCAGACTTTGCTTCTCAGCCTCCAGCAATGACCAAACGTGACCAGTAAGCAAAGAGGACTGGTCAGCAACACTCTCCTACATCATTCTTTAATAACCAAGTGTGTATCACACATCTTCTCAGCATTGTTTCCTACTGGGTTCTTTATACAACATTACTTCCTGCCATTCCCTTCCACTCAGCTTTGCTTGGAATGCACACACTTAAAAATATCCAACAACCAATTAAACAAACAACAACCAAAAAAAGGCTTGGTGCAGCTTCATGGAAAAATACCCCAGCATCCTTGCTCATGAGCAGTAGGAGTTGACTGGGATTCACCTCCCTTATTTTAGCCAGCTGAAATGCATTGCATCTTAGCCATTGATTTTGACTGTTCCTCTAATTGTGAAGAGCAGTGGCTATCTCTGGCTATTGATTCATCCTTCCCTCTTCTTTTATCTGCTTAGATGAAACTTCTGACCCTTGAGTAGATAAAGGTGCACAGAGCCCTGTAAGGAGGATTCTGCGTCCTGTGAGCAGGGCTCCTTCTTGTAGTGCAGAGCTGCTTCTCTCCTGCCAGAGTCCTGCATTCAACAGGGATGATGCATTTGCCTTGGTTAAAACAGAAATGGTGAAAAAAGGCATTCTTCTTTCTCAGCTGCCTCCTGTGTAATGACAAGGTGATGATTCAGCCTTCTACAGATGTCCTTAAGTGTACCATGCTCCAGACCTTCCTGAAAGCACACTTACTCTGCTCTGTTGTCCAACCACCTCTGGGACACCATAGGTCTGGAAACAGTCCCCATCACTCAGCACTTACTCAGCTCACTGAAGCATTTCCAGCTGCAGGAAAGCTTTCCCTGATAAGCCAATAAATCTTTAAATAATTGCATACATGTGTGCAAAACCTCGCCCTTATTTACATGTGTAAGTATTTTTTAAAGTAGTAAAATAGATGTTGAAACAAAACATTTCCTTTCCCAAACCCATGGTTTTGCTTTCTTGTCAAGTTCATGTCTCTTTGACCTAGTTTCACCCATGCATGCTCCTAACTCATCAAAACCAAGTGAGAAGAAACACATGCACAGCTCTTAAAAAGCAAACAGTGTCCTGGTAAGAACTCAGAGTTAGAAGATAACATTTTCATATTAATCAAGTGCTGAAAACATTATTAAAAAATGGAAAAAAAACCCCAAAGACCACAAAAAAAAGTATTTTGAGAAGTTCAGAAGAGGACATGGGGCAGACTTAACACAATTCCACCTTGACTGCTAAAATAGTTGTGGATGTAGCTGAAATGCATTGCAGCACAGAAACTATCTCCTCTACAATTTCCAGGTGCAGGTTTAAGGATCCTTTTGGTTTTCCTGCTTCTTATTGTCTCCCTCCCTTTTCTGTGGACTTCAAGGTCTCCTGTGTTTTTATTTTTCACTTTTATTTCAGTGATAGTCCTTTGAGATAAATCTCTGGCTACATTCTAGAAAAATTCACATTCCTGCAAGGGAGGCTTCACATCCAGTATTAATTCTTGATTCTGTGATTTAGATGTCCTAGAGAAACTCAAGAAAATGAAGAGAAAATAACAAGGCTTCCAAAAAAAGCAGAATTGAACTTTTGGAAATGCCCTGCTGAAAGTGGAGGAAAGACAGATATTTAGATCAAGAATGAATTAAGGGTCCAAATTAAAATTTATTGGGTAATTTGGCAACCTATACTTCTATTCCAAGACACAATATTTTTTGTCTTACCATTATTTTTCTAAATCTGAGCTCTAAGAAATATTTTAAACATTTTTTTCTTGAAACTGTGGCTTGAACTATGTATTTATTTATTGAATTATCTAGCCCAGAATGAAAACAGGAGGTGTTCTAAACCTAATAGGTGGAGTCCTTTCAGTTCTTGAAGATATTTTTTCTCTCTTTGGATCTGGCTTGATTAAGCAACACACAACACAGCTATCATGCAGTCTTCCACCACATTTGTGCTGTCCTTATCTAAGAAGAGAAAATGTCATACTAGCTGTTCTAGGGTCTGCTTTATGAGATTTCAGTGTGCTTCTTTACATTGCAAGGTTAAAACAGCAGAGAGCAACATCAGCCCCCAAAAAGATGACCAAGAAAAAACAAATCATTGATAAGTCTATAGTCAGGTATGGGAAGTTTAACTCAGGTCACTGGAAACATTCTTTTCTGTTTTCAGGTGAGAGGAATTCAAGAGTGGTCAGGTAGGAATGTGACTGAGACCAGGCTGCTCTATTCTTGCCACATCATAAAAGAATGCGATTTAATGTCCACTCAGCTGCGTGCCTGAGAAAATATCAAAAAGGATATATCATAAAAGAAAGATTATCTTTTCCACCAAAATGCTCCAGCCCTGCCTGCAGAGAGATTTCTCTGGGAGCAAAAATGAATTCAGCCAACAAAAGGGAAGGAAGCCGAGCAAGGAGCAGCGGCAGAGCAGCCCCAGGTGTGTGCCACAGCAGCCTGGAGGAGGAGCCGGGCGGGGGGAGTGCTGCCCCTGGAGTGCAGAGCCACTTCCAGCCTGGCTCCTCCTCTGCTCCAGCCCAGGAGCACAACAGCATAAGATGCAAAAGTTAGAAAAGGTTAGAAACACCCTTCAGCCTTCACTAATCAAAATACAGTTGACTTCCATTTATTGAAAAATACGTTTTGCAAAAAAAAAAAAAAGTTGATTCCACTAATAGAATGTTTTAAATAATATTTTAATAAATTATCAGAAATATTAGTTATACATTCATCTACATTAATTAGTAACTACACATTCACTACACTAATAAATTTCATTTCTATCATTCTAGTTCTATAGTTAATATTTTAAAAGTACTCTGATTCTATCTCACTGACAGTCCAAGAAAAAAAAGTGTACAAAACTTGCCCTTTTCTGGAGAATATTTTTTTTTAAGGTTAGGCAAACTGGAATATTTACTGGAACAGAAATTAAATATTTCATTACACTTGTATTTAAATCTTTCTGGTCTTTAAAAAGTATCTTTTTATGTTAAACCAAAGTATTTTAAAATCTAAAGTTTTGGAGGGTTTTTCTGTCTTCTTTCTTATGTGGACACTAGTATCTGAATTCATTATTAATTTGTGAATAACTGAGGCATTTGATGGGGCCTTTTCTGTGAATAACAATTTTTTTAAATCTTTAAGCTCTCATCCTCCTGTCTTTAGGAACATGGTTGACCTAGAGGTAGCATATTATACAAATGTGTTGGTATATTTACTTTAGTATATATTTCTGCATTATATATATTGGTGAAAAACAATTTTAGGTATGAAATAAGACATACCCCCTTTTTTCCGATTGAAAACAGATATTAAAATCAGAAATTGAAACAACTTTGATTTTCTGTTCTTACACTAAGATCTGGGAAGTATGTTGACTCCATAGTTCCATAAGTAGGACTTCCATAGCAGAAGAATAAGTTCAATGTATGTCCCACGGAACTCAACAACTTTCCAAATATCAAACCAAAATAATTCTGTCCTTAAACAAAACATCTAAGTCCCTCACTGAAAACTGAAAAGATCATGCAGAGAGGTTGCCAAAGGATCTCTTGACTATTAAAACTATTAAACTAAATCTTCCAATTTTTATCTCTAAGACAGATTCCACTACTGAAAAACATCTCTCCAATGCAAAGTTATTTTTCCTCTTATTAAATTCTATAATTTGTTACTGAGAAAAAAAATACCACTGAAATGCAGTAAGGGACAAGTCAAACTTGGGAAGGACAATGCAGCTGCCAAACAACTGATTTGCCTAGGAGAAAGAATAAAGGCACTTCTAGTACTGGAAATATAAATGGAGTTTGTTGTAGTTTACAAATTGTGGTCTAAAATTATTTTGGAAACCTCAGAATATTTCCCCTCAGAAATGTTTTCTTTGTTGAAAGCAGACTAATCCATTAAACACACCTTTGATATACCATTTTTTTAACATCCTCGTCCATCAGCCATAAAGCCAAGTCATTTACAAGGCAAAATAATTGTGAAAAAATTCAGTTATCTATCTGCAGTGGAATGAAATTCCAAAATCATTACACAGTCTTACTCCTGAGCCAGGTACAAAGACACATTTAATTTCAAAGAATTAATAAATACATAACAATGACAGTACTGACCTTTTTCCATGGCTGACTATTTGTGTCATTGCTTTTGATAGTAAAAAATGGGTGGAAGGAAGAAGAAGTTTACTTAATAATAAGAGAAATATAATTATTACAGTTTATGAAAATATGGATTTATTGATGCTAGAAAAGGGGCTTTTGACTGCTCTTTCTGTAAGGAAAGTATATAGAAAATCCCTTTACATCTTCAAAGAAGGGCTTAGCTACAGTTACTCACAGGAAAGAGTAGTAACAAATAGCAAAGGGTATCTATTAATTAGTGGAAGAAATAAATATAAAAGTAGAGAGAGGTGAGACAGTCAAGATAGATTTTTCCTAGCAATTTCCAAAAATTTTGGTCACGTCAATATAAATTCTGCTGTGGTACTTGCCCTCAGGTATCATATCCTAGAGAACACACTCTGTTCAGTTTATTGATAAGACAAAACTTTTTCTTACTTTTTTTCCTGCTTATAGAGATGAATTTCATACATGTCAATCACCTGTAATTCTAGCATACATAATGTACAAGCTAGAGCATCTATTCTATTCAATGCTTAAATGACATGCACCTTTTACTAGGTCACTGTGTTTCAGTATGCAGAGCAAAGGATATAATCCCCATCTTGGAAAGGATGGGCAACGGGCAACCAGAACAGCCTGTCATGAACAAATTGGATCCAGGGCTCCAAGTGTTTGCATCTGCTGGTCACCTCCCAAGGGACAAGGGAAGAGTCAGTTCTCCAAGCCTCAGTTCTTCAAATGTTATCAGACTGCATGTTGCAATATGGTTTTGTCAATTTTAACAATACCATTAAAATACTGGAGATGCTAATACTGTCCATTTGATTATCTTGATTTCACTGTTCAGTATATTTGTGCTGGAACTTGACCAGTGCACCATCAGTAAGGGTGAAGTAGTTCACTTGCACTGGGATAGCAGCATGACATGAAGAAAATAAGGATGACAGACAAGGCTAATGCTACTACTGCAATGTTTATTGGATGCAGCAGCACACACAAATGATGAAGAATCACAGTGCTCACAGTAGAGAAGTTACTTTATTGATAACCAAGGAAGACCCCAAAGCAGATTTTTATATAGCATTTTCTCATTTCAGCTGTTTTGAACATTCTTTGAAGCTGAAGAATGGTAACTTCTCTCCCACTGGAGACCACCATGCACCCCTGCAGTAACTGGAGAGGTCTCAGTGGAGGCCAAGCAGAAGGATTAATTGGGGTTTCTAGGATGACATTTCTCACGCCCTGATTAAATTCCTGTAAATCCATAAAGCAGAACCATCACAAGTCCCAGGTGAAGTCCAGGTGCACTCTTGGCAAGGCCTTACCCACTTTCTGTCTGGCAGCACATACAGTTTTATGCAGCTCCTTAAATGGAACAGGAATCATCCCATCAGTCCCTGGTAATCATTGCTTTATAATGTCATGTGGAAATATTATCTAAAGATGCAGCTGAGGCCAGTGCAAACAGCATTAATTGAAGACAAGAGACTTTCCATGGGCCAAAGCACTTACAACCCAAACAAATAAGACACTAAAAGAGGTGAGAAAGTTAATAAGTTTCATCAATATTGTCAAGTTCATATTAACTGATGAAGACAGGAAATCAGTAATCTGTGTCTGAATGCACACACAGCCCTCCAGTGGGTGTGTGTTGATGTCCCCTGGCTGCATTAATCCACAGAGTATTGAGTTGATACATCTGAATTCCTGCTCTGTGATAGTACAAGCTCTTGTAACACGCATTATTAATTAAGGAAGTTTCTTGGCTTAACCTGTCTTGTATCAGCAACAGATGAGCAGGCAGAGAATGTACTGATATTGAGCACTAAGAAGAAAAATGGACTAAATTGTTGTCTAAGTTCATGGGATGCACCTTAGTAATTGAACCTTGAGCATGGTACTTGTTAAGTAAAATACATTAGTTTTAAACCACCATTACATTTGCCTTGACAGCTGCACAGAAATAGACCTGACTTGCTAAGCTGCAGTAACTCTTTCTGTTCCAAATAGTTCTTCACCATTTTTTACATAAAGGAGTACAAAAGTACTAAATTAAACACAACGAAAAGCACAGATTTGTTTCTTTCATAGGAACCTCACTCTTTCTTTTCCTTCCTTACCTGTCTATATTTCCCATCCCTTCCAGTCAAGGACACACTGGTCTTTCCCAACAGAGATGACACCTAGCAGTGGTGTGACCAGGACATGGACCCTCTGCCCTGCTGTCCAGTGCCTGAGGCTGCAGGGCAGAAAGTCTGAGTGCTGCTGTTCTGGGGGGAGTCTGAGGTGAAGTGGGCAATAGGTAACACCAGCAGGCAGGAGAAACAAGGCAGATTTGGGACTGAAGCCACAGCCCTGAGCTACGGCAGGACAGACACAGATGGACCAGCAAGCCATGACAGTGGGGCTTGTCCCTGATGGGGCAGTGACACACATGGCCAGGATGCTGATACTGGGTGGGGGTTTGTGTTGCCTGAAGTAAGTTAACCTCTCACAGGGCTTCACTGGCCTACAAGATCTCCTCTCTGCTTTTGCCTTGTGTAAAGTAACACTGGAGATGGGAAACACAAGAGAAAACCCCAAAAGAAGGGAATGTCAAATCCTAAGATCTCTACCTTGGATAGGCAGAGAAAGGAGCTGACTGTGAGGTGCCCTGCATTTCTTAAACTCAGCCAACACATAATCCAAATTCCTATAATCACAACACTTAAATTACATTTAAAGGTCTCTTTCTCTTAAACGATAGCAGAGGTAGTGTTGCTGGGGCTTCTTTCAGCTTTCCACATCAGACCTGTGGTGATGTGGAAAGCTGAAAGAAGCTTAGACTACAAACACACTCAAATTTCAAAAATTAGGAGCACAGAATTAGATTCTTTCTCCAAATCAGAATTGCAAAATGAATGACCTGATTTTCTGAAGTTTTTACACTTAACAGCTCCCACAGATGTCAGCAAAAACTTTAATTCAATGTTCAACTTCAGTGCTTTAGAAATCAGGTCACTTGTTCAAGTACCTAAATTTAGAAGAGTAGCTACTTTTTTTTTTTTTTTTTTTTTAAATACCTTGGTTTAGAGTTCAAAGCAGGTTATTCCTTCAAGTCCTGCAAGAGAACTTTGCAGAAGTTGGTTCAGGATCCAAATTTGGTAGGCAGACTCAAAGTCCATGGGTGCACAGAGCCATGGGTTCAGTCCCCGGCCGTTTGCAGGAGGAATCTCAGCCTGTTGTCCTAGTTATCCTGTAAAAGACCCTGGCAGCTCAACAGCAGCCCCTTCCACAGGTGCTCTTTGTTCACCTTCAGACAGCTTACCAAGACCCTGAATTAATAGTAAATGCATTACAGGGTACAAGAAACTCAGGCAGGTATTGGGAGTGACACCTCGTATATTTAAAAAAAAGCATGAGTATGCAGAAATTATTAATTAAATGGGTTTAATTGTTTATAATTGTATAATGTACACAGCTATAAAAATAAACATTAAGTGGCAGATTTTTCTCTGAGTGCCTTCCTTAGATTTGCCTAAAAGAGATGATTGTTTGGTTTTGTGTATATTTGTGCCTATTTGTGTACTAATTTGCTGCCAGGAAGTAGAGAGATTAACAGAGGAACAACTTTTGCAAATGACAAATCTGGAATCACTAAGCAGAAACCTACTGGGGACATAGTCAGATGGGAACCTTGATATTTTCATGGTGTATCCATTGTGCATGAGATGATCCTTATGAATTTCTTTTAGGGTTCAGTACTTAACTCAGTACTATAGTTCCAGCTATTGAGGGGTGATTATCTGCTCTTTTTCTACAGCTGTCTGATGAAAGACTTCTTGTCTCTCTCCTTTCAGCCTAGCAAAACCATGCAGCATTGTCCCTTCAAAATTAAAACTAAACTTCCCTCTATTTTAACTAAAGAAATTATTTTTGGCAGGCCAAAGAACGTAACACCTGAAAGAACAAAATTACTCCTTTACAATTTCTTCAAAACAAATTTTTCCTGCCCCTCAAAATATAAAACACTTGCCAAAAAAAAAAAAAAGTCAATATTGGGCTCTATATATAGATTTCTATTTACCTAATTTTTTCTTTGCATCAGTCTGCAAAGTTTCTTTCAGCCCAGATGGCCTTCACCTCTAGCTGGAAGACAGGGAGAATCCCTGTTGGAGAGAGTAATAAGCATGACTGGCAATGGGTCAATGGTCTGTTTACTCCCCACTTCTTCCTAAGGTCATCTCCTGTAAGATTTAGTGTGCTCTTTAATGGTCAGCTGAATCCCCATAAATCTGTTGGTTTACTTTCCAGAGTACTCTGCAGACAAATGACATCCTGTGCCAAGTCCATTACGAGCACAGGCATACGTCATACCTGGCTGGCACAGAGAGGGGACAGAGAAACACTGCGGGTGACAGCACAAGGTGACACTTGAGAGCAGCTTCTGCTTTGGGGGATTTTTAATAGGAGCAGCAACAGATGAGTCTCACTCTTACCACATCTGTTCCTAAGGGGTCCATAGCACCACAGTGCAAATTCTGCAGTGTAACTGCAGTTATGCACACAAGAGGCTGGGTTTGAGGAATGGCATTAACCCACTGAGAAGCCCAAGGTGTGTTGTGGCCAGCTGAGCAGTCAGAAAGGCACAACAGCAAAGGACCAGCATACTGTGTGAGGCAGGAAAGAGAGTGACCTGCAGCAGCAGCAGGGAGCTGGCAGCCCCAGTGCTCCAGGCGGGTCTCAGCTGTCAGCTGCTAGACATGCACTTCACTGTGCTCCTCTTTACTGCCTCTCCCCTTCCATTGTCTGGTTTTTTCACTCCTACCCCATGCAAACATTTGACTAGAAACCTGATGGACTTAACAAGTCATAGAGAAAAGGTTTTTTCATCCAGGAAGACAACCAAGCCAAGCATTCAGTTTTTCATACGCAAACAGTCCCCATGGACACTCCTGGATTCCCCACGGTCACTTGCCTCCCAGGAACTGCCAGAGGATGGGAGAAAATTAATTCCTTTCCTGCATTCACCCTTCCATATGTCTGTATTATTTCCATATTATTTAAACTACTTGGATGGGTTTCCAAGTGACTGCAACATAGAGGGGAAGTTCAGGATGCTGACAGCAGGGATGTTGTCATGGTGACAGAGAGGGAGACAGGGTGGTTAGAAACTTCCAGGCAGGTAATTAAAGATGCCCAGAAGCCAGGGACAAGGGTTTGATATTGCCCTGTTACCCTGAGGCAAAATTCAAATGAAGATGAAACCTTCTGCCCCATGCTTGTAATTAATGCTTCCAATCGTGCTCTCAGGCACAGGGATTCAGAGTCCCTGCGTTCAGCTGAGGAAAAGCACTGTTTGTAACAGAACACTGATTCATCATTTTCCTGTGCAGTTTGCTTTCTCTGTTTCTGTAGTGACAGCAAACAACTGACACAAAATTCCTTGCCAGCTGTGGATGACCCTGTAATTTGTGACATCAGGTTTGTTTGGTATCCATTATTCACAATGTAAATTGTCAGTGAGTGTGGTAGGCTGGACACCACCTGCCCACCAAGCTGCACTGTCACCCTGCTCCTCAGCAGGATGGTGGGGGGGAGGAGAAAATAAACTGAGAAAAGGCCAGGGACCAAGACAAAGACCATTCAATAGAGCAAAAGCAAAGACCACACACTAAAGAAAAAGAAAACAGAAAATTTTATCTCCTCTTCCCATCAGTAGGTGATGTCCAGCTCTCTCAGAGGAACAGGGCTTGTAGTGGTTGCTCCAGCAAACAAACTTTGTAAACAGTGAATGCCCAGCCTCTCTTCCTTTCTCTTAACTTCTATTGCTGAGCACGTCTCATACATGGAATATCCCTTAGGTCAGTTTGAGTCAGCTGTCCTGGCTGTGTCCCCTCACACACTGGGTGTGTCTTCCCCACCCTCAGCCTGCTGGTGAGGGAGGGAATGTTGCAGGGACAGCACTGGTGCTGTGGGACCAGTGTTCAGCCAGCATGCTGGAGTGTTACCAGCGACTCTCCAGCTCCAGATATAAAGCACTAAAGCACAGCACTGTGAGGGCTGCTGTGGGGAAAACTGATTCCATCCCAGCCAGACCCAATACAATGAGTCAAAATATTCTGAAAATAAGATCTGTCTGACTCATTATAGTGTGAATGATGATATGATTAAAAAAAAATAATAATTACCTACTTTCTAGGAGAAACAAGAGAGTCCAAGCCTTGTGCCTTTGGACTGCAGATATATATGGTTCAGCAGAAAAATAAAATTTCAACTTGCTTCTCTCTGTGTTAGTAAGCATACAATTATGCACAGTTAATTTATTTGCATTCATTATGTCCACATGGATACTTAAGTACCCCTGAGACACGTGTGCTGCTACAGGCAGGGCCCTTTATGCCACGTGATTTGGTGACTCTGCAGTTTTATCCCTTGTTGCAAAACATGTTCTGGGTACTCAGCTTTCCTCGTGCACAAAGGTGGCTCTAGCAAAGCCTTTGTGGTGCAAGGAAGAGCCTGAGGATGTGAGCAGAATGCCAACTGCAGCAGTCATGATTCCTGCACTAACAAGTGCTCTGAAACAACAGGACACAGACCTCAGCAACACAATTTATCTCAAAGGGCTGCTAACTCCAAAGCTGTGAAAGTAGGAAGTGATCAGCAAAAAGTGTGGAAACATCACAAAATAATACAGCAATTGTAACAGAAGATTGTTTGCCCAGTTTTGAATCTGAATCTCCATTTAAACGCATTTGAAGCTCCTGCAGAATTGCTCACATTCTCAGCAGTGAGGTAGAATCTAGGCATCTTGGCACAAATTTTTGATGTGTTTGGCTTTGTTGTAGGACGTCTTTCACCTACAAAGAGATGCAATTATACATGCAGAAATCTAAGTGCATGACTTTTTTATTATACGTTTGTAGGAAATGTTATTGTAGCCAATGCAATATATCTCATTAACAGAACTTGGAAAACGTGACATGACTGATATGTATGTAACCTGTTTACACTGAAAGTCTTTTTATCCACTGCATGTTGTCAATATTTTATGCTATCTGCACACTAAAAATCTGAAACTAAAGAATTATTGTGAATTTTGTAAGAAACAAAAGAAAAAACCAAAACCCAAACAAATGAAAAAAATATACCCAGCAGAGACAGCATGGTCTTGTTTTTGCTTTGCTGAAAAATGTTGAGGAATCAGAGCATATCAGTAGTATTTTAAAACACTGAAAACTTGGACTTTTAAAGAAGATGTACAAACAACCTCAACTCTGCCCTTGATTACTGACATATGGAAAGTCTTTCTTCCATCAGCTGATTACAGCCTCCTTCCCTTGCAGCAAGTTAGAGGCCATTGATTCAGCTCAACACCTGGCAACCTGCCTTGCTTCTGGAGCTAAATGTCTGTGTCAGAGATTTTCAGGGGAAGACAACAGTGGCAGATCCTTCAATAGCAGCTGCTTCATTTAATGAAGGGAAAGAGTCTTATTGCTGGAGTCATTTGTTGCCATAGCTGCCCATGTTAAAGCCAGAGAAACCATTAGAGCATCTTTCTACCAGACACCAAAGATTTTCATTCAATTACACCCATTCTGAGTGCAATAATTTGAGTTCAGCAAAAGCATATCTCCCCAAAGCTATCCACATTCAATTTGAATGTGCATGCTATTTTTCATTTCAGCTTCTGAGGTTTTGATTTTTAGCTACTGGTTCTTCATCTTCTTATTGTTGGATATTTTTTAAACCAGGGGAAGATTTAGACATTCTGATCAAGTCCCTTCTTGCTATTCCATTTGATAAACTGACTGTTGTGAACATATGTCAAGCAGAGAACATCCCACCTTTCATTCCTGCTCTACAATTTTTGATTCATAAGCTGGCTCTCATCTTGACATAAACAATCAAAAATACTTTCTGCCCTCCCTTTAAAGGTCTATAATACCCTTTTATGCATCAGAGTAAGGAGTATAAGTATGCACCCCTGAGGAATAAAAATCTCTCCCTCTCTCTCAATCATTCTTTCTCTCTCCCCACCAAGGAAGTCAGCAGCTTTGCTTGTTTTAAAGATGGGCAAACAGAAGCACAGAAAGGACAAAGCCTTACTCTGTATTATGTATCAGACAAGGGCAGACCCCTGCAGCCTAAATCTCCTGGCTAAATCCAGCAATGCATTTATAACACCAGTGCTGTTATCCCTTGCTGCTGGTTGTCTTCCCTACACAAACACACTCTCACATTTCACAGTTTCACTGTGTTACCATGTATCAAAGATGTCTATTACCGACATTTTTTAGGAGATTCCTATTTGTTTTCCTACGAGGCACTTGCGGATTCACTGCAAATCTACAAAGTTCAATTTTTATCCTTTGGTTTCTTAGCAGACAGAGAAGAAAACAATGCAGGCAGGAACCGAAACTATTATTACTTATAGTTTTGATTTAAGGTTAATAGTTTTGCTTACGGTGCATGCCAAACAAAAGCAAAACAGAAACAACTGACTATACCAGAAAAAATACAATAATTTGGACATGAAACACAAAGAGTGAGCCCTGTGTTCTGAGCACACTGCTCTCCCAGACTAACAGAAAGGTAATTTCCTACCAACAAGGTATTGATCTCCACATTGCACACACAAGCATTTCCTGGAAGTGTCAGATGGTGGATTTATAACGTCTGCAAGGATTAGGAGCACAGATGTGCATTTACTGAATTGTTTCAATACTGCACATACCTGTCAATCTCATGGTTTATTTCAAATAAGAAACCTATATTTAATAAATTTAGTGACTCAATTACTGTGAAGCCTCAATGTACACATGAAATAGGAAGTCAACTAGCTTTTTTTCAAGCCAAGCTAAACTGATCCATGCCACAGCTGTAACTCAACACACATCAGAGCACACATCAAACTGCACCCTTGCTGTTCCAGAAGAAAAAAAATATTATGTCAAATCAACACATTCTACAGTAGTAGACAGTCACAAGAAAGACTCAGCAACTATTTTCTTGTTTACTAACATTGTGATTTACAGAGAATAAAATGTCCAATTCCCTACAAGACATGACGTGAATCTGTTGGAATGATTTGACCTAATAGTGTTAGAGCATCCATAGCTTTGATAAGCCATTCATAATTTACCATCTACAAGTGGAATCTTCCTACCTACCAGTGTTCTCAGATGGATCCCATTAAATCCCATTTCACAGTGGTCATGGATTTCTTCTGACACACTTGATTATAAAGGCAGGACTTGTTTTCAAACTTTAGATCATAATTTGACTACTGATGCCCACATAAGTGTCAAACAGTAGCAGTAAAGATAGGATGTCTTCAGTCCCTGATTGAAATACAGCATCCAGGACAACCAAAAGAAGAGGGAAGGCTTGGTTTGTCCTGCAATAGACCTATTGCCTCCCCAATTGATGGAGGGATTCAGATGAGATTCCCTGAGGAATCTAAAAGTGTGCCAAACCATTCTACTCTGGACACAATACTTTCTTAAATGCTTCTAGCCCAGGGACTGAATTTAGTGTTCAAAGTGATAACAAGGCACATGAAAATCAATTCCTTGTCACAGCAGAGTGATGTGCTTTGTGTATGTTCACTACTCAAAACTTATCTAGGAACTCAATTAGACCTTTAATGTTCTGCTTTCTTCACTGCTTTATTTGCAGGTTAAGAAACTGTAATCATTCACAGGGAAATCTTGGATCCTCCATAACCAAATTTTATTATGGAGACAGGCTAGCATTGATAGGATTATGAGATTATTGGGATGCCCTCTGCTGTTTTCAAATGCCAGTGTCATTCTCCTCCTCTCTTCTGCCACTGTTGGCAGCAATCACATGCAGAGGCTCTTCCGACAGTGCAAGGTGGTCATTCCATTTCAGATTCCAGGCTGGACTTAGAACAAGATCAAAGTTGTGTGTGCATGCACAGAGCTGCACAGCTATGGGGGGGGCACATTCCTATATGCTCCTGCCTGTCCACCTGCCCACCTCCCTGTGACTGTATAAGAAAGTTTCAGAAAGGTTTAAAGAACTGTTTTCCCTTCTGTACTCTTGGTTCTTTCTACTGATTTCTGCAAGAATCCTTGATCCAATTCCCCTACTTCTTCCACTGGGTTATGCCTTATGATAGAGAAGTACAACTTTCTCAGCTTGCTGGTCCTTGGTGAAGAACAAGAGTTGGTGCTTTTGCAGGTTTCCATCACTAGGGGAGAATGAACAGGGAACCCCTCCTGCCCCAGTCACAGGGAGTAGACATAAACCATCCTGTGTATTTTTCACCCACAGAAATCAATTCTCTGATCACTTTTGTGCTTGTCAGGTTTTAGTTTAGCTGGTATGAACAGGGAAGAAATCTGAATTGCAGGATTCCTATTGGCAAGGTAATTATCATCAGACTTCCTTTGTCTCCAAGAGTCTCAGTTGTCTACTGGGTCTCTCCTAAGTCTCTGTCTACTCAGTTTCTCAGGCATCTTTTGATTTTTGCAATGTTCTTAATTCAGAACTAGCAATTCCACAGGTGTTTCAATATAAAACTGATTAACAAAATGTTTTGCAGATACACACCTTCCAGAGTACTGCTACCAGGTTTGACTATAAAAAGAAGTTTGATAAACCTTTAGCTTTGTTTCAGTAGTTGCTTTACATCAATTTAAAGTCCACTAAATGCTAAAACCACTTCCAAGAATGTACACCATGAATTGATGTAGATTTACTACTTTGATTTTCCTTGCTATCTGTCAAATTATAGACTTTCATTCCATATATATTGCCAGACAACAGTCACTAAATATAAAAAAAATATTTCAGAGCTGACATTGGTACCTCCAAAAGTCAAATAAATCTAAATACAAGTACATTAAAAAAAACAGAAGTGAAGGAGCTTTGATTAAACTCAGAAAGGATCTAAGCATATTCAGGAATCATTGGTAAATGATATTATTTGCATTTATAAAACACATTCAGAATGCAACAGCAGGAGGATAACAGAAGTCTGAAATAACCACTGTAGATAAAGTAATTGTACCTGGTAGCACTCCAGATCTGGAGTACCCACTCCCAGGAGCAGCTGAATGGTATCAGTTGTTAGTAGTCATTTTCATTTGTTTTAAATTCCCTGAGGGTAACTGGACTCAAATTTAGGAGCTCAATTTACTTTTGAAAAAAAGACTGTGGATAACTGTTAGAAGTACAATCTCCTTAATATTAGTTCTGATGCAAGAAAAATATGGGAATTTTTAAATGCACCAAAAGTACTGCATTTTTGTGTGACTTACTACCCTCAGAGTGAGAGACAATGAAAAATAGATTTAATGCTCTCTTGTATATTTTAGAACGATTTTGTTAAGTAACTTTATGCCAGTAAAAATGTATTGTGTGCTCTTTATTGTATTTCCCTGTCCTTTTTAAATTTGGAATACAATTTCAATTGATCTTGCTCTAATACATTTTTAAATCAAAAATAGCATAAAGGATCAGAACAATTAACAGGTAGCTTACTTGGAAATCAATACACTAGAAAAAATGCATATTATTCTTTCTATCAAACATGAAAAATCTATCAGTTCCTCTAGCTCACTTATGTGCCACAAGAAACAACAATAGACTCTTGGAGTCTGTCAAATCTTAGATTAATAATAAATGAGCACCAAATGATAAACAGAACCTTTCACTGTTCTATTGCTGAAGATTACTGCAGGGTAAATACTAACAGGAAACTGAGCAATGTTAAACATACAGCTTGATGGATACATTATTTACAACCTGAAAATAAATCCAAAATTCACACAAAACTGAATGGAGTATGTTATGAACTAAAGGGCAAAAGTTAAAAAAGAATCATGTGCTTTGAAACACAAATTATATGGAAAATATTTTTAAAGTAACTAATTTTCAACATTTAGTTGCAGAAATGTCCAGGGAATTCGGAATTCTCTTAGGCTGCACAACAAAAGCTTTTGATTTGTTGATGCTGCTGAGGTAGAGCTCTGTGATAATTGGGAAGAGAAATTCCATTTGGAAGGGTAGAGGACCTAAAATTTCAGCAGAATTTTGGTGGAGAGAATGAAATTACCCAAATCAGAATATGTTCAGAAGAGAGTCCTTGCTATAGTCATCCTTACAGAGTGACAGACCCCATTAGAATTTCTCTTTTAGAAATTGAAGACAAGAAAATATCTTCTGACACCACATTTTAATATAGCCAGCTGGAGGATCATGCATTTAGGAATCTTACCTCAAGGATTCATGAAAGCAGTAACAATGAGGAGCACCTCAGATTCCCAATACAAAGTCAGACCAGCCTTCATCCTGTCATAAACAGGAAAGCAAGCAGAAATAGATGTTTAGAAATAAGTATTTGAGGGAATTTCTCCTTTGTTTAGCACATAAGTGAAACTACTAGTAATCTAATAGTGGTAACCCCTTGTACTGTCAAAAGTCTGTTGAAAATCTGCCTCATCCTGAAAGTAGCTGAGTAGCACTGAGTTGCCTGTTTCTTATATATAAATCAAATTTTTATAAAAAAAACAGTTAGGAAACACAGATCAAGGACATACCATGTTTAAAAAATAACTATGAATGCCTAAATTTCTTTGCCCAGTGCATCAACATTTTTCTGGGCAATGACTATGTGATTCTAACTAGGAACTGCTCTGCTCACAGGGATTTTGAGTCCTCACCCACCACGCTGGTTGCACCCTATAGTGCTTAGGGTAGGTTGCTATCCAATCTGTCCCCCATCCAAGGAGATGAGACTGCTGTGGAGGCATCTCATTAAACACAATGTCACTTTAGTCACTCTCTCTCTCTCTCTCTGGGACCATCTTAATGCTCTGATTTGCTGTGAGGAGGTTACCTATGTTTGTTGATGCCAGAGAGGGACCCCACTGTAAATAGTGTTAATGCAAAATGCCTATTCAGGAACAGATCACAGCTTGGGAAGAATTGGAAATGTACTCCTGTATTTGCAGCAATGGTGGGCAGAAGATTGTATAAAATGCCAGGAGGATTGCATTCAGATTCCTGGACAGTTTCTGCTACTGGAACTTGCATTTAAGGTTCTTCCTTAGAGGAAGAAGGGGAGGCAGCAGGGTAAGGTCTGTTAGTGATGGATGCAAGATAAGCAAATAATCATCATTCCACCAAAGACTAGACTTGGAAATGAGGAAGCATTCATTAATCTACTCCTAACTCAGATGTTCCTTCTTAACACCTGTCCTGAATATACAAATAAAGTCCTTCCCCCATCCAGGACAAATGTTTTGAGTTGGACAGGACCTTCAAGACCATTTAATTCCAACCCCCTGCTATGGGTAGGGACATCCTCCACTAGACCAGGTTGCTTAGAGGCTCAAGGAAAGGAAAGGTCCTGGGAAAAGGAGTCACCTCTCTGAGCGTCATAGGCAAAATCCTAGTTCTATAGAACAGGATTTTCTTGGATTTCCACATAAGAAAAGTCTTGTTACTCTATTCCAGAGTCCTCACAATGTTACATTGTCATTTTCTACTATAAAGATGATAAAAACCCCATCTAAATGACCTCTGGAAAATAAATATATTAATAACAACAACTCATCTTCCCTGCAAGAGCCAGACTTAATTCCAATGTAAGGGACAATGATAAAGTTTGATTTCCTAATAGCCCAGAGACCCAAATAGGATGAGCACCAAATAGGGATGTATATCTTCAGGACTATGTGTTCACCACATTAAAAAAATTTCTGTGAGTAAAGTTCAAAAGTAAAGAACAGGTAGCCCTTTCCTGATTGTTTTGCTGCCAAAATCTCAGACCATTTTATGACCAAAAATAATGATGCATGTATCATTCATTCTAATATCATTCCTTTCTCAAATACAAACATTAACAATCATAACAAGTTCCCACAAAATTATTTTTTCAGTATAGAGAAAAGGCAGAGAGAAGATATCACTAATCCATCATTATCATTCATATTCCTTGCACAGTCAGCACTGTGCTTTCAGCCTTTACAGTCAGCCATTCTCCCAAGGTTTCTACCATTTTCCCACTCTTTTTCTGCCTGGTCCTTGTGTTGCCATTTACTTCTGGACTATTGTTGCATTACCTGTCTGTACAGAATAAGTTATCAAACTCAACATGCCTAAAACCATACAGAAAAAGGAGCACCAGGGGGTTCTTACCATTCCCCTCTGGCAGGAATTTCAAGCTTTGCTTTTTTCAAGCCCTCATCTTCTTAGCCCAGGGGCCACTGAAGGATGCAAAACAGCCAACAGAACACCACAAAATATATGTGAATTTTCAAATCAGCTTGTTAAAAGGTAAGAACTAAAAATCTCAAGTGCTTCTCTGCTTGATCACTTTGTACCTTTTTTACTGCTGCACGGGACTTAGGAAAGCAGATAGAACAAAGGAATGAATCAAAGCTTAAAATCACCATATTTTGGGATTTAATTTTTCTTCTTCATGTAAAGATGGTGTATATTAGGAGGCAGTGACATAATTAGTGAAAATCATACCAATTATATCAAGTTTCCATTAGTCCTCTACTGCACATTCCCTTCTACCATCCCTATTATGTGCTTATTTCTATAATTCCAGGAAAGAGAATATACTAGATTCTCCAGCATGAAAAGCTGTGAAACTAATGGATTTACATGCAATGGTAAGTGTTCCTCAGCACCCAACCAAAAAAAAAAAAAAAAAAAAAAAAAAAAAAAAAAAAAAAAAGAGAGAGAAAAGGCCTAAACTCTGTCATCAAGGGTGTTGCCTCCACATTGTTTCACCCTTCCAAGCCTCAGGGCCCCTCCTCCACTTTCTATCATAGTTTTCAAGAGCAGTCTCCTCTCAGGGTGACTATTATGGACTTCACCAGCAAGAATTCACAGTCTTCTAAAGAATTACTGCAGCAAAACCTTTTGTGTGAAATGCCCAAATGCCTTGCAAATTTCTATTCACTAAATTCCACTGCAGTCAGTGATATTATATTACTGAGAAACAGGCAGGTTGAAATAAGGAGAAGGTAAGTGACCTTCCTAAAGTTGTAGTAGAAGCCAGAGGTATATTTTAAACATCCTTGCTGTTCTCTGATAAGAGCAGTACATTTTCTTAGCCCACCTGCAATTTTGCAAGATTGTTCATGGTTCAATGAACATCCAGATTACCAGAGTACTAAATAAAAAAATGGCCCTGAGATACTCTTTAAATCTATCATGGCAAACTTGTTCAGACTAACACCAGTCCAGTCATAAAAAAATTGCTCATGACAGCCTGGTACTAGTAGAAAGACTGAAATTCAGTGCCAGTTACCATTTGGCAGAGGCCTTTAGTTCCATGCTGTAATTTCCTGCATTTGCAGAAAGAAAGAGTAAAAACCATCACTCCTTCTCTATATTCTTAAGATCAGCACACTTGCAAACGGGAAAAAAAAAACCAGAAACCACAGCAAATGCCATGTGTTTTATAAACCTCAAAAGCTTTTTTTCTACATGTTTTCTGCACACCCAGGCACTCACTAAACCTGGCCCATCAGGAAGAATTCACTTAGGAGACTGTCTTGTTGATTTCTATCAGGAACCAAGGAAAGCAATTTTCCAGAGAAAATGCGTGAAAAACCCCACACATTTCTTACCAATATTTCACTGAGGACAGAGCTGCAGAAAGAGAAACCATGGGAGTCATCCCCTCATACTTACCACCCACCCAAGAAAGTGGCAGTCTCAGCATAATCAGATCACCAGACTGCTCTGCAGTGTGGCCAGCCTTTGTTTCCTTTATGTGCTTCCTTTATTCCTTATCTGTGCTGAAAATCAAAGCTTAATGGCTGACACCCATTTTTAATGAATCAGTGTGACAGACAGAAGGGACACGATCATTACTGCCATCCCAATATATGCAAACATTGCTTTTGTTCAACTGCCCTTTCCACGCCACTTGATCAAATTGGACATGTTTCTTGTGGATCATACGCCCAACCAATTTATAAACATCAGCTGTTTCAGACCAAGAGGTTTTCTTAGCATTGTGCATAGCCCTTTACTCCCCTCCAGTAATAATGATGTCTGCTCTCTTTAAATAAATAATAAATAAATAGAAACAGAGTGAACTGAGTCTAGTGAGAGTTTTAGAGATGCTAAAGCTTGTTTCTGCCTTTGTTCTACTTCTGTAAATTATTATGCTGCAGCTACAAGGAGAACATAAGCCATTATGACCTGCAGCGTTTCTCCAGGGATACAGTACAAAAGTGGTCTATCAGAAATGCAATCAATTCCAGAGATGACTGCTTCCTGCACGCTTCCAAGCTGCTGCTTTATGAAACAGCTCCCCATAAAAGGAGCAGGAAATGCATGACATCGTTTAGCAACCAGTCATTAGAACTTAATGGAGGAGGATTAAAATAAAAAAATGCCATGCTTACAGACCTTTCCATACATTACCACAGCCTTTGAGAGGAGGGCATATTGGTGACATATTGGTAGAGCCTTAACTCTTTCCTCTACCTTCAGAGACTGAAATATCCCACAATCCAATAATAATCTTATTAGAAGGATAAGTCAAACAAAAATCAAACCTCTGAATGAAAGTGGAGTCAAAGATTAGATTTCTCCTATTTACCTAAAAACCCCTGAAATGGAAACGTGTTCCCTAATTTTAATTTCTCTGACCTGTCTTTCCTCAGGTGCTGTACCATGGCATTTCTTGTTTTAGCAGTTGTCTCATTTCTAGTTGCCTACATAAAAGTGCATGTGCACTCCCTCTTGCATATGCTTAAGGTACAGTGAGAACAAACCAAATAACTTCTGAATTTATGTTCTTACTGATTTATTGTGAAGACATTTTTTATACTGAAAACACCTGGTGCACAGTATCATGTGCATTGATAATAATTCTGGCATGGCTTTTTTCTAGAGCAAAGCAAGTATTTACAGCTACAGCAGAATGCTGGTGATGAAGTCATTCTTATCACAATCAAAAGATAACTTGAACAGTAGGAATATCTGCATCTCTTGAGGTTCAGCTGTCTCTAAATCACCCCCAGAAGGTTCTATGAATCTTTCTCCCCTCTGCAAGTCTTAAAACTGACAACTGCATGGTGCTGATAACCAATATCTTATAAATGCTTTTCCCACTATACGTTAAATTAAGTCGCTAAAAATAAGCTACAGATCATCTAGCTTTAAAAAGCATATTACGTATCTCTTAATGATTACATATCTCTTAAATGACAAGTCTTTTCACTGTACTAAGCCAGAAGCCAGAGTAGGAAGGTATGTTCTTTTTTGGCAGCTTTTCTGTCTCTCACACCACACAAGCACTTGGGAGTCAGAGCCCTGCCCAGCATGACAGAGCTACGTGGTCACACCTTGCCATCCCATAGCCTGAGGTTGTTGCCAGCAAAGTGCAGTTACAGGAATTTGAGGTACTCAACTGGTAGGAAACAGCATCTTACAGTCCTGTGAGAAGTGTTGACTCACAAGGTTTGTCTGACTCGCATTAAATATTTACTGTTATTGGCTACTTTAATCGTTCAGCTGTAATAAAAAGTATTCCCTGCAGCCACGCCACCCCAGGCTGAGATCCAGCCATGCTCCCCACCCAAGGTTATGTCAGCAAGCCAGCAAATGCTGTCTCCTGCCATCTCCAAAGCAGTGTGGCAAGGACAGCTGTCTACACTGGGAACAGCTGCCACTCCATGACCAGCACCTCATCCAGAAGGAGCAGTTGGGAAAAGGTGTAGCTGAAAGCATCTCACGCTGTGGGAAACTAAAAAAGCATTCCGGCCATTTCTGACTATCATAGCAAGGAAGATGCCTTCTCCCAAAGCACAAAACTTTATTTCATCACTTTTAAACCAACTGATCTTCATTTAACTCAGAGTTTGACAATCCTCTCGTGGTTTTGGCACATACACAGCATCACCTGACTATACCACCTCTCCAAGGACAATGTTTCAAATCTCCTACTATTGCAATCAGACATTTCATTCCTCATGTCACAAATGTCAAGTATAATGTTGCTGTTTATTGCTAGAAATCATCATGTTCAACCCAAAGCTAGATTTATTTCATTACTATACAAAAGCATTCATATATATATGAGAAAAACACACTATTCTTCATGCCAAAAAATGACATAAACACCAAGACTAAGAAACTTCAGATGCCCCTCAGCTCTCTTCCTTTATTCCAACTGCACATTTAACCCACCTAGCTTTTTTTTAGAGCTGTGAAATTATGCAATGTTGCAACAATAAAGCTTAATTCAAAATGAACATAAAGTATCAATAGGAAACTCTGTCTGCTTTAAATTATTATCCTCTTATATTGCAGTGGTTTAGAGTTCAGGTAGCCTGTGATTTTGAAAATCATATAAATGACTAATTTAAAACTTCCTTAGAAAAACACACTTTAATTTAGTATGCACAGGTTTTTGAGAAGCATTTCTAGTGTGGGAATCACCAGCACCAGCCACAAAGGTAAAATTCAGATCTGTCTATTCCAAGCTCATTTTCACAGCACTTCTTATATGTAATAACTTTTTTAAAAAAATGCATATAGAAACAAAATATAATACAAGAAAGAACATAACGCTGCCTCAGAGCAAGAGCTAACTATGTTGTGCTTTCAGCCACGGTCATGAGGGGAGATGTAGGGAAGAGAAAGAAAAGGGAACATAGGGGATCTACCTACTTGCAGCCAGAGATTTTCCAGTTCTGGCACAACTGGTAACCCAGTTAGTAAATTTCAACATATCTCTCTCCCAAGCGTTTGTCCAGTCTGCTTTCACTATGTGAAACATCCTTTAACAAGGAGCTCCACAGGTTCACTGCATGCCACACAAAGAACCATATCCTTTCTTTTGTTTGAAACCTGACTCAAATTAATGCAATTAACTTAAATCTATGGGATCTGCTTCTGAAAAATACAATGACCAGTTAATTGAACTCTAGCATTCCTCACCATGCCACTCAGAATTGTGTGGACCTCTCCCATACTTCCAAATTATTTATGTTTCAGGTTGAAGCATTCACCTCAGCTATTCACATTGTACAGTAGGTAATAGAAGTGCATTTGTAAAACAAAATCATTGATGTAGAGTCTCCAGGACCCTGAGCAGGCTTTTTTCTTCCAATTAGTATAAAAATGGTCCTGCAGATTGTATAGTCATTAGCAGTTGGATTACACTGGGCTTGTTCCAGAATTGCACTAGGCATGTTCCAGCATAGGCTGATTTTGTTTCCAAATGGAATTCAGTTCAAGTGCTCCAAGACTGTCCTCTGTTACAGCCAAAGTGCAGTAAGTGAGGATGATTTGAAGATATATTTCAAAACCATGTGCCTGATCTGGACTAAAACTGGCAGATTTACCTTGATTTTCCTTACACAGAAGTTGCTCCATAACTGTGAATTTTCCTTGTCACTATGCACTGAACCTTTTCCCGTTTAAGGAGATACTTTCTGAAGGTGGGAGGAGCAGAATTGCACACAGCCATGAAAGTGTGGGAAATCCATTAATGTATTTGCTTTCATAATGATGTCTTCTGTTTTCTCCTTTATTTCTTTCTCTATATTTATATTTGTTTTCTATTCATACTGCTGCTGAACACTAAGCTGATAATATCATGGTCTTCAAGGTCTCATTCCTGAGTTGTAATGGTCTCTCAAAACACAACATTTTACATGTTAAGTCAAAATTGCTTTCCCCTGTATGCATTACCATACATTTACCCATGTATCTCATTTTCACACACATGTGAAATCTAAGAATTGATTGAAACATCTCACAGAGCACAAAAGTCAATTAATCAGCCAGTTATGACCCACAATGTTCTTTTGAGGTATGTAAGCATTATTATGTCCATTTAAATGCTGTTATATCAATTTTTCAAGAGCTAAACCCATTGGGAAAAGCAAACTCAAAAAAGGGAGGAGCTTTTTATCACTGGAGCAATGAATTCCCCCAAAATTTCTCCTACTTTTAGTAGATTAAAAACTTGCCACAATTAGAAAGGAACCCTGGAAAACCCTTCAGACAGAACTACTTTCAGCACAGATCCTCCAGTTAATATGCAATTTGGGACCACCAGTATCACCTAAATAACACATTATAACCTTGGGCTCTCATGTCAGAAAAGAGCATCCAAAAGTTAATTATGCTTTTGAATTGCCTGGATGTTCCTCACCACTTGCCAGGAGCAACCTTAGGAAGGACACTCAGGTGCTCCAGACAGCAGCATTCTCTGGTAATAGTAACTCAAGTTCAAATGAGCACAGCCTAGCTCCCTCTTTTTCATCAGGGATATTAAAGGTTTCTAAATTTAATACAAAGCTGCTGAATTTTAAGGATTTTAATGCATAACCCCAGATGATAGGCTCTTGGAAGAATTCTTGAAAACAGAAAACATATAAAAAGAGACATTTCAGCTCAGATCTAAATTCTGGCAGGACATAACAGACATCTTAGTCAGCCAATACATCAGACTTTTTATGGGAATAGCTTAACTAAAAAAAACCCTCACATTTTAATTTCAGATTTTCAATTACTTGGTCCAAAAACTTTGCATTGTAGCTTTTTTTTTCTCTCTTAGGGAAAGATGAGATATATGAATATTCCAGAATTAGAACAGAGAAGAAAGATATTAATCTGGAAATCATGAGATTAGATATAATTAATGCATTCTATAATATAAAATATATTTATTGTATAATTTAAATATATTTAATATATTTATATTTAATATATATGCATCTTATTGATGTCTTCTGGCTTTATAGTATAGTTGGCATTCCCTCAGGTTGCATATTCTTCATAAAAATGAAACCTGGAGAGCTTTTTGAAAATGAAAGCTTAAGTTCCTAAACTCTGATCTAAGTCTTGTAAAGCAGGCAAATGCCCTCATGCTTGGCTTTTCCAAGGGAAAAGACTTTTTACCCTGTGTGATGAAAGCTGATCCAGTGCAGTGTGCATGACAAACTTTAAGGTGTGCAGGTCTAAAGCACTGTGGTTTTAGTGTGTGTGTGTGTATTTGAGCTTCCTTCCCTCTGTCCCAGTCAAGAGTCTTTGCTCTTCAGCTGAAAGGCTTGTACCTTCCTCTGTAAATAAAAAGACCCCACACAAAACAAGATTGAACAATCCCTTGGATTGCACAAGGCAGAAACCCTTTGGGCATCAGTGAAATTCTTGAAGGAACTGAATTACAGGGGAAATCAAAGCAATATCTCATTGCCTGCTGAGCTACTCCTGCCCAGTCCCCTCCAACCTGAGCTCCAGCAGGAGGGGGGCTGAGCCCCCAGCCAAGATCTGTTCAAGTGCTTTGCCCTGTGAGCCCTGCAGGTACAGCACTGAGAGCTGCCAGTGCAGATGAAGTCACAGCAGGATAAAGAGAGCTAAGCCAGCACAGACTATATCTGCAACCACACCAAAATGGGCTAGACACTGTAAAGGCACCTTTGTGTGAGATTCAGAAGTCGTCCTCATCAGTAAAACAATGTCAATTCAACTATTGTATCCTAAGTCTGCTAAGGTTATGTCCTCCAAAAATGTGCAAGAAAGTTCTGAAGGTTCAAGTCTGCATCCATACCTGAAGGCTTTTCTTTGAAGGAGTAGTTGTGGGGATTTCCTTAGAGAAGGATCTTCTCCAGAAACTTTGTCTTGTACAATGATTTCTTGATCTGGAGAAGTGTGTTTCAATATGAATCTCTCTTTTTTACTAAGGAAATGTGATTAATGTGATGCTAAGACACCATTAATTCAGCATGGCTTCTCGTCTATATATTTTCTTTTTCCAGTCTGTTGATTGAAGATATTTTTTAACCTTAACTTTTAGATTAAAGTAGTGGTTAAAACAATTGAAATGAAAATATATTGGCTATTTTTATAGTCTGTAGGGATAATATAATCCATTTAGCCTTTCATAAAACCACATACAGAGCATAATAATTTTAGAAAGTCTAATAATTAACAATTATGTCCGTGACTGTACCTAATACCCACAACTACAATATATACCACAGTATATCCAGGCATATAATACCTGGATGAACTCCAGAGAATATACAGGAAAAACACACACAGTAGAGCCAGTATATGATGGAGAATCCTTTTAAAAGGTCAATGGCATGGAACTAAACCTGTTAAAGGAGGTTTTACTATACTCCATAAGCGTGCTTTGAAGAAGTTTCCATTATATTCAATTACTATTGATTCATTAGGTACATGAACCATACAGCTCTAATTAAAAACCTTTTTCTTTCCCTCTTTAAAACCAGTAGGGAACCTTAAATAGATTTACTCTGAACATTAAAAAAAAAAAAAGTGATAAAAACATTAATTGGAAAAATGTTAACCCAAATTTCCTGGCCTTCTTTGCTTTGATGTTTAAGTACCCATGGTCTCCCTGGCTTTCTGAGGTGAGGCAGCAGATGATGCACTTTCCAAAGCTCTTAGGTTGCTTGTCTTCAGCATGAGCACACCTTGGCATGCCCCACAGGCAGGCCTGCTTGCTCACACACTCTGTCCACTCTTGTCTCTAGCAGGACAAGGTCCCAGTGCTGGGAACCCCAGACAGAAGAGAGGAAAGCAGAAAGGAAGAATGGCTTTATTTGACTAACCAGGCTTCTGACACACTGACTCAGAAAGCCTTTCTCAGGGCAGGGGAAGGGCTGGGGATGGGAAGGGGGATTCTGCTCCCAGGTTATATACCAAAAGCTAGGGTTTTGTAAAATGGGCTACAATCTGCTGGATTTTGCTGAGCTTTCATCATTCTGTGGATGAAGTCCAGCCTTTACTGGGGACCCAGTGGCCAGACTGTGCAAACCCCAAGAGCCTTTCCTTGCAGAAGGTTCTTTATCCTCTGGCCCCGTCCCAGAGTATTTAAGGATTTAGATAGTCCTCCAGATGTTACAGTATCAGTAAAGGCTTTGCCAGCTGGCCTGAAACAAAAATACTCCAAACCTACCCTGGGAGAGTGAAATGTGCCTCTCTCTAGGTAGCTTGCTACTTCATGCTTAAAAGCCTGTCACCTCTGCTACTTAGGCTTTGATATCCACTCATAGAAATAATAAATAGTCAGAAGCACTTAAAATACCTCTGATTATACCTTCTGATTGCCTTGCAATTAATAGCTAATCTGAGACAGTGCAAGTTACCTCATGCTTCCAATGCCTCCCCATGTATTAGTGAGTGGCTAGACTTCCTGAGGACAAAAAACATCCAAAGCATTGCCAGTGCACCCAGGCCTTTATTTCTAATATTATGCAGCTACCAGATGGGTTTGGGCCCCACCTGTGGTAATCCACCAGGCCAGATTGAAGCCATAGGGCTGCCCAATTTTAACAGACTTCTACAACCTCCCTGCTGTTGCACTTCTTGCTGAAATGGAGGCAGGTTCAGGCTGGATCAGGGCAGGCACAGCCCATATGCCCCATCCAACCCAGAGTGACTGGCAGCTGGTAAAACATCAGTCCCTGCCCCAGTTATGCTGCACTAGGGCCAGGCTCCAGGTCCCACAGCCTTGCCCAGCCAAAGAAATAGATTTTTGAAAGAACTGTTGGTATTCAATAGCAACAGGAATTTTGTTTACTTACTCAATATATTTTTATGGAACAGAAAATTCCTCTCCTGATCTCCTTTAATCAACCTTCAAAGTCTTACAGTGTGTATATGACAAATTTCTGTGATCAGCTGATTTTTCCATTAGGATTTCCTAGACTCGGTTGATTTTAGATAACCATTTCCAAAACAGATCTTCTGCTCTGCTTCCTCTGTTTGAAATTTCCCCCTCCAGCGTGATGGAAACAAGTCCACAAGTAAGGACAAGTATTTTTTTATGCCTGCTACATCCAGTGCTGTAACTGTGAGAGGCTGCAGCTTCATCAAATTCCTCCCATAGCAGCTACTTCTGCTCAGCCTGCAGCAGGGATCCAGACCAACCTGCAGGTACTTTCACACATGAATAAACTTCCACCAGAGGCTGCTGCTTTAATGAACTCTACATGCAATTCAGAGAAATTCTGGTCTACCATCATTTTTATCCACTTAAATATGTTTTAGCCTGTCAAGTGAACAGAAAGAGGAAGCCATTACTTTTGTAAATGTAACAAGAAAAGTGTCAGTTCCATTATTTACACCTGAGTTGGGCAAGGTAGAGAATAATGTATGGTAGAGACCAATTCAGCATGGAATGGACTAAACAACCCACTGAACTCCATTTCATCAGCAATTTACTGACTTTCATTTCATTTTCCTGCATCAATAAGTTTGGTTATTAAGGCACAGACCCCTGCCATGCCTCTGGAGGGCCTCAGCACTGCTTTATACAGCAATTTCACTTCCCCAACACTGAAAGAGTCCTATTTTCTTCATGTTGAGGATATGTTCCATCTAATTTGAAACATCTGTGCCCGGCAGTTTAAACATTGCCAAAAACCCTGCTCCCCAGTTCCATCTTCAACAACTGCCTATGGTCACATGCTAAGAAGACACACTTCTCAAAAGAGTTCTAAAGGCCAAGAATGTAATTTTCATATAAGTAATTTTCAAAGTCCAAACTTCAATAGGAGTTGGCTAAATCACTGCACAATTATCTGAAAATTCAGTGCTTGTCTTTTTTTTTAACTTTATGGGGTTATAGAAAAAGTCTTAAAGCTATACATGGTCCAAAGGAGAAATTTAATCTTGCAGAGTTTCACTTTTGTTAACTGCTAAAGCCAAAAGGAAGTCTATCAAAGGCTCATAATTCCCCAGCATCTTCTGAGACGTGAACATACATTATCAAATAAGATTACATTTGTCCTTTGGAGGGCATTCTAAGAATAAGGAGTATGCTGGGGGTAACACTGAGGGTCAGACCTACTCTGGTGTGTATTTCCATATTTGCACTTAGGCTAAAGAAAATGCATGAGCTACACCACTTGCAGACATTAGTCTTTGTCATTAAATGTTTATTGAAAAGGCCTGACCTGACCTAAATCTTTTCAAGTGGATCTACATGGCTTCTCAATAGGTTTCACACATAGCTTACAATTGCTATTTTCTGTGTTGTTCTTGCCTATATATCTGAGCTGTTTGATAAAGAAGTAGAGTCACCCAAAAGGAATGGCTGGTGCCCACTGTCCCACAGACCTCACTGGTAAGAATTGTTTCCTATCTGACTTCTCTTTTCCTAGGTCTAGTGATGTAGGTATACTTAAATAAGGAGTTCTAGAAACCAAACTCATCAACTGCATGTAAACTAATTAATTTTAGGGGTATTATCAGACTGTCACTCCATAAGAATAAAAAAAATTAATTTGAAACAACTGTGTATAACTAATAACCAGTCATGTCTGGTTCATTCAAAAGAACTAATATTATTGGCTAATAATCAAAAAAATATTAGCAGGTCTAGAGCACCTTACTCAACTTTGTACTTAGTCCTCCACTAGAGGTGACTTTTGGCATGGATTCCCTGAAAGCTTTCCAGGTCAGTGATTTTATTGACATGGTTTTGGAAACCAGAATTGTAAAGACAGTCGGACTGGAAGAAGGATCCATGGATGTAAAACATGAAATATGAGATAAATTTTTAAAAAATCCACCGGCTTGGGTCAGAGAGATGTAAGTACACTTAAAGAATCAAGTCTAAAATGTATTGGGAGAATAAAATGCAACAAGAGAGGAAACGTCCTCTTTAAAGTATAGGCTGGTTAAAGAAAATATGGGGTTGCCTACCAAGAAGGACAGAAATACTATAGGACAAAGAGCCCCAAAATCTCTCCAGCAAACCTTCAGCCTCAAAGCAAGTCCCAGTCATTAAGTGCAGTCATTTAAAACATGGACAAATGGTAGGGATACACTTCCAAAAGGAAAATGCAGAATATACTTTGTCTTATCTCTCATTAATGTCTTTAACCCTGTGAAAAGAAATGTGGTTTTTGAGGTTATTGGAATGTCTAAAGCTGATCTTAAGCAAGTGCTAGGGGTTTGACAGATGCCATTAAATGTGAGATTAGAATTCCTGTCCCCCATCTGAAAGGCTGCACGATTCTGAGCTGTTGGGCTGATGTAACAAAGTGTGTAAAATTACCCATAAGATTAACTCTCCCCTGTGCAATGGTGACTTCAGTGGGACAGAGGGGTATAAAGAAGTTGAACTTCTGCGTATCTTCTGGAACCCAGAAAAGGCTGCACTGTCACTTGTGCCTTGAAACGAAACTCCAAACCAGTTATTCACAGAATCAGCAGCTCTATTCTCCCTATCATTGTAATTGTGCACCGTGCTCAGAAGCATAGAAGACTTCTCCTCAGTATATTATTTTCCAGAATATTTGCCACAAAAAAGGACAGATTGCTAAAAGTGTCACTTAATCTAGCAATAAAAACCCTCTAATTCTCACATCTCTCAGAATTTCCAGTGTTTGATAGTTTTGACTCTCTGACTTCCCAGCACATTCTAAGCAGGTCTTTCATCAATCTCACTCTTGGCAATCTTTAAAAACCAAGTATTTCTACTGGGGACAATCTTCAAATGCAGAGTGTTTCTTTTAAAAGCAGTCTTATATCTATAGGACAGAGGTATCCAGGTTCCTTCAAGCATACTTGTTTTCCTAAAACCTCAAAGAGCATCTGAAGAAATAATGCAATTAGAAGTTTCCAGCAATGCAGGAAACAATTTTCCACCTCTTCTGAGAATCCAGTTACTAAACCAGAAAGGATAAAACAAAGATTTATAGGATTAAAAGATGAGCATCATGCAAAGAAGGAGTAATCAAGAATATGTGTATTCAGCAGAACCAAGACAAATTTCATACCCTTCATAATCTAGGGAAAATTAATTCAAGATTCAAATTGGATTATGCGTAAGTATCTGAGAGAGGCCAGCCATGCCTCTCTCATCTACTCCACATCTGATTTTCCCTCTCTGGCATTCTATTTATTCATTACATGCACTGGCTGAACCATACTTTGAGAACCTTGATAAATGCCAGCTATTGTTGGTTAAGTGTGAAAATGTGCAAGCCCCAAACCTTTTGGCTGAGCAGGTGTGTGCTTCCTCAGACTGGCTGGGTATCTTTCAGTAGCATAAAAGGGAAACTCTGTCAGTTTGATGTGCATTTCACTGTGAGCACATGCAAACCTGTCCTGGAAACTAACCACAAAATAAATGGATGAGGTAGGGAGTTTTCAGTTGGGAGCTTTTTCATTTCTCTTTGGTGTAATCTTAGCTGAAGGATGTCCAGGTCCTCAGAGCAGGTATAGGCTTACTAAAGTCAGAAAGAAGGCAGATATGAGTGAATAGAAGTGGTGAGTCTGTTTCCAATAGCAGAACTAGGCATGGACAGCACCAGAGCAACCTGAACAGACACAACCATCACCTCAGGGAGCTGCCTAAACCTCACCAGCAGCAGCTGAAGCAATAGTTCACCTGCCTGATCAGACCATACAAGAGGAAAAACATTTAAACAGTTTGTCTGACATGACACAAGAGAACTGATAAACTCAGCAAGCTAAAAACATCAGATTTTTCTAAATGACAGATGTCAGTTGCAGCACATCCTTGTGCTAAGAACTTGCTTAGCAGAGAGAAGAAACTCAGTCCAAAGATGAAGAACTCTTATCTCTGTTTCAGATACTCAGGAATGCAACTGAAGATTTTAAAGGAACAGCTTTGAAGAATTCTGTATTCTTATAAATAGCATTTGCAGCTGCCTTTAGCCTTTGACAAAATGTCAGCAACAGCAAATATACTTCTTTCTTAACTAGCCTATCTGTACAGACAGCACACCTGGTTACTCAGGTTCAGCCTTCCAGTCACCAGCAATTTTTGCTTCCTCAGTCTGTAGGAGAATGACTGCAATAGCAGGAGGTAAATGAGACAGAGTAGTCAAAGAAAACAATCAAAATGTGTGAAAGCAATGTTAAGCATAACAGTTAAACACATACTTTGCTCAAAGTATATGAAGAAACCGCTTTGTGATTTCCTAAAGATCTAAAAATCTTTAACTCCATTTATACTAGACAGTAGAGTATGAAAATAACAGCTTTTATCTGTGATCCTGCCTTCTCTTTGTCAACTGAAACAAGCTGAGATTTAATCCCTCTCTGACTCCTTTTCTCAGCCATTATTTATTGGGTTGAAATTATGTGAAAACCAACAAAAATGTGAATTTTTATCTCCATTTCATTGGAAGTGCCAGCAAATTACTCCATCCTAGTGTCCGCAGTCCGTTAGTATAAATCTCCCTTTCGACTGAAATCACCTTTTAGCAGAAATCTCATAACTCCTGAAGAATGTAAGTTCAGCTCAGATCTGTGGCAAGAGAAGGTATCTGAGACCTGTATGGCTGGAATCAGTAATGGTGTATTGATCTAACTCAAGTGCTGCAGGAGAGCTCTGGACATGTTCCCAGTAGCTGACGCTCTCATTGCAGCAAGTTTTGCTTCCTGGAAAACTAGAAAATATTAGGTCTGTATTTGTATTTGTTAGTTTGGAAATGTCTGGAAAGCCAGCTTTACTCCTTACCATGCTTTCAAATGCAGCCCAGGTTCATCCCAGACTCACTTGAAATTTAATTAGGATTTTGGTAACATTAAGTTGCTGCCACAGGCAGTGATGAGAGAGTGCTGTAGAACCAGCCTTTGCAAGTGCATTTCTCTTATTGTGATTAGAAAGGGATGGCTGTATTCCTAAAATGAATAGCCCAGAAGGCAAAGTTAGTCGATGCAAGTCTCTCCTCTGGTTTCACAGCAGCCACAAGTACTTGACTGAATGACTAGCAGCATTCCTGATGACAATACTCCTAGCCCTGCACAGCCTGACTGGCTCAAGGCTCTGTTTCCAGTTCAAGTTCAGGATTTCACACAAATCCTGTGAAACCCTTCTCTAAACTTGCCTGTTACCATCTACAAAGGGACACTGGCCTGTGTATTTTAATAGAGGCCACCCAGCCCCCCTCATCTGGCAGAGTAGGTGCACTATGTATGGAGAAAAGAGTGGTTTTAGTCACCAAAGAAAGACTAATTTATAGAAAGAAAAATGTCAGGGAAGCCTGAGTTGGATTTCAGTTTGGGTACAGAAAATAAAGCTCTGTGTGGTACCATCCATCCCTGTAACCAGGGCCATACAGAATAACACTCATGTCTTCACTGCCTAATTCCCCTTTCTCCTTCTCTCTTCTAGCAGAAGGGCTGATACCAGCATGCAAGCTTTATTCTTCCCAGGAATCCTCATCAGAGATGCTTTCCTTGCTAAACCCAGGGGAAATCCAAGAGCAATTCAATTTGTGAAATCTAATGGGGTCACCTATCAGCTGCAACCTGATGAGATTGTTTAACAGGCCATTGGGAGCTCCTGTGTACCCCAAGGCATCACACAGTTCAGATTTTCTACAGGACAGGGAAATTTGCCCTGGTTCTAGGCAGAAGGGGTTAATTTTTGTAAACACAGAGGTTACTCTGTAGCATCTCACCTCATTTTCTGGGGACAGGAGAAGGGGTCCCTTCCAGGTCAGGGGAGCATGGTGGTAGTTTGTGTGTTGCCAGTTTCCCCATGGTGAGCCTTTCACCTGTGAATTGTTTGTCTTTCTCGTACACCCTTTTATCAATATTGTCGCTGTTACTGTTAATTTCATATTTCATTGTTGTTTCTAGTAAATTTTTCTTAGCTCATGATTTTACCTTTTGTGCCTCCAATTCTGTTCTCCAGCCCTCCACAGGGGGAGAGGAAGGGGGCAGGAGGAGTGAGCAAGCACCACATGGTTTGGGGTGTTTCAGTGGGAACACCTTTCCTAAACCACAACAAATACTTACCTTCAGGTATTTCACAGATGGTTGATAGGCCCTTCCTCATTAATGAATTCAGACTTCCCAACATTTTATCTTGACATAAGGGTAACATTTAAAGATTCAAAGACAGCAAGTAGCAAAAGAGGTTGTCTGAATTAATTTATATGAGTAACGTTCTTTAATTGAGTTCAAGATCCTTTGACTATAGGTCTGATAAATACAAAACCCATGCATAAGACTACAAACATTTTTAAAATATCTACTGAAGCAATACTGAGAGTCTGATACAAATATAAATGTGAAAAATAAATATTATCAGATTTAGGACCTTGGTTCTGTTCCTTTCGGACATCCACATTCAGTTATGCTGTGGTTTATCATTGGGAATTTAATAGCAAAAGTTGAGAACTTTTCTAAGAACAGAGTAGAATTTCGGATTCTAGCTATACTTATGACTTTCATCATTTTCAGTAGCATAAATGCTTTCTTTCATTGTAGTTTTCAGGTTCTAACACACTGTCTTTTTTCAAAGCTTCCCTCTCGTTACAGAAATTATGGTCATCTGTCAGCCTCTGCTCAGAGGATAAATTACTGCCCAGGAGAATGATGAGGAACAACGGCCAGCACATGGTTGTTAATAACAAGGCTGCAGCTCTCTAAGAGGGAGAGAAACCTTTCTAAAGAAAGCTCTTTGTAAAGAAATATCCAGAAACAGGCATCTCAGAAATGTCCAATATAACAAATTTAAATGGAGTCTTAAAAGGAACTGGGTAGATGCTGCTGGTACACACATTTTAAGTGTTACCAATAGGTAGAGCATTTTAGAGAACATGGATGGACTTTGCTAGATGGACAGCACAAAGTCTAATGATAAGAGTTCCAAAGTTCTTGTAGTTGTGGCATGAAAAACAGAACACAGTAATCTTGATTTGTTCAGTTAATTTCTTTTTACACCGGTCAGAACAGGTAGTTCTAGCTGTAGAAATTAGGGCCAGACCCCTCCAGCACCTGCAGCCATTACTGTGAGCAAAGAAAGGGTTCATTCTTCCTAATGAATTGTTGGAAAAACTTTCAAAGTCAAAACCAGACCAAAAGTACCTGTAAACCAACTCTCTTATCCTCACATTAACCTGGTAGCATTGAAGACAGAAGAACTATAGTCTCCACCTGTTCCCCAAGCTACCCAGGGAGAGACTGTGCTGTCAGAGCAGCATGCTAACTAAAAATAAGTGCCTAAAAAGAAGAATTTGCTCAAGAATTTTCCTAGACTGTTAAAAACAGTGGGAAATGCATCTTCAGAGAAATACTCTAACAAGGAAAACCACTTATGCAAAAAAAGCAGAATTTTCTAGGGGAAATGTCATTTTATGCTAGGAAAAAGGCATGCAATTTTCTGTCAGGAGAATAAAAATGTTAGTTTTGTGATTGCCCACCTGGAGGGACTCTATCCGTTAAACTCACTACTCACTAGAAGAAAGCAAATAGGTAAAAGCAACCCTTCATGAAGCTGCTACCTTCTGCAAACATTGCTGTCTCTCACACAGATATTGATTAAAGCTCAAGGTTTTCTTCCATATTTTCCTACTTTTCAAACAGGTTTTTTTTTTTTCATTCTTATTATTTTTGTTTCAAATTAAAGTTTTTTAGATAAAGAGGTTTTTGTAAAATCTTAAAATCCATGCTGAGGAAGTACAGCAATATCTTGCAGGAGAACAGCTTTAGGAAAGGATCTGCTATTACAGAAAGCATGGTAAATTAGTTTTTACTGAATGCCTTCCAGGGTCTGTTCAAAAGCCTCTGGTTACTGGGTAATTCACAGATGACATTATTTCCACCCACGTGGATTTTCACCAATGTGGAAGTTAATTTTCATATAAATTACGCAGGAAATGGAATGTCACCCCCAGAGTTAAGGAAGAGGTAAGTAAAAGAAAATGCAGATGAATGGAATCACCTGAGAGAAAATAAAAGGCAGAACTGAAGTAGGATGTTTTAGTTCATAAAAATGCTGTACAGACCACAAGAGTTATCTCTCCCTTGCAGAATTTCTCTTCTACACCAACATCAAGGTCCAGATTTCAGTCCCCATAATTTACCTGTTTCCAAGAGGAAAGCCCAATTTCCTGAGCATATTTTGATTCCTCTGTACATGTTTGTGAATGGGTTGCTACATAACTGAAGAAAGCGTAGTAGAATGTAGCACATTTTCTGTTCCTTCTACAGCAAAATGGTGACATGATTGTTATAATGAAAACCATCATGTCCAGGACCTTAAATACTTAGCTTTTGAAGTGAAATTCAAAGAGGAGGAAGGTAGGTTGTGATCATTATATTTTTCAACTTGGTACATCCAGGACAGAAATGCAACCCAGCACAGTCTGCAGAAAATGTCATTCCTTCAAGAGGGAAAATCTTTACTTTCAAAATCCTGAAACAGTGTTTTGAATGCAAAAAGACATAATTATAATGAGAGTCCCAGACACCAGAGTATTTGCAAGCAAAGCTACCTCTGAAGAAAGAATTGAGATAAATGGCAAAGTGAGAGCAGTGCAAGGCAGGAGGAAGAACTGGGAGTAAGGGAATTAAGAAGCAGTGAATAGCAAACATCTGCAAGAAAACTGCTGATTTGTGGCTGAGCAACTTCTCATACTGAGCCAGATGGTTCATTAGCAAAAAAGCATGGGTAGATGCCAAAGCAGCTTTAACTCTGCAGTGACCAACACCTGTACCTATTGCTCCCAGGAGCATTACAGAGACAGGGCACTCCAGAGACATGCCATATAGTTTTGTTAATATTAAGGCTGGCAATATTGAATCATGGGCATCCACTGCAAACTCTAACCAGTAAATAGCCCCACAAACATGCATGGAGTCTAGGAGATAAGGCATCAGATTATTTTTAAAGGTATAATAGATGTGTTTCTTTGTCCAAGCATGTTATTGCCCTTTGCTGTTACTTGCAATTTTATGACCTCTTCTCACCATCCACCAAGTTTTAGGGAAAATGTGACATTTTCTTAATGTCCAATTTGTTGCATTTTCATTTCTCAAGGCACCAGACGTTCTCTTTCCATCTACACTTTTACCTTTCTCACAGACACTAATATCATCTATGACAAATGCTTGGTTATTCTTGTGCTCCAGGCAAAGACTTTTTTTCCTCTTTGTAAATATAATACACGCTGAGGCCAAATTTTCAGTTGCTCTTTCCTGTCATCTTAGTCACAACTGTTGGTGAATAAGTTTGTTTGAAAATCAGGCCCACCCAGGTTCATACAAATTCTCTGTGACAATATTTGTGCATCTGCTTTAGAGCAAACAGAGTGGGCTGAGAGATTGTTGCCCTCTTTCACCTCAAAAGCATCAGCACTGTAGATTGCCCATTAAAGGAGGCTCTGAGAACACCTGGGTTTGTATTGCTGGGGCCATCTCTGTGGAAATCAGGTGATACTTCATGCCACTCTCACCAAATCTGTAAAATAAATCTGTATTTATACCTTCCCAAGGCCACCTTGCAATGAAAAGGAAAAAAAGCAGTGGAGTGAAGGACAACAGGGTTGTAATTTATAATTACAACCCTTTACCCAAGATGATGGGGTACACAAGCATCCATCAAAGACAAGTAAGTGCTTAGTAGATATTGTTGGGCTTGTAATTTCCCAACCAGCTGGCAAGGGCACCCTTTCAATGGCTGAATATGCTTTCTCTTGTGCTGATAGCTTTGTGCTTAAAGCTAATATTATATTTAAAAGTATACTTAGCATTCTATCAATATAATGCAGTTCCTTCACCTTGCTGGAGACATCTGTCCAGAGTATATATAACTTTGAAAATCTGGTACCATCAGCAGTGATGATGTTTTCTCTCTTTATTCTGGAAGTGGTGATGCCACTTCCAAGAACCTATATACAAACCACCCAATATAGCTAGCCAAGCAAAAATAGAAAAAAGAATGTCTCTCTCCTTTCTCCACTTGAAATAAAGTCTCCATTGCCTCTGGACATTATTCCATCATGTACTTTCTATGCCATTTTCCTAGAAACCGAAGTGACAAAACTCACTTATATTCTGCATGCACTACTCAGGGATTGATCTCAATCTTTCATCCTAACCAAATTCTAAAACCAGAAAAAACATCCTGACCGCATGTAGTTGGTCTTCCCATTGTCCACTGAAAATCAGGTTCATTTGTCCTCATTCTCTCCTGATGGGGCCAAAGAAACTGAATGCTGAAAAACAACTATTGCCACAGACCAGCTGGCATTATTCCTGCTGCCTTGCCTTCACCCTTCTGTTCAGAGGGACACACTAAGGTCCCCTGATAAAAAAGTGTTAATAGAGACATGGAAAATTAGAACATTTAACACTTCATCAAATACATCTTAGAATTGGATTCATATTTACCTGCCAGGAAGCTATCTGGGTTAAGACACCACTACCTGTCTTCCCCACAGGATATGGGATTCCTTCATCATTTCCTATTTTTGCATCTCACTCTGCTCTTGTTTTTCACTAGCTGCTTCTCTGGGATTTGACCTTAGTTCAAGGAAATTTTGGATATTTTTATGGAAGTGTCTAGATGTGAGGACAGATATCTTTGCTTCCTCCTTGAGAGAATACATCCTAAACTTCTGCACCGCATAATATAAAGGTTTACAGTGTTGTGTTGTCCCTTGAGTTCCTATTTGCACTTCCTCTGATGGCTTATGTGATTAGGCTCAGCTTCGGTTTAGAGAAAAGCCTTGTTTTTCCTCCCTCTCAATGTAAAAGTATTTCTTGCACCTGTGGCCTCTGTTTCAAAGTATTTCAGATGGATCCTTGCCATTTTTCAAGCAGCTTGTACTCCAAACTTCCCTGAGATACTTGAACTTTACTGTAATTCTGTTCCCTGCCTCTGTCTATACTCCCAAGAAGTTTCTCTTCTTCCTTCTCACCCCAGCCCTACACTGGAAAAGACTGTGGTGTCTTGACCCTGGCTGGATGCCAGACACCCACCAGAGATACTCCACTCTGTCACTCTCCTCCACAGTGGGACAGGGGAGAGAAAACATAATCAAAGGTTCATGAACTGAGATAAAGGCAGGGAGAGATCCCCCCCCCAATTACTGCCATGGGCATTACAGACTTGAATTGTGCAAATCAATTGAAATTATAAACAATCAAAATCAGAGCAAGATAATGAAAAGTTAAATAAAATTATTAAAATACCTTCTCTCCCACTCCTTCCTCCTTCCTGTGCCTTGTAGGAGGCAGAGGGAGATGGGAATGGGAGTTATGGTCAGCTCATCACACACTGTTCCTCAGGGAGAGGAGTCCTTCCCCTGCTCCAGCATGAGGTCCTTCCCATGGGAGACAGCACTCCATGAACTCCTCCAGAGTCCTTGCTATGGGTTACAGTTCTTCACAAACTGTTCCAGAGGGAGTCCCATTCCATAGGGTGCAGTTCTTCAAAATCAGGCTGCTCCAGGGTGGGTCCCCCATGGGGTTGCAAGTGCTGCTAGAAAACCTTGTCCAGCCTGGGCTCCTGTCTCCACAGGCCTGCAGAACCATGCCAGGAGCCTACTTCAGCATGTGCTTCCCATAGGGTCACAGCTTGCTTTCCATGGCCCAGCATAGATCTCCTCCATTGCAGGTGGATCTCTTTATCCCCACTGACCTGGGCTGCTTCACCATGGTCTGCACCACAGGCTGCAGGGGTGCCTGGAGCACCTTCTCCCACTCCCTCTCCCCTGACCTTGGCTTCTGCAGAGCTGTTCCTCTCACATATTGTAAATCCTCTCTTCTCTGAGCACAATTACAGCTGCACAATAATTATTTTTTTTCCTTCTTTAAATATGCTGGCTTGGCCATGGTCAGTGGTGGGTCTTGGAGCTGGCTGGCAGTGGCTTGGCTAGACATGAGGAAGCTTCTGGCAGCTCCTCACAGAAGCCACTCCTGTATCCCCCTTGCTACCAAAACCTGGCCACACAAGCCTAATACAAACCCAAATATTCTTATTGGCTGCAGATGTTAAACCTTGCTGCTGCCTCCTCTAAAAGGAGTAGGGTGTCAATAAATGAGACAGTGGTTGTGGTTTAGTTAAGAAGTAGTCTATTATGTCCTCTGATATATGTCTGAAACACTCTACCTTCTCATGAGTTATGCATGATAGGTTGGCATCCTTGGCACATAAAGAGTTGGATGTTCTTTAAAAACAGTAGAGAACAGTGTTCTTTAAAAACCTCTTTACTTAGGCATGATACAGTTAGTGCATCAATCAGTAAACATTTCTTTGTGCAATCAAACTGAGAAAAGAGCTCAGTTTCGCTATTCATATTTTGGGATAGCACACAGCATAATTTATTAGGATTTGCATTCATGGTCGTGTATATGACAAGTAATTTGCAGCTCTGAACCCTCAATATGCACCTAAAAATAATCACCAGTCTTGTTATTGTTCCCTTGCATCTCAAGGATGTTTATTCATGGGCCTCTGGCTGTCTTCCCATCACTTTGGCCCTGCTCTCAAGTCACTAGATCTGAGTCTGTGTCTTCACCTCTTTTTCCCACTGTCATTATAGAATAACCATTTGTATTGCCACCCATCATCACCGAGCTTTGATCAAAACTAAAGTCACTGTCTGGAGCTGTCATTGATTTTATGTGCTGGAGACAAAAAGCCATCACATTGCTACAGAAGAGCAGCTCTCAAGGTCCCTGTTTCTGTGCCATGCTTCATGACTTGGGTATTTCAAACACGTCTGTAGAACTTTGGCTCTTTGGCCCTCCAGTCCTCATCTGTGCTTTCACCCTTTCAACATACTTTCCATTAGCTTCGTGCCACAATGTGTTTCACAGTTTCTCACTTGTACTTCACTGCAGTCAAAAGCTGAAGTTGCTAATCCTCTCCTAGTCCTTGCTCTTACATCAAGGAGCAGAGCAAAGACAGTCATTGCATGTTAAAGTGCCATTAGTACTGGTGTGATGTTTTTCATTCCATCTGTTTTAGAAATACAGACACCTGATGCAGCACTGGAACTGGTCTCAGTAGAAGCACCTTAAGTGCTGAGCTGCCAGGGAGACAGATGCAACCCTCCAATCACACATTTAGGTTCAAATCGCATCTTTGACCTTTGTCTCTGTCAGAAGGAAAAAAAGAAGAAGGACAAAATTCATTCATGCATTTCAATATATAATTTTTTTGGGAAGATTTAACAGTGAAAAAATGAAGCGATAGTTTCAGAGACAAGTCTTATATCTGCTTAATCATTAGCATAGTGATTTCATATCTAAAGCACAATTATTTCCTCTCTTTTAACCAGTAAATCAGATGGAAATTAATCTATTTACAACCAGTGTGCAAAATATTTCATCATTCTACAATATTAATTACAAGTCCATATATCACAGCAAAGATAAATTCGATTGATTGTGAAACCAACCATGACACAAGAAGGCTGAGTAATGAGCACATGAGTATGCAGAATTAGGCATGCTTTGGTCTATAGTATCTTTATCAATAGTACCCTCAGAATATAGAGTTGAGATTCTGCTGGCAAGTGACACACATGTCTGGGTACCCAGTTTGCCTGTGTATAGTAGTCCACAAAAATTTTCAGCAAAGCATCTTTCACACAGACCTGTAGTGCTCTTCAACTGCACAGCACAGCAACGAAGCTACTGGTAAAAGGAAATTTAATCCTGTATAACATTTATGATTTACTGTATAGGAAGATTCTAACTGCAACTCTTCTCTGTCCCTGAGACCATACATTCACTGTACACAACACAAAGAACTTAGAGGAAAATGTCCATCGTGTCCAGACAGGTGTAAATTGTGGCCTTGCAACTATTAGCTGAATATAAGATTTAAATATAAAGACCCCGTTGTGTTGTATTTCCCTTTGCTAAGCAGCCATTTTTGAGTTTCTAACAAAGACAAACTTTTCAAAACTTTGCCAGGAGCTATTTTCATGTATTTGATGACCAAACCCACTAGCCTAACATGGTGGTTATGCTCTACAAATGAGCAATCCACTCCTGGTGTCCAAGGCCAGGCTGGATGGGGCTTCTGAGCAACCTGGTCTGGTGGAAGATGGAACCTGCTGGAGCAGACAATCTTCAGGTCCCTTCCAACCACAACCATTCTAAGGTTCCATGAATGTCTGTGGACACTTCCAGCACAAATTCAGTGGATCTTTTTGTATCAGTAGTCTCCATCTGCAAGAACATTTTTTCTGGTAGCAGCAGAAGTTACACAGGTATTGAGACACCTTAGACATTAAACTTTGCCAAGGATCAGCTTCAGAGGCAAAAATAGTTCTCCTTAAATAATCTCAGAGTAAAAAGCCAAAGCCTCTAAAACTGGATCCCAGAAGAGATTCCACAGATGGAATAAGTGCATAACTTTCTCTTTAAATCTGACAAATACTGTAAGCAAATCCCCTCACTTCTCAGTTTCACAGACAGGGAGATTCAGCAAATCCACCTCAAAATATCACAAGATGCTAAGAGTAGCTGGACAACTCTCACTGGTACCAAAAACCTGAGGCTCTAAAAGGCTTTTTCAGTGAACAAAAGAAGATTTGTCCTTTAGTCTGACCAAACCAATAAGACTGACAACACCAGCAGAGATGTCACAACCCATTTTAGAGTGGACACTACAGGCAGATTCAGTATTCTCATGAAATACCCTATGTTTTGACCCATCTTGTTTTGCTAAAGGTTCATGATGAAGAAAGAGAGTCTTTAGCATTATGAAACATTGGAGCAACACAGGTGGGTCAGGAAGTCACTGTCCCCTTCTATTCAAATTCATTCTCTTTCTTCAAGGTTCTTAGTGGGAATGTCAATCATATTACCAGTTTCAAAGAACACCATTCTATATTGTTCAACAAGTTGGCTTTTTCAGGAGACATATTTCCATTTTTGTAATGGGCTGCAGCATTGTGTGAAGCCAAAATGGCAGATGGTCTCACAGTTATATTGTTGTTACATTCCCAAACTCACAGAACCAGTTTTTTTTAACCAAGATGTTTATATTCTTTGCTCATAATAGCTATCTTGGGCTAGCTTTGCCTTAGGATTCACATTTTATTCCCCTTATTCTTACACTGCCAGACTGAGAGTCTGAGTGTGGCTGTCAGTAAATGCCTTCATGACTCATATTTTTGCACCTGCACACAGGACAGCATGAAGTCGGTCCCACATGGTGCATGGCAAAACCAAAATTTTATCTCAATCAATTTCACATGCATTTGGAAAGACTGTTCTCATTAAAATACACTTCCTAGTTAAAATGTATTTTCCTAGTTTAGGAAGTAAAAATGCTTAATTGTCACGTCCTAATAGTTCTAAAATTTTTTGTGATATAAATGTTGCTCTTGCGACAATTTGTCATGACATTTGAAATTATTTCATGTAACAGAAAACAGCTAGAGGTAAGAGGTAAAATATCTCTTACTTATTTATACCTAAAGCAAAGCAAAAACATTAAGAGTGTATTATTTTTAAAAGAAGTAAAAATGCTTGTGTGTTTGAGACAAAAAAAAAAAGGGAACATCAGTGATCCTACCTTCTTGTCCAGATCTTAGTGATTCTTCCAAATGCTGCTTTAGCCAGGTTGTTTCTGCAGTGTGACAGGGACTCACTCCCTGCAGGGGCATTGGCAACCCTCAGCAGTCACCTGTTCTGTGTGAAGGGTGATGACAGCTAAATGTTGGTATCTGTGAAGGCTGGCAAGAGCTACAAAAGCCTAACCAGCAGGCAGTGTTGACTGACTTCCAAATTCTACCACTCCCCAGGGACTGCAAAATATGAAGTGCTATGAGGAGGTGAATCCTTTCATTCAAGGTTCTCAAACCTACATTGCCTTCAGGTAGTTTTGCTCCAAGATCAAGGCAAAAAATCATCATTTATGGATTTAAAGTTAAACAGCCGTTATATAAAATGCAAAAGTCATCAAAGAAGCTAGCACTGAAATTCCAGCCTGCTTTTAACCAGCCAAGTGTCCTAATTATGGCCAAAGAACCTGATTTATTCTGGAAACTCAGAAACAGACCAGTGGTTTTATGATGACCAAGAAATTTGGATGTAGGTGCTGAATTTATGAACTATATTCTGATTATTTGAGGAAAATAAGAAATAATAAAAAAAAGAAGAAAGCCAAGATCTACACAGTTAGTAAAAAGATTATTATTCTTAAAATGGGTCTAGTGACCTACATTATGTGTTTGTGTTGCTGTGTCAGTGCTAACTGTACTATCTTCTTGCTCATGCCACTTACAGATGCACAGTGTTATTGTGCATTGCCTGTTTTAATGTGTTGCTCCATAGACTGACTCATTAGCTAATCTTATGTGCAGACAACCAGAAACATTCTTGAAAGAATTCTGGCTCTTTGATTTTTTCTTCCAAAGGAAAATTACAATTTTTCCACTCCACTGATCCAGTGTTTTAAATGTTAAATTATATCTAATGTTTCTCACAGGGACTGAGACCTTAGCTGGTATTGACAGGCTCCTAAAGCCATTTCTGAGAGATGTTGACAGTAAAGTGGAGTGCCCTTGTCTCGGTTTCATCTTAAATGTTCACATTTAAATGCAAGAGAATCCATCCTGCTGAACCCAGGCTCAGAGGTGGAAAGGGAGGAGGTGCTCCAAGCAGCAGAGCAGGAATTCTCCTGCAGCCCTTGGAGAAGACCATGGTGGAGCAGATATTCCCACTGCAGCCCATGGAGGACACCGTGGGCTCTTCAGCCTCTCTCACTTCTCCCTAGCTTACAGCCACACATGGATAGCTGTACAACACCAAACTTCTGTTTCCACACACCACAATACATTTTGATTATATTTTTTTCCTGATTATAGGATTCAATTCTTCCACATTCTGTTTTCTTTTTTACTGGTGGAAAAGATAAGAAATACAGGCATATTATGTTCTCACAGGCATTTTTACAGGAACAAGTGCCTATATAATTTCTGTATTCATAAATTAATAATAAGTACTCAGGCACACTTCAGACTGCTGAGCTTTCTAGCACTAGCAGTATGTCACTCTTAAGCACCAAAAATGATCATACCACTTACCAAAAAAATTCTATTTTAACTAAACCATCTTTTAAGAACCGATTTTAACATTCACAACACCAATCTGGATCTCAGATGAAGCAGTCTGTAGGAATCTGTGCAGAACTGAGACATTTGTAATGAAATTGCTATCAACTTTATCAATATAACCTTTCAGTAATCTATAGATCATCAAAAGGATGTGGTTAATCTGAGCAATATTTGCAGAATTTCAGATTTGAAGAGTCTTAAAATGGTTTCATCCTAATTCAAGGTGGGTGGGAGCAAATTCCTGAAATTTCAGTATTTCCTGTAGGGCAGGGTTTCAGTGCTTTGGCCATGCTTTTGACTTGACATTTCCCAGAAACTACAGCTCCAGCACTGTATTATAGTATGCATTGAGACTAAAGGCCATAAGCATTTGAAAAGTACTCAGGAAATGCCATTGCTCCTCTAGAATATATTTTAAATGTTTTTGTCAAAATTAAGTAATTCTACAAGCAGGTAAGTGACGCTGTGTATTAGAGGCTGGAGAGAATGACAGTATGTGGTGTCTTCTATCTAAGAATTGTAATAACAGAATAGTAACAAAACCAAAGAACAAGCTTTATGAGGTCCTTTGTGGTGCTGTGATTCACATCAATGCAGTGACCTTTCCATTGTCCTGAGTCAATAATGCATTTCAGCACAGAGCTTTGAATGTGAATTCCATTCAAAATCAAGCATAAGCCTTAACCATATAGGAATCCAAAATGCCTGAAATCAGGACAAACACACATTGCTAGGACCTCAGCAGAAATGGCTGTAAATCCTGCCTCTGGGTAATGCCCCTGGAGCTGATAACTTAAACTCCCTGCTTCATGAAATATGGCACTGGAGGGAGGTCTGTCCTTCTAACAGAGACATTCAGAAAATTTGTGCAGATGGAAACTGATAGCACTTCCCAGCTACCTTTCCACTACAGCCCTCCAAGGATAAGGAGCTATGTGACTAGAGAATTGGGAGACAATATCCCAAAGAAATAATTTCAAGCTGATTACACATGGCACCAGTCTCATGTCTTCTCACCTTACCACCAGGAGACTTGGAGACACAACCACAGATCTCAGTTCCTGCATCCATGGTTTCTGGTAACAGCTCCCAACATGCCATATTACAGCTGGAGCACTTCAGTCTCATTCTCTCTCTTTGTTTTTTAGTTTAAATATGACTATAGAAGCACTTGAAGCTGACCTAAAAAGGTGGGGTTAATAAAAATCATGCAGATATTGAATGTCAGAAGAATGGGTTGAGGATTTGCATGCATCATACTGGAGCCACTGCATACATTTCCATAAGAGTAAGTGATGAATAATAAAACCTTCAAGTTTTATGTTTTTATCATGTCATCATCTCTGATTTAATATTCTTTTTGGTGCATTTTTTTCTTCCTTGTTCACAGTGCTGCTTCCTTCATTATTTAGTTCAAACAATAAGCCTTTTCTCCACCTTTTATTTATACGTTTTTCCCTTCCTGATGCAAAATGGAAATATGCATTAGGAAGCCATCCCAGAGGTGATTAGAGTCATTCATATGTAAAGTAAAAGGAGGACTCTCTGAGGAAGACTACTAAGCTCATATCACTATTTAAATATTGCTTGTTTTAGTCTTTTTTCCCCACTATTTTGCATACCTCCTTCCTCCTCCTCCTCACACATGCCAAAAATTTATGGTGCTATTTGGTCAAGGTCTTAGAAAGTTGTTTTCTTTAGGGAATGGTGGTAATTTCTGTTTCAGGTCTTACCAGGCAGATGGTCAGTCCTTGAGGCAACCTGATCCTGTAGTTGCTGAGTGCTTGCAGAAGAGCTGTTAAGTCTGATCCTTCCACTCTGAACCCAAAGACAATGTTCACCTTTCATTTCAAAGCAAATAGAACCAAGATCTACACTGGAGATTATTATCTCTGTTTAACAAATTAAGACTGGTGTAAGAAAGCCTCAGAATAGGACACTGCTGCCTACCTTGCTTTTAGACAAAATCTTGCATTCTCCTATGCAAAATGGGAATTGAAGGGGATCTGAACTGCCCTTAGCTATCACCTAGGTAGAAAGGCATCCAAATTTCATTCAGCAAGATGTTTTATTTTTTCTTTTTGTGGAACCCAAGACATTTTTTAGTTAATGTCATCAAAATGACTTGGCCACTGTCACCTTGCCTTAAGAGTCTGAGTATAATGCAGGGATTCCCCAGGGTGCTTTGGGTGCTTATTTTTCTAACAGAAAAATCCTCCTGTTGTCTGGCTGTCTCTGCCTAGGAACGCCTATGTGTCAGTAATATTGAATTATTTAATACCCAACCTTTATACCTGCTTATCTCTTAGCATAATTCAGACACTCTGTGCTCAGTTCCATCATTGTAGCTATTTCCAATACATTTCCTTTGGTATTTACCTACTGGAGCAGATCTGAGCAGATAAAGAGAAACATTCAAATATTTTGACTTAGACCAAAACTGTTTAAATGCAGCCTTACTGGAAGATTTTCAGTGCCCTTTAGAAGCCACCTTAGCCTTTGCAAACTTATTCTCTTATTTAATTCTCAATACATTTTGATACCAATGTTGTGACATGCTGAACAAGCTGTATTAGCCTAATGTGACTAATATATTTTTATGAGTTTTAAGCCTGCAGTTATGACAGCCTCCAACAAAGGATAAGACAATTATGACAGATGCCAAATATAAATAACAACTGTAGAATAAAGAAAGAGAAAACTAATACAGATTTTTATAAGTGACATTTGAATTATTTACACATTAAGAACTTATTAAATGCATAATGTTACCTTCCCTGAGGTATTTTGATCAATCTTTCCAAAAGAAATAATATAGACTTTTTCTGTTTAAAAGAGCTAACGACTAAACCCCTTGCTGAAGTGTTCTGTTTTATTTACTTGATCTGCTTTATGTTTATTTAAAAACAAACAAAACACCCTAAAATGCTGTCAATTAGGGGTGACCTGGCAAGAAAATCACTATACGAGATCTATAGTCATTTGCACTTTTTTTTTTTTATCTTAGCTTAAATGAAAATATAAGCAGAAAAAGGAAGATTATATGCCAGAAGTTAGCTTTTTGCCCTGACCAGAGTGCAAAATTCTCATTGAGACTGGAATTTCAGCCCAGATGGCTTGGCCAAGAAACATATGTCAATATTGTGAACTGCACTGTATATGATTTGACATCTTGACATTTAGCAGACTTAGAAAAAATTATTACAAGAGACATGGATACTTTAAGGATGAGCCTTACTAATACCACTATACCTATTTTCTGCTACTGTTCTCCTGGGTTATGTGGCAGGGTGGAGGGCAGCTCAGGCTGCATGCAAAACAGCAAATTCTCCAGCACTGCACCCTCTCTGGCAAACTTTGCCCAGCCTTGGGCATTTCCCAACCAGATAAGAATGAGTCCACAGTAAAAGCTCATGGAATGCATTCAGTGTGGACATCAGGTGGCGCTTCCCCAGGCAGACCTTGCTCCCTCTGGACCACAGTCCTGGCTGGTGTGGACATGCAAAGCACATCAGGAGAAACAAAGAGCCTTGGAGTCCCTCAGGTGCTTCACCTTCGCGTCTGAGCCATCTTGCAATCGGATTTCAAAGCACTAAATATTCATCACAATGAACTCAATCAATCAATGGTGTACAGGAGTGCAATTGCAAAACGTTCTACAGGCAATTTCTGAAAGCAATTTTTATTGCAGTTTCCATTACAACTGCAAATAGAAACTTGTTCTTAATCTTTTCATAGCAGTCTCCCACTTGAGCTGTTATCATGAAGTATGTTTTCTGTCTTGAAGTACTGAGGACAGCATAGCACAGATGGGATGAGCCATATAAAATTATTTAGGAATTGGATCCTATTTCCAAACAGTTGCCATGTTAAAAATTAGCAGAAAGGGTGTAACAAGATTACTTTACAAAGAGGATGCAGAGGAAGATGAATTACTTCTAATGAGATTTACCCACATTTTTTTTCCCTAAAGTTGAGACTTGAAACCACCAAAAAATAATCCATAGTTTTTAATTACAGAGAAGACTTATTTTTTCATAGGGTTCTGTAGAACTTTAGGAGACACCAAAGGGAGACATCCAAAGATTTCTCTATACAAGACTCCATCAAAATTCAGTTGAAAACACATTGTTATCTATCTAATGACCAAATTGATGATTGTTCCGCTCTCTGAAACATGATTTTTGAAGGAATTCCTAAGAAAATGTCCTTTTGCTTTCTAATGTCACTCATGAAGGATGCTAGTTTAGGCTACAGCTGGCAACATAATTAGTTGATTAGGCAGAGTAATTCTGGAGCATTCAGTGATGTGATGCCTGTGATCTAAATAATGAAACATTTTGTCCCTCCAAATGAGAATGCTTTTCAAGCACATGCCAAAATTAAAAAACATGCGGTTCTGCTGTGGCAGTGTTCCAGAGATGCACCAGTGCTTACAAGATGCACCTTGTACCTTGCACTGGCATGAAATTGGAGTTCAAATGATGATTCAGTACAAATTCTTCTGAATCAGAAGTCAGTCTACAGAAAAGGTATAAATATGCCTTACTGAACAAAAGATAATAGCTTATAATACTGTATTTTAGCAAAGGGTCACCATCCTCAGTGGAAACACATAAACCATAAAAATGTCATTGTAACTGGCAGAAAAAGAAATATCTCTTTGTTTTAATTTATTCAATAATTTTGTAATTTTTGGTAGTAAAATTAAAGCAGCTGCATATTTCCCCTCTCTCCTTTTGAATAGGGAATTGGTTCCCTGGAAATGCTAAGACAGAATTTTCTAGAAATACCAATTCCATCTGACAGATTCATTGGAAAAATTCATATTGGATATGATAAAGAAGACTATTTTTGTATCTGTTTTCTCTTTCTCCATCAGCGATAGTGAATAAATAAACTGAATAACATCTCTCAGCCCACCAGCAGTAACAAGAGTTATTGATTCTAAAATAAAAAATTAAACTTTCTAAAATTAAAGATTTTCACTCCAGATAAAATCTTTGCTTTGTTATTAACAGTTCTGAAGAAATGCATTCAAGATTTTCTGGTAATCCATTGCTCCTATTTACTGATGCATGGAAATTACTACAGATTTCTCCTCTGGGTTGTTCATTTACTTCTACTGTTAATGTGAAAAAAGTGCCTGCCTACATATCAGTCCACATGGTAAATAGTCAGTGTTCAATCAACAGACCCTAACTAATATTCACAACATTCCTCTGAGGTTTTGTTTATTTCAAAAATTATCATCAAAAATTAATCCAAGATAGAAAAAAGAAAATGAATGGACCAAGATTTGAACACATTTGTTAGTAAAGCTTCAGTTGTAAGCTGCACCTTCCTGACACTCATCACACACATTTCTTCCAAGAGAGGGCCAAGAGCTATTACCTCCCTTCTTGTCAAATGTCCCATGAAAAATCAAGGGTGACCTATAAAATCAGAAATTTTCTGTGTTGTTTTCAAAGTAAGCATTTTTCCTTGTTTTCCTGACTAGCTATGAAAGATTAACTGCACTCATTGCTACACAAGTAAACATGAAGACTACTCCCAAAGTCCTTCTACAGAGACATTTTTTACTAAAATACATGGATATGAATCAGGGAGGGAAATTAATTTTATGTCAGCAAGAAGCTTCCTGACCTCCTACTATCTGGCAGCACCACATGTTCCCATTCTGCAAAATGATTCAACAACCCCCTGGAAGCACAAGAACAGCCTTCCCCTGCAAAGGGAAATTCAGAAGGCAGAAGAACCTGGGTTGTTCTATAGAACTATGAAAATCAAGATCCAGGAGCAACAGGAAGAGAAAGCCTGAAGACAGATGGAATCTGAACCTGTAAAAAGATAAGCCATATGAAATTATAATGTTATGGACATCAAATGGGGAGAAAAAAGAATACAGAAAATCAGAAGTATTGATAAGCCCTTGAAAAGGTTTCATAAGAAGCTTGAAAGCAATCCTGAAAGCCATTTGCATAGATTGCACAGGGGAAATGTTCCAAAAATACATGTAAAATAATGAAAAATACTAAGAACACGAGCAGAATAAAGAAAATGTTTAATAAACAGGAAAGTGCACCAGAAACCAAGCTAAAACCAGCCAGCTCACATGACGAGAACTCAGCTTTCACTCAATGTCTGCCTTACCATTTTGCATGCATTTTATTTGGTATTTAGGGGCTTATTGCTATAAAACCCCATGTAACAATATGTATCTACATTGCAGTTTGTGACTACAGCTAAAGATCTCTCACCACAATGGTCTCAGAAGTGAGAGGAGACATCCACTGAGTGTATGAGGGCCTGGGAATCATTTACACTGAAAATATTAATATGTTGTCAGTGGAGAGGAATGCTTGGTTTGATGCATTGTTCACAGGGGTCTTAGGATGAGGGAAGAGATGAGAAAGTTGACTCCATGTTCAGAAGGCTTGGTTTATTATTTTATGATATATATTATGTTACAACTATACTAAAAGAATAAAAGAAAGGATTTCATCAGAAGGCTACGCTAAGAATAGAAAAAGAATGAATGACAAAGGTTTGTCTCTGACTGAGACAGTCTGGACAGCTGGACTGTGATTGGCCATTAATTAGAAACAACGAGATGAGACCAATCACAGATCCCCCTGTTGCATTCCACAGCAGCAGATAAGAATTGTTTGCATTTTGTTCTGAGGCCTCTCAGCTTCTCAGGAGGAAAAATCCTAAGGAAAGGATTTTTTGTAGAACTTATCGGTGACACTTGGTACGTCTGAAGGGATTTGGGCAGGGGGTCTGGGGAGGAAAGGAGAGAGAGGTCATTCCTGAAAGACCTTGGTTAGAAGGCAATATCCTGAAAATGCCACAATGACTTTAAGAGGAACAGGGCTAAATTAGTGATGGTGTAGTAATTGTCAGACTCCAGTGAAAGCCACAGAAAACCTTCAAAATCTCTATAAAAGGGGCCTGTTTTAAAGAGGTTGTCATTGCTGAAAAGAAAAATAATAGAATAATGGGACTAATTCTAAACCCAGCAGGTCAGGAGCTGAGGCCTTGCAGAATAGAAAGGGAAAGCAATCATGTCAGATGAAAGACAACTTGTAAGGGGAGAATATTCTGCTGTGTCCTGTCAAGCCAATTGTGGACTAATGCACATCTCTCATTGCTGCCACTAATTTAAACAGGCTGAACATTCAATCACTATTATTGTGTCATCTTTTTAGCTGAAGGATGAACAAATGGGCATTGAAACCTTATGACTTCTCCTGTACATGGAAAAAAATCTCTGTGCCTACATTTGGTATGTGACATTGCATTTTGTAGCTGGAATTCTACTTCTTGTAAGTAGAATTGAAGGACATATCTGAGAAGAAGCAAGCAGAAAATTATTTGGTGGCAATCCCTCTCCAATGAGTAGGGACAGGGATCAGCCAGGTAAGGAAAGGCATTCTCCCTTCTCACAGACTTTCCCAGTAAGAACACACAGATTTGGGATGCTGGGCCAGGACTGTGGTTTCATAATAGAGCAGTTCTTCTTGTTGTGGGTCCTATGATTATTTCTCATAGAACTGTATGTAAAAACCAACACATCCTTACAGGGCTTCTCCTTTATTTATACAGTCCATGATGCAGATATTGGAGAAAAAAAAATTACAAAACAGAGCTATTAGCAGGCAACTTAGTGATAATTCTATATCTCCAAAACAAGAGCTGTCTCTGTCCTCTAAGTTTTTTAAAGGGTCTTACAACAATTTAGGTTGAAAGGAATTTAGGCCATCTAGGTGGAGCTCCAAGAGCAGGGCCAACTCTTTGTCTCATTCCAGTTTAATGAAGTTGCTCAAGGCTGTGGCCAAGAAAGTTTCAAGTATGTACAAGGATGGCAATTCACCAACCTTGATAGATAAATATTGCAGTGTTTCACATCCCCATTGTGCAGAAATATTTTCTTTCCATCTCTCAGGAAGGTTTAACATTTCTGTATTGAAAGTAAAAAAATGCTAACTCTGGTCTTTTCAGCATGCCAAATAAAGATATTTAAACAAACAAATGCCCAGCTCATTATTAGAACCTTCAGTGCAACCTGAAATACAATAATAAATTTTTAATATCATATGCCTTCCAAAAAAAAAAAAAAAGGGCAAAAAATTCAAGGACTGAGGATTTCTGAGTTATTACTCTCTCAAATTGAAAAATGGAAACAGAGATGAGATATCTTAGCTTTCTATTCTCCTTTTTAAACTAAATAAATGGAAAAAAAAAGAAAACAAACCAACCCACAAAACATTTTCTTTAGATTCTTCCAAGAGGAGGACTTTGATGCAGCTCTATCTCCACACAGTGCACACTAGTACACATAGGACACACACCATATTCATCAGTGAACTGATGGTGACTGAAGTAAACAAACTGGATTGAGTAATGTATTAGGAATTATTAAAGTTATGGTTACTTTTATATGTATCCTATCCTTAAAAGACACAGTTCTGCTATGGGCTATGCAGCACAAAACAGCAGAAGGGTTTCTGTTCAACAATAATACCTCCAATAGAGCCCTCGTAAGCATGGACTGGTCAAGACAGAAGAGAGTAGGAAAGAGGAGCTCAAATCTTCACCTCCTGACTTCTCTCCCAGCATTGGTCTTTCCAAATCCCAGTCCCAGCTGCACTGGGTAGAGACCTGCAGCAGAGGGAATGAAGACTGCAGCATGGTGTGTTTCCTTATCCCGTATTACAGCAGCACAGAGAGAAAGGATGACATCCACTCACACACTGTGATCACCTTTCCCTCCTCCTCCCCTGCCATCCAAGCTGGGACTGTGGGGATCTCAGAGCCAGATGCCACTGCTGGAGAACAGAATAGATGAAAGGGCAGAGACAGCCCTGGCATGAGAAAGTGCTACACAGCAACCAATAACTATTGTGGATACATAGAAATGACCTTCTCTCTGTGACTGGTTTTAACTAAGCAAACTACCCATGCTCAAATCATGACAGTACTCAGGGCAACATTACACAAGTCAATGCACAAAATGCAATTGTGCCTCTTGTTGTCCAAAACCTGTGAGGGATTTGGCAACTGCCAAGCAAGCCAATAGTGCTGGGATTAAGTAACACAATCTTTTTCTATTATAACTATTTCTGGAACTCTATAACTAGAGATGCTCCCTAAATTAATTTACACTAACCTGTAAAAATGCTACTAATGGTAAAACCATTACAGCCCTTAACAAAAAATTGAGATGATTAGTAACCTCCATGGTTAAAAAAGTAAACCCTTTTATAGGCTGAAATACAGGAATCTTTCAACTCCCAGTCCCAATATGTTTTTACACCTGGATCTGCTAAAATGACGGTCCCTTTATCAAACTTCTGTTCTTCATGTAAAACTACTCCAAAGTCACTTTTTTTCCTCCTCAGGGAGCTCAATGGATTAGCTGGCCTTATTTTTTAATGAATGGGTCCTGTTCTTAGAGCTGTTGGTGTTTTCACCACTCCCTGTTTCCTCAAGGCCATTTCCATAACAGGTCCCTTGAACTGTGCTTGTCAGTCCAGCAGCTGAAGCAGGGCATGCCATGGTAACCAGCCCACAATTACCTCTGTGGTCTCTGACAGTGCTGCAACAGCCCCTGCTACGGGAATGGCATGGACACATTTACTGCAATCTCAGGGAGAAACCTGCAAATGATTGTACAAACACACATCATGGTCTTCCATCTGAAGTTCAAAACCATTCAAAACACTAACTGAACAAAGTATTTGTTGTCTGCTTCACTGCTATGGCTATAGAGGTATATAAAGAAGTAATCTGGTTTTATCCTGTAAAAAGAGTGATGCACAATAAGTCTAGGGCTACAATAGTAAAAGCAGACATCTTCACCCTTAAACAGTACTCATTTTTCTTTGTCTCTCTCAGTCACACAAAAATACTGCTTGGAGACATGCTACAGAGGGAATCAATGCAACACTGTGGTACTGGGAGTGGGGCTGGCACCATAAAGCCTCATTTTGAAAAATATGGATTGCTCCCAACACTTCTGAAAGGTGTAATAACTCCCCACCCAAGGCTACAAGGATCCTGGATGGCTCTGATTTTTCTTACTTGAATGTGTGTCATTCCCAATGCTTCCACATTATAGAATTCATGAAGTATCTGCAGAAGGTTTCAAATTAACTCCAAATTTCAAAGTGATATCCAGGAGGTATTGCACTGAATTCATTAGGGTTTGCTTTGAAGCAAAGACCTTCAGGCATGAACCCCAGAGTTCCCTAAGCCTGAGTGAAGCTTTCAGAAACCACTGCAAGCAGTTTAAAATGGAGATGTGACAATGCTCTAACAGAAAAGTAAAACAGCACTGTAAAGTTCAGTCTTTCATACAAATCCAGACTAAACCCATGGAAATACATCTGCTAACTGCAGCTGGTCAGAGCTGTCATAAATGGTTTTATGATATTTAGTGAGGCAACAAACTGCTTTTAAAAAACTACTGAGAAAGCAGTGGAGCTGCTAAGCATGACAATTAATTGTTTCCACTTCAATGAGATGAGGGAAACAAACACAGGAGACCCATGGCAGATAAGCTTAGCATCCATCTTGGGAAGTTCAGCAGATAGCTTTTCGGAGTGCTGCTGCCAAAATCCTTCTGACACAAAACTCTTCAGAGATCAGCTCTGCAAGCCTTGGCCAAGGAGGTTGTTTCCTCTACCTCCTGCTGGGGATCAGCTCAAATCCTAAGGGCTGGCAACTCTGCTCATCAACTGCAGTGCAAGAGCCTCCCCTCTTCCCTGGCCCCTGTTAGTCCTTGCCTGAACTCCTGTTGGGGCCAGGTCTGTTTCCAGTTCCTCAGGAGAGCCCGGAAAGCTGCTTTCCTCCAGCCAAGCAAATAATCCACATTCCCTGCCCAGGCCTTGGCTCTTCCCACCAACGTCTACAGCTGGCAGGACTGAGCCCAAGCTTGTTCATGGTGTGTAAGGCTTTGGCTTGAAAGTTGGCAGCCCACTGTGCAGAGGATTTCTGGCACATGTGAGTGGGCATGGCAGAATCAGGCTGCTATTCCGAGAAATTGGACCAATCTCATCCCAGCAAAGCTAGTGGTGATTTTTGTAATTAATGCATTAGGAACAGTCCTCAGGAACTATGCTGAAATGCAATTTTCCATTAGCCTCAACAGGGCGGCAATTCTACAATGTGACAATTATTCAAAATAACTTCATTGTAAAAATTACAGATTTAAGCTGTGTCATGGGTTTTGACATTTGATAAATTCATGATACTTTTTATTACATGTTCCTACTCAGGTGTTAATGTGCAAAATCTCATAAATGCAAAAAAATACAATAAAACTTCTGACTTAAGATATTAATTAGGTGATTAAACTGTCACACAAGATTTGTTTGGCCTTTATAAATTAGTAACTCAACCCTCATAATTTATAAGCAGAACAAATAATAAAACAAAAGGCTTGGTTCACTAAAAAAACCACTAAGGTTTTGCACAAGGCCAAAGCAGCCATGGAAAATTGATTTTCCACAGCTTACTCAGTCTTGAATAGACACTGCTTTGTAAAAAAATTTTTATTGAGTGGAGCCAAAACTCATTATAGCTTAGACCATTAGTAAAAGTGCATGTTTGCACCATTATTTCTAATGTCATCAACATCACATTTTAATATCATGTATTAAAGTGGAAAGAGCTCAAAGATGTATTTGAATTTTATTACCAGGGTCAAAGAAGAGGACTGTGCAAGAACTTTAGTAAAATGTGGGCTGTTGGAAAAGGAAAATGATTGTGCATTTTTTCTCACAGGATGAACTGTGGATAAAGAGCAGGTTCAAGGTAAAGTGAAGCAGCACTTTTTGTACAATGTACCACTATGGAAGTCATCATCATTGAACCTAAGGACAGCCAACACAAAAACAGCACTGGACAAATTTGGAGAACAGAACATTACACTCAGCACTCCAGGTTCTGCCTAGGAAACCTCTTGACCAGTGATCACTGGAAGCTGGGAAGCCCTGAGCAGCACAGACTATCCTTTCTTCAGAATTTGGTCTCCCTGTGGGAAGCAGGTTGGACCACACACCTCCTGGGGAAGTCTTCCAACTTGAATTATGGTACATTCCTCTGTCCATGCCCTTGGCTTACACTGTTAACATCCTGGCTGGGATGAGAAAATATGAGGGCTACATAGACATTTGATTGAACTGGTATGGAAGACTTTATGCTGTGTAAATAAAAAAAAATTATGTTACCTGATCCAAGATACATTAAAATCAGCAGTCTTCAGTAACTTCTCTAGTCATTGAACTGGTCTAGTTGACTTTGCCAGGATTATCATAAAGAAATTAATCTTCAGCATACTCCACGCAGCACATATCCAATAATTGCATAGGGCTGGGCAACCTGCATTTTACAATTGATACGATTTCTGATCCATGCAAGAACAGCCCAGCTGCTCACCCAGCTCTTGGCAAAGACCTGATCTCATGGAGTCACAGAGCTTAAATCCAGAGTTGCCACTTGTGATCACCTAATCTGGACTACTTTTCACAGGCCATTGCCTTTGTATTGAGCTCAGTAACTTTGAGTTGGACTTAAATACTTTTTCCAGCATGACATCTTGTCTTAATTTGAAAACGAGAGATGGGGAACCCATCTCTTCCCTTCATCATGTATTTCAATGATTAATCACTCTTTCTGTTAAAAAAGGGCACAGATTTTCTAATTTTAATTTGGCTGGTGACAGCTTCCAGCCATTGCTGCTGTAGTATTTGGAATTTTCTTATAGTGAATATGCTCACACATTTTAATGAGATCACCTCTGAGTCTTGTTTTTAATTCACTGACATGCCAATTCCTTTATTTCTCACGGGATGAGGTATTTCTTACAGCTCATGAATCATTTCAGTAGTTCTTTCCCTTGCTCTTTTAAACCTTTGAACCATTATAAAAATATGAATATAATCTGGATACAACATTCCATTTCTCTGCAGAGAAGTAAGACATGTCCACACTCCTATCAGGAATCTGTTTTTTAATGGGCATCCTGCCATTGACTGCAGCATACAAACTGAATTTGTTTGGATGAAATAAAGTAATTTTAGAAGACTGACAGTTACTATATGAGTGAACATTCTTATATTCAAAGGTTTAGTTGAGCATCCAAATTCCTGAGTAAATATTGAAAATTTCCTAGTGAAACTTGTTGGCTGTCAAAGCGTGGCCTTTCAAAAGTCAGATTACCACCTGATCTCAGTTTCCATAACTATAAAATTGGCACAAAATCTTATTAACCCTGGCACAAGAGGAAAAAAAAATGCTTGCTGTTATACTGTCATAGCAATTCTGTTCTTCACCACCACCAAAATTTTCAAATAATTCTGCCACCAAAATTTTCAAAGAATTATGCCACATTAATGGGATTGTTCAAACTGGAGAAAAGAAGGCTCCAGGGAAACATTACAGCAGCCTTTCAGTACCTACAAAAGAACAGGAGAGGGACTTTTTAAAAGGACATGACATGATAGGACAAGGTGGAATGGCTTAAAACTGAAGAAAGGCAGACTTAGATTTGGTATTTGGAAGAAATTCTTGACTGTGAGGGCGCTGAGGGTGCTCAGAGAAGTAATGGATGTCCCACCCCTGGAAGTAGCAGAGGCCAGGCTGGATGGAGCTCTGAGCAACCTGGTCTAGTGGAAGGTGTCCCTGTCCAGAAGAGTGAGGCTGGAACTAGATCTTTCAGGTCCATTGCAGCCCAATGATTCTATGAAAAAATAATTTAATGAAACAGTTCTTTCTTCTCCATAGGCTATTCAAAGCAACTTCCTAGCCTGTAAAACCCCTACATTTGTCAGAAAAGCTTTTATCCTAGTGCTCCAATGGTGAGATAGATGATTACTGAGGTAAAAAAAAAAGGATAAGGGCTGTACTTTGTTAGTTCAAACCTACTGAATTTTGCAAACTTTAGCTGACAGTTCTCATTTTAGAATCGCTGCTGCCATAACAGATGTTTAATAATGCCAATTTAAATGCATTACCAAATTGAAAAAAGAGCTCTCTAAATGTACATTATTTACTTTAGAAATTATTCCTTCTTAGTGATAGGGATACATGGTTTCTCAGAAGTGATGGATGCTGCATTCCTTTTGCTGTTCAGGATTCTTATCATCCTTTCAGACAATTGAATTTCTTCCATTTGTAAAATCTATTACCAGCAGAAAGACTGCAAATAAAAACCAATGACTGGAATCAGAACAGTTTTGGCAATACAGTGAATGAGTATTTCACTGTTCCATATCAGTTACCCAGGAATCCCTTATTTAAAAAAAATATTTGAATGGTATTTACTTTAGACTTAGAAATTAGAATTCAAACAATAGCATGAAAAAGCTCACAAGGGATAAGAATTCATTATATTCATACAACAGATTTCTGTAAAATACACTTTAACTTGGATCAATTTGATTCTTTGATTTTTGGAATGGCACTAAGTAAATACAACTGCATTAAATGTCTAAAGGTTGATTAACCAGAGAGACTGAAGAAAGCAATAGTAGGCTTAGCAACTTTTTCCAAAGAGGTATTTTCTAGGCAGAATCTTCTTTAAATCACATTGAAGCAGCATTTCTCGGTAATCTAAGTGGGACTATTAAAATGACGCTAGTAGATACAAAACTATTTTAAAAAATTGTGATTTCATAAATAATTATTTGCAGAATGACTCAGAGAAAGTAATAGTCCTTTCCAGACTTAAAAATTTATGAACTGATGACGCTCTATTGATTGGAGCATTTACTGCACTTTCAATAGGGCTAATTAACAAAACTGCTCAGAAAATTAAACATAGTACTTAGCAGGATGACACTATGGCCCAGCTCTTTGCAAACATCCGCACAGTCAAACACTTTTATCCTCATGGAGGGGCCTGAGGAGGAGCTGACTGCTTGTCCTAGTGAAACCAGAGGGTTTCTCATTAACTTCAATTGCCTCATGCTTACCTACACAGGAACAGAAAGCTACCTAGAAGACATGTAAATTGCAGGATCTGACCCTTGGTGAAACAACACTGCTAAAAATCAGATGTAAAAGAATACTTGGTTTGTTTCCTCTGTCACTTGACTTTAAATCATTACTATAGCACAGAATATGTGGGAAAATAATTTTTTGTTATTTTTTCAAATAATATCAATTTGAATTGTTATATGTGCCAAAGCAAAGGTGTAGATCCAGCAACAGGCAGTCTAACACAGCAGAGAACAACAACCTGGAAAGCAGAGAATGAAAGGGATCTGCAGATCCCAGTGGAGAAATGGCATGAACTCTTAAAAGCAGCTCTGTTATGACAAGATAAGCTAATACAATTTTTGATCCTGTTAAAAGAAATCAGCAAAAACAGAGAGGCAGTTTTTGTCTGTTGATGACGTCATTTTAGAATAACATGTTTCTACTACTTTTTTTTTTTTTAAGATGTTAAAAAGCAAGGACAGAAATGGAGTCACAAAGCTAAGACTTAAGATAATGCCTTAAGCAAGAAACTTCAGGGACCAAGTCATCTTGGTTTTTCAGAAAAACAACTGAAAAGAGACTGAAAACTAAAACAAAAAAAGAAAATCAGAAGACAGACTTAGAAAGCAGAGAAATTCAGCTGCTGAGCTGGAAGTTTTCATCTAATGTGTTTTTCCATGCTTGATTATTACAATGGCCATGTACCATGGAGCCATTGAAAAAGACTGACAGCTTTTTTGCCTTTTTTTTCTTTTTCTGTCTAAAGTTCTTACATGACTTGAATCTAGTAACATTTGATTGAACAGGAAATCAGATGTAAGTCAGGAATTTTTCAGCTCCAGAAAAGATAAAAGTGAGTTACAGCTTTAATTGGCCATTGAATTAGCTCATATGAATAATAGCTCACAGTCCTTTCAAGTTCTGTGGCTTAATAAGACTCCCTATTCTTTCTTTATCTGAAGATTTACTGGAAAATATTAATTTCTTCTGAACTTAGTGATTACATTCCAACTTCAGACATGAAAAAATAAATAGCAATGCCAACCAAAAACCCAAGTAGCATAAGCTGCTGGGAACACGGGGTTTTTTTACCACCTTTGACATGTCTGATACAGGACAAAAACTGACAGGCCACATTGTGACATGGGATTGCACCAGACAGGCTTTGCAGGACTGCATATAAAACTAAGGAAAGACAAAAGGGGACAGACAGATATGCACCAGACAGCAGAACCATCACCCATGTCACAGAGCTGGAACTCAGGCTGTACTGGCTTTTCTAAGTTCAGAGCTGAACTAACAAACATAGGAGAAATTTTATGCCATTCAAAAACTAAATTCCTATTGAGCCCCATACCTGTAGTGCCCACAAGCATGCACTAACAACAGCCACCTTGTGTGAAACAATAATCAAAACAAAAGGTCAGTAAAGGAAACCATTTTTTATTGTCTGTCATGAATTACTAAGCCTGTAACTCCTTATTTGCATAAACTCTTCCTAAAACCCCATTTTCCCTGCAAACAGTAGCATTAAAGATGTTAATATCTGACCAGACACAAGCTATTAGTGCATTGCCACGATTTTCCATGACACAAATCAAATATCTACCTAAGTTCTAGTCATCCTTGGTGTACTTAACCCCACTACTCAGAGGCAGTGACTCTAGTGACATAGTTTAGAATAAGTTTCCACAAGAGACAGGAGCTCAAAAAAAAAAAAAAAGAAAAAAAATTAAAACACTCCAACACCTTCTACACTCAGCACAAAGTGCACTCATGAACCCTACACATTTAAAATAGGAGTATTGCCATTAAAGTACTCATCACAAACCTGAAGCTCCATACTATCCAAACAAGCAGCTCTGCCTGGGGACAGAAGGAAGCACATGGGTCATCAGCACAACTTTTAATCCCCTTCCTGGAAATCTACCCAGTACAAGGATAATAATAAATTCCTGTATCTATGTCACAGTCTTTAACTGCTATTTTTGCATATGACCACTATGCTATATTCACCAAACAGTTAATCAATACTTTGCTTTCACCTCATAATTCACTGTGTGACCTGTGCTTTGTTCACTGCTCATTATTCAACTGCCTTATGATGCCAGAAATATTAATTTCCTCCAGAGCTTCTCAGTGCTGCTCATCATTTCAACATCTGAGTGCTGCAAAAATTCAAATTAATTCACAAAAATTCACAGCAGCAAAGAAAAGGTACCACTGCTGCTTAAAATACAGGGCAAGGAGGCACAAAATAATTAAAGGCAGAGGTATTCACTGATTTTAGATCTTTATTTCTGAGGCATTACAGACATAATTTAAAAGTATTTAAAAATACTTCAAACACAGACATTGCAACATCACTTGCAGGGGTGATTGCTGAGGAAATTGGATTTTAGGGCTCTAAAAGGGGTCATTAAAAATTAGATAATTAGAAACTATTACACCATTAGAGGTTCCACACAGAATTGGTTTTAAGCACTACATAGGAAAAGTATCTTTTGTGCAACAGTGCATTATTACAGTTGCATGACCTTTCCTTCCCCTCCCATTGTTCATTATTGACTTCCCAGCTGAAGCAATAAATGAAGCAGGAGCCACACGGGCATCACTCGTCTCTCCTGCACAGCCCCAGAGCAGGTCCATCCTGCACAGAGACAGAAATCCTGCATAAAAACAGTATGTGATCACCCATGTATAATAAGGGGACCAAATTAAGGTTGCCAAGCAACCACCTCCCCACATTATGCCACAAATCCCTGTTCTTCATCTCTTCAGCAAACACATGCCAGGCCTGTCTCACAACCTGACTCTCCCTTGTCTGCTTCTGTGACCCTAATTACCCGTTCTCCCAAAGGCTTCTTCATTGCACTTTCTTTGTCCAGCCAGTGCCCATTTTCTCTCATTATTCCAGTTGTTACCCTGTCTTTCTGCTCTTCATAATTAGCATTTTGTTCATCCCATTTTCCTATTTCCCTGACCAGCTTTCAGTCTGCTGACATAGCTAAAAAAAATAAGGGGCAAACAACACTAAAAATATCAGATTAAGATCATGAAGTCTGGCAAAGCCATAAGCAAAAACAGTTGTCAAATGAAATTTCCTGTAAACATTTTAATGCACTAAGAGCAAGACTAGAACTAAAAAAGTTCTCTTACACTTCATTCTCAAAGTGATTTTCTGCTACTGTTTCCTTCCAAGTGTGAATTTCACACTAAGTTTTCAGCTAATATCTTCAAAGTCTGTTTTATCTAACCTCAGCATATTTTTACTTTACCATCATCTGTTGTTTTGCACACTAAATCACCCAGTCAAAATAAATTTTAGTTACAGAAAGAATAAATGATGTGCCTGGTATCAAGGACCTTATCTTTATTTGAGCTCCAACAATATAACACTTATTGCCCAAAAACAAATATTTCTATGGATATGCCTGTCTACATAGAGAAAAATGGTCTAGAATACACTTAGAGCAGCAAAAGGTCTGTTGGTCTTCTTCAAGGCATGTGAGAAAAAGCCATGATGAAACAGCTGATAACCAGGCAACAGTAACAAGAAATTTAATCAATTCAAAGAAGAGCAAAAGAAAGTTGAAATAGCTCAGTACTTTCTTACAGCAGGCAATAAGGAAGAGCAAAGTGAATTAGGCACTTTACAGCATGATTTTGTTGCTGACTTCATGTAACATGAGGCATTTTGCTGTTCAGAAAATTACAGTAATAAAAGCAAATCAGAACCCTGTCAGGATGCACCTCATTTGGACAGAGCACTGGGAGGACACTTTCCAACTAGGCCTCCTGGTCTTGGAATAACTTGTGATTTAGGTCTGATGAACATTGGCAACAGCACTTGTGTTTTTCTAGGAAAATTTCACTGTGAACCTCTGAGGTGCAGCAGATGGTGTTGTTCCCCATCAGCCTAATATAACTCCTTCTGTATCATCTATTTCTCCCATTTTAGGAGTATAGTTGGATCTGATATTCCTCCCTCTGTTAACTTTTACTTTAAAGAGGGAATGACCCTCTGATTCCAGGGCTGAAAGAATAATTAGTATCCACATCAAGATAAACATAACAGGTCTTGGTAAGACACATGCACAATACAAACAAAAGAAGATGCGTCTTCACACAGCAAGGAGCTGCTCTGTGGAACAGATTTCCATGAGACACTGTGGATACCACAGAAGGAAAAAGATTTGTCAAGGGTTACTGAGTATCAAAATTGCATTAAGCTCAGATATTCCTGAAAGCAGTTAGTGGCTGGAATGATCCCTAGGGAAGTTCTGCATGTGCTTTTCCTACTGTCAGCCTTCCCCCAGAGTTTACCTGCAGCCCTGTGATGATAAAGAGAAGCTGCACTACTAGAGGGTAGGCAACTATATGTGCAGAGATTACAGGAAGGCCTCAAAGTGCATATACTGGGAGAATAACAGATTGCCCTTTGCTGCTGCTCCTTGGCATGTGCTTGTGGCTCCTCTTCCTACACATTTTCTCATTTCAAACACAAGCTCATCCCGCTACAAAAATAAAAAATAAGACTTTATCTATGAAGAGTGAAATGAAGAAGAAAGAAACTGGGGATAATATTTATCTTTTCAATAAAGGGAATATTGATGTGGAAGCAAGAAGGCAGGGGAGAGTCAAAGAATTACAAATGTAAGGATTCACATGGAGACATCAGGCTGAACATCTCTAACAGCACTTCTGTGAGCACATTGAATGCATGCAAGGATGTGGGGAGGCTGCCCAGTGGTGGCTAACACAAAGATGGGTCAGGATGAGAAAACCAAAACTGTTCCACTGCCACTGGGATTCCCCTCCAAGCTTCCCTGTCCAAGAGCTGGACATGAGGGGTTCATCCGAGTTGAGAATGCCACTGACTAGAAAATTCTGCTATCTGCTGAGGCCTTGGAAGGGAAGAATATGTAATTTACAGGCTACTGGATAGATGGCTCCTTGGTTTAATTCCACACAAGAGTTCTCAGGGTCTTGTGCACATGCTACCCTCGTTCAGAATTACATTACTGGTTTCCTTCCTCCTCAATCTGCCCAGTCTTCACCCACCAGGTCTATGGTTTATGTATTTTTGGCACAGAACAGATCTAGCTGCAACCAAGTCACTCCCATCATGTGGCCTTGCACAGCTCTAGCTCACATCTCACGGACAAGGTTGCTGAGGGAGATCTCATTATGTTCAATATCCGAGCTAGCACTAAGCCATTGCTTACAGATTTCTATAAAAAAAAAAAAATAAATCCACAAATACCATAATATCATTATTCAGCTTCCCCACAGTGATCCTGAATGCTGCTGAAAGGAGCACCACGTGCAGCCATGCAAGAATAAAAGCCTGCATGAAACCAGGCGAGCGCTAAAGCTGCCTTTCTCCAACATGTGTGTGGAACAAGCAGCAACTGAAATCACTAATGGTGACATTGTTTGCAGCTGGCTTATCAAGCTGCTACCAAGCTGCTTTGCAAGATGATTTTTAGATAGTCTATGCTCAGCAAAAAAAGCACAATTTCAGAAGCAGAGAAATGCTAATGGGAACGTAACAGTACTCCACTGCGTCACTCGTCATAGCACGAGTGTTACACAGGGAAAGGAAAGGATAAGGAAGAAGAAAATGGTCACCATGCTTCAGATACAAGACAGTCATACATACATACATACATACATACATACATACATATATATATATATATATATGCTCTTTCTTTCTCCCTATGTTTTCAGTACACAGCTAATCTTTTCATCTGCTTGAACATTTATACAGTTCAACAGAAAATTTCAGAAAAAGTTACCAAAAAAATCCCAAATGTTACAAAGATTATGAAAATCACACATGCATATATTTGGAGTCTTCTCTCTCTAAATTTCACGCTAAAATATGCTTGCTTATCTGCTTACTGAAACACAAGCTCTGCTAATACCTTCAAATCTGCGGTTAACCTGCTGTGAAGAGAAAGGCAAAACGAAAGATTTTTTTCACCCATGGTAGGAAAGTATTCTGTAAACATTCCTGCAGGAAAATCTTTATTGCATGCATGCTTTCAAGGGCACAGAGGACTGTGTCAAGGTTCCTTTTTATGAGAACAAAATGAAAAGAAAATATCAAATAGTGCTCAAAAAGGGAGTACCATCCATCTTGTTAGGTATGTAGAGAGAAAAACATGGCATGTGAGTGTATAATCTAAAACTCTATCATTATATGAATGCATTGGAAGAATAATTAAGGTTGTATAGGCACCATTCTTTGAGTTTTGAAGACTTCATCGTACAGTCTGAACAAAATCTTTTATCATAAGTTCTGGTGAGGATGTGAAAGTAAGAGAGATGCACATGAACTAATAATGAACTAATTACTAACTAATTTTCTAAAATTTCATAGACACAAAGAGAAATCATTCTTGAAGGCCTTAAGAAGAAGCGAACAAATAGGAAAAAAACCTTATTTAGCTCCTCTAAATAAGGTCTATTACATTTCCTAATGACAAAGGCTAAGTGTAAACAATTATCCCAAAATTCAGTAGGAAAAAAGCTGACTTTTCCAGTTATTTAAGAAAATTAAACAAGGTGGCAAAGCCACAGTCAGCCACATTGCACAGTCACAGAAAAAGAGATTCATGGCCTATTCCCATCTCCGTGACTCACATTTCAGTGCCAATACAGATAATTTACTTAGCAGCAATTGTCTTCAAAGTGCTGCACAAACGTTTTTCTTTCCAGTACCACCTCCCCTTTTCTCTTGTCTGCAATGGGGTAAAAAGTAAAATCTTTCCTAACAAATGGAGAAAAGAACAATTGGGAAAAAATGAACAAAAGGTTGTCAGTGATATGGCCATGGCCAGATAAATGTCCAACAAAAAATGGATGAAAGGAACAGTTACGCCCCACTACTATTTAGAAGCAATTCAGGGGTGTTTTGCCCAGTAGCACATCCTTACAGGCTGCCCAGCCACAGACCTGGAGGTAGCCTGGCCTGCAAACACATTTTAATGTCAATCAAGAAAAGGCACAAACTGTGAAAGAAAATAAGTCCTAGCCTTGGTAGAACATGCTGGGGTTTAATTCATGCTCCCGTAAAATTTATGTGGAACAAAACATCAAAAAGTGGAAGTCAGTGGAACAGAAATGATGAATGAGGTGTCTGATAACTGCTCCTGTACATGCCAAGATTTGACATGACAGTGATTGCCAAGCAATTTCTTGCACCGCTTTCTCGGCACTCCCCGCCCCAGGAACTGCTTCGTGGGGGAGACCCGAACTGTCATCGTCTGCGTCCCGCGTCCCCCACGCCTGACAATCCGCGTCTGCTCCCTCGCAAGGGACTGCGGGGACTCCCTGCCCCGGCCTGGGACACCCGGGGATCGGGCAGAGGGGGAAGGGCGCGGGCAAGCGCTGCGCCCACTGCGGCGGCAGCAGGGAAGCGGGAAGCGAGGTCCCTCCCTCCCGCCAGGCGGGGAACCTTCCCACTCCCGCCCGTGCCGCTGCTTTAGCTCGGAGAACAGGAAAAGCAACCAAATAGAAGAGACAGACGCCGGGGCGGGTCCGCTGCCTACTGGGCGTGCCGGGCGGGGGATGGGGAGCCGAGGAGCAGAGATGCTCTGTGTCAGCTCAGCGCCGGAGTCACGTCCCTCCCGGGCAGCCGAGCCGGGCCAAGCCAAGCGCCGGTGCCGCCCCGTGCCGGGAAGGCATCAGGGCGACGGGGAGCGGCGGGGCCGGCAGCCAGACCCTCAGCGCTCCCCGGGGCCGCGGTCAGCCGCACCGATCCCTGCCTGCCCCCTCCTCGTCGGTCCGTGCCCGGCCTGTCTCCCGCCCCGTCCGACCCTTCCGGCCCCACCAGCACCACGGAGAGCGCCCGGGCACCCTCGGCCCGCCCCTCCCGGCAGGGACCACCCCTGCCCGGGCCCTGGAGCCTCGGCGGGTCCCGCGGCTGGGGCGAGGCTGCCCCCGTATGCGTAGTACTGTGCCGGGGCTCACCGCTTCCTCTCGGGAATAAGCCTCCTTCGCTATAGACATCCAGTCGCAATCCTGTCCCCTGCTCACCAACGCCCCTACTCAGCCACAGAACCGAGGGCCCTGAAGTGACACACCCGAGAAAACCACCGGGTCCCGGGGGCCGCCTTCCTGCTTTCCCCGCGGGCAGGGCATCTCAGGAGGGTGGGTCGGCCTTGTATCCCGATACACCCGTTCTCATGCCCTGTGCCTTGCATCCCGATACACCTGTCCTCATCCCCTCTGCCTGCACCTCAGCAGGGAGCCATCGCGGCGTCTGCCCCGCCATGGGGATGTTTCTCTCCCCAGACTCACTTCTAGCCTTCACTATTCTCATTTAAAGAAAAAACCTAGTTTAGTTTTTAGCATCCTCATTAGTGTCTCCAAGAGAAAGCTAGCCTTATGCTCATGCTCTGAATGATGCTTCACCCAAACATGCTCTTCACTGACTTCAAGGAAGCTTGAGAAGCATAATTGTGAGTGACCAGTTCTAGGGAAGAACACACGGAGTGAGAGCATCACAGTTAGGGATGGCATGCAGTGTGGGCTGTACAGCTGCAAACAGCCCCACACAAGGAAGAACAACGGTGCCAGTGCCCTGCTTTTCCCACCCACCCATACACTCACCAAGAAACTCATCAACAAGTAGTGTCCTCCAAATTGCAAGCTGAAAATTTGCCCAGTTGCCTGTCTGTAGGGAAGCAGTGTGGGAGTTTGGTATCCCTGAAAGCTCTTAACAATAAAGCTGGTTATCCCCTGGGAGAGGCAGATGAGCCCCAGCTGGACAGTGAGATGAGAAGGCAAAGATGGAGCATCCTTCTCTTTGTGCCAAGGTCTTGGATATTGGCTCCTCTAGGCCAGCAGCTGCTTCCAGGCCTATGAGATGTACAAACACGTCTCATCACTGCCCTGTTTCTAGCAGCGTTTCAATTAACCTCTTCCACATTTGTTTAGTGGCTGCCTGTTATGTCACTGGCTTTCCTCTTACCATGGATAGAGAATTCTTAAAATTAGTGTAGGGAATTCTTAGAACGTGTCCATCCCCCTTCATGTAATGACCATATCAGATCCCACCCTGCACACTTTATCAAGGGAATCAAGCTCACATCTTCCCAGTGACTCTTACCATAGTGCATCAGGGAAGTAGTTACTGACTTCTGTCCACATTTATCCTGTTCTGGGATTTCCAGAGCCCTTTGAGACTGTAAGCAGGTCTAGCTGCCACTTCCCAAGGTTAAGAAAAGTTTGAGATGACCAAGGTTAGTTCTGGCGACAGTAAAACAGGTACTAAAATGCAGAAACATTCAGTATAAAACAATTGTATAGAATAACTGTGTACCCTTGCAGGAGGCAAAAATAATCTGAGCTGTTTTACTGAAATGGTCTAGGAAATCCCTTGCAATGGTCCCTCTTCTTGTTGTATCTTTGGAATGAAATATGTTAAAATGAATTTGTGCATGTTTTACAGGTAGCAACAGCAGAGCCCTCAACACCAATAGGCTTTTTTCATGTAAGACATAAAACATTTGACATGGAATGTACTATTAACACCAGACCGAGGGGGGAGAAGCATCCGAGGACTGATTTCCATTTCAAACTGCATTCTGGCACTTTGTACTCCAGCACCATTGGTGGATCAATATTTAATGCCCGGAGATTCTGGCTCTGCAGGAGTCATGTCAGGGGACCTCTCGAGCCAATCTGCTTGGGTAGAGGAGTGATAATTATTCATGGGCTCCTGCCTCTTGCTCCTTCTCTTGCACAGCCCCACTCTGCTGACTCAGTGCCTTATTCAGTCTTCTCTCCCTCTCTCCACTGCTGTAGCTGGACCCCTTTGCCTTCACTGCCTCTGAGAGCTGCACATCCCAGCATGGCTAAAACAGCAATGGGTAAGAAAACGCCTGTCTTTTCCTTCAGCCAACACTACGGGCACTTTCTCCTAGGTCTGCTACCTACACTGGGTGTTCTTCTCGCTCTCCGAAAAGTTTAGGAAAAAAAAAATCAAGAGAACACTGAACGTATTTTTAATTTCATTGATCAGAGAAAAAAGGAGAGGGTGGGTGGGACATGGGGATGTTTTAGTATCCTAATCAGAGATCGGATTAATTATATACCGGTGGGTGAGGTCGGCACATGAGCACAGTGTAATTTTGAAACGGTTTTCATTATTTTAAAGGTGAATAGATATTTTATATATATATATATATATATATATATATATATATATGCATGCATATATATTATACAGATATAGATAGATATTATATATATGTGTGTGTGCATATGTGTGTGTATATATATATAAAAAAGAAAGAAAAAAAATAAGAACACAAACGAACGGTAAAGTTATCCCTATAGTCAGTGTGCCTCCACCCATCCCCGCCGGCCGGAGTCAGCGCTCCCCTCTGCCTCTGAAAGCGCGTGGGGAGAAGAAAAGAGGAACCGGGGAGAGGCTCCGCCGCCCGAAAGGGGCTCGGCGCGGCTCGGGGGCTGCGGGCGGGGCCGGGCCGGGCCGGCGGGGCCCGCGGTGCAGGGCGGGGGGGCTGCGGCGGGGCGGACCCCGCCAGCCGCGCACTGCGGCCGGCCGCGCCCAGCCCAGCCCAGCCCTGCACGACACCGCGGGGCTGCGGGCGAGGGGAGACGGAGCCGCCGCTCGGCGCTGCCCCGGCGCTGCCCGCACCTGCAGTCTGCCGGGGGGGGCCGGGGGCCGGCTGAAGTAGGTCACTGCATCACGGAGAGCTGGTGTGCGCTAGCAGTGCCCGCCCTGCTCTCTCTCCCGGGGGGCAGCTACCGGGGCTGTTGTTACCTCGCGTTTTCCAGCGGCACGGAGAGCATCCCCCCCCACCCCCACCCCGCAGGAGCCGCGCCCTGCCGCCGCGGCTCTCCCGCCCCCGCCGCCCCCAGCCCGCCCCGCCGGGCCCGGGAGCGGCCGGGAGGGGCGCGGCTCCTCCGCCCTCCCCGCCAGCTCCGCGGGGCTGCCGGGTCTTGGGAGCCCCTTCCCGTCGGGTTCCTGTTGGTCCTGGCAGGAGCGAAGGGCGGTAGCCCGGCACCGGCCCCTTTGTTCGAGGGAGGCTGCTGGGTAGGGTGGGAGAAAAAATCCCAATGAGGGTGTGGAAGAAGGAGAGGGAGAACAGTCGTGGAGTCGGGCTGCTGAAGGCGTCCAGACCCTAACGCTCCTTAGGGTTGGGTTTTGTTGGTTTGGGTGTTTTTTGTGTTTTTTGGCGTTTTTTTATAATTTGGTTTTTGGCTTTTTTTTTTTTTTTCTTTTTGAAGAGGAAAGAGGCTGGACCTGCATTTGACGCATTCAAATTCAAGTTTTCACCATCGCTCACCATTAATGTCATGCACACGCAAATCCCACAAAATAAGGATGAAGTGCTCCCAACACAGTTAGTGTCCTCCCCAAGAAGCAAATCCTGTTCAAATTTTCATTTGTGCAGATTCTTGTTACCACTCTGCATCGCATTGCACGAAGTTACACCAAACCCTCCTGGCACCGGCTGAAACCGATGCATTATACCAAAGCATTTATCTGAATGCTCATGTTCCGCTCCCAAGGAACAATTGGTGTGGATTGAAAGCATTCTAGCCCGGCTGTGGCACCCTTGGGAACAAGGCATGAGACAGCTGTAGATGCAAAGAGAGGAGGGAAGTGAGGGCTGTGGGAGCCTGGCCAGCCCTGCAGTGCCGAGCACGCCGTCCCCTCCCCACTGCAGCAATCCGGTAATCAGTATTGATAATTTGTAGTCGGTCGGGGACTTAGCGCTGCAGAAGGCCTGTTAGGAATTCTGTCACAAGGGAAGGAAGGGCTCCTCAGCCTGGTGTTAATGATCTCTCATCGCACAAATATAAAGATTTCTGCGGCAAGAGTGATGCCAGGAATCATTAGGTTTAGCTGGAGACAGAGGGACTGTGTGGCGCCAGTTTGTCTGTTAATCCCTCTTTAACGAGCCACCTATACCAGCTACAAAAAGCTGTGCAGCCACCTAGCTCCAGTTTCCAAAAATACTAATTACAACAACATTCAATTAGAAAATTAAAGTTACTTCATTAAAAGCATCTCTCGTCTTTAAACTCACAAAGCTTAAAGGATTCTCCTCACCATTTCTTTAAACTATATTCTTCCTTGTCATAGTTATAAATAGACAAAATTTCTATCTAGACAGCCTTTTAGAATAAACTACTTTATTTCAAGAGTTACAGCAAAGCAACAAATTTTATTTTCATGTGGAAAAATAGATGCATTCTCAGTAATGCACATTTCCAGTTAGGGCTAAATGAGCTATATTTGTTCTGTACTCAGACTTTACCCAGTAGAACACTGAAAGAACTACAGAGTGCCTGATTTTTTTCCTGTTGAGCACCAGATTTTGCAAAGTGGCAATAAAGGCTGGGTCCTGCCACCACTAGAGCCAGCAAAACATTTCTAATCAGCTTAACCCAGCCCACTATTATGCTTCTGGCCCTGGTCCAGCAAGGCATTTAATCAGGTGTCTGAGCATGTGAATAGTCCTACTGGCTTTGGACAGAACTCTTCACATAACTCAGGTGAGGCAGATGCTAAATACCTTGAACAAGCCTGTGTTTATATTCTGCCATAGAAAGCAAAAATTAAGCCTAAATTTCTGTTAAGCTGTGTAAAATAAAAGGTTTTCATGGAAAGCTCCTTTTGCGTTCATAGGAGTTTCAAAAGCTGCAAGAACTTCTGGAGATCATTACACTCTGAATGCCCACAAGATTCTTCTTTCTGTTTAGTTTACATAGTATATGAATGATGCATGCCACAAGCATCTTTGTTTGTTTTTTTTTTTTTTAAGTGTGTCTTTTCTTGAAATTCCATGTAACACAACTGTACAGAAATTTTGGGGGCTTTTAAACGTCATCCTCCCCCTGTCACCATCTTCACCATCTTCCACATGAGTTATGTATTGGATAGAGGGACTCCTTCATGCCTTAAGCTCCCAAGCAAACAGAATGTGTGTAACATAAATCAGGCCCTTTGCCCTGATTCGTGACCCTGAATCAGGGTCACTACAGACCAATCAGGCCACATATCTGGTTTGATAAACTTACTTATGTAAGGTATAGATGGCAGTGTGAAGGTGAAGCAGTGTGTGATGCCATTGGAACAAAAAAAGTGTTTGAAACCATTATTTCATTGTTTTGGTGTGATGTTTTGTTTAAAGAATATTTATTGTTCTAACATCTTCAGACAACCATCATATAGAAAATTTCAGTCCCATTTATAGTTCTGGTTTATTTTATAGGAAGTTAACAGAAATACATGGGGTATGTGTTAGGAAAGTGTTTTAATGTCAACTCCTTTTGAGATAGTCAGGAACCTTGTAAGGTGATGAATGGGTGGGATTATGAGGATACAGGAATTGAGGCAGCACCATGCTCCCTCTTTCTCAGATATAACATATCTGAGTGAGACTGATAAAGCCATTTTAGAAGTGCTTCAGAGTTGCTCTTCTGCTTTGTCATTTGCATTTTAGTCATAAGCTCAGACCTCAGTACTTAGCTTGATGGATGCAAGGCCACTGATGAGTTTTTCTGTTATCTAACTACTGCATTATTGTTTTATCTGGTATGTAACATACATATAAAGTCATAAATAAGTGTATGGTGGATGAGTTTGACTGGTTCCATTATTTTAATAAGAAGCCTTTTTTTACTGCAAAGGGGTAAGAGATCTGCCTCTGATCTGCCACTACACTTAAACAATTGCTTGATTGTCAACAATTGCACATGAGTAGTCATCTGAATATCAATGGCAATGACAAGCTTCAAGTTAAACAACATATGGCTAAGTGCCAGGCTGAACACACTTCTTTCCACATTTTTCAGTTTTTAGCTGAAGGTTTTAACCTTCCCCTTTTATCAATAAATGAATATACGTCAGCTCTGGATTATTTCCAACTGCCACAGAATTACATGTCTGTAAATAGGAAGCTACTTTAAGAGAAGAATGAACATAGGCAAGAAACAGAAAGTTATTTATTGTATCATAGTGTTGGCAGAAATATGATTTGACTGAGATACGACTATTCCAATTTTTTTGAAGAACTAGGAGAAGAAATCACAGAATATGTTGGGTTGGAAGAGACCCATCAGGGTCACTGAGTCCAACTCCTGGCCCTGCACAGAACCATCCCCAAGAGTCACACCATGTGCCTGAGTGCATTGTCCAAACATTTCTTGAAGTCTGTCAGGCTGGTGCTGTGACCACTTCCCTGTGGAGCCTGTTCCAGTGTGCAACAACCCCCTGAGTGACAAAAACTTTTCCTAATATAATTTTGATGTGATAAGGAAACTAAAGTGGTAATATTTCAATTAGTTTATTTCTTCTGTGAACTTGTATTACTGAGCTAATATAAAAATGTTGGTAAGTAAAATTCACTAAAGAACTGAGGTTAACACCTATTCACATTCTTTTCTTGGTTTTTAAAGATTTGATTACTTTTCCTACTATTGAGAATTAAGACAGGAATAATTTTTAAAACAGTCCATATGGCTAAGGATTTCTATTGCCTCATAGCAGTTCTTTACTTACCCTGAGGTGTACAGGCAGGAGGGATGGAACGTCATCTATTCCATTTTCTTATGGAAGATATCCCATAACACACTGAGGAAATAAAAATAAACTTCAGCAGCTTGAACACTTCCAAAATGTTCTCTCACCTCCACCTCCATTACCATCACCTCTTTGTCCCAATATAAGCTCTAGTTAGGCTAAAAACTTCCCTGTTTAATAATGTAATCCTGTAATTCATTCACATAGATTTTTGTGAATTTGAATTTTCTTTAATTTATTATTTAAGATTGGAATTTTTTTACTATTGGTATTTGTTCAACAATAGTACATTTCTCTAGATCACCTTTTGCATGCCTGTTTTTTATTATATATACAGTGTAATCTAACCTCGTGGTTAGATTTATCTCAGGTGACATTTTTATTAATTTCTTTAGAAAAGAATTCTCCATTTTCAATTTAATAGCATTAATTTGAGGAAAAAAAAACATTGCAAAAAAGAGATGGGGCACTCACATCCAGCAATGTATTTAGGTAGTGTTTTAGCCTTCAAAGACTGTATTGATTCTCCTAATTGCTTGCAGAGAGAAGTCAGCATTATTTTGTAGTCTAAAACACAGAGAGCAGAAGGTTCCCATGACAGATCAGTCTGGGCAATACTTGACCTGTGCAGCATTTTCATGTAGGTCTAATTTAACTACCTTAATAGTTCACAGACAAAAAAGGCAAAGAGATGCTCAGCACTCCTGAAAAACAGCAAACCTTAGGAGTCCCAAAGTAGACATCCAAAAATGGTGTCACACCACATAATTGGTATAGTGAGTCACTAAAAGCTTTGCTAAAGCTGGTACAGCAAAAATAGCTGAACATAAGGGACTGAGGGTGGCATCTGGCCCTGTGACCAGTGGACAAAGAGAGAGAGTGTAAATTTGCTTTTCAGCTCAGGATATCAGGCTTCAAAACCCTTTATCCTGGCACTCTCAGTAGTTCTGCCCAAGGGGAGGAGCAAATGGTACATCATGGAGCAGTAGTGCTTCCTTTCCTCTACAGTAACTGCCTTCAAAAAATCCACTGTCAGTTCTCCTTACCTCTCATTTTAGGCACCAAATAACCTTGAAACACAAAAAACTATTGCCATCCTCAGGTGGCTTGTAGAGAGCATGCCTTCTTCAGCATTTATCCATAAAATGCATGATAGATTAACCCACTTTGCAAACGAGACTTGCCTCGCTGGAGCCAATGGAGCACAGTACAGCCACTGGCCTCAGCACAACCAGCTGGTCTTTAGCCTATGGGGACACAGAAACTGGCAGCTGATTTGGAGGAATGGCTGCTATTCACAATTCCTTCTAGGCTGCACACAACCCTCACTCTATTGTATGGATACAGTCTGAGGTGGTGCTGGTTTTCATTCTGTTTAAAAGGACTGTTGCTCCCACTCAGAAGGGTGGGTCCCCAGTTCTACCAGAGACAGCTATCTCAGTCCTGCAAGGTGCTGGGTACCCATGACTGCAGTGCAGACAGTACCTGCTCCTCTAGTTGCTCAGAACTTTTCAAACATGAACAAAAATTGCTTTGGAGACCTCAATCCACATACACCTGCATCCTGAGTAAAAGAAAAAAAAAAATGGACTGATGTGTAAATACTGGCTCCTGGGAACTAAATACTTATGACATCATGTGTCTGACAAATACCAGCATGCAAAGCTGATCTGAAATTATCTCATTTTCTCTTCCACTTATGTTTTTCTTTTTCCTGTCTACTAATACATAATTTAACCACTGAAGTAAATTTAAGCTATTTCTGCCAGGATGTGCAGTTAAATTGGTGCACAGCATCTGCACAAAATATTTGGCTTTGCTGAATATATTCAGAAATGTTATTTTTCTAAGTTATAGCTTCCAATCCAAGCAGTTCATAAATAAATTATGATTTATGCATTCATTCTAATGCACAAAACCTATCACTGTTGTAGCAGTTATTGTGTGAAGTTGTGATCCTTCACAGACACAAGCACAAAACAGGATTGTTAGGAGTTTTTCACCAATTTTGCCCCAAGCAGTAGTTTAGTATGGAGAGGTGACTGAGGATAGGGTTAGTAAATCCCCTGTGGTGAGATAGAGGCATGGCTGTACCTCCACAGCACACAGGGAGAGGTCAGCACCTCTGGCTATGGTCAAGGTTTGCCCAGAGTAAATGTAGTCATAATTCAGTGGCCCAGAGGAAAATGCCAGGAGGAATGGTGAGAATTCCACTGTCCCTTGGGCTCTTCACACACAGCCTTAGGGAAGCCCTGGCTCAGTCTCTTTCATTGTGGTGGGTGGAGAAGAAGATGTGGCAATGGGTGCACTCCTGCCCCTGAGCCAAACAACTGGTGGTTGGCCTCCAGGTGTCCTGCTGGGGTGTGGTGGCCCTTGTCCCTGTGTGTCCTCCTTCCCCACAGAATACCAGAGCCACCGAGATGAGTCTTCTTTCCACTCTCCCATGGGAAGAACATCATGCTAAAGAGAGGACAAGAGCACACAGGAGGGAGGATGACCTACACCTAGGAGCTGGAGATCCCAGGAGCATTGCTGGATTTTGCATACATGGCAAAATAGCAACAGTTGTGGAAGCAGTAAATAGAACATGAGTTCCTTTGGGTGACAGGATGCTTTGGCTTGAGTGGAAATTTTGAGAGTTTGACCCCATCTCTGGCATTTCCCAGTCACAGATGTCACTGTAGGCAGTTGCTCCAACGGGCAGGAGGAAGACAGCCAGCAGCATTCCTCCTCAGCTGCATTTTAAAAGAAAACTGTGGCTTGCTCTTCTGTTTATGAAGAGCCCTGTGCTACCTATGTGTGCCACACACTCCCAGGAAACAGGCTACACAGATTTCTTCCGAGGACTGGCTGTGAGCTGGAGGAAGACGTAATTCCCAATGTTAGGGGCTTAAACATTTCAAGCCTCAGCTATCCTTGCTTTTCCAAAGTCTAGCACCCTGTAATGCACACCAATTTAAAGAGCACAAATTGTGGTTTTCTGTATTCTCATAACCTCTCCTCATCTGTGTAGGAATTTCCAGGATCCAGATTCTTGATTTAGAAACCTGAGTTTTCTTAAGCATCATTTTAGGCACCTAGTTCCTTTATTGGATTTGTAGGTTAATCATTTTATGACCTGACTTTCCCCTCTTTAAGATGAGGATAATCTTGGGTACTTACCTCAGAGCTGGGATATGAGGTTTTGTTCCATACTGCATGAAAATGTGTAACCATGCTCTGATGCTGTAGAAGTGCCAAAATCCATACTGATCAGATTAAGAAGCAGAGCAACTTACCTTCTAAAGCTGTATTAGCATTTTGTGCTATTGAGGTACTTTTCTGTAATCCTTAGGGAATTTCTTAGGGAAAGAAAAAATAATGATGTGTGTATTTTATGCTACTGAAGGCACAGAGTTCTACAAATTTTGAATTTACCCTAAGCTAAGGTATACTCCACTAGAAGGTAGATGAAGTATGTACATTTAAATATATTCACTTATCTCTAAGTAGCTATAACTTTTGGTCTTTAAGCTATTTTTGATGCTTTAAAAATTGCTGAAAACACAAATTGTCCTTTTGGACTAAGATTTCTGATATATACCTGTTCAAATTCATCCTCTGGTTTCCAGTAGGGTGACTCTGGATGTCATTTCATTGGTAGAGCTCCCTGAAGTGACTAATATCATCACAACTACTATTTTTTCTTTTTCAAAAGACTGTGGAGACCATACCCATGTCAAAGATGCACAAAATTTTTTTAGCAACATTGCTATATGGAATTACAGCAGAAATTTCTCTTTTTTTGGTTTACTAGTAGTTTTGTACTGCAAATCCTCCAGTTACCTGAATGGAGCTGTAAGAAAAGTTGTGTGTACCTAGGAAATCTTAAAGAAAATGCATCAATATCCATAATTTTTCAAAGACATTTTTTGGAAGTGAAATTCACTTCTATAACCCATTTCATTAGTCTGTTAACTGTTTTGATGTATTTGTTTCTTACTTTATTCATGTGAAAAGAAAGGGTAGCTTATGTCACTCAAGTCATGTTTGTATCACTTGAATAGACCTTCTTTGTCTCCAGGTACAGGTGTTTATTAAGTAGGTGTAGTTCAAAAAGCTATTTCTAAGCTGATATTTTTTCTATGTGCTCAGATATTTTTTGATGCTGTCAAGACTGCAGTTAGGGGACTTTCAATATTATATGCTGTAGGTAGGAATGAAACCCTGATTCCTGATTTAGAAACCTAAATGTTTAATATTTGTCAACAAACCACTTGTTTTCATGGCAAATAACTTTTACTGGGAAATGATGTTTTCAGTCTAAATATAATTTTCCAAGTAAAATATCAATAATGACCTCTTAAGAAAAGTAATAGAAAGGTATTTTTTTAAGCTGCATTGACAATCCAAGTTACTCCATTTTTATTTTTTTTTTACGGTGAAACAAGAAGGGAAATATCTTACTTAGGGAACCATACTGCATTTGATTAACAGTGTAAAGTATTTCATCTTCTTGTTGTGAGAGGCCTGAAAAACAGGAATAAACATGACAGAAGTACTTTCAAGTCCTCTGAAAAATGGTAATTATCAGTTTGCATCATTTGCTAGTGCTGTTCTAGAGGTCTCATCTCTGCTGGCATCCTGGTTTCTGCACAAAGATGTAAGGGGTCTGTCAAAGGTAAAAATTGCAATAAGAACAAATACTGAACCCATACAGCAAAATGAAGGCATTTAGGTAAGCAAACAGGTAATCTACAATACAAAGGTTGCAAAATTCTATTAGTGCACTTCTAGTTATTTATACAAACAGAATTTCGAAGATCAAAAAAAAAAAAAAGAAAAAGTATAATGGAAACAGAACATTTTTTCAGATGGACCCCAGTCGGTCCCTGAACTGTGACTACTATTTTTATAGTCTTTTAATGTAATTTGTATGTAGGGGAAAGTCTGAGATAGCAGTTAGGAAAATTTCTATTTGATAAAACTCTCAATGTTCTTGTGAACAATCTACCATCCTAATCAGTTTCCCATCTACTCCATCCCCATGACCTACTGCTTTCCAGTCTCATCCATTTCCTTGGTACCCTTTCCCTGATTTTCTCAACCTAGTTTCATTATCCAGTCAGTCAGGTGTTACCCTCATTCTTGATCCAGTTTCAGTCATCCTGTTCCTTGACTGGCTTTACCTGCTTGGTTTTCCTTCTTTATTTATTTATTTTTTTAAATTTGTCTGCTCTTGGCAATTACTTCCACAATGCAGATTCAGCTCTCGTCTCTTCACGCAGCCTTCATTCTTGTAGTTCTTCACACTTCTATGGGGTCAGAAGGGGAGGAAATGAGACCACAGGATAGTGGTTTCCTCTTTTTTTTCCAGTTTCCAGTGCTCCTCTGGTCCATAACATCACTCTTAGCCCACAGGGGATCAGAATCCAGCACAAAGTGTCTTGAGAGAAACTGGTGGTAAAGCTGGATTTGTGTCTCTCTGACAAGGCTGAAGGCTGAAGTCTGATATTGCACTGACTTATTCCCAGGCCAGTCCTGGACAAATTTTTCAAATGAAGAATGATTCCCTGGCACAAAGCTCTAGAACCTTTCAAACAAGTTCAATAATCACTTGCTTACCTTACCCACACGCATGTATTTTTCCCTAGTCATCATCACGGAAATAGTGAAATGTTTTTAGCTAAAACCTTCTCCAGAATGCAGGAAGAAGCAGCCTTCCAGCGAAGAAAACTGTAGACCAAATTTTAGTTTAACAATGTGATGTTCAGTGGAAGGACATATTTTCTGATGCAGTGGGAGAAACAGAGCAGCACAGGGTGGGAAGAGCAATGGCTGACAGTGTTGCATGTTTGAGTGGCTAAGATGTGCAAAGGCCAGGAACACCAGCCTTGGCAGAATTAGATACTAAACTAGTGGAAGTCTGTGGGTGAAGTAGACTCATATTGATTTACATCTGATGAACCTATTTTCCCCCTTTAAAACTCCCAAAGCATCAACTTAGGAGGAAACATCTCCTTTATTATTTTTTAAAATCATGTAAGAGCCAGCTACACTTTAAAAACAGGAGAATTTTATTACTCAGAAAAAGAAACTTCTTTTTATACTGGAAAAAGAACTCGATTGTATAATGAAAAAGACAGAATAGACTGTTAGAAATTGACATTTGGGGGTATCTAACTCCAGCTGCTTTTAGAACATATTAAAAATTCGATGGACAATCCAGTTCTGGAAGTTTGATAAGTCTGTTGTAAAGGACAGGCTGAACAACAAAGAAGTTCTGATTTGCTCTTAATGGCAGATTGTTGATGCTGGTGCACAGTGCCCTGAAAATTTCACTATTGCAGTATCCTTTTTTTTTTAAATTCTAAATGAGACAAACACCCTTACACCAACAATCAGTGGAGCATCTCTGCAGGGGTCAGCTCCTCATGTGGTTAATTTAGTGGCAGAGCAGTGTCTCTGAATTCATCAAGATTTTCTGCTAAGTGGAGGCTGGTATTGCAGAAAAAATAGAGAGGCACAGACAGAGACAGCTGCAGAGAGAGAGACAGACTGACAGAGCAAAGGTGCTCTAGAAATTTTCAGTAAGATTTTGGGATGAGAAAAATACCACTAAATTGAAAAACTGTAAAAAAGAGGGAAGGAGAAGAGAAAGATGAAAAATAGAGGTGAGTCATGAAAGAATGGGAAATAATTGGGAGCAGTCGCATTCCTGCAAATCCATATAAATTGTTATAGCATAGACATTTATGCATTAATTTTACATCTTCAAATATCAAAGTGCTTCTATTATGCAAATCAGAGCAAAGCTACTTAAAACACAAGTCACCTCACTGCAAGCAGTAGCTCTTGTTCTAGTTTTATTGTAGCATCAATTGTAATAAAAATATCCCACCAGAAAATGTTCTCTCTCAGCCAATTTAATCAATTCTGAATAATATACTAATTTCTTTGCTCAATCAGTGTTTCCAAGAAGTCATCATTCTTTATCTTTCTTTTTTTTTTCTGGTTTATTTTATGCATCTTCTGGTTAGCATACTCAATAATATTTATAATCTATGCCCAACCATGATCGAGTTTGTGTGCTGTTGAGAGGTATCATTACTTTCATTATGGAAGCAATCAAATGTTTGCATGTATGCATAAAGTCATGGCAGGATACAATAGTAGAAATATAAATCTGGCAATTAGTAGTAATAACTGCATAGATTGTTTAGGTAAAGGTCACAGAGAAAACTCTGAAAGCCACAGAGTGACAGATGTATGCCACATAGAAGGGTTTGTTTCTTTCATTTCATGAATTTGAGCACCTCATGTAGTGTGCTCACTAACTTAAGCCACCTATTTGCCCAGTTATCCCTCACCTTCCTGGCTAGCCCTCCACTGGACTTTCAGGTGTTCCTCCATGTCACTCTGAAATTGGGAGATCCAAGACTGGATTTAGAACGTCAGGTGCAGCTGCATAGCACCAAACACCTTCAATCAAAGGTGAACCCAACCAGACCCTCCTGCTGATTCACACACACCTCTGCTGCTTCTCTCTGTCTTCCAAACCTGGACATTTAAAAGAAAAATTGAAGAAATTAAAAAAAAAAAAACAAAAAACCAGACTCTCCCTTGTAAGATTTTTGATGCCAACCTACACATGCTGAATTTATTTCTGCAAACTTATTTTTTTTAAAAGTCACTTCGCCAGGATCCATTCCTGTTTTGGTTCTTACACTTCATCCTTCAGCATTGATAGTTATGGGTTTAGGAACCCATCATCTGAAGCCTCCCTTGGGCATTTGTACTTTTTTTGGACTGTGGAGAAGACTAACAGAAAATTATCTTATCCCTTTCAATGTTGTAAAAATAGATTTCCATACTAGCCCCAGTTTCTAGATTTGGTGACCTGCCAAAAGATACTTCTCCTAGTCATTCTGCTGCCCACTTGCTAGCAGAAAACACCAAGTGAAAAGATGAATTTTACAGAATCTGCTTTGTATCAACATGGTTGGTGAGGGAATTGCTGTCATTTTTGCTTACTCTGTGCAGTGCTTTCAAAATTCTTTCAAAACCTGAAGACATTATTTTTTGAATCAAAGGATTTCTCCAAAGATACACATGCCTTTGATAGGCTTCCTACATAGGGAGACTATTTTAAATTAGGGATTACATTTCTCTAAACCCAGAAATTGCATCCTTTGTGATATCTCCTAATTAAATACAGCCCCTTACGCCCACGTATATCCCACTGAGTAGACTTAAAATTGTATAAAAACATTTACATTCCAATAGTCTTTGTTATGAAAAAGGGGAATTAAGCCGTACAACATAAAGCATCAGAGTAAAACAGTTTCCTTTATCACACCTCCTTGGGTTTAAAGCAAAGTCTTCCACAATTATGAGCTATGTCAACAGGCAAAATCTAATATCAAACAGTTTTATATGGAAACTCAGGAGTTATTTACTAGGAGCTTATTTTGTTCTGGCATTCACATTTAAAATACTACTGTTAATTAACACAACTATAATGTGTGTCCCATTGTATAATTGCAAGGATTGGGATTCTTCCTTTGTAAGTAATCTACTTACATATGTCATTTGCAATTGTGTGCAGAAAGCAAACACTATAAAGAAAATGCCTTTATTCAAACTGATGAGACATTCTTATTTTAAAATGTTCCACAAAATTAAAATTCCATTCAAAACCCAGAAGTAAATTGGATTTTCCAGACTGCCTCCTTTCATTGTCTTTTGCATTTTGACATTTAGTCGGTAGCCATGGCAGCCAGTAAGAATGATTGTGGAGCATAAAGATGCAGTTACACATGTTAGGCTTTGGGTTAAGTACATTAAATACATGGGAATTGCTCAAAATCAACCAATAAACTTGCACAAATCAAGCTTTATAAACATACATACATATATACATATATACACACACACACATATATATATATACATATATACACACACATATATACTTTTTTATGTATGGACATATACATAAATGAACTAATTAATGATTCTGTGTGTTTGGTTTTCAGACCCTATAAAATGTGTTTTCTAGCCTATATGGAATGATTAGTTTTGAAAGATACTATCTACAGCACTCACAGCAGTATATTTTCTCTTAAATGGATTCTTCTGATATTTGTGGTGTGAGAATAACTGTGACAGGTTTTGCATTCAGTGCAATGACTCAACAAGCAAGGAACACATTTAATTACTGGAATGCAAAGACTGAGAGTCCACCCTACAAGAAATATTATTTGCATTTGTATCATATCATATCATATCATATCATATCATATCATACAAACAAAAATTTCTACTTAGCTGATTGCCCGGCTTCTTTTTTTTTGCTTTTTTGTCTAGAGAAAAAAATTTTAAAAAGGCACCTTGCAATTTATTAGGCTTATTGTTCTGAGCCTCAAGACACAGCTAAATAATATTTTGGTCTTCATCAGTTCAAAGGAAAATTTTGAAAATACTGGAAGAGATTAAAGGTATCTGCACTTTGGAATGGCACAGGTTAATGATGTGTTTAAAAAATGTATGTGAGTTATAAAAATGTCATATTTTATATCAGAGCTACAGTTCTGTTAAAAGCATGCGCATATCTGAGCCAGAAAAATGGCAAGAACCAGCCTGTCTGATAATGGAAACTGTCACTGTAGTAATGTATCTCTGGTCCCTTGATTGAAGTACTCCACAATAGCTGAATGATGAAAACAGAAAAAGTTTCATTCCTTGCCCATTCTTTCCTAATTGCTTGCTTGTCCTGAGCCATTTTGGGCCATTCCTTTCCTTGATGCCGTATCAATGGCTTGCTTTCAAAACATGTGGGCAGTTCTGCTAAAACGTGCTTTCTGGGGAAACTCTGTGTGAACAACTCGACTGTAATGTCAGCACAGAGGTGAGGGGAGGGATTTCATCATGTAATGCCAGGTACAAGTCCAGGAAGGATCTGTGTCCAGATGAAAAGAAACGGCGGCAGAACTCCCATTTCCACCGCAAAGATCGGCAGTATTCAAGGTTATGTCATTAGTCTACGAGTATGATAAAAAAATAGACAGCTGGGAGTAAAATGACACTCAGTGTCAAGTGTCAGTGGGTGGTGCATGGCCAGGTAATTCACGACCAGAAAGTGTTTGTCAAGCCAACATAAAGGGATCATAAGGGTGATGCAATTTTAAGTCAGTGGAAGGAAGACTCTGAAGACATCACCGGGAAAAACGAAATAAATGCCTCTGTTCCAAATACACACATGGATGACAGTGAGATTCAGATAAATAAAAGTAATACTGGCAGCCAGCTCTCACACCCTGCTCTAGTAACCCAATCTTACTGTGCTGGAATAGAACCCATATGTGATTCATACCTTGGGAAGATGCTGTTTGATCATAGTAGGCTGCGTGACTGAACCATTGCCATTCTATTTCATCATATTTGATTTGCATCCTCCCTCAAGGCTGCAGACAGCACCTGTATTGCTTTCAGCACTTGCAAAGAGGTGTCACTTATACAGAATTCAGGAGAGCTCTGTTCCCCATGAGGCTTTCCTACAGAATAGGTCTGTGACCCAAGGCATTTCTTTTTTCCTGTCTGTGACATTTTATCCCCCAGCATCCCTTGCCTCTCCTTCTCACTCCATAAGCTCTTTGGCACAGGGTGTTTGCATCTGACACATTTTTACAGAAAGTAGTGCAGATCTCAGCTGGGCCCCCACATACTCCCACAAAGCCATGAGGACCTTAAGAGCATACTGGGAGGTAGCAGCCATCTCTGATAGCCCAGTCCTGGGCGTTCTGCTGGGTTCTCTGCTTGAGACACCAGAGGAGATTGGAGTGCTCAACACAAGGACTCCAAATTTCACTTGCCACCAGTGCTGGGTTCAGCACCAAGCTGCAGACACCGTGCTGCTGTGTTGGGTGAAGTCTGCATGCTGCTGAGGTAAAGTGGGCTGCTTGCAGGCTTGGCAGCCTCCAATCTGTAACTCACTTCTCCCTACCCCATCCTTAGTAAGACACTGAAGAAGTTCCATCTCCTTTGCACACCCTTCCCTGGTGCTTCAGCCACCTGTGTGGCCCCAGAACCAAGCCAAGCGCCACAGGAAACAGCTGAGCTCAGGGAGCTCCTGAGCACTACATGTCCACTTCTGAGGGAGGGATCAGCAATCTGGGGTTGTCCTATTGCAGGGAAGTCCTGAAGCAAACTCCACTATGCTGGTGTTATGGAAGGCAAGTACAGTGGGTAGCCCCCATCCCAGGAATGCTGAGACAAAATAACCTGCATACAGCAAGGCTGGGGTGTTGAGAAGAGTCTTTGAAAATCCCTCTGCTTCCCTGGCCTTCAGACATGTACATCAGGACTCCTGAAAACACTGCTTTTTAGCCTGCATGGAAATGGACATCATGGTTCAGTGGTGCCTACCAGGAGGGATCTTCAGAGCCACGTTAATGGAAACTTTGGAGTGAAATATCAGGCATTTTAAGCCATTTTATATGTAACCTGTCTCAGAAATGTAAATGAGATTAATGTCTTATGTCCTGGTAAAAGGGTATGCCACAACCCTTCAGGCATGCAATGCAAAGGAAATACATTACACACCATGAGCACTAAATCATGGCAGGCAAATCCACCCATTCAAAAACTCCAGAGCTCAAGGTTTTGTTTTTTAAATCATTCATATAAGACTCTAAGTGATAGATCAGGAGAGAGGGATTTTTCTTGAGAACAGGAAAATTAGTGGTAGAATCAAACCCGGAACAATTCATGGAGATTCCTTACTACTACTCTAGCAGGAGTCCTCAGCTAAAAGTAAAATAGATTTTTCTGTAAGGCATGACAGAGCCAAGCTTGCTACAATGCCAATCAAAGGAAACTGTTGGCCCCAGGTGCAGATAACCAACACAGTTCTTGAGGAGGTAATGTGAGCCAAATAAGGGAGGTTATTTCCTCCTGGTCTTGTGAGCCAGATAAGGGAGGTTATTTCCTCCTGGTGCTTGCTGAAAGCCTATTCACTTTTTCCATCCAGTCCACATTCGGGAAAATTACTTTGGTTCAAATCATCCCATAGCTGAATTTCCACAGACTTTTTTGCTTCCAATGAATACAGGAGACAGTGGATAGCAGAATGGTTCCCAGCTGGGGCTGCCTTAAAAATTTTTAAATTTTGATGTTTGCATGACTTTCACATTTACATGATAATCAGAAATTATCTGTGTCTTTGCCTCTTATGAAGGTAGGAGTAAGATCAGCATCTTAAACGTCAGTATCCTGCCAAATCATCTGAATAGCAGGGTTTGAGCTTCTGACTGCACAAAAATTAAAGTCATGTTCAGTTAACCAGCAGGAAATAAAGCTGTCTTAGGACTACTGTAGCCTTTAAGTTCATTCTTCACTCTTCATCCACCCCATTGTTGTCAAAGTCTGTTTTAGTAACTTACATTGTTTCCTACACAGAAAGTTCCATGGGAAGAAAACTCGGGGAAGACAGATGGGATGTAGAGGTACGGAGAGAAATATGGTGAAGGGATGCCTTGTAAAGGCAAAGCAGACCTGAAAGAAGGCTGTATTTTCCCCTTGTGAGAAAAAAATATCTCTGGATTTTTTTGTTTTCACCTTGGTTGAAGTTCTCTTAAGTTCAATCAAATTTGAAGAGGGCCACAGTCCTCTATATTAGTACTGTCTTCTTGGCCTTCCCCTCAGTCCCAGAGGACTTCTGGAACTGAGCTGCCAAGGGCTTCTTCATGCCACCGTGATTCACAGCTCTGCAGAGGGGTGGCTCAGAAGAGAGTGCAGCATCTGGCTCTGCCACTGCCATGGACCAGTTTCTGCAGAGCTGAAGAAGGAGGAGCTAGCCCATGGCTGTCTTGTCTTGTCTGCCCATGTTTACTCCAGCACACAGTGTGGGGAGGCTGCGGGGCCCCAAGTGCACCGACAGGCTCTGAACAGGCACACGTCTGCTGTGTTCCTTCCACACGAGAGGGAAATGTGTGTGTTTTCATTTCAGTGACTGGAAAGCACAATGTGACTACAACAAAGAGTCTGCATCAGTGTTGGTTTTGAGTAATTATGACAAAGATGTTGGTTTTTTCAAATTCAAAAACCTCCTTACATCAAAGCCTCATTTTGGAAATGGGTTTGCATTAGCTCAACAAAGACGTCCCATTAACTCGTGTCACAGATGACTGTGATAGCCAGGGTTCAGTAAATGGGCTTTCTCATTGTTTCAGCAGTGAAAATTACATACATTGAAATAATACAAAATAGTAATTTTACCTCCTAAGATTCTGACATCATAAAGTGAGCGAAGACATTTGACTCTCACCTCACACAGCAAGTAAAAACCAAAGACATGGTACCTGAAGTACTCCAAAAAGCTGTAGTCATGATCAATGATAGATTAGGTTGTAAAATTAGGAGCAATTTTTAATGAGACTTGTGCCACTCTCCAATCTGCATGTTTGCATGCATTTGTATCCCTGCACCAGAACTGAAGAAAACCACTACTGGACAGTCTTTCCATAAGCAAACAGCTTCTTGTGTATTCCATGGGATGGGTTTTCCAGCCAGATCCCATGCTGTAACCTAACTTATGCTGTGGAAATGGTGTGCCAGGCCTTGCACTCGAGGACAGGGTTCAGTGGTACAATCTGACACAGTCTTAATAAGAAGCTGAAGGTCAGATCTGTTGCTTGCATTCATTTTTTTGTGTATTTGAAGAACTGATGCTACAGTGATCCCTGATTTCACAGCCACTCTGTGCTTTTATGGATGACACTAGTGCTCCATTCCCTCCCAAACCATTTTAAAGACTTTTGTTAGGAGAATAAAATGGATGATATTTCTGCCAAAACCCAGGAACATTAATGAGGACTAAAGAAATTAATGCCTAAAACTTTTTTTTCAAAGCCTCAGTTGCCACAAAGGCAGATTAGAGCTGTCCCAAGTTCTTCCTTTCTCATTTTCTGGGCATATTGTAGGAAATTCTAGAGCCACAGTTGACAGAGGAAACTCAGTGGTTAGCTCCTTTTTTTGCATGTTTTCTGTTTCTTGTTACTTTTTCATAGTACCTGCTTGTTCTATTGCCTAGATATAGAAATATCAAAAAAAAAAACCAGGGACAGGGGACAAAACCAAAGCTCTATTCTTATCTCTATCTTAACCTGCATTGCAGTATATTAGAGTGCAATTTTAAAGACTTGGTCCCCAAAGAATGGCCCCAGGTGAGTGGGAGTCCTGTGCCACCTTTCCCTACAGTGAAGCAGGCGAGCACTGTAGGGCATTAAAACTGTAAAGCAACTTTATTTTTGTTGGAAAAAATAACAATAAACTGGAAAAGCACACATATGCATAGGGTTGTGAGATGGACTCAGCCTAATACTCTGGTGGGCAGTGTTTTGCATTCAGAGAGTAACAAAATGAGCCCCACCAATGTGAACCACCAAAATGAGATGTCCCTCATGGCTGAGCGTAAGGGGTGGATAAGATATATTTATTGCAGGGGCTTTTGCTTTCATTTTCTCCATCACTGGTGACTCCATAAGCCTATAAACATCCTTAGGCTTCCTGACACTTAAGAAAGATTTGCTGGTCTTAAGACAACCTAATTTGTTTAACTTCAGACATCTGAATGGGACCATCATTCTCTAGTAGTGCTAATCTCTCCCTTGACTGAAAAATAAGCTTTCATGATTTCTGCAAAGTAGCTCTCTTAAATAATGGCCAGCCTTAATTAAAGCGAATCCCAGGCTAATAGATCTCAGACATGCTAAAAACTAAATGATTCCTAGAATCTGTACTACTCGTGCCCCATCTTGAATTTTAATTCTCCCAGGCCCCTGTGATTGTCCCAATACTAGCCACCACTTTAGCAGCACTCATCATGTAACTTTCTTCAAATACCCCACCAGCTAGGGTAAACAGTACAGCTGGGATTGTATAATGTCATCTTGTTTGGCAGAAAAGGATGCAGCACATTACTAAAATGGATTAGTAGAAATAAAATAGTAAATTACTGGTCAACAGATTGTGGCTGTTGGTGTTCACAAAATTATATGATTTAAAGCATTGCCTTGATAAACCAAAAGCTCTAGCACCCCAGAGGGAGCATTACCAAAATGACATTTGTAACAAGCCACATTGTCAAGAACATCCATCAGAAATCCATAAGAAGGATGGGCGTGATAGGTCTTCTCTATCTGCATGTCATGCTTAATCCTACATCTTAATGCTTCAGTGTCTGCCAGAGGAGAAAACTAAGCAGAATTTCAGTTCAGTCTCAGAAGGGCAACAGTCACACAGGCTCCTGGCAAGGGAGCACAGGGCTGAGCTGTGTTATGGGTTCCACACTCTGACCATGGGCAATGCTCCAGTTTCCTTTTCCTTCCAGGTGTGCAGAACTTCGAGAATGAGTTGGCAAGTGGTACTTGAAATGTTAAAATACAGTAACATTACAAATTAATGCACATGATGTGTACATATTAATGTATGTGATTAATATTTATACATATTGATGTGTGTATGAAATACATTTCTTATATGTGGACCAAATTCAGTAAGGCAAAAATAATCAACACATTTGCCTATATCAGATGTTAATTATAAGTCACATTAACACTTTTCTCTTTCCTTTTACTTGTTAAAAATAGTCTTGCATATGAATAATGGTCTCTGCTGTGACACAGCAATCTGTCTGAGCTGTGCTTTGCCAAGGAACAAAATGTGACCCAAATTGCCCATGGCCTGTCAGTCAGGACAAATTTTCATTTTATGGTGTAAACCGTAAAAAATTCCTTATAGCTATTGGAAAGCAGATGAGGATAGACAGTAAGGATTTAGCAGTGCTTTCCTTAACCCTCCTATTTCTCCCAGCAGTAAATGTAAATAAATGGTTGCTGACTTCTAATGGCAGCCATAGCATTCCACCTTAGCAGCTTCATTCATTGGGCAAGTGAGGGCAGGACTGGCAATGGATGCAACCCTATTCTGTCATTAGCAGAAAAGTATATAATATATCTGAATAAACGTATTATTTGAGATCAGTAGAACATTTTCAAAGAGGATCATCAAAACACCCCAGCTGACCACGCTTTGGTTCACACATCAGAGCAATCTTGGAGCACAAGCAAGTTTAGGTACTGAAACTGAAAGGTGAGTATTAGCAGTATATCCACTGTGCCCCAGGCTCGAATGATTGTTCAGACCATGGGACCAGACTAGCCTCAAGAAAAGATCTCCAAAATTATACAACATGGACATGAAATCATTAGAATTGTTTCCTGCTGTCCTTCCCTTCTTGCTCATGCAGTTCTAGGACTGGAGCCCTTAAAAAGCCCCTGAAGATCTTACCCCTGACGAGCAAGTAGAGCCCAAAAAGGAAGAGCATGGATGTTCACCCAACAGAGGGAGTAGTTTCACAGTTTCCAAATACAGCTGTTGAAAATAATTTCAAAAGTTTGAGAAAAGGGTGAGGTTGGTTTGAAACAATAATATTAAGATACCTTTGGGACTTTTTCAGAAAAAAAAGAAAATCAGGCTTTTTTGATTTTCAAAGCCATCTGAGTTCATTCTGTTTTGAAGCTGTCAAACATTTAGGGGCATTTGATAGTATTTCTAAGGTTTTCCCTGCAACTCTGAATATGAGGAGTTTATTCTTAAAAAGTAGATGAAGTTCTGGAATAATCACACAGTTTCAGAATTTAAGACCTATGAATACTAGTATATTCACAGCAAAACTACAAGAAATGCTAATACTGAATTCTCTTCTGGTCTTTGCAAAAATCAGTGTTCTTAATGCATATAAACATTTAGATCTTGCTGCATATAACTAAAAAGATTCTGTTGCCATCTTTTGTCAACATCGTTCTTGCCCAGCAATTTCCCTTTCAAAGCTTTTGTAGTATTACGATTCCCATCATTTACTCTCCTTCATTTAACTTGCACAGTTAATGGAATGATATGTAGCCTACATGACTGCACAAGGAGGGATATAATTAGAAAGCCAGTGGAAACACATTTGGAAAATAAACTTCATTGCAATCACTGCTGGTCTTCAAGGGTTTTGAAGAGCTCCACTATGAGGCAGGTAATTTTTGTGCCTCTTTCAGGTTACGCAAGAAGTCCTGTGCAGATTGCACAAAGGCTCTGCCCTTGGTTGTGTGGTCTGTGTGTGCTGCTTTCTTAACCGAAAACCTTCTTGAGATAACAGGCTTCCATTGCTAAAACACTAACCCTTGGGATTTGGGAAAGTACAGTTATCTTCCTGTCTAACCTGTGGGACATGGGTTTTTAACCCGACTACTTAAATTCAGCCATTTTAATCTGACCACCAGTTGGGCTAACATTACTGCTCTCAGATTTTTTCATGTGTTTTAAGGAAATGTTTAAGGAAAGGAGAGCTGAACAAAGCAGGGCCCCTGCTACTCAGAGCTGAGTCTGATCAAGGGGGACAGGTCATCACAATGTTGATATTGGACACCAGAGGAGGTATGTGCCTCTTCAGGTCCTTTGACACCCTCAGCCCTTAAGTCTACAACAGGAAAACCAGTGTTTGCCACCATGGAAGGTTGTTTGGTTCCCAGGGCTGCAGAAGCCTTCAGAACCTCTGTGAGTATTCATGCCAAGTTCCAGCTACAGTTGAAGGAGTCTCTAGGGCAAGTGCAGACTAAATCAATACCACAAAAAACCAAAAAGTAATTCTTGTGAAGGATGGAAAGTCATCTTAATTCTGCCAGTGACCAGAATGAATTAAGACAATGATTTTGCCAGCATGCTTTCAGTGCAGCTATTGTACTGAAGGAAAGACAGCTGGGCATGTTCTTATCTTTCTCCTGCTGTGTTTTGCAGATGGCAAGCTGGGGAAAAAAAACACCTTTCTCTAATCATTTAAAATGCTGTTAGGAAGCAAAACACATTCAATGTCAAGCAAAGATAAAAAATATTAACAAAGACCCCAAAAGGCAAGATTCCTAGGATGCGGCTTTGCATGCCTTTTTCTACAAAGATATTTCAAGATACACATTTTAGCCGTGATTCAGCAGATCTTGTACAAGATCCTGCTTGTATCATCAATGGCCATGTCTTTAACACACAGCCCAGTGTGCATTTTCTCTGTGTTTAGCAGCCTGCCAGGGTTTGATGTGCAGCCACTCCACAACCTTTCTGCTGGGAAGAATGCGATTCCAGTGGTATGGGCAGCTGGCTAGGCAAGCCCTCCTCATGGAAACATCTGTAAAACCACACCACACCTGTGTGCTTGTTGGATGGAGGTCTAAGTGAACAATTCATTATGTTTATCATTATTCATAATTCAGCATACATCAGATGGACATGATTGTAGTAAAATTAGGGAGTTCTCAGTGTCTGGGAAATGACTGGTCTCTGACTCTATGGCTTTGGAATGCTGAACGTTCACTTCATTAAAACCATATTATATTACATTATACTATATTATAGAGAGATACTATACTGCATCATACTTACTTCCTGACTTCCAACTACTAAACTGAAAACCTTGTGACTCTCTGTTTGAGAGTCCCGACTTACACACGTGGATCTAATTGGTCATCTCGGGTAAACAATCTCCAGAATACATTCCACTTGCCCACAAACACAGGAGCAGTAAATGAGATAAGAATTGTTTTGGTCATTATTTTCAGAGGGCATGTGAATACCACACATGATTTTTCTCTTCAGAAGATTTTTGAGTTATCCCTTGCAAGTTGGTACTTAGGTTTCAAACCAAAATTATGTCAAGGCCAAGCTTTCATGACAGTCTAAGTTCACTGAAAGCAAAGTCTTCAGTATGTTCTTAACCTCAAATCCTGTCCTTTACCAATGGTTTCTGAAAAGCTCTATCTCCTTTAGGTGAGTTATTCACGGTACATGATTGTACAAGAGGCCCTCATGCGAAGCCTAATTAGATTATCTAATCCTTTACTGGCAGCTAGAAATTTTTTCTTGAACCATGGATTATTCAGATACCACAATACTGAGCAGCACGCAAAGGCTCTCAAGCCCTCATCATCAATCTTAGGTTTCTTTCTGAGCAGGAAAAGCAAAATCAAAAACCACAAGAGCATCCGTGAGAAAGGCTGATTGAGAATTTCATTTGTATGCACAGTTTGAAGATCCAAGGACCATCTGATTTTCCTTTAGCAACAGCAAGGGCTAATTTGGTCTAATCTGTTAAATACAATACTTTGAGTCACACATATTTTAAGCCATGTTTTCCCATGCTGGCAGCAAATGAGTGTCTGCCTCTGTAGATAAGATTTTGGTTATAGCAGGGATTTGTGTGTGCCAAGATGAATTTTGAAGCACCCTGCCTTAACATCCATGTGTTGTGGAATGTGGGCAGTGGGCAGGGTACTGCCCCAGGACCCAGGGGAGCCAGCTCCAGTCTGGGCTCTGTCATTGGCTTGCCAAGTGACAAAGTATGAGACTGTTTTCTTTCTTACAGGCAATTAGGAAGGGTGAGCACAGTGCTCACTGCATAATGATTATGTATTGCTATGACCATTTTTAGACCAGTGCCTCCTCAGTTAATGACGGGGGCCTACAGGCATTATAAAGTCAGCAAAGATAGCACCATAAAGGTAAATTACAAGGGTATTAATGGCATCTGCTAATATAGACTAGACCTGAGTATGAAAGCCAGATATTTTGGCCAGCAAATGGGGAATGAAAAGCTTTGTTTCAGGTAGTTAAGCATATTAAGGATATTAAGGACATTATGCAAATGGTTTGATAAATGTATCCTCATTTCTGGTTTTATTTTTAATTTTCTGGATGACATTTTCGTTTGCAAAATAATGTCTTTAGCCTATGGCGATATATGGCCAGCTTTTCATAGCTGCTCTCAATTGCATTTGGATACGTCAGAGAAACTGTAAGAGCTTCGTGTCTCTCCACCTGCCAGGGGAGAGTGGAGTCATGGCACTCTTCCAATGCTAAATGCATTTCCTGGTAGCCAAATTCACTTTCTATAAATCAGAGAGGACTGCCTGAATTATGCCCAAGACTGAGGTCATGTAGAGGACCAGAAGCCAGTTCTGAGCATCTCATTTGTGATTTGATAAAGGTTCAATGTTGAGAAGAAATAGTTGAAAGTAAATATTCTAGAGAAAACTGCCAGGTGGGTGATGGAGTAGGCTTTCTGGTCCCTAGCCACTCATCTCAGCTCAAAGTTCACAGAGGAGGAGCTGGGGAAGTGAAGCATGCTAACAAGATCTCTCCTTTCAGCTTACAAGGAAAAGATGAAGGAGCTGTCCATGCTCTCCCTGATCTGCTCCTGTTTTTACCCGGAACCTCGCAACATGAACATCTACAAATATGATGGTGAGTGATGTTTACTGGAAATCATCCTGCAGGTCAGATAATGTGCTAGTGCTGGGAAATGACTCAGTTCTCCTCCTAGTCCATGGTGTTAGTTGGCGAATATTTTGCTGATTTAACAATTTAATTGCTGGTTTGGGCTATTACTTTTTGTGGAGTGTGCAGTAGCCACGATGCTGGTTATTGCTCCTAATAGGAGCTAACTAAACTTTTCACAATAACCCTCTCCTACTGAGCTGTTCTTTCACTACTTCCCATTTGAGAATTACAGCCCTTCATAGCTGGCATAATTCCCAAGAAAATGAAGAAAAGATGAAAAGATGCCTAAAAAATTAACCAGCTTGGGCATTGCTTGCAGGGGGTGTGAAATGGCACAGAACCCCAATAAGCATCCAAAATTGCTGTACATTTTTATCTTTATGAGATTAAGGTATAATTAAACTATTACAGATAAAATGGAATGTACTCCTGAGAACAGTTTTCAGCCCATAATCTGCCATTGCATTTAAAATGCCCAAGGCAACGATGCTAAATCATTTGTCTGTGCTTCTGATCCTACTCTGATATCAGTGCTGCTTCTCTCCTGAATACTGCTGGTGTATTGAAGGACTTACAATTTCCTACCTTATTGTGCAGACATGGAAGTGAAACAAATCAACAAACGTGCCTCAGGCCAGGCCTTTGAACTGATCCTAAAGCCGCCATCTCCAGTCTCAGAAGCACCACGAACTTTAGCTTCTCCAAAGAAGAAAGAACTCTCTCTTGAGGAGATCCAGAAAAAGCTGGAGGCTGCAGAGGAGAGGAGAAAGGTATCTTTCCTTAAAAAAAAATATGTTAGTTATTAGACATGATTTAGTGTACAGAATAGCAGTCGAGTTTCCTGTCTGTGTGTTTTCCATTGCCATCACTGACTCGTGGTAGCCTGCATGGACAACAACCATCAATATAAAGATGGTTATAGGAATGAATGAGTTCATTGTCCTTCAGCAGCTTGCAAGCAAGCCTCACTGGTTTCTATGCTGGGGGAAGCGTGCATCACAAAATAGACATAGCTTCAGACAGGGGCCAAGTGGGCTCAGATGCACTTGCTTACAATGTGAGCATAACTAATGCTTCATTCAGGGCATCTGTAATAGTTGCTCAAAACCAGTGCAGTTATTGGGTCTGAGTTTAGGAGGTACATCTGCAATTCAAGCAGATGCTCTCTGTGCTTCCAGATCTTGACTCCTCGTAGCATAAGGCAGCTAAAATGTCTTATTTATGCAATATAGAGGAACACGCTGAATAGAGTGAGTTTGGATCATTCACATACACTTGAATGAAGACACTAGCATAGCACAGATGCTAAGAGGCATTTCTAGCAGTTTCAGTAGTGATGGAAATTGACTTTCTAGGGTTTTGCACAGACTAAGTCTTCCCCTCTTTATGATCCTACCCACAATGGTAAAGCTCTGTTTCGTAATCACTGAGTTTATCACATTGGATTTGGAAGAGTTGTTACACCTTTCTCACAAATGTTTGCACAAAGGCAGCTGGAAATACTCATTAACTGCTTATTTGACTTTCATCATGACTGATATGTTGAGGAGGTCTTCCTTTTCTCTAAGTCAGAACTAAATCAGGCTGCTTTTTCTTTTTAGTTTTTACAAAGAGAAAAAGACAAAGTTCAGATCAGATACATCAGAAGATGACAATGGGACACTCACCATAGCCAGCCTGAATTGCCAGTCTGGAAATTATCAGTGTTCTATATAAACACAGCATTGGTGCTGCGTTGCACCGTTTCAGAAAAGTCATGCCTGGCTGCAATGACCACAGAAAAATTAAAATTTATATATATTGTCCTGGTTAATTCATGTTTGTTTTTGCTGATACACAAAAGGAGAGCCACAGAAGCTCTAGGATCTTAGGGCTTTCTGTGTCCTTCACCCAGGAGATCAATGTTATTTTGAGGCAAATCAGCTTGCACAGTTAAATAGGCATTAAAAAACCCCTTCTACCTGCCCATGGAGTCCCTTGTAGAGGGTTTCTGAAAATGAAACAAACTTTTATGTCTCTTAAGCCTTTTATTTGTCTTTTAAACAATGTGATTTCTTGCTAAAACTGCTGTTAACACAACTTTTCCTGATGTCGTCAAAAACATATACAGAAATTCAGGTACAGCATCTGTGCCACACTTAGCACATGGATCAGATCCAGGAAAAGCAATTTCATTCTCTTTCACTCCTGTCAGACCAGATCAGGGTCACTGCCGAGAACCTCAAGGGAATGATTGCTCTGGGGTGTGGTTTGTTACATGTCTGCTGAAGTCAGTAGATCTGGATTACTGACAGGGCTTTAAAACCCACCCTTAGTTTGGATTTGCAGTGAAACCTGAGTGTTCTGGACCTCACTAATTTGAACAATTCATCTAGATGATTACTGCAGTGCTGCTACTTCTGTCATTTTTGCTGGCTTGCTAACAGTGACTCTGTGGTTCCAGCACACACTCATTAGCACTCTCACTCCTTTCAAACAAATATTTCTGCCAGAGCATTCATTTCAGTAAGAGGACATGGCTGTGTATCAAAGGAATATCCATTTGCACTAGCACCTGGTGAAAGGGGTGAGCTCTCACTCATCCGAGTTATGATATTCCCCAAAACTCAGTCTGTGTAGGTCCTGTGTGCAGAGTACAAATGTTTGAGTACAGATACAAACAAGGAATGAAATGACAGCAATAAAAGGCCTGATATTATGCATATACTTGGTGGAAAATACAAATTGATTGTATCAGAGATTTCATTCCATTGATTTCATTACTGTTCATTTCTTCCTAAAGAAAAACTCATCATGCAATAGATTGTCAATCAGTGATAGCAATACAGACACCTGCCATTTCTTCCCCTTGATACTATATTCATTTTAAATGAACATATTACTGAGTTCTTTTAATAGACAAGATCCTCCACATTAGCATTGCAGCAGAAATTGCTGGGAAAGGAACAAAGAACAGAGCAAAATGTTTCTTAACATCACTGTTAAAATCCCTGGTGTTCTTACATCTTAACTATTTATTTCATTTTTGCCCCAAAAAAGCATAGTGCAAAGAAGGATAAAAAAGCAATTAGAGGAACAGAAAACCTTCCATAAGAATATAAATTAAGCAGTCCACTTTTCAGCTTGGAAAGAGACAACAGATGAAAGATGAACAAAAGTCATGAATGGTAATGAGAAGATGAATAAGAACAATTATATTCTATTTCACACAATCCAAAGGGGACAAAACATTCAAAGAAATCATCAGACAGAAATTTCAAAAAGAAATAATATTTTCATGTGTTGTTTACTTAAGATATACTTGTTATCATAGACTGTTTAGAGACTATTAAAATGTTATTTAGTTCAAAAACATAATAGCAAAATTGATAGAGCACTGCCTTGTAGGAAATTACTATGTGAATTACTTGTGACTCAGGAAATATGGAACTTGCTGACTGATGAAAGAGATTTGCTCGACTTCATCTAGAGTTTCCCTCAGCATCTTCTTCCACTTTCTGCTGCTAGACAAACCAGGCAGACTTTTTCCAAAAGCCAGCATGGCTGTTGTTATCATATTTTTCCATCTATGTACAAAGCTGCCAGGCGTGGCCATTCTAGATCACAATTTTAACTCAAATCAAGTATAACTAATGGATGAGAATTGCCTTCTTGGAAAACAAGTTGCTAACGAATTTTACGCTGCTTAGGAATTAGGTTCTGCTCTGTTAATTAGGCAGTGCTCATTAATAAATTTTCAAACTCATGAGACCATCTAGAGCAATACATGCACTTCAGCACTGTCCTGCTTAGGCTTTTTCCAGTTTGACATTCTTGTTTATTTCCTTGTAAGCTTTCACAGGACTCCTTTCCTTTTCTCCCCTTTTTTCTCTACCTCACCTGACAGTCATGACCTCATACTCTCAGAGAGTTTCACCTGAGGCATTTTTTATTTTTTGCATTACACAGCAAAGCCCATTTGGGCTAGTTACAGATTAGTCCTTTCCATTTATAGAATTCTCTTTACAGCATGTCATTATTATCCTTTTTTTTTTTTTTTTTTGGCATATGTGTGCTATATTTTCCTACCTTGGTGGATAATCAGAAAAATCTTTTAATCCTTTTCAGTTAAGAAATTAGAGCACTGTGACATTGTATGCAGCAGAAGTTTTTCTTACAGAATATTTAACATTTATCAATTTTTACCCATTGGCCTTGAATGTTCAGCTGTTATTATTAGTGGTGCAGAGACTTCAAGGGGCATATGTCAAATTATTTGGTTTTATTGCCTATGTTCAATTTACTTAGCAGCATAAAAAAGAAACACTAAAGGGATGTGCAATTCTTCCAAATTTTGGATTATAGACGAGAAATTGTATGTAATTAAATCCTTTTAATGGCTTTATATTGGGATGAAACTGAATCAAGCTCATCCCTAGAGCTTAGTGTGACAAGGAATGCAGGCAAACAGTCTTTTTTTTTTTTTGTCTTTTTTTTTTTTTTTACTTTCATGCTGTTGGATACAGACTTCTAGCTGGGTTTTCAATGACAAGCCTGCTGCCCCTGGGCTGGGCTGGGCTCACTGTGCCCCCCACAGCAGCAGCCAGCCCAGGGCACCTCTGCCAGCATCAGGACCACACTCAGTGCTGGGCTTCAGCATCCAGCTCACTGCCCCTTTGAGCCAGCCCCTTTGAGCCTGCCCAGAGGTGGCTCTTGATGCTCTTAACCCATCTCTGCTTTGGCCACCCATGTTTACTGCTCTGCACAGGAGGCTGCTGGGGGAAGGCAGGAAAGGCAGCAGAGCTGGAGGACAGGTGTTCCTCCCTGGACATTGCATGGCACCTACAGAACTGCTGCTCCAGGTGACAGGCAGAGAAGGGATGTGCTCCTTCCCTGTCGAAAGTTGAGCTTTTTTTCTTCCATCTCATTTCTGTTATCCTTTCCCACCAAATTTTAAGGGAATGGGAATGAGGACAGCCAGTGCCCAAGACATATGTCTCCTGTCTTGCCCATCTATTCATCTCCCTTTCTATTGCTGCTGGCCCTCAGCTGTGCTTCTGTGGAGAAGTAACACAGCATGAAGCATTTTTCCATGAAAAGGTCCCAGCAATAGGTGTAATCAGCAGCAGAAACAGATGTTTCTGTCACATTTTGATTTACACCATAGTGTGTCAATACACAGTGGTTCACTCCTAAGTAACCAAAGATAGCAAGAATTCCAAGAAACTTCACAGTTCCTCATACAAAACCCCACATTAGCCTATTGAATATGGGCCTGCAGGAAGATGTTTGCTACCAACAAGGAGAGGATTTGGTGTTAGGCACCAGGGTCTGTCTCGGAGCGCATGGAGCCAGGAGCATACATCCCAATGCTGGCAAACATTGTCTCCCCACTCTGCCATGGGCTCTGCCACTAATGAACAACCATCAGACAATTTTATATTGATCTTCATTAACTTTATAATGCCAGGCCTCAAACTGCAGCAGACCACGAGGGCAGAGGCTCAGGTGGTATTTCTTGCATGCCCCCATCATGCCTTGTTCACCCCCACAGGTCAAGCCATGAGACAAGCAATTTTGTGCCAGCTGAGGAAGAGTAAGTTTTCTTGAATCACAACATGGATGGGATTTTTTTTTATTTTAATCCACATCCCAAAGGTTGTTTGGCAGCCTGTACAAAAATACATTGAAAAAAGAAATCCCCACCTAAATTTAAGGAAAATTTTTCTTTATCTCACTTCACTAGAAGCAGAGCTTCACCCATATTTACAGATCACATGTCTCTGACTCTCTGGCCAAATGGGTATTTCTTGAGAGAAATCTAATTTGAGACCATTCCCATGCTTTTACATGGAAAAATCCCAGCCTCAGTTCTTTCCACTGAAAACATCAGTACTTTGAGACCTATACCAAGGCTTCACCTTGGCATTTACATTGCAGTAGGAGCCTTTCCTCCCATCTTCACAACCTGTCCATTAACAGCATCTTTTAGATACAGTGTATTGAGGAACACCAACATTACTGAAGCTTCTTCTGAACAACTGCATTGTAAAAAAAAAACCAGTCAGTGAACAAATGTGTCATGAAAGAGGAGCACTCAGACACCCTAGTAACTAAAGGTATCTGAGGTTGAATGCATTCAAGTGAAATTTCCAGCTTAAAAGCAGTTGTCTGAACTCATTTCTTGTTTAAGAGCAATAAGGGATTAATTTTATCTCTGTATCAATTACTTCAATATTTGGATATATCTGTCAAACAAAGATAGACGTGAGAAAACGAAGCACCGCTTACTCAGATAAGGAGAACTTTCTTCATGTGAGTAATAATTAAACAATATTACTCCAAAGCCAGTTTCCATAACTAATTTTGCTCTTGAAGTGAGTGTTTAGTAGTCTGCATCTATCTCCAGCCATCTAGGTGCCAGATGTAGATTTCCTTTTGGACCACTCATCTCTGAAAACTGAAGATGCACATGATCCCTTAAATAAATATGACATGAACATCACAGGGGTTTGCCTGCACTTTTAGCACATCAGAATGTTTCTTGGAGCAAAGGTATCTGTACCAGGACTATTCTCCAGTATTTTTACCCCTCCATATTTAATTATTAACAAATAAATATTTTTGTTTCTCCACATTATTTTGTGGCCTTTTAGTACCTTAAGGAGGCTTGCAAAATGGAAGGAAAGTGATTTTTTTTCCAAGCACAGATAGTTATAGAACAAGGAAGAATGGTTTTAAACTAAAAGAGGGGAGATTTATATTAGCTGGTAGGAGAAAGTTCTTTAATGTGTGGGGGTGAGGCAGTGACACAGATTGCACAGAGAAGCTGCTCCATCCCTCAAAGTGCCCCAGATGAGGTTGGATGGGGCTTTGCACAACCTGGTCTAGAGGAAGATGTACCTGCCCATGGCAGGGGTTAGAACTGGATGATCTTTAAGGTCCATTCCAGTCCAAGACAGTCTTTGATGCTTTGATTCTCTGATGTAACACTAGATGCTGCAGCTGGAGCTGCATTAGTTATGCCTTGTTATACTTAAGTGTTCTGAATATTCCCCCTTGAATATTGCTTTTTTGCTCCACCATTTCATATTTTTCTCTCTTTATTAGTCTTCTTTATCTTTCACCTTGTTTACAGCCTTTTGTTTCATTTTCTCACCACATCTGTATAAGAAACACCATAAGCAGTATACAACTGTGTTAGAACTATCAAAAAATTGAAAATATCCTTTCCAGCATTTCAAAGAGTGTTGAAAATAAACTTGAAATAAAAAGCTCCTACGTATGTTGGAATCCTGCATCACTGTGGAGCTGTGTGAGTCCAAACACAGCCATTTAAAAGCCAAGACAAACAACAAAGGGAGTCTATTAATCCCAGCTCCCCTGGGTATCCATGGTCATTCATTTACTCATTTCTGCATGTGTAGTAGACTTTGAACAGACCGGGTGGCCAAGTTCTTTTGCCAAATGGGTTGAGAACAGAAAATAATTTGACAATCCAGTACAAACACATAGCAGGCGCCTTCCAGAATTGTCATAAGGGGATTTCAGAATGATCTGAACACCAGGGAAACAGGCAGACTGACAGCTGGGGTACAAGGCCATTAGAGAAGGGACATCAGTCTAAATGACATTCTACCCTGTGGATGTTGCATGGCAGGGAGGGGGGTTCCTTTCTTTTGAACCAGTCCTAGGTACCGGTGATTTTCCCATCTCAAAATCCGTCACAATGTGCCATTAAGGACATATTGTAAAGGAAAATCACATTAGGGGTTTACAGTCACTTCCTGAGGCCTGGTTCAGCTTTCAAGCAGTCTCTTTCTGGTGCCAACCCAATTTGCATCCAGTAAATACTGAATTAGAGGATAAGGATTTTCTTCATTATCATGAATTATAGGACAAATTACTTTTGAATGTGCTGTCTGCCAGCACAGCATCCAGAAATGCATGTACTTTGATATGAAGCTCTAATTTTTCACTCTTCTCCAGGATTTATGGTAAAAAGTGTTTCCAGAAGGCAAAGGGTTTGAATGAAGAAAACAAATCTTGAAAAATGGGCAAGTGCCTCAAAATCTCAATGGCATTTTGCTACCTTCATTGAAAGCAAATGCTCTTTTAAAAAATGCTTCTTATCTGCATAGTCCAAATCTTACTTTTTATTAGTGCATGGCTGTGTCCTTGAAAATTGTTTTTCAAGTCTGAAAAGGTCTGATTTTATAATTCATTATATATGCATATTTAAACACCACCAAATGTTAGCCTTTCAAATTAACAAGTCACTTCAGCAATGTTTCATGGGAAAGGACATTACAATTACTCTGATGGTGTCTTTTCTATTCAAACTCCCTACCGGAAGAGAAATGCATTCCCAGATTATCCATTACTTTTAGATCATTTAAGCAAAGGGTTCACAAAGTTCATATCAGCAAACAAAATTTAATGGTTGTAACTTTTCCAAAAGCAGACTTTTGAGAGATTGCTGTTGAGTAGTAAATTAAACAAAAAATGCAGAATAACTTTAGAAGCACTGGTCAAACTGAGCCACTCAGGTTTGTCCACAAGTGGGAAAGAGAGATGGAAATATTTAATTATTTCAGGTTTACATTGCATCAGATCTCTTAAAATAACTTTTTCACTTAGTAAATTGACCTAGGGTTGAGAACTGTTAAATGCTAAGTATCTGAAATCAAACATTTTGTTTCAAAATAAACTGCTTTTATTATATTATTATTAAAAATTTTGATATTTTTATTAAACTTATGGGGCTTATATGTTTTTTAATTGCTCTACAAAATTCCTTCTTTGCCTAGCTCTACTTGTCTTTGGCTCATCCTTCTTCTATATTCCACCAGTGAAATTCCCTCTGCATTTGGCTTCATGTGTCTGAGGGGTTTTGTTCCCATATTCAACATCTTCCATCTGGCACAACAGAGTCAGAGACATGAAAAATGCTTGCTCTATTATCTCTTCAGCATATGCTGTAAGGGAGAGAGGAGCCAGGAAGAGTCCCAGGGAGATACCAGCCTTTCCAGAAGACCATTCCTGCCAGCAGGTGCTCCAGAGATCAGTTTGAGAAGGGAGCCTGTACCTGCAGCCAGGCCAGAGGTGAAACTCATTAAATGATAAGGAAGGAAGGAAGTGGCTCTCTCCTATGATCTCAAGCAGGCCATTAGAGCCTTTCAAAGCCAGATGTGTTTTACTCCAACATCTTGCTGCAAGATGTTCTGCCTGGCCTTTGCAGCCTTTTCTAGAATCTGCTTTATTTGCCCTGTCAGTGCATTTGGTTTTATGCATATCTTACTTTCATTAAAATATTTGTTTTCTCCTAGTTGAGTCTTGCTCATATAAAAGAATTGAAGCCTTTTTCAGTCCATTTAAAGCCACATGATAGAATTTTAAAGGTTTCATTATCACTGATTGTAATTAATGGTTAAAACCCTTAATTTAAGCCATAAACTAACTCATTTTTATGGATCACAATGGCAACAGTGCCTTGGGATCAGCACTGAAATACACATTTAGCCTCCCAGCATCCTATTTCATTCTCTGTTTTTCTGTTTCTTCTCATGCTGCGTCTCATTTATTTTATCCAAAAGCATATGATGTTGTTCATCCTTTCCAAATAACTGTCTTTGCAACTAGACTTGCCTGGAGAATGGGCCCAGTGCTGCAAGTTTTTGGCTTCTTTCCTAGGATTAGTGGTTTTCCTGTTAGAAATTTAATTGAATATACATAACAAAGCTTGTGCTTCTGAGAAGTGAGTTTTCAAGGAAGAACACAATATTAAGCATAGACTGCGTCTGTTTAACTCCTACTCTCAGTTTTCATCTTCCTTGAAAAACAAAAAAATTAACTAAAATTTTTTGCTATTTTCTATGCAGTAAAACACTGTTTTCCCCCTCCTAATCAGTGACATTAATCTGAATACAAGTGTAATGGAAATATTGTCTGAATTGATGCTGCCTGTCTTTCATGTCAATAAACTTCCAAGCCTGTTATTAACTATTCAAACACATTAAAGAGGAGTCCAGCCTGGGTGAAAATGGCACCTGTCCTGCATCAGTAATCTCCCTTTTAACTCTGTACATTTCTTCAGCCCCAGGTCCCTATCTCTAAAGATAGAAGGCGTGTAGCTAAGAGACTGCAGCTGTCAGAGGTTGAGCAACCACTGCAGCAATGCAGGCGAGCCAGGGCAGCAGCACAACAGCATTCCTTGTCAACAGAAGTGCTTTGGACATTTCTCTGCTGCTGCTGCTGCCTCAGGCGTGTGCCCCACATTTGGCCAGTGCTTCTAAACCTCAGGCTAACCTGGTTCAGTCACAAAGTGACCTTTCTAAAAAAAGGCAGCAAACTTTACACAGTTTCCACACTCAGGGAATGGTTGCCCTATGGCAACGCTCCCCAGCGACATGACAACATGGTTTGCTCCACATGAATATTTCTTCTCAGCCTGTGTCTCTGTTTCCAGTCCCAGGAGGCCCAGGTGCTGAAACATCTGGCAGAGAAGAGAGAACATGAGCGAGAAGTGCTTCAAAAAGCTTTGGAGGAGAACAATAACTTCAGCAAAATGGCAGAGGAAAAGCTGATACTGAAAATGGAACAGATCAAAGAAAACCGTGAAGCTAATTTAGCTGCTCTTATTGAACGCCTCCAAGAGAAGGTAACCACACCATCACTCCTCACCTTAGACAAGAGAGGAAAAGCTAATCAATATTTTGCAGAGATGCTGTGCCTAGTCCTTCTCTCAGCTGCTACACTTGAGCTAATTTTAAGTCAGGGCTACTGATGCCTGTCTAAACCCCCACTCACTTCAAAAAAGGACTGAAGTGCTGCAGTCACAGGATGGGTGAGGTTGGAAGGGCCCTCTGGAGATCATCTGGTCCAACTCCAGACTCAAGGGGGCCCACGTAGAACCAGTTGTCCAGGGCCATGTCTAGGTGGCTTTTTAATATCTCCGAGAATGAAGACTCCAATTCCACTCTGGGCAACCTGTGCCAGTGCTCAGTCACCTCACGATGAAAAAGTGTTCCCAGATGTTCAGAGGAAACCTCACAGGTTTTAGTTTTTGCCCATTGGCCCTGATCATGTCACTGGGCGCCACTGGAAAGATCCTGGCTCTGTGTTCCCTTCATTCAGGTATTTTTAGATATTTGTAAGATCCCCCTGACCTGTCTCCACACTGAACAATCCAGCTCTCTCAGCCTCTCCTCATAGCAGAGACTGAGAGATGCTCCTTAATCCTCATGGCTCTTTGCTGCACTGTCTCTAGAGAAAGGTTGGTTTTCTAGCTTTTAAGAAGTTCTGTGAACAACTGAAAGGTCATTTGTGTTTAGACTTCAGCTTCTAAGAAAAGTCACTGATCAAATCAAACAACTGCCCCATGTCTGTAATTCTTGGTTTCTCAGAGGAGAAAGATGAAAAATTATGGGGAAAAAATTCTTTCCTATACAGCAAAAGAGGTCTGTCCACAAGTCTTGCAAGGGAGAGAGTAAATTTTCCTATGGAAAATTTTTGGTACAGCCAGAGGAAACAGGGATGCAGTATGAAGTATGCCCTTCTCCAAAGAAAACCTTCCACACAAGGGAGAGAAACATGCAAACAAAGATTTAGAAGAGTTAAGAAAAAATTAATTAGTGCTGCATGAGTGATCACTTGTTTCTCTCAATAATGAACTTTCTGATATACTCTGATATACTATTTCAATAGTAATGTGGCTAAAGAAAATAGCTCTCAGAGGTTTTCAAGGCAAACTTCATAAGCACCTCTACATCTGTGATGGAGACAAGTCTTTGAGAGTAGGAAAGAAGCAGCAAAATCCAAAGGATGATGTTACAAGTAACTACACAAACAGGATAATTCTTGAGCTTAAGAACTATACCCAGATTGCTTGACATTTTTGCATTAGCTTCATTTGCAGGCACGTACCCAGACCTTAGGAAAAGAAAGGGAAAAGCAAACTAGTTATCCTCAAGGTCCAAAAGGAAGTGGGAAGGACAGCTGATGCTCTGATCTCTCTGTCCTATGTTAATGTTAACAGACTGTTAAACCCTGAATGTCATAGCATATATGCATGAAACCCAAGAAAGACTTCTGAGGAAAGATGACAGTAACTTACTTGGAAACATTTGCACTGACCAATAATTAAAAAATACAATTTTGCCAACACCAAAGCATTAAAAACAAACATAATTTGCCAACATTAAAAGTGAATCCTTAATATACAGAAAAAGAAGTGAGATACCTGGTTCCAAGTCTTCCAAAGTTACACAGAGATGTGGGTTCCCCAAGCTATTGGTGTCTAGAAGCTACTGCAGGAGATAACTTCTGTACGCTGCAGTTAATAGGAACACCAAGCAACAAATCCCTTATAAAATCTAGCATTCAGTATTATAGATCTTTCAAGGACTGATTTACAGGTTAAGCTAGTGCAATAGGTGATATTCTTCGTCATAGCCAGAGAAAGACTCAAGAGGACAGGCAGCTTCAGTGCTCAGACTAAGGAAATGATTGACATGTTCAGATTGACTCAGTTATTGAAACTAAGTTCTTGGATCTTTATTAAAGTTCCTAAATGTGACAGATAACAGAGTAACTAACATACAATGTGCAGGCAATTAATTCCTCGCTCATCCTTCCCTATATTTAGTTTAATATCCAGGAATTCAGAGGGCAAATGTGAGCATGTGGCACATTTTATGCTGCAAGCAGCACCTCTCTGTGTGGCCCTTTTAAATGAGACTCTGTGAGGCACTGAGGATAATAAGGCCATATCAGACAAAAGACTGAGCTCTAGAGCAGGAGTAGAAAGTAAACACAAAATGTGCCTCAGGCTGGTCTGGTGGATGACACCTCTCCTGTGTTGCTTCTTTTGTGCTGTGAAACAAGTTTTGCACATGCATCAAATTCATGACCTAAACGGGTTGTCAGCATGAACCTCCCTGGGCAGGTGGAATGAGAAAAAGATTTGATTTTTCCTTTCTTGATGTTTTCCAGGAGAGGCATGCTGCAGAGGTTCGTAGAAACAAGGAGCTCCAGGTGGAACTGTCTGGCTGAAAACAGCAATGGTGGATGTGACCCATCCCCACCATTAGTAAACTCCCCCTGCCTATATTATTATGGATCATGCGATATAAGTATGGGAAATGTATGACGTGGTTTAAAAAAAAGGTAAAAACAAGAACTCAATAAAAAACTTTAAAAAGAAACAAAAAAATAAAAACAAAAACAATGCGGTCTCTTTGCAGAATGATTTGTTTGATGTTTAAAAAACTCGGATCTTATTTTGTAAATACTTACATTTTTGTTAAAAAATACAATTATTGCATTATGCAAGTTATTTCATAATCTTACATGTCCTGTAACAGGCTTCTGATGTTGTCTATTTCCACTCGGTTGAATTTGCTGGGTCTGCTCATTTGAAGCACCTCGTGTCTAATTCCATTCCCTGCGACTTCTCATTCCAACCCACCATGAGGTCAGTAGTAGTTCTATGGTGCTAGAGGCCAATCATTGCCTAATAACCTAGACTGCTTTGCCATCTATAAGCTTTCTTGAAACAGTGACTAGATCACAGGTATTGTGACTTCACGTTCAGCTGTCCAAGACAAAAGGCTCCTAAAATGGTTTTTCAAATGCAACTTATGCTGCAGGGCTCTGTACTGTGCTGTACAATTGAGGTTGAATAGCCACGTAGCGTGTTGCTTCTGCTTTTTGAGGTGAGAGGCAACAAAAATATCTGTGCAACAGAATGAAATCAAGCAAGATCAGTTTGAGACAAATTTAAGAGGCACGTTGTAACCATCAAACTATGGCAACTTTTGGATGATGCCAAACAGCCATACAAATGCTAATTGTGAAGTGAGCTTAATTCACCACTTGAAAATTTATTGATGGAGCAACTAATAGATAGCATCAAGTGGCTTTATCTGTAGGTGCCATGATCTATGATACTTATCTGATGCTACCACATTACATGCGTAATAGTACAAGAGGCTACCAAGTATTTCACCTGGAACCCATGAGCCAGTTGTTACTGTTTTTTTATGACACTGCTGACTTCCATTCATCATGACCTTTACTCTTCAGTGTTAGCCAACCCTACCTAGGGACAGACATCTAGGACTAAGAGGGCTGAAGCAGGAGGAATGACTAGACAGGGTGCTTGTGCCAAGTACAATATCACCAAACCTAACACATCGTCCCCAAATTAGCTGCAGTTTTGAAGTTGTCCCTACCCCCCTGGAGGTTGCTGCCTGCATATTCTACTCTTCATTAGTGCTATTTTCCTGTATGTCATTGTGAGCAAGCTGTGATTAATAAAGAATTGGGGTTCTGTGAACTGAAAAAGGGCTTGTTTCTTCTCTCGCTCCATTACGTCTCTGGCGTGTGCCCATGTAAGGGGAAAACCTAATGTAGTCATAAAAAAATTATTAATGTAGTCACTTCAACAATTATTAATAGACCAAGCCTATTTCTCTGCTAATATGGGACCAATCCCTGCTATGCATTTTCCAGTGCTTAGGCTGGCTGTTTTTAAAGATTACCATATAAACTGAACCTATAAATGTGACCTCTGGCACTGAGTTTATTAAAAAAGAACTAGCTATATACACATGCATTCCTCAACCCTGACTCAACATTGAGGGAAAAATGGAATTTGGGGAAAGAAAAGTAAATAATCTGGGTACATACATCAATAACTACAACAAGATTCTGGGTGTTAACACACTAGTTTTCAGGGTTGAAAACATTAATTTGTAGGATTTATGGAAGAATAAAATCACTTGGGTATCTGCTGAGCTAGAGAGCTGGGATGTAAAATTGAATCAGACCCCATTTTGAATTGGACAAGTGGTAAAGAATTATCTCTAGGATTAGTAGAAAACTAAACTAATTATTTGATGTCATCAAAGTTGCATCACTTACTTGCTCTTTCAGAGAGGTGGACTTTATGCTCCAGGTCTGCAACAGTCAGTTTTTTATTTTAGCAGACTATTTTGTTTCGGGGCCAAGAGATGGCCTGCAGTCAAAAAGCAGCAGAAGTTGAAAGTGGAGGAAGGCTGTGAGCTCAACTCTGGGTGCAGTGAACTCAGTACCACAGAATGAAATGAAACAGTACTCCAGCTTGTTACAGCAGCTAAATTGCTTATCTTTCTCATGAAATTACCAGAAGTAAACCTGGCATGGTAGCCAGATAGCAGACATTGAGTCTGGAAGACATGAACGTCAATGTTGCCAAGCCTATAAAGTTTGTATATTGCTTTAAGCCCCAGTAAAAAAAAGGACATTATTTAAGGTCACGGATCTTAGCTTGAGGGCTTGTGGATTCTGTTTTCATTTCCCAATGGCAAGCCACTTACAATTTTCCCTGTCCATTGATTTAACAAATTCTGGAAGTACTACAAGGCCTTTTCCTGTTTGTCTTCCTGGCTGTGGTTGCTCAGAGAACAAGCCAAGAACAAATCTCTGCTGCTGAGCCAAGCAGGGCAACCTGCATCACTTCCATGGGGTTCAACTTTCTTCCTCCACAAAAAAGAGTGTCCACACCCAAAGTGCCAACTGGGATGGTCTCCAGCACACTCTCACTCTGCCACAGAACTGGGCTCTGCCTGGTAAGTGCTTCTCAACAGGTACCAAGGCTGCACCAGGGAAAAGAGTGAAGAACTAGACAGTGGGAGCATTGCTGCCCCAGGTCACACGCCATGCTCTACCCCTGCTCACTTGGATCTTTGAACAGTGGAGGGTCTACAATTCATTTTATTAATGTATAGCTATGCTTTGAAAGCCTGTTTGCAAATACACTCCCTATTTAATCTCTAATAGCAAAAAGAAATAGCTAGAGACCTGCAGCATAGCCATTTCCTTTTTTTACTCCTGTTTCTTTACATTTCCTCATATTTTGCCTTAGTACTGCCTTTCTAGCTCCTCCCTGCTTGTGCTAGCAAAAGTGTATTGTGGCATGGGTCTCTCTTCATGTGTAGTTGCAGATAAAGAATCTCCTTGAAAAGTAATAAAATATAAGTATAAAACACCTGCTTTTAAAGTACTGCCATTTGGGTAAGGCAGGGCTTTTTTAATTCAATGGCAACCAGAGGGCTCAGATCAAAAAAAATTAGGCTTCTTCTTTGATTGACTGTAGATTCCCAAGTCCATGCCATGAGCTGTGAGTAGCTGCTGCTGACTGCAGAAGATTTTCCATAGACTGCCTGAGACCTCCCACAGGACAGGAGGGAGGCTGGAGCACTGGCATTGCACCACACAGATGTTTCCTCCTTTCATTAGGCTGTATGATGGCTCAGGAGCAGGGCAGAGCTGTGCAGCACATCTAGAGAGGCACTCTGGCCTCTGACCTCTGCAGAGCCAAGGACTGCCACACCAGGCATGGTTAAGGTTAGATCTCCTCTTGGTTAACTCATCAGTTGTGTCAAAGCTGCCACGAGGTGACAGCCTGAGTCATCAAACAGGAATGGCTCAAACCTGTCACACTTCTTGTGGTCCTACCCAAGGCACAAAATTTATGGTCAAACCAATTCAAAGAATCCTAGAATATTTAGATTGGAAGAGGCATTTAAGATTATTGGGTCCTGGCATCATTAACCTGGCACTGCTAACTGCACCACTAAACCACATCCCTAAGTGTCATGTCTCCACATCTTTTAAATATCTTCAGGGATGGCAGTTCAGCCATTTCTGTTCCAATCCTTGATAACCCTGTTATCTGAAGAATTTTTTTCCTAATATCAGAGTCACAGAATCATTTATGTAGGAAAAGACAATTTAGTCCAACCTAAGACCAAACATCACCATGTCAACTACACCATGGCACTAAGTCCATGTCCAGTTTTTCCTTAAACACATCCAAGGATGGTGACTCCACCACATCCCTGGGTAGCCCATTCCAATATCTAATTACCCCTTCTGTGAAGAATTCCTTCCTTATGTCCAATCTGAACCTCCCTTGGCACTGCTTTAGGCCATTTCATCTTGTACAGTCACTTGTTACCTGGGAGAAGAGACCAACCCTGATACAACCTCCAAATATTTACAGAGTCATGAAGTTTGGATGTGTGGTTTAAATCCATCACCAGTTCAGAACTTGAAAACAATGCCTTTTCTTTCCCCTCTGTTATCATGCTTCTTGTCACATGAAGGGTTTTTGGTTGCTTTGTTTTTGAATGACTGGAAGAAAATCCTAACCCTTCTATAGCCAAATAGCATTGTCTGCCCATTCCCTCACTCCAGAATCCCCAAACATGTGACTGATGTACAGCAGCATGGTACACACACTCAGAGCTGCCTGCCTGGCTGCCATCCAGCAGCCCTGTCAGAGAGATGGGCTCTGATCAGCACAGGAAAGAGTTTTACTCCCAGCACCTAAACCATGCAGAGAAGAGAGGAGCTTCTCTCCCCTCTCCCAGAAGGAGCGAGACATTAGGGCAGCATGAACATCTTTCTCATCCCACTGTTGCCAGATCCCATCATACGAAGTCAAACCCTCCCATCAGGTTTTGATGGAGAGAAGCAAGGATTGCACAGGAACAGGCAGGCCCCACATCCATCTTGCACCACATGCCTTGCTCTGAGCATATTCCAGTGGTGGGAAGAGGAGACATTTGTTACTATAGGACCCAAAAGAACACAAGCGCACACTGCTGCTCTCAAGGTGAAGAAAAAAGGGAACGTTTATTTTTTGACTTTAACATTTATAGTTTTCCAAAAGTGACAGTGGATTAGAGGGTGACAGTGCCACCTCTCCAATGACACTGGACAAACCAACAGTCTATCAAATTTCTCTTCTTTTATAAAAGAATGCAAAACAATGAGTTATTTACAGAAAGCTCGTGAGAAAGTTCATTACAAGAATGTAAACATCAGAAGGCTCAGAAAATCTCAAAAAATCAGGGTGACAGATATTCACTCAGCAGAGGGGATATTACCAGGGGGATATTGGGACAATTTTAGGCAACTTTCCCCATGCCTCAGGGCTGGTAACACAGTGATGTTGGTGCAATACTGCCATGCAGTGGTCAGAGTTTACAAGAGGGAGCATCTCTGAATACACCAGAGACTGCTTGCAATGATTTCCTCTGAAGAATATCCATTCCATCTGCTGCACAGTTTGCACTTTATATAAGGTAGACGGTGGTTTTGAAATCTAAAGCCTGAGTCCAGACATTTTCAGGTTTAACTCCTATGTAACAGGAGTGGAATGACCACGGATAGCTGTAAGTCCAAAGAAAGGACTGATATTTGTGGGTGGAGCATGGAGCAGCCAGAATCACAATTATTGCAACACCACCATCAGAAGCACTCCTGACAATGATAATTCCTGCATTACTGAAACTTCAAATATATAACGTAGTGCACAGCAGCCAGCTCAGAAAAAATACTGAGACAATTATAAAAACAACGTCTGAAGTATGGGGAAGGGAAAAGAAGCTACATCAGAAACCATCAGCAGATTAGGGGATAAATGAACTGTGAAAAAATCTCACATTTTAAAAGTAGTTTTCATCTCCCAGTGAAGGAGAGAGCATGGTCATCCTTGAAGCTGTCTCCCTTGAAAAACACTGAACTCTTTCTCCATCCCCACACCAATTCTTGGAACGAGGGCACAAGACAGAGAAGCTTAAAATGCAGCCCACATTATCTCTGTGTGTGTGCATGATCCATAGCTCTGTGAGCAATAGGAACCAGAATATGCTTGGATTATCCATGGATTAGGGGTTTTCCAGTGTACAGTAAAATGCCTGTGCTCTAGCTATTCATAATTCCAGTGCTCTGCTGAAGCTCTGATGCCATCTGATCTTTTAGCTTTCCTCCTGGGAAATTCATGGAGATTCCTTTTACTACTCAAAAACCATAGGAATGCGTTACAATTGATAATTTACTTAGGGAAACATTTGCCTGCTTGAGGTCTACAATACAGTGCCATGCTCTCCTTCTTTTGGATGGCAGTAAGTAGCTGCTGGAAAATGTCTTCCTGCTGTAGCAGTTTGGCTTTGGTGAAATGGGTCACAGAAAAAGGAGATCCTGGACAACTCGTGAAGATGGAGACATGAAAGGCATTATCCCAGATACAGCCCAGACAATGTGATATAAGGAAACAGCCAAGCTACAATTTGAATTTCTTTTAGCTATTGTAGTTGCAATAGATTTTTAAACAAACTTTGAAAAATAGGTTCACTCTATCAAAATACATTTTGAAGACATTAGCTCTTAACAGACACAGCTTTCCAAGAAGTTATTTAGATAATAATTCCTAAATATTCACAAAAGTTGACAAATATCCCCATGTACAACTGCTTCTGACCAGAAGATGGCAATCTCTTATTATTTAATAGGGAACTACAGAGGGTAAATTTTATTTTGAAGAGCCTTTCAACATCTGCAGAATCAAGAAATCCTACTATGTGGAGTCTGATGTTCTATATTTACCCTAAAATATGGGCTTGGGTTTATAAAAAACATAAAAGATAACACTTTTCCCTTGGGGCAAAATTCATTGGTTTTGCTACATTTCCTTAAAAATACAGCACTGGCAGACATTTAAAAAAACCTGAAGGATAAGGTGGCCATATGAATAAACAGGTTAATATTACCTGTTCCTTAGTCTGGAGCTTAGAGGCTGATTCCTGCTCCTAGCAAGTCTGACCCAGCTCTCCTGAGGGCTGGGTGGAAGAGGGAAAACATCACTGCTCTTCAGAGAGATTTCACGCAGGCTGAGAAAGGGTGATGCTCACAGCATAAAAAAGTGGAATATCCCTTCCTGCACTGTGTTTTACACTTAGATGTTTGCAAATGATGAAATAAATGGTGGAGTGCAGTGGCATATGAAGAGGTGTCCATGAACTGGTTGCACAGAGTGCATGTTTTCCTGACACAGGTATTAGCCTGGGAGCAGCACTGGATGAGTGCACATCTTCTGCCTCCAGGGACGAGTTTGGAGGCAGCACAGCTGCTTGCTTGCAAAACACAGTCTGTGCTCAGATTGACAGTTTCTGTCAGACCTTGGATGCCCCCGTGAAGGGCCAGCTCAGTCTGCCTTGTGCCATGCTCCTAGGACACCCTACCAGTGCTAGAGGGAGCCTGGCTCACCCAGCATCACCTTGGGAGCCTGTCCATGCAGACACAGCCTGCAGCAGAGCTGTAGGGAAAGATGCCATCTGGGAAACACAGAGAAGGAGGAGGCTGATGGCTGCCACTGAGAGACAGCAGCAAACTGGCAGCAGCAGCCAAGCTGGGGGAGAACAAGGGTGAAGCTGGGGGATGCTGCTTCTGCTCTGAATTTCTCCAATCCCTGGCATCTCAGGAGGGGTCTTGTGGGAAGGTGATCCACGCATGGATGTCATGGTTTAATCCAGCAGGCAGCTAAACACAACACAGCTGCTGGGGCTCGTTCCCCTCACCAGTGGGATGCAGGAGAAAAAAGCAAAATTCATGAGTGGACAGTTTTATTTAGAAATGGAAAGGTAATAATTAATAATAATAATAATAGCAAAAAATAATTATGCTACACCAAAAAAGGGATGCACAATGCACTTGCTCACCACCCACTGACCAATGCCCAGACAGTTCCCAAGCTTATATACTGAGTGTGATGTCATAGGGCATGGAATATCCCTCTCAGCTGTTGGGGTCAGCTGATCCACTGTGTCCCCCAGCCTTCTCAAAGGGGTGTGGTGTGAGAAGCTGAAAAGTCCTTGAATTAGAGTAAGCACTTCTCAGCAAAACATCAGTGTATCAACAATGTTCTCACCCTAAATCCAAAACACAGCATGGGACCAGCTCCTAGGAAGAAAATTAACTCCATCCCAGCTAAACCAGGACAGCAGGGTCCCAGGACATCCTGGGAACTGCACTCTGAACCCATCCAAGATGCTTTCCAGTACTGACACCACAGCAGGGGTGGGTGTCCTGTGCTCCCCAGCTCACAGCAGGTCACCAGCACTGGGCATTATCTGCTTGTCTTCTGACCAGCTGTTGGCTCCATGTTAGAGCTGACTGTAGAAATGATGCCACTTCTGCATTTGGCAGTGTATTTTCACCCTCATGTTTTACACAATAATCAGGTGCTTGGACTGGTTTTAATTTATTTTTTTTTTCCTATGAAAGGATTCATGATGACTTTTTGAAGGTATGCAGGCATCTCTGTTCTCTAGGGAGTGTACCTCCACAGCTTTGATACATCTCATCAGCAAACCAAGCTCGAATTTACAATGCTAATATCAAAGAGATTCCTCCTCATTGTTTCCCATTTGTTTTTTTATGGTTATCCAAGGTGTAGAATTTCTCCACATCGAAGCTGAAGGCAAAACTAGACATCTTCTTCCAGAGCTCTGGAACATGCAGAGTTTACAGTATTGACAGGACCTCCTTTGGCCGGTGCAAGATGCTGCTGTGCCTGGCAGATCCCAGGCAGGGCTGGGGAGTCCCCCATTCCCTCCAGGCATCCTGGTGTCGGGCATTGGGACCATTCCTGGGACACAGGGTGTCCACACCAACTGGCCTCGGTGCCATCACATGTTTCACGCTCCCAGAGGCACCAAGAGGTCCTGGCTACACGGAGTCCCCTGCATTGCCCAAGGCACCTTGCAGCACAGTGTGAGGGTGTATTCAGACAGCCCCACGCTCCTGGCCTGGGCTCAGAGCCTGCTGAGCTCGGCCAGCTTGAAACCAGGATCTTCCCCAGCCAGGCTGGGAGTCCCAGGACACTGGAAGCAAGCACTTGGCTGCTGAAGCACAGCGACACAGGGTCCTGCTCACCCAGAGAGGCTACTGCTTACTGCTGCAAGCAGGGAGCCTCTCACATATTTTATGGAAAACCTGAATATTTTCTATGTTTTAATACTGGGAAAAGATCCCCTCTTCTTATTTGGACCAATAAAACATAGGAACTGCTTTTTCATCACCCCACTTTTCTCCTTTCTGAGAGAAATTAGATCTTTCTTAGTTTAGAGGAGAAAAATTCCCTGCACTGAAAGAGAGTTGCTCCTTTCTCGTGTGCTGCACAGGGGGAAAACTCTGCAGTCAGGTACTGTTTTACCTGCAGTCTTCTATGGATTTCCAGGCAAAAAAAAAAGGAAGGGAAAGAGGTTTCTAAACTGAAGATAATTTCTTCCCAGGTATGTGGAACACATAGGTGTAACCCTTTTCTTTCCATCACATTTCAGACTACTTTCCAGTAGGCTTAAAGGCAGGACAAAAGCAAGAATCAGCCAAATTTATTCCAGTTTCCTGAAGAACTCTGTCTGCATTTTGGAGCTCTAAAGTCCCGTGCCCAGCATAGGATGATGTGCAGATCTGAGGTGTAAGCAAAAATGAATGATTAAAACAGAAACACACCATTTTCTAAGCAGCATCTTGATTTCTGTGGAAAGGGGTATTGTATTTTTTTTCCCAGCAGTGGAAATCGACCACAAATACTTCAATTATGAATCCTGGCATGGCCATACCCATAAACTTATTTTTTCTTGGTTTCCCCAACATGGGGAAAATTATCTTTCTCTTTATTCTGCTCAGTGATTTATTCATTATTTTGGTGCTAACAATGATTTATTTTCTTCTTGTTAGCCTTGCTGTAGAAGATATAGTTGTCTGAAATCACAGAAAAACTTTTGCACAATGCATATTATCTCACTAAGAAAAAGGTTCAAAATAGGACTTTGCATCTTTGCATCACTATTGAGACTGTATTGTCTCCAAATGACCACTGTGTTCACAGTGGCCTTAAAAGAAAGCAAATAGAAATGAAATAAAAAATAATAAATGAAATAAAAAATTATCTCCATTACCCTTAGGCAGACAAGAACTGGCTGAAAACAGAGGTGGAAGTAGATAGAGCTTTATTCAGCAGCTGGACTTAAAGAAAGACTACACATTTGAGATACTAAAATGCCTAGAGAAGTGTCAGAACAACTTCAGTCTTTCTCAGAATTAGGTAAGACTCATGAATGTCACCATCATGATGGGTATTTCTGAGAAAAAGCCTAGAGATGGTCATAAATAAAGCAAGAGGCTTTAAGAAGACAAAATCACGTGGATATGTGGGTGAAAATACAAATATTCATGGTAGTCATGGCATTGCATGGGGTAGCTGCTCACATCAACAGAGGTAACCCTGTCAGCAACTGTAGATATTATATTAAATTTAAATATGAGGAGTCCACTATGGCATTACAAATATGGCACTTTCCATAGGAAGGGTACTGGAGAAATCATTATCTACATCTCTTCATAGGTGTTGGTTATGATATATCCCTGAAGTCATACAATCTAGAAAGCATCAACAACTCCATATGGAATCATAAATTATTTTCACATACTTATCAAAACCAGATAGGGTGAGTTCACCAGAACCACCCAGCCAGATGGGTGGGTGGTTCTGGTGAAAATGTCCTGCATTCAGGCAGCTGCAAATACTCAACCACCAGTAACAGATTTTAAAGTGTCTCTGGAAAGTTGCTGGAAGCACAGATAAAGTTCCTATAAATGTTATTAAATCCAAAGCCACTCAAAGCAGAAATTAATGCTTCTCTAATTTTGCCTTCTCCCTCACAGTTCAGAGGACTCACATGCTACCTATCTTTGTTAAGTGGGTTTCTCACAACCCAAGTCCCAGACAACTGCCCTGGGTACCCTTACAAGCCACTCATCCTCTGTGTATGGCACTGGGCTTCATTTGGTACAGCACCCACATGAGAATGAGAGAAATCCATTAAATTCTCGAGTGCTATTGAATATTTTGAGAAGGACACTCCCCCCTTACCACAAACTGCTTAATATTTTCTGGCAAACGAGCTCTCAGAGGCCATGGTAGAGAAAAATACATAAAAGAGAAGGCAGAGAGTTTCTAAAGTATGTTTTAGCTTACTCCATGTTATATATTTTGTCCATCATGACACAAAACATCTCAAATACTGGTAGAAGTGTTTCAGGGCAAATGCAGGTCATTCTTTGGGATTTGGAAGAGGGAACAAAGTAACAAATAACAGGGTAACACATCATTTTTGGTATTTGGACCTCATCAATTTATGTGCACTTCTTGAAACAGTGCCCTGTGGAAACTTGTTTAAGTCACACACAAGGAATTGCACAGAATCCAGTACTTGTCAAACTGAAGTGTTCTACTTTGTGAAGAATTAACTTTGTCTCTCAAAACCAGCTGTAGATCTGCAAAATTACTTATGGATAAGTTTATTTCCCTCTCTTTCCCATTAATCACAATCGATTAACTTAATTTACTTAAGCCAGGACCTCTTTTATGGATTCTTAAAAGGGAATGGACAACAGGGCAGACTTAGACTGGAAGCATTTCTTCACCAAGAGGGTGGTCAACCTGACCTCAGTCTGTTGAAACAGACTTCACAGGGAGGTGGTCAATGCTCCAGTGCTTGCCAGTGTATAAGAGGCATTTGGACAATGCCCTTAAAATCATGCCTTAACTTTTGGTGAGCCCTTGAGGGATCAGGATGAGATGATCACTGTAGGTCTCTTCCAACTGAAATAGTCTATTCTATTTCATCCTGTGCTATGCCATTTAATTGTTTTGGCCATTCCTGGTTTCATCCCTGAGAGAATACTGAATGAATTTTTGGTGGTGAAACAATATCTTGGTTTTTCTTATTCTAAAGAAAAATTGATGGTGATATAACAGCCACTACAAATGCACCTTCAAAGTAAATTCTTTTCAGTTATAAATTTAAGCATTTGTATTTTGATCACACTTTAAAAACCACAAAGTTTAAAATTAACTGTACACTTCATAAAAGAAAAAAATACGAAATAGCACTTAATAGGTATGGCTGTTCATTTGATCTTTGCATGGCATAAAGGATCTGATGTGAATATTCCCTTATACAAACAGAAATTTGTTCCACTGTGTTATTTAATGTTGAATCAGGCACTAAACAGGTCATTCAAAATCCCATCGTTGAATAGTTGAGTCATTGCAAAAAGGAAACATTTAGACTCACTTGAGTAAATGAGAAAATTCACACACCATGACCTATATCCTCTTTTTTTTTTTTTTGATACCACAGCATAATTATGCCTAAAATGGGAGGTATATCATTGTTGATCTGTGACTGTGGCAATCATTCATCACATGTATCCAAGAATTATCTGTATCTGACTGCAAAAAGAAACGGAAGCAGTATCAGCAAATTAAATACTGTCCTTGGCTGCCTAGGGAAAAAAAAAAAAGAAAACAAGAAAAAGTGATCTGGTTAAATACTTGCGACTTCAGGTGTGGCTCAGCTCAGGAACTGCATCTCTCCATTCTCTGACATGGATGAACTTTCTGAGTGAGCTGCTTTCCTCCTACTTTCCTGGTTGCCAGGAAAAGCTCTCATGAGTTTATCAATCCTTGTTGTGCTATTAATGAAGCCATCAGAATAGAAGGGTTGGTCCAAGGCATAAAAAGAGTAGCAGACTCTACATTCCAACCAAGTACCAGAGCAATGGCATGTGTTAAGAGCATGCCCTCATATGATGGATGCAAGTAACTGGGCTCATGTTGGCAGCAAAAAAACACTGCATGGAGGAGTTTGCCTGCTTTACCATCCTTCCCAGCCACAAACCAACCTATCCCCAAAGCAGGAAGGCAGGCCTCAGCCCCGCGCAGCCTGTGTAATTCTCCCTTCATGTTTAATGCTAAACACAAAGTCAAGCTCTAGAAGTTGTAGTCAGGCATCTGTGAAGATAATTGCAAAGATTACCTCTCTCTATTTTCACCCACCCCAAAGAGGAGTTTCTTTATTAGCCCTTTTGGAGAAAGATGCAAACAGCAGAATGCTTATGCTCACTTGTTTTAACTCTACATGCTCCCAGTGTTCCATCACCCAGAACATTTAAGGGAACCACAAGAAAATGCTAGAAATAGGGGAGCTCAGTAGCAATCCTACATAGTTTAAGATTATTTAAGATCCTGGCAGGATACTCCAAGTGAACAAATCACCATGTAGGAGCCAAATGAGAAAAGAATCTGGCTCATCCTAGTGTTGAAAGACAGCTGACCTTTGAGCAAATCCACTCATAGCTGTCATGTACCAGAGCAGGTCTGAAGTAAAGACAACAACAAACGATGCCTGGTGCTGACAGCTAAAACCAGAGTCCTAAAACATCTATCTGCTGAGCAGAGCCAAGCAAAGCAGCAGCTCGTGCCTCTGATCACAGGCCACCAAGAAAGAGCAGCAGCATTCCTTGGCACATTCCATAGCCAGGCAACTTTCCATGGCTATTTTTGACAACTACCAGGTGGTGGCCAGCCAATACATTCTGCAGATGGGCAGATGATCACATCTTGTTGCCAAAAAGCTTTAAGTGATTTACTCCCTTAGAGACGTCCACAGTATTTCTCAGCTCAGTCCCAAGCAGCAGCATCTCAGTACAGGGTGAGCTGAGAAAAAGTGCCCAGCAGATTTGTCACTTCAGCTTACTTCTCAGAAGATAAAGCAGAGCTTACAGTGTTCTTCCAGCCAGCTCAGGGGAGTCTTCAAAGTTACCTGTACACCCGGAGGAGGATTGTGCCAAGCCCATGAAGGTGCCTTTGCCATGGGTGAAGTCTGTTTCTGAGCACAGCCATGCTGCTGTGCAGTGCATCTCAGGCAAACAGTGCAAACATAAATCTGTCCAAATTTGGGGGGGGTGCTTTATGGAGAGCTGAAGCCCCTTTGAGTGGCATGCTTCTGCCAGCAGAAAATAAACTGTGTGACTCTCATGCCAACTGAGGGCATCCCTTTCTAGCATTTTCAAACAAAATGTCACGTAGGAAGATGCCAGAGAAATAGTCAGAAAACAAAAGAAACTGCAAGCCAGGGTCTTGCAAGTCTCCAGTGGAAATGGTATTCATGTCAAATGACATAAGTGTCAAACATGAGTCACTGCTGCCATTTCTCCCCTGCCAGATCAGGGAAATGTATACTCTGTGGCCAAGGCAGAGCAGGACAGGATGATAGATATTAGGCAGTTTGACTCCAGTGCAAATGAGCTGTTAGTGTTTAATAGAAGTGTCTCTCTATAATGCACACTACATTTCCATAGCACCCAATGAAGGACTGGAAACTCTTACAGCCAGTGTGAGTTTACCAACATTTCCGTGGAAGAAAGCAATACTCTTGGAAAGCTCTCCTGAACCACTGCCCACATTTGGTAGCTGTGGTGACTAATACAAAGCTGTTGTTTTAAAAACACCATTAGAACAAGAAAGCTACTTCATTTTCCTCCCTGACTGTAGGCCAAGTGCCAGCAGTGACTGGCATCTTGAAAGACAAGAAAGACAGCTTGATCTGCCAAACAACAAAAGTTTAGGTTGGGGGGTGTTATTATTTAGACATGAGAAAGGTGATGCACCTTTGAAAGTGTGTACACATAAATCATGTCTGTTCATTTTGAGACCATGGTCTTACATAAAAGGGGCTGCTTAAACTAAGAGTAAAGTGGGCCAATCCTCAGTCATTGCAGTACTGTGAGCAAAGCTCCAGCAGTTCACAAGTGCCAGGAATCTGCCCTATTGTCTGCATTTCCAACCCACTTTATTGTCTGTGAAGTTTGCCTTCAGTCTACCCAAGTTCGGTGTACTTCAATAACTCAGTCAACAGAGGGAAGCAGATGGCAAACGTTTCCTCCCAGAAGCCTGGGGTTTCTTTCTGGCATCTTAGTGATAGGAGAGGTACCACAGATACCTCTTGCACAGATGCAAACCCTCTTGCCAGCACCACTGTGCTTTGCCATCAGGTTTCCTCTCTTGTCAAGGCATCATTGACTCTTAAAAGTCAAAGTGACCTGGTTTGATTTTGGGACTAGCAGTGTTCATGGTTTGAACCTTATCTTGCTTCTTCAACAACATCTCCAGACAAAAAAAAAATCTGTTGGGAAAAAACCTGCTAATGCTGATTGCTCCCTGCTCATCTGGACACCATAAAGGCACTCATGTTGTTAAGGTCACGCTATGTCATCCCTTGCAGGTGAGGTGCAGGCTGGGTTATCTCCAAGAATATAGGATGAAGTTCAGGGGCCGGGAGGGAGGTTTGCTGTGGTGCCTGAAAATGCTGTTATTTTTTTAGGTATGCTTGTCTGTGAGCCTGCAGGACTCTAACAGTTCAGTGTGCCCAATGCTTTCCACTATTTTCTCATTTTTTAATAACACATAATTCAAACTTATGAATAGTGACTATTTCACCAGAGCATAACCATAACCTGTCATCTGGAATAGGCATTTGCAGTAGTGAAATGCTTTTGCTCCATAGAGATACCAGTACAGCTCCAGAATAGAAAGATATTTTCTGACACTAGATTACTTACTGTAAGAGATATCTCAGTGTTCAGTGGCACTGAATTCATTATTTGTCCATTTTGACCACATCAGACTTTATCCCACAGGTTCCAGAGAGAAACAGCAATCTCCGACTGCAACAGTGATCTCATCCCCCTGAAGACAGCAGGGCAAAACTTCTAATTATTACCCAGAAGTACCCATGGTACCTCTGCACAGGTTTTTTGGTTTTTTAAAGAAATCTTCTTTCCCTTATGCCATAAATGTTAGAACTGAGCCCTGACACAGTTGCTGGCCTCAGAGGGAGAAGAAGGAAAACCCAGGAGAATCAGCCCAGTGCACCCCAACATGCAGAAAGCCACAGAGATGTCAGGGCACAATACATACTATAAAGTTCTTTGCTGGAACAAAAGCACCCTCATTGCACTCTCATTCTCTTTTAAATCAACAGAGTTGTAAAAGTTATTTCTATAGGCATCTATTTTCTCTCTCTCATAAAATTGTTTGAAAGCATTTCCCAAACAGCCCCGTCGCTATTGTGCAGCCCACACCCCGCCCCAAGCGGCACTCCTTGGCTCCCATGGGCCGTGCCACTGAATACTGCAATCACTCTGCTGCCCCGCAGCCTTCCTCCTCTTGTGAGAGCCAGAGCACAAACCAAAATTGTTCCAGAGACACTAATCTGTGTTTTCTGTACACTCCCTAAGAAGAGGCACAACTGACGTCTTTTCGTGTGTCCTCCAGAAAAGTTTTCCTACCCACTCTTAAGAAGATTTCATCTTTCTCTCCTTACAAAGGATTGCAAAACAAGTCCTAACAAATCCTAATTGCCTTTTTTTTTTTCCTCTGACATCATCATGTGAAGACCACTTGCCCAAGGTTAGAAGGGCTCCTTGTTCATCCTCTGAATACATCACTCCAAGTTAGAGATTGGCCATTTTAAGCAACTGAGCCATGTGCAGGCACAAATGCCTTGCTGAAGCATCTAGCTGTTTATTAGTGCTGCACATTTGTCATTGTTCCTGGTATCAGACAGTAGAACTAGAGAGGCAACAGAGGGAAGCAAGCAATTACTTAGGGGAAAAATAATCTGTGGCATTGTTTGTGCCCAGGGAAGGCTGCAAGAGCGCAGCTGTGTCTGCAGAAATTCAGGATCTGGGGCACCTTGTGCAAAAGGAGTGATGTTTTATTGTCAGCTTCTCATCCAGGTAATTACATCCATTTAATGAACAGAGGCAATTTCAGAGAGAACAAAGGTTCAGGCTTACCTGATGGTGATCCTATCTCTTGTGTCCAAGCAACTGATACATCACACATGCTAGGAAAGCACCATGATGTTTCTGGCAAGTGAGGAGGATTGAGGGGAATATCCCCTCCTTTCACACATGGGCTCCTTTTCTCAGCCCTCACCTTTTCCACAGTCCCAACAAGTTTCCTTTCATGCCTTTAACTCTGCTCAAAGCTGCACTCTAAATGCCAGTTTTCACATCCTAGACATTTTTATTACTGCACATTTTCCACTGGGATCCCAGCTGGCCCCTCGCCATGTCCCTACCATGATCCAGTGGCACAATGGCAATCTGTGCCATCTCAGCAGAGTCCTCAGCTGTGCATGCCCCATGATCACACAGAGCCCTCACATGGGTATTTTTCTCCCCTTAAACCCATTCTTACCCAGATCTGGTCCACATGAAGATCACCTCTATGTGTCACCACTTATCCCTCCCTGTTGAAGGGGTCTGAGTATTGAAGACCTTCACATTTGAGACATCGTAAGTGAAGCCATGCCTTCAAATAATTTATTTAACACCTAGTACATTACACACAAAGGACTGTGTTAGAAACACAGTGCTGAGGTTTGAAGTCAAACACCAAAAAAAACACATCTAAGGGAAGTATTAATTTTGCCTACAAAACCTGTTTCATTCCAAACACTGGCTGGATTTCCTTTCTTCAGGGTGTAGTGAAGGGATCTGGTTGTTGCTGAAACAGCTGAATGTGTTAGGAGACTAGAGTGGAAAATACAGTCTTAGAGTTAAGGGTAAAGTGGGAACTGGATTGTTTGGGGGGTTTTTGGGTTTTGTTTTGTTTTGTGGTTTTTTTTTCCTTCCATTTACTTAAGTGCTGTAGGAGACTAGAAAAAGGCTTCCTAAATGTTCCCTATGCTGAAACTCTGACATGGGAAGTAACTCAGGCTGATGTGAAGAACTATTCACCCTCTGGGGCTTCCAGAAAATCAAGAGCAGCTGTGCTTTGAATCCAGAACTGCTGCAGAAGTCCTGAAGAAAAAAATGAACCCAGTTTGAAACACCTCTGCCAAGAAGCTCAACTATTTGATGTTCAACTTTCTGAGTCCCAACTTCTTACCCAAAATGCAGTGCTACACCTCCACAGTACACTGCACATGTCAGCTAACTTTGGGGGTAGGCAGAGGCAGTAGCGTTGAGACTGAAAAAGCCCTGGGGATAGGGAGTTTATTAATAAAAAACCTACTCTTTAGAATTGGACTTCAACATAAAAGGGGTCTCAACTTTTCCCTGGTGCCCTACCCACTCGCCTGGACTATGCTTTATTCTGCAACTTCTGTGATCTTGGAGCAAAGTCAGGCTAGGTGTTGCATAGAAGCTCAGTGTACAAAATTACCTTCATGCTCTCTCCCTGTCCCACAGGATTAACAGCAGTGTTGGAACAGTACAAATGAGTGAGGAGCAGACACTGTCTCCAAAAATTAAATCTAAGGTGGCACTAGCCCCTGGCAAAGTCTTCTCTAGCCTTTTTCAGTCAGTCAGACATAGTTGTTAAGGGAACATTTTTGGGGATGTGTCAAATGCAATCTCATAAAAATCTCCTTTCTGATGGGAGGTTTAGGTTATAAAAGTTAATGCAATGCAGATAGCTGAGTTGAACAGGCTGTTTCCCAATAGACTCTGGTATAAAAAGTATTGCATTATATGAAGCTTGAATCACAGCTTTCTCAGCAACTGCTTAGTACAGACTGGGTATCTAGCTCATGAAAGGCAATGAAAACAGTATGGAGGGGAGGCTGCAGTTCCTAGAAGACCTGGCAATAAGATGGGGATTTTGAACCCTTTTTTTCCCCATCAAAAAGTATACAGCCAAAATGAAAGCTAAAGAAAAATTTCATTATTTCTCCCTCTTTATTTAAAAAAAGCATAAAGTCAGACTGTCTCACTAGCACATTATGAGGATATTGATGCAGTTAAAAACAAACAAACAAAAAACCACAGGGACTTTTCTACCCGGAAACCTGTTGTGTCACTCCTTCAGCTTTGTCCCTGGTGGCAGACCATGGGAATTCCCAGTCTCGGGCCCCTGTGGCTCTCAGCCAGCCCTGCCATTGAGGCTCTGCTTTCAGCCTGGGATGTTGCTGTGCTGCAGGGGCAGAAAATAACCCTTCAGTTTGCTTCCTGGTAGGATGAGGTCGGGTCTGAGGGGTCCTGCAAACCTCTGTCAGCACCACAAAGAAGCAGGAAGCCTTCTACCTCCCATGAAGGAGAGAAAAATTAGACAAACTTTGTTAAAACTAGCAACAACCCAAAGACTTCTAGAGTCCCGTAACATATTTTGCTTTAGTTTCTTTCATGGAATACCTTACTCATAGCCTTCTCATAGCTTGAAGGCTGGCTGAGGAGAGTATGTGGGATTTCAGCTGTCTCCTTTGAAGCTGGCACAGATTTAACAAGTGAGGGAATGACAACCACTTAGCTTTACATCTGCAATCACACCTCTTGGTGTGCTTGGCTAATTTGGTGCCCCACATCCCAGAACATATTTGCAGCCCTTATTGATGCTCTTATCAGTTATTCTGAAAGTGGTAGTTCAGCCCCTGGCTTCATGTGGGAACTGCACCTGCCCCCTGCTCAGCCCATACTGGTTTATGTGGTGGGAAAGGTCTGTGCAGCTGGAACTGAAGTACAGAGGGCCAGACCTTGGAGGTCTGTTGGAAGGGTTTGCCTTCAAAAGAGCTTCTCTTTCTTCTTGCACGGCATTTACAGCACAACACTGACTAATGCACCTTCCCCTGCCCACACCAACCTGGTGGATATTTGGGTTTGGCCCACAGGTATGTGCACCATTAGCATCTTTACCTATTCCAATTCTTAACAGGGTAAAGTTTAATCATTCTTATTCCTGCTGCTATTTTGGGGAAGAAAAAGAGTCATTCTGTCATTGCGTGCTCCAGAAAACATGAAAGTCTCCAAGGAGCCCAGGCTTCCTGTTACCAATGCCTTAAACTTTGCCCCACCTTTGGGAAGCACAGGCAGCTAGTGGAAGAATGTCATCCACTCTAACAATTGATTTTCTTATGCACAATAACGTCAGACCTTTTAAATAAAAGGCTGACCTGTCTCCTTCTAAAATAATTCATCTGTTTTATGGAGTGTTGTTCTGATTATATACAATTCCCACAAGAAGGGAAGTACCTTTAAAATAAGGACTATTCAGTACTAGTACAGGATTTCCTCTTGTTGTTGATAATTTCCTCCTAACAGAAGACGCAATGAATCCCAGAGAAATTCAAAGGGGCAATCTACAGACAGTTAGGCATCTACATCATACAGGGAACATTGTTCAATCACATTGATGTTTTCCTGATGAAGTAAAAAACAGATATACCTGCTGTGCAGCATATAAAAGAGTTCCTACAGCACACACTGCAGTTCCCTTTGCTACATTTTTAATCATTATCCAATCCTACTAACTTTCACATAACCATCCCTGAACAGCAGCAAATGACATTTTTTCTCTTTTCTTCTTTTGCTATTGAAACCCAGCCTCTGAAATGGCCTCTGCTGTTAAAGAAGGGGGCTTGGTGACAATAAGAGGATTACCCAGTCATTTATCAGCCTTATCTACAGCAGATACATAACATGAAAGAAGTTCTGTGTTCTCTCCACCAGATATGCCTTGACTCAGAAAGAGGCTCCATACTCACCTTCATTAGAAGGGCTCATTTCCACTACGGGTCAGAACATGCACCTCCTAGACATGTAATTGTGAAGGAGACCTCATATCTACAGAAATGACTAACCCATGCTGAGAAACACCATATCAACACCCAGGAGCTAAGTGGCAGCACTAACAGCTAGGTGGTAACTGCTGATGAAGGCTGAGTGGCTTGTGGAAGAGGCTGCCAGTCACTAGATGCTCTTATCAGTTATTCTGATGTCTCAAATTCTCTGTCAGCTTGGGTCAAGCCCCATCTCAAGCTTTAATTCCTTGACCTCCTCACACTTATTTGTCTGGATTGTACAAATGCAATCAGTAAACCACGCTATGATGCACTCTTAACAGCCACTGATGTCCATCTAGGCCTGGTTTCTCCTTAGCCAGTGGGATGACCCATCAATTAAATTAAATTAAGATATTCACATGCATTGTTTCAGCACCTTACTGGTTTTAAATAACTTGCCTCACTGGTTGTATGGTGCTCATACTGAGAAAAATTATGAATACTGAGTACTACCTTCCCCTCTCTAAATTCTCTACATACTGGCATGCAGCTTATTTTTTCATCCGATGTCAGGTATTTCCATATCTTTGCCACAGGCAATGCAAACAATGCATCTCTTCATTCATCTGTTCACAGCTTCAATTTTCCTCTGATCTCTGATCCTACAGATCAGCCTTCCTTCCTTCTCCTGTCTTTCTCCGGCAGAGCTGCTCCACCAACTTTCCAACTCCCAACATCCTTCCATCTGTGAAAGCAGGGCAAAACAGAGCAATGCACGTACCTGTTTAACCTGTTATTGTTTGTGCCTAGACTTTACAGCTTACCCTGGAGAAGCCACCTGGAAAGCTCCAAGAAGTCTCTTCAGTGCAGAGAGAAAAGTGTGGTCTGCAACATCCTGCCTGTGCTGAGGCTGCCAATGAGCAGGAGGTTTGCAGAACTGGTTCCAGCCATTCCTCCCCTTCCTTGCCAGAAGGTTTCACCTGAAATGAGCAGCCTTGTAAAAGACTCTGAAAAGGTCCGAACAATGTAATGTGGTTAGGGGGTCTACAACCAGGGCAGAATGCCCCCCTGCTCAGCAGTCCTGAGCACTTAGATAAGCCCCTCCTGCATTATACAGCTGTGTTACATGATTTATTGAGATAAAAAATAAAAAACATCTGGAAGGGAACCTACATTCAAGAACTTTGCTGAGAAGGCTTGGGCAGACTGCACAGGTTAGAGCAAGGCAGTTTGGTCCACTCCTTCAAGCTGCATGAATAATCAGCAGAATTTGCTAGACAAAAAATTTCACAGGATTAGGTGGAATAAGAGAGAGCAACATCTAATTCCTAAGCACTTCCTTAATAAAAGCCTTCACCAAATGAACATTTCAGACTCCCAAAAGACACCTTCGAGGATCTGTATCTTACAAGGCACTGGCATTTCAACATTTATGACTGCAGACACACTACTATATTGCAAGCATGAGTCAGTGCCCACATCTCCTGGCTCCAGAAGAAAGGGACTGTTCTAATTTTTATTTATAAGCTGGGCAAAAGGAGAGAGAGTAATTCGGTTACAGGCAAAGCACACACAGACCCTGCAAGGTCAGGCAGGCTGGTTAACACATGAACATATTCGTGCCTTGGTGTACTGAGTCACAAACACCCCAATCCATCTCTGCATCCTTTCATGTAAGGCCTCAGAAAAGGGCTTTCTACATAATTTTTGTTGCCTTCCAGCACAAAGCCCAAGGCCTCTACATTATTCACTAGAGAATCCCAGCACCATGTAGAGCATGTTGCAATCCAAACTGGGAGTTTCTGGCAATAAACATTTGTGAGCATGCACACAATATAAAACAGGAAGAAGGATTTCAGTTTATCTGTGTTCACTTGGGCTTGTTTGTTGCTTGGGAGGAAAAAAAAAAAAAAAAGCCTGGCAGACTTCCCACCACTATGCAATAGTCTAGGAAGGCTCCTGTCACCTGGGGACTCACATGCTGATGTGTGAGTGAAGAGAGCAATAGGCAGGATTCATGGGGTTTTCAGCAGGATCCTAATAAACTCTGTCATGCTACTAGTGTTAAGACAGGAGTGCTGAACAGAAAGTGTTTTAAGAACTACTGACAGCTTCTTTCCAAAAGCTAAAAAATGTCACTTTCATCAGCTATTCCTTTACACCAAAGCGCAGAATGGATTTCCAGAGGTTTGTATCTGGTTTTGTGCAGCATTTACCAGCCTTTTAAATTTATTCTTCACTCCAAGCCAGCTTCCTTAATAAAGGAGGATAGTATTAGCTTATATGCAGTACCACATCATCTTACAACCTACACAAAGCTTTAGCCTGAGGATTTCCAGATGGACACATTTCATCCAAAGCAATTGAAGATCATTGGGGGGTCAGAGGATCAAGACACATATGCATTTCCTTTCTTTTCCAGCATCCCTCTGGTTAAGCTTGTGCTCCTGAATCGCTCTTTTGCAATAGGGTAAACAAGTAAACCTTTTGGACTCTGGAGATATCTATTGCCTAAAGAACCAAGCTTATTTTGCCTTTCTCAGTTTCTCTTTAGAAACCTAGCATCCTTCAGGAAAGAAAAAATAGCAGAATGTATCAGAATTGTAGTTTTTAAGAAATAACAGCATTTATCATTCATAGAGAAAATTTCCAACTAAAACTGCCTTTTGAGGAAAGGAAACCAAACACTGCCATAGCTGTTTCACTGCTGGCAAAAGAGATGTACATTAAATGATTGCTAAGATTTACAAAGTTGGCAGTAGCCCTGGACTTACAATCCTGGTGTTTCAGCTTCTGGGCCATGCATTTCCCATTTGAATTACTAGTCTTTGTGAGTTGCTAGAATTCATTCATTTCTTTCTATGATAACAACAAAATCAGTAGATTTTTGAATCCCTGAAAATGAATATAGAATTACTGCAAAAGTTGAATTAGTACTTTTCATTAATACCTTTGTCATCGGTAATAAAAAGAGAAGACAGTGGATATAGAGACAAACACCAGCAGCGAAACTTTTATTGCAGTCTGCTTCTGAAGTCCATTCAAGGGTAGGACAGTGGGACAAAAATAATTATAGGGGTCTTTCTACACAAAAGAGCCAGCTATTTAGAGGGAGGCAAAGTCATTTGAATGTCAATGAAATAACCATTAAAAGGCTGAGAAGCATTGCCATTTATTAAAAGATCTAAAGAATAGTTGCATGCACTATAGCAATCTTCTAGGTAGGAGTTGTTAATTTGCTATAAAAACCTGTTAGGGACAGGGCAGAGCGTAATTAAACAGGAGACAATACACACTGTGAAAGGAAACTGGATTTGGAATTTTACAGCCTCTTATTTCAGGTTTCTACATGAAATACTACGCTCTATAATCTCTCCTTAATAACACCTATGTATTTCTAGCTCCCACAGTGTTTTGCATTTCATTTCTAGCAGTGGTCTCTTACAGCCCCAGAAGGAAGGTAAAACAAGGTTACGCACTTGAATGCTCTCCCGCTCTTCCCAGCCTCACAGCAATCCTTCTTCCGAGAAAGTCTCTCATCAATGCCACTCCTTAATTGGCCTGAGAGCCCCTCTTTAAACAAAGCTCTCGTCTCCCACAGGGCCGAGTTCTTTCTGCTATTCTGGCACAGCTAAATCCAGACAAGGATGTGCCATTTACCAAAACAAGTGCACTATAAATTCAAATGTGCAGGAAACTAAAGTACTTCCAGAAGTTCTGCAGGTACAGATTTGCAGATTGGATGGACTGCATCAGGAGAAAACCTATCTGCCTGTAATCCTGCCAGGTTTTTACTTCAAGCAAAGGTGTTAGACACTGGTGCTACCACTCAGAAACAAACACAGGATCAGCCAGAGATCTGGGGTAGATTCTGCACTAATGAATTGAACGTGATCTGAACCTCATTCTAACGTACAAAACTTCATTCCAGAGCTATAGGACAGATAACAACTTCATGAGTTAGACTCATAGAAGAGATTTCATATTTGTAAAGATGATCACTTTTTAATGTTAATACAAGTCACTAAGAATATTCAAGTGCAGTGCAGCTTTAACCTCTTCTTTAGCAGAAACCCTGCTATCTTCACTACCTGCCCACGCACTGCCAGGCACATAAAAGTGATGTGCAAAAGAAATCCTACATTTTCCTTCCCTTGACTGTTATTCCAAGGCACTGTGGTTCTTCATGGACTCAGCTAGTAAAGCTACACATGCCGTAATATCTGAGAAAAGAGCAAATACAAATGGCCACAGCAGGACTAAGTAGCAATCGTTCGACATCTCCTGTGACACCCACAGGCACAGAATTCTCCACTGATATATATCAGACAAGCATGACATTTAAAATACTTTGTTCTTTCTCCTTTATTTAGCCACAACACAGATACAAGAGCAGGCAAACCCCTTCCAGTGGAACTCACTCAATAAACCTGTTCAGATTAAGATTCTTATGAAATCAGGAAAAATATAGGTACATGCACACACTCTCAGGCACACAAGAACACAGCAGAACCCTTAAAAAATGAGGAGTGGCACTGAACTGCACCTAAAACGCAACAGAAACATCACCTAGTTAGAATGCATGTTAAACAACAAGGCTGTGCACTGAACATGTTCCCACTGTACCATTCCACTGGCTATTTAAATACCAGCATCAACTGTTTCAGCTGAAAATTTGAAACTGACAGAGAAGAGTCTGACCTCAGATACCCAAGAATTCAGGCTAGCAGAACAATTACTCCACTGTAACTCAAAGCAGGATCTGGCCCTATGGAATGAAGATGCATGTGACCAGCTCCAGCTGGGAGATTACTGCAGGTGGCAACGTGAATTCCCATAACTTCCCCAGCAACTAAACCCACCACCAATACAGCGTGCAACTTGACTTTAGCACCCTCCCCACTCATACTCTCCTTTTGATGGAAGAAATAGTGTAGTGATTCTAAGAAGTGAGCAAATATCTACTAGGGACTAGAATAAGATTGCCAAATATACCAAATGGCTTCAGAAGAAAGAGGAATTGGGCCCGATAAAGCTGGTCAAGCAGGTCCATCTGATTTGTCAACGCTTTGCTCAGAAATATAAGACTCAAATATAGTTTACAAAAAGAGTAAATCTTTATAGAACATCTGAACAGTGTTCTTTATAGAACATATAGAACAGTGTCAAAATACTAACAAAAAACACAGCTTGTAAATGCTGAGAAGAATGGTCTTGGAAAAATTAGTAACAAAACTAAGCCATCACTAACAATAATAGGTGGTATCTCTTCATAAAAAGCCAGTCTGATGTACTCAGGAAAAATGAAACATTTGAAACAAACTTTTGTTTACAAAAGTGACTTAAATGCTCAGCAGAGATCTAACAGAAGTGTTAACAAACCACTATTGTAATTTTATTTTTGGACAACTTCAGCAACTATCAGAAAAAAAAAACAAACAACCTGTTAATACAAAAATGTAGAAAATAAAAAGAAAAATCCAATGAGACAGTTTTTAGATAAACTCAGTTAAGGTGAAGCTGTACCTTTGTCCCAGTTACTAAGAACTTCAACTGTAAGGGTGGCATAACCCAGCTCAGCTAGGTTTATAGGCTTTCCCACCCTTGCTAAAGAGTCAGTTCTTAGAAGGCGCCAATCTCAGTCCCCCAGGGTCTGTAGGGTTTGCTGAGCACTGCTGACTGCGTTGGTGTAGATGGGCTCAGCACGTTGGGGGACAGCAGATGAAAGGAGCCAAACGAGAAGGGGAACGCAGACAAAGATGCCATGGAGGAGAGAAGAGGAGGAGACAGTTTGGTAGTAGATGTGACCACAGGGAGCACTGGTCCGACGCTGCCATTGGGGGGCACTCTGAGTGAGGAAGTTTCAGCATGTGGGGCAGCAATTCTGGTCTGGTGATGTGGTTCTGTGGAAGATGCTGTAGTACTGGTATTACCATGCCCATTTTGAGCCAGCAGCAACGGGTGAGGTATGTGAGGGTGATGTCCAAAGGCACTGCCCCAAGGAATGTGTCCAATGCCAGTGTGTGCACTACTCGCTGCCTCCCGTTGAGAGGCGTAGTTGTTGAGATGAGACACGAGTCGAACTCGCAGAGGGTCAGAGGCATCCAGGCCCTCTATGATACTCAGGTATCGAGCAACTTCAGCCAGGCACTCTCGAAACCCGAGACTCCGATAGTCCATAGCCAAAGCGTGAGCATCAAAATAACCTAAGAGAAAAGAACAGAGAATGAAGTCTTAAGATGTTGTTTTCTAGTCATTGTCTACAAGTAGCCTCCCCACTCCACCCTCCCCTATAAGCATATTTCACTTGGATGTGGTTAGTATTCCCAACCATAGACTAGCTGCCAAGCTCTTTTTTTTCCTTCCTTTTTTGTTTAACAAGCTTTTCTTTTATATCTGTGCTGTGATGCTGCAAGTCCCAAGACCAGGCACAAACTGCCATTTTTAAACTGGAATTGCCCACTGACACTGGAAGAAAGTATTTTTGTTCCTTCCATTTGTCTCCCTTGTGCAAGTTAAACCACAACACACTGAAATTCATTAGAAACACAAGTCCTAACTTATCAGGGGGAGACCTGAGCAGGCAAAGTACTTTTTTCTTATAAGGGCCTTTCAGCATTTTTGCTAAATCTTTTCACTACTCATTTCATCCTGTATTTTTTCCCAGTTTTGTTCTGAACTTTCAGAAAATTACAGAAACAAGCATTAGACATCAATAATAACTGCCTTCCAAACTGCCAAAAGCTGATTCACTTCGCAGTGCTGACACACTGCTAGAGAAACGTAGTCACTCTCCTCTAGAACAACTCTCTCCTCAGAGCCAGCATTGCAAAACCTTTCAGTGCTAGTGATGCCACAAATCTTGTGAAGTAGCAAAAGTCCCTAATTCCTGATGAAACGCAAGAGAGCTGCCGTTCACTTTCTGCAGGCATTGCCAATGCTCGGGAATGCGCTGCTCTCACAGCAGCCTCCCTGCAGGGCTGCTGACTCTGTCACGCACAAAACTTTACCTTTCCCTCCTGCTGTATGCAGCATTTTCAGGTGATCGACAGTCATCTGCAGAATCTCTGCTTTTTCCAGCTTGGCTGATCCCTAGGAGAGAAGGGAAGGCACGAAACGTTTCGGGCAGAAGCAGAGACCTTACCGAGGGGTGACGCTCCCTCCCGGGAAGGGATGGGGGGGCACCGCGGAGGCTCGCTGGGCGCTACCTGCTTCTCAAAGGCGCTGGGCACCAGCCTCCTCAGCTCGGACAGGCTGTTGTTGATGCGGTCGCGGCGGCGCTTCTCGATGATCTAGGGCAGAGAGCGAGGGTCAGCGGGGCCGTGCCGGGCTGCGCGGAGCCGCGGCCGGCCGGCGGGCACTCACCCCTCGGCGCCTCTTCCTGGCCAGGATCTGCGAGGTGGTGGACGGAGACATGGAGCCCGCGGCCGAGCTCAGGTTCCTGCAGGGAGCAGCGGGACACCGGTCACCGCGGGGGGTTCGGGGGTGCCGGGGCTCCGCGGGACGGAGGGGAGGTAGGGGGCGCGGCGCAGCCCGCCTGAGCTCACCCATTCTCGTCTGCGCTCTCCTTCTCCACCTCGACGGCCTCATCCAGCTCCTCGCTGTCCGACGAGCTGTACTCGGGGTGCGCCCGTTTCATGGCACCGACGGCGGGCACGGGGGCGGCGGGGCGCGGGCGGCCGTCGGGGAGGCGGCGAGCGGCGGGACGCGGGAGGAGCGCGCCCAGAGCGCGTCCCGCGCCTCGCCCGGCGCCCGTCTCTCCCATGGAATTCCCACGCCGGGCGGGCGGGCAGGAGGCAGCGGGCAGAGTCAGGGAGGGACGGAGGGAAGCAGGGATGGATGGATGGATGGACAGATGGATGGATGGAGGGAGGGAGGCAGGGAGGGAGGGAGGGATGCGGAGGCGGCGGGCACGGACGCAGCCCGGCAGAGCACGCCCGCCACCGCCCGCCGCCCAGCACCGCCACGCGCGGGCCCCGCCCGCCCCCATTGGCCGCCGCCGCTACCGCCCCAGCCAATCGCCACCGGCCGCTGCCGGGGCCACGCCCCCGCCGCGGGGGAGGTGCGGCCGTGGGAACGCGGCGGGAGGCGCGGCGGGGGGGCGAGGGGGATGGATGGATGGATGGATGGATGGATGGATGGATGGATGGATGGATGGATGGATGGATGGATGGATGGATGGATGGATGGATGGATGGATGGATGGATGGATGGATGGATGGATGGATGGATGGATGGATGGATGGATGGATGGATGGATGGATGGATGGATGGATGGATGGATGGCAGGCATTGGGCAGGGGTGGGAATGGGCATGTCCCCAGCTGGGGAGCCGGTGTGGGTGCTGTGGGTGCTGTGCAGATGGGCAGGACAGGGCAGCACCCTCGGGGCTACCACCAGTCCTTCTGCCAGCCCCTCCTGCTGGGGTCCCCGGCAGCCCGAGCCCAGCGGAATCACTACGCCCTGCAGAGGCTGATGAAGCTTCTGAGAGCTTCCCTAAGGCAGCAAGGGCCTGGGAGAGCTGAGTGAGTACAACCACAGAATAAATGAGGTTAGAAGACACCTCTGGTCAACCAGACAATGGCTAGTGCCACACTAAGTGCCACATCCACTCTTTTCCTAAACACCTCCAGGTATGGTGACTCTACCATCTCCCTGGCAGGTCATTCCAGGTATCACCTTTGCTGTGAAGAAATAGCTCCTCATATCCAACCTGAACTTCATCTGGCATAGCTTAAGACTGCGTCCTAATGTCCTGTCACTGGTTGCCTGGGAGGAGAGGCTGATCCCCACCTGGCTACAAGCTCCTTTCAGGGAGTTCTAGAGAGTGATAAGGTCACCCCAATTCTCTTTTCCGAGCTAAAAGAAAAAGGGAAAGCCTTGGCAAGAGTAGCTTGCCCTCCTTTAAAAAAAAAAAAAACCAAAAAAAGAAAACAAACCCAAAACAAACAAACAAACAAAAACAAATCCACAAAAACTTGGAGTTTTTCAATTTGTTGGCAATGCAAGGGAAATTAAGGCATCTCTCTTTCCTGTACGCTTCCAAACTGCAAATCTGTCAGCCACATCCTTTTCTTGTTTACTCCCCCCACCACATATTGTGGCAGTGGGCAGGAGCAGGAACAGCTTTTAAGAACCTGAAAGCACATGGCCTTTGCTGGCAAGGAGGGAGGAATGACAGGGAAGGTCAGCACTGGATACAGGATGTGTGGAGGTCTGGCTGGCACGCTTACTGTGAGTACATGCTGCCTTGCACTCAGCAGGGCCCTCAGCCTGAATGCTGTATTCCCCCAGCAAGTCCTCTTCATTCTGCCAGCTTTCTCAGGCTGAGGCAAAATAGGACAGGTGAAATGAGGGTGTACTCTTTGAGGTGGTTTCATAATAATTAAATTTTCATTTACATGGAGCCTTTCAACTCAGGCTCCCTTCTAAGCTGATTCTTCCATGTTTCACAATTGGATGGGCTGGAGGATAACCAAGATGAGCATCCAATAAGAGCAAAGAGTTGATGAACCCAGATTTTCCCATTCTAAGGCCCTGGGATAATTACCTTCAGCCTCCCATTGGTTTAGGTTACCAGCACAGGGTTGTCTCTTTCGTGGAGTTGCCCATATTTTTGCAAAGCATCTCAAGTAGGAGGGAAATGGAAGCAGGGACCAAGCTAAAAGTAGTAAAAGACCTGCAGTTAAGAAGATAGAAACAGGCCTGTAGTCACCTGTAAGCAGCTAACAGAAGATGACAGAAACCTTCTATTCCCACATTATTTTTTTCACAAAGCTATCCTTTCTGCAGTGCTTTAATTAAGTTTGTGTCAGCACTTATTACATCCACCTTCCCAGCCTCTATATTTTTGTTGTGAAACTTGTCTGCCTGCACCACTTGCTTTTACAGGTCAGTGAAAGTAACAGTGACATTTATGCCTTTCTGGCCTGCCGACTATACATATGAGTTCTCCCACCCAGGCACATATAGATCTTCTCCTACTGTGGAGAAAACAAACATGGTAGAAGTTCCTTGGGATTAAGCATTGATTGCTTGGGAGTAGAGGTGTGGCCTCCCAGGTTCCCAGCAGCTGCATCCTGAAGCTGCCCCCATCTTTAGCTCTGTGAACCACTGGGGCCAGGCAGCCTACAAAGAAGCTTTCTGAGCTTGTGTAAATCATTTGCAGACACTGACTTCTGCAAATGATTTACAAGAACGGGCAGGTAGAGTGTAGCTGTGCCTCCACACAGTGTGAGCAATTGTAGCTGGCTATCAGCAGCTGTGGGAAGATAGGAAACGTTTGCCTGTGTGTGGTTTCAATCTTCCCATCCAGCACTAGGAGGAGCAGACAGCAAAACCAGCTTTAAATTGCTCTTGTGCTTTTCTGGTGCTGGGCATGGATCCGTAGCATTGGTCTAATTGTTAACCATGGCCCACAGGGAAATTTTATTAGCTCAAAATTACCAACACACCAAGACAGCGCTGTCATACATCTCTCTCACCAGAAGGGCAGACAGGAGAGCAGCCCATTGCTCACCAAAGCCCAAGGAAATTAAAACAGTGCATAAGGTGATCCTTCTAAATAGAATTTAATTTCAGCCCCCACTGATAGCTTTGCACCGATGAGGCTGTGAACCTTAGGAGATGACAGCCTTCTCTCTCGTCCCCTACACTGTCACTGTGCCTCCCTTTTCCCTGATCACATTGCAGTGCTCTCTTGCCAGCTACATGGTCACCTCCTACTGCAGCCATGCCGTGCCTCAGTCATCCCACCACCCAAATATTTCATCTCACACCCCTTCCTATCGCACACCACCACCACCACTTGACTTGCCCCCTTTGGCCAGTCCCCCCTGCCTCAGTTTCCCCATTGCTTCCAGGTCTGGCACAACTCAGCATTTCCAGATCCAGGGTCTACAGCCACATCTGGCCCCCAGTGCTGGAAGCAGGAATGGCAGGACAGGGTACAGACCTCACACCAAAGCAGAGACTCAGGTTTGAGACATGCAGGAACTCTTGTGGCAACTGTCCTTTGGAAGGGAGTGGTGCTAGTTTTTGTGTGCACCTCACATTTTTTTTTTTGTTGGATGCCCCCTGGAGTGATTTCGGTGCTATTCAAAGTGCTTGAAATTGTGTTGTTTATTGCTGCTGCAGGCTTCCCTCCAGCAGAGACCTGCCACATCTGACCCTTGCTCCAGTGTGTGTGTGCTAAATTAACTCCCATCCCCTTCCTTTAGGTTTTCTCTCCCAAGAGAGCAAGTGCTTTGAAGAGTAATCCCGTCAACCTGTCACCCCAAGTCCCGGAAACTCGATGTTGCTATGGTTACTGTGCCCAATTCAACTGGTGGCTCTGGCACTCACATTGCAGCCAGGCAAAAACATCAGTGCTCCCCCCTGACCTCCCCTCCCTGCATATATCCAGCTGCAGCATCAGCTCTGCAAGCAAGAGGTTGTTGCTCCAAATCTTGTTCTTTTCTTTACGGAGTTTTGGCTGAGTGTTGATTGTTGGTGCCACTGACACAAGGCAAAACCAGTTATCACAGGTCAGATGGAAGTGCTGGAGAAGTGAATGGGAGTGACAGAGGTAGGTTTTAGACTCCTTGCACCATCTGTTAGCAGTGCTGTGGCTCTAACTGTGTTTCCTCAGGAGCTGAACTCTGACACTCCTGTCTGCACATGCCAGAGGTCCAAACAGCCAGCTCAGAAGTTAGGCTGGGGTGCTCTCTAAGCACACTGGCCCCAGCTTCTGCCATGCAGGAGCTGAGTGTCTTTGTGCTGCAGCCATTGCTGCAGTAGAAGGACATAAACCTCACACATTCACATGCATCTGTAGTGATGTTCAGATCATCAAGACATTCCTCTCTTCAAGCTGGCAAGGACAGGGATAAATAATATTTACATCGAAGTCTTTACTGTAAGCAGAATGCTCCTGCTGCAGTGCTTCTGCTGCAGGATGAGTTTCAAGTGTCATCTTTTGGAAGCAGTGTATAGCTATGAATAAGCAAGACTAGCACTGTCAGCACAGGAAGAGCAGCAGTGCAAACAGATATCTGTTCTGGATGGCTCCAAGAGGTACTCTTTGCATTTACCTGCTTAGGCTTCAGCTCGTCTCCAAAACCAGACCTGTGTTCTAACTGTGCAAAAGGCTAATCTGTGAATGCACATTCAAGCTGCTGACAAGCAAAGCTACCTCATATTTCATCAGCCCTGTGATTGATGAGGGAAGAGGCAGATTGGCTATTTTATTACCTGGTTTCCTTTCCAATAAATTTTGCCTCTTTTCTCTTTTTATGCAAGGTTCCATCTGACCTAAGGCTCTTACAGATGTCAGCTTCTTCCATAAATATCCCTTCTTCCATTTCCACAACACAGGCTGTCCTGTGGAAAGACACTACAAGATACAGGAAGACCCTCCAGGAAGAATGACACCAGGTCATGTTAATTAATGGCTGTCTCAGAATAGATGCAAAAGGAGGCAAACTTGACATGGCAGAGTGTAGGAAATTCTGGTTTGACTTGCAACCAACCACCTTTGATCTTAATCACGGGAAAGTGACACCCTGTCCATATGTATAACAGTGCGCCTTGTGTAAAATCACACAAAAAGTCAGCAACACATTATTGGCAGGACAGCCTCTGACAGCACTGCCAACTCTAGAGGGGACAATGGCCCCAAAATTGCATCAGATACTGACACCATCCCACCATGGTGACAATCTCACTGTAAATGGGTACTTAATTTACACCAGTGATTGCTCCTCACTATCACAGTCACTCCTCACTATCACAGTACAGTTGGCACCAAATATCACAGAGTAAAACCAGGTTTTCCTTTTGCCAACTTTTTATAACCAAATTCTCTGGAGTTTGCCAAAATAGTTTTGTTCTGTTCCTACAGTGCTTCAGTGAGGAATAATAATGCAGAAACTTGCTCTGGTTTCATTGCTGTTGAAATCTTCACAGTCCATTGAGGAACAGCCTGACTAGATGTTTTCCTGTGCAATTTTACCACTTCAGCATTTTAAAAGCAGTGTTCAACTCATGTTTGTGTTATACAGCGCTATATGGAAGTCCCTACTCTGAAGATTTTACAGTCTGAGACCTACTTTGAGTTTTCTTTGCCAGTAAGATGCAGCTTTGAGAAAAATGTATGTGTACTACTCATTCTTGCTAGGAGGTGTGGCACAGAGAACAACTCCCAGACCTTGTTTTACCATGAAAACTAATTTTTTATAGTATGCTCTTTCAAGGGGAAAAAAACCTGACTTTTTGGCTAATAAAACCAATATTTTTTCCTAAAAAAAGTTTATTTGAACTGAATTTCATTGTGAAAAAATAAAAATGAAACTGGAGCGTGCCCTTTAGCTGTTGGTAAGGGCAGTTTGGAATAAAGCAAATCAAAGTATTAATCCATGACTATTGAAGGTACCAGCTATTAAGACCATTGCACAGATGAGTTAAATGAAAATGGAGAATATTCTGTATAGGAAGTGGTGAGCACTGCCTCCCAGAAGAGCATCTGCTCTCTCTCAGATGATAACTTGTATTCACCTCACACCTTTCTGCCCTAGGCTTTACCAGACAGCTGCTGTCCCACGGCGATCAGCCACCTGAGCAAAAGTTAGACCTGGGGAAGCAGCCACTACAGGAGACACTCCCCAGCCACAGAGAGATGAACTGTGAGGGGATGTTTAGCATGTGTAACAAGAGTGAGAAAGTGCCAGGGATTTTCAATTGCCATAAAGTTGGTCAGGGCTTTGGCTGAGGTTTCATCATGGAGATCCTGGCAAAGTAGCTTGATTTGCCTACTTCAGGTAATGACTAAGCTTGACTGGTTGGAATGTGAAACCTTATTCCAGACAGTCAGAGTATTTGGATATTGGAGGACACAAAAATCAAATCCTGTCATCAGCTGTCTCTTCTATTATGTTATGGAATACCAGGAAAAAAATTAGCCACAGAAAAGAAGTGTCACTGTGATTTTGCCAGAACAGAGTTAGATACTGTACCTACCATTTGACTTGAGCATTTTGACTCCAAATTGAGGGCTCATAATTTTGAGATTCAAACCGATTTTGAAGTGCCATGAAAGCTTTGTAACATCCTGCTGTGACATTGAGGGTATTTTCCTGTGATTTGCTTTACTTCAGTCTTGCTCACGGTTCTTAAAAAGAGCAGCATTCCTGTCAGTTTCAGAAAAGTCAAGACTTGTGGATCCTGCAGAGCTGACCAGTATAGCAGCGCAAAACCTGTATCCTGTATAGATCCACTGTTCTCTGAGTAACCTTCATTTCAGCTGCTTCTAAAAATGAAAAACTATTCCAGGGGAAATAGTTTTCTTCCAAAACAGCCCCCATCTGAAAGATTTATTCCAGAAAATCTCAGTTATATGGGAAAAGACACTATCAAAGCAGCATGCCAGGTCAGCTCCAGCAGTTACTTTCCAGGCATACCCAGGCCTCTCTTGATTCATACTGCTCTAGCCATGATAAAAATCCCTTGTGTTTACTTGTCAGCAAACCAAACCTCTGGGACATGGCTCTCAATACATAACTGTGCAAGCACTGAGATGCCAGGATGATGAGCTCTCCAGGCAGGAGCACCCCCACAGTCACTATTAATGACGGTGCTCCAAAGCAAGTGCAAACAGTCACACGCTCTTAATGCTTACACCACAGCAAATGTGTTTAATCCCACACAATAGCTCCGTTATCCTGTGTCTTAAAGCTGTGCTCGGCCAGGGAAGTGGTGACCACTTCTCACATATATAACGTATACCAAACATATTCAGTTTGGCAGGAGGACAAGAAGCTGGAAGTGTCACACTGGAGCCTAGCCCCCTGACAGCATGAGACATGTGCTTGTAAGCTGTCTCAAGGAGGATATTTGATTGCCCTCTTTCTTCTTCTGCCTCTCTCCCAACAAAAGTAGAGTGACCTCCCCCATGACCTGGCAAGTGCTGAAATTCCCCAAACAGATTTTTCTGTTGTGCCCCAACGCTGAACAAAAGGAAACGAAGCAGCCTCGATATACTTGAAGTATGGAATGAAAATAATAGCTGGCTCTTGCTCCCCCTGCAAATGCCGATCTTCACCTTCTCCCCAGCACGGTTTGCACTGCCTCCCATGCTTATCTGCCGCACTGTCGGCAGCTATTTCGGATTTATACACTTATTTATTTATGCCTTTATTTATTTATTTGGAAAAGGGCAGAGTGGGGGGCGGGCGGGGGAGGAGGGGGGGTCTATGTAATTGCAGTTTACACTGCGTTCCCACGCTACTATTGTTTGTGGCTTTGTTTCCTATTCCCATCACGTGTGCTAATTAGTTGGAGCCGCTGGCTAGCTGGGAGGCGTGTGTCTGGAGTAAAAGCAGAAAGATCACTTCCTGGAGGGATCTAGGCAATCTGAACAATTCTTTGCTTTACTTTCAGCCCTCTCCCTCCCCCCCGGCCTTACCACTCAGGGAAGAGAGAAGAAGTGCTGATTGTCAAGCACTAGACACCGGAGAGGCACAGATTCTCTTCTGAAAAGGAGCAACTCAGAGACGCAGAGAAAATTGGGCTGGAAAGAACATCTCATCTGTGTTTAACAAGCCTGATTTTTTAATTTTTTTTTTTTTTTAATCTTCAGAAATCCCCAATGTCTTTCTGTTGTGGCTAAGAAGGTAAAAGCACCATTAGAGAAAAAAAAATCCTCAGGTTATTTTAGCCTGCGCTTAGGAAGTGAGTCCATTTTTTATTGCAAAGCTAAGCTAGTTCATGCCATGGCTTGCAAAATGAAATAAGACCCAGAGAGAGAGAGAGAGAGAGAGAGAGAGGGAAGATTGCCTGAGTCATGGCATTTGCTTATTAGAGCAGGCGTCAGACAGCAGGGCCAAGTCACACAGCAGCACCAACTACCTGTGCATGGATCAGGTTTTAGGCTCAACACTGGATTTGGTTTAGGTGCATTTTTTTTTTTTATTTTTTAACTTTTAGATCTCTAGTTAAATCCTTCTGCCCATAGCCCTGGTGCTCATTTTCAAATGCTGAGCACACTAGACCCCCCCTCAGATCATGCAGGCAGCATTAGCCCACACAGGCATCAAACTGGAGCCGTAGGAGTTGCCAGGGTCCCACTGACCCCTGCTGCCGCATCCGCAGCCTGGGCTGAAAGCTGTCCTCAGCCAGCCAGCCAGCGAGCCCTCGGGCCGTGCTCCTCTGGCATTGACAGTCCCTGTCCTGCTGCTCTAGAGTGACTCTAGACTGGGCCAGTTCTGCACCCGTGCTGAGGAAATAGCGGGGGCCGAGAGCGGTGAGCAGCGGCGGGGCTGCAGCGGCAGCGGGCATGGCTGGGCCGGGCAAGGCAGGGCCGGGCTGGGCCGAGCAGAGCAGGGCCGCGCTGGGCCGAGCAGGGCCGGGCCGGGCAGGGCTGGGCCGGGCAGGGCATGGCTGGGCCGGGCAGGGCAGGGCAGGGCAGGGCCGGGCTGGGCCGAGCAGAGCAGGGCCGCGCTGGGCCGAGGAGGGGCGGGCCGGGCAGGGCATGGCTGGGCCGGGCAGGGCCGCACTGGGCTGAGCAGAGCAGGGCCGCCCTGGGCCGAGCAGGGCCGGGCCGGGCAGGGCAGGGCCGGGCAGGGCGGCCAGGGAGCCCTGCTGGGAGCATCGTGGCTGGGGCTCTTCCCATTTCAGCCGCGGGCTGGATGCCTGGTGCCTGCGCTGCCGTGGTTGGGCTCAGCAAAGGCACCGGTGCTCAGGAGGAGGCAGGCCCGAACCTCTGACATGGGAGGGGTGCTGCCAAGCACCCAGAACCACATCACGGTCTAAATCTGTGCTTGCTTCTCTTTCACCAGGCACAAGCTTGTGAAAGCAGAGGTGTGCTGCTAATGACCACAGTCAGGCTTAGTGCAAGTATGGCCTGTGCTTTCCTGTTCAACTCTGGTACAGTTAAAGGAAAGGCCCAAAGAAAGAACTATCAGTCTGCTTTGACATTGTGGGATTGCAGCTAGGCAAAAATTTCCATCCTCTGGGAAATTCCAATATTCTAGGCTTTTATTTTGCTTTCACTTGGGTTACAGAGAACCGAAATATCTCAAGTCTGTTTGGTTTGGGGTTTTCCTGTCCTTTCAGTGGGGAAAACAAGTCCTCTGTTTCGGAAACAGCAAAATGCTTCCCTGTGAGTCAGCTCAGCCTTAAAGGGCATCTCTGTGAGAGTCACTTTAATACTTGGATGTTGTCATTTATGTTGTCCCCCAGCCCTGTTTCTTTTAGAAACTGAACCCTCTGTCTGGGTTACCTGTCTCATGACAGCCTCTTCAGCTCAGGGTACAGGATGATATTTTACATTATTGAAGGTACAGACTGAATGGCTGGCCAAGAGAAATGCAGGTAATTTTTCCTGCCATGGAAAGAAGCATTTTACAGAGTTATTGTGGAAGGCTTCAGAGCTGGTGTCCTTAGACCATCTTGCACATCTGGCTTTCTGCTCATAACTGCTTCTGTCATTTACAAACACTTCACATCCATGCAGTAGCTCCAATTGCTTTGGTAAGTAAATTGCAGTCTAGCTTTCAATGAGATAAAGAGCTAGAATTTAAGGAGAGGTGAGCAACTAGCTGGTGACCCAGCCCTCTGCAGATGAGCAGGCACTTCTGGTGCTCTAGCAGGTTGGAAAGCAGAGTCTGCCTTGAAGTCAGGCTCACCCACTGTGAATGTGGAGAAGCTTAGAGAGGGAAAGACCTGCAGAATCCACCCTGCATCATGGCCTGCTTTACTCAGGAAACTGGTGACCAGTGAGGAAGGTGCCATACAGAAATATGGGAGCATTCACATGCGCATCATTAACTTCATTATTTCCATTAAATAATCCCTGACTTGGCCCCAGGTTGATATCTTTGCAAGTAGTCCTGAAAAATGTCCTGTCAGATCTTCCTCTTCCTGATGGAAAGCATCCCTCTCCTTTGGAATGGCTGCAGTATTATTGAGGGGAACACTGGGCATAGCACTAACAGTTGATAGTCTGCTGCTTTTTGCACCTGAGGTGTTCCACTGACTGCAAGCATTAAAATTTCTTATTATTTATTTCTTTTATAATGCAACTCACAAACTGCTCTAGACACTGACCTCCCAGAGAGGTTGCTAATCAGACAAAATTGCACTGCAGGGAGTGGTGAGTGCTCTGTTCAGATATCTTCTAAGAGTATGTGAGGACCACCAACATCTTTGCACAAGTAACCTTAACCAAAGGAAAAATAATCTAGCAAAGCAACTCTGTGCACTGTAACAATTACAAGGCTTCTTCAGAACTAAATCTAGTTAATTATTTTTTAGTCCTTGCAAGTCATTATTTATATTTAGAAATTAAAAAGCTCCAATGAGAACAAAAAAACCCAGCCCATCAGTGAGTCATTTAAAAGTTCTCTGTTCTTTTTCCTGTTTTCTCACTGAATATGGAAAGTGGCTCATGATTTGTCTCCTGATATGCAAAGCCTATAGGAGCCTGAGGGAGCTTTACTCAGACTTCATGGCCACAGTAGCCTACGACAGTCACTTCAATGGAACAGAGCTCCAGCTAAAAGAGAGGCTTCTGGGTGCATTGGTCACAGTAATTGCAAAATGTTCTGTGAAGGTGCCCACCCCTTCTGGAACTACAAATTAAATTAACAACTTCATTTCAACTTTCTTTTGGTGTGTGTACTTGTCCAATATACTTGGTTACACACAAAAAATTTTTAAATGGTACTTTTCCACAGTCAGCAGAATTAATCAAACCTTGTTTTCTATGGAGCAATGCTCTGCATCCTGATTCTGGCCCAGAATCTGTACCTGCCAGTTTGCTCCATGATGCTGCTGCCTGCACCCACAGGCTGGCACGTGGGCAGGAAGCAGGAGATGCTGTAGTGGGCAGAGGGCTTGGGCATGCTGACTACCCAGATCAAATCCTCTGGCATGGCCAGCAGATGACAACCAATCTAGGGCCCTTTGCTTCACCAGGTTTGCATAAAACCTGTAGGATATCCATTAGTTTGAATCTGATATTCATCAGAGGTGGTGAGGTGGTAGCCAACAGGCTTCAGCATTATTGAGCTTGGAGTGTCTGATCAATAAATACATAAACAGCAAAGCAGATAAATGAGATGGTTGCTGAAACTTGGTTGCCAAAGTACTTATTTTGAGTACTAAAATGTTTCCCTGTGGATTAGGAGGAAGATATTATTTCAGTCCTTAGAGGTAGTAGCAGCAATGATATTGCTGTAAACATAATGGTATAAATAAACAAAAAGCAGGGGGTTTTGGAACAGTCCATATCTTTAGATCTAAGGTTTGTGTATCCAGTTTACCCACTTTCTCAGCTATATTGCCTGCTCTAGTAAAAGGTACTCCCTTTTTTTTTTTTTTTTTTTTGAACTTTGCCTCTTTTAAGGATTTGTAAGACTCTTAGACACTGAAGTATTGGGCCTCAAAGTACATAGATGAGATAGTTAATCAGTCACTCACAGATTGTTTCTGAGATAGAAGAGCTTTCATACTCTCTCTTGGAGAGTTCTCAGGTTTGTGATGACTAAAAATGGGGAGATGGTTTCAGTACTGCATTTACAACTCCAGGAATGTAGAGTCCACCTTTAACTTGAAAATATTTGCATAAAGCATTCAGGTATTATAAAGGAAACTGATTACTTTATACCAGCTGGATTACAGCAGCCAATGTTGACTTCAGGTTTTGGTTGTCAGCAAGATTTATTTTACTCAAAGTAAATATTGACTGTGGCACCGCCAAGGCCAGTGTTTACTTTGGAGGAATATCAATCTTGTGGCTCAAAACTGGAAGTTTATATCATCATTGTTACACTTTCTCATAAGTAGTAGGGAGGAGGGGCTTTGGCTAATGGGAAGCATATATACATATATACATAATTTAAGATGCAGTGAAGAAAAGAAAATATGGAAAGACGGTAATGACCCTGGACCAGTAAAAGACACAAGCTGCTGGAAGGAACCACATAGTCAGAATATTTTAACTCCTAGGATCATCCTTCCTGCAGACACTGGCTGTTGACCTCTTGAAAAGTAAACAGCAAGAAATATAAGTGGTAGCTGCCATCAGAAATAGTATAATAAATGGAACAAGAATTTCTGTTCCCAGCCTCCTTTGAACTGTCAGTTGATTTTGTCTTAATACCCTGTAAGCCCTAGAAAATACAACACGCCTGCTCTGTCATGGGATAAGTTTAGAAAGCCATTGAAATTGTGCTTATTGGGGTCCTTCTCCCTTGTGTCTTTGTAAAGGAAAACAGCATCCAAACTTCAACCAAGAGGAAGATAAGAAGTCTGTTTGGATTTCAGGCCACTAACATGGAAAATGCTCTGTTGCTTTTCACTCTGTCGGTGAAACTGTGGAGGAGGGCATTAAATCCATAACTGTTATATTATCCATGAAATCTCTTGGCACATGCACACACACTGTGTTCCTTGATACAACAAGTTCTTTCCTAGTTTAAGTGCTACAAGAATATAAAAATAACCATTTTCCTGCTAATGTCAGAGATAGTCCTGTAAATCACAGAGACAAACAAACAGTCCTCAGGATTCCATGGGGCTGGAAAAGGTGGAGTGCTCCCCATAACAAAGCCTATGTGAGCAGTGTGCAGGAAGTAGAAACAGGTAACCCCTGCTGTGAAAAACCAGGACAAGTCTACCAAGGACTGTGGCTGGCTTCCCAGAGGCCTCGTTCACAGCACCACATTGCTGCTGGTAGAGGATGAGTTTGATGCAGGCCAGCTAAAGTACACTTTCTCAGTTAAGAAACCCGTGGACTGACTCCTAACCAGGGAGAGTTTGCAGCTGCTGGAGCTGAGACCTTCCTGACCTAGAGCTCAGCACTGCCCAGATGTTGATAAGAGACAGAATTGGGTCTGTGGAAATCCAGCCTCGACACAGACACCTCTGCCAAGTGGTGCCAAAGACTGCCTGTCACGAGTATGTGCCAGTAAAGGAAAGCTGCGTGGCACTGAACTGCTTCTCACTTGCCAGCTGCATTGAGAGGCACAAGTGGCAGGAGCGTCATTTCCCAAGCTAAAAAACGTGACAGAAGTCAGGTCTCTGCAGCAGGCCATTCACTCTCTCAGGAAAATCCTCAGCTGGTGGCTTACAGCTGGATTTGCCATCATACAAACACACAGCTATAATGTTTGCCTTTCCAAAGATCTACGGACTTAACAGCTGCTGTGGCAATTGCTGCAAAGATCCGAGCTGAGCTTGTTAGAAACACCAGCCTCCTTGCTTCATGTGCTGGATGTGTTTGTATGTTGTAGCCCTCCAAAGTGTGGGCTTCAGAGCTGAGAACACTCATACTGACTTTCCTGTGCCTGTCCACTCCCTCTGCTTAGCTGTGCTTGTGGCAATGCCAAGCATCCAACGTTGGTGAGTTCCCATCTAGAGGCTTTGCTGGGGCCAGTCCTGTGCATGAGCAATGACAGCTCTTCAGAGAGCTTTCAGGACACCTAGCATAGAGGAGTTGCCCAAGGCATCTGATAGCAATGGTAGCTTAGGTCACTTGCAGTAAGTGACTCTATATATTTGAGATCAATAAATGTCAGCCTGCTGTGAAATGATTTAATGACATTAAGTTAGTGGATATTAACAAGATGATACTGGGATAACGTGATCATCTATTGCCTTTGGCCAGGCAGCAAATTGCTATTTTATTAATTTTTCTTCTTCCTGTATTTTTATGGTTTGGTTTAGAAGATTGAAGAAACTTGGCTACGGAATTTTACATTTTTGAAGTGAATAGATGTGATTTTATCCCTCAATCCACATAAATCCTGACTCATGCAAATGCTAAGAGAAACACAATGGGCTTGGAATAAGATACTTCCCCTGCATGACTGCCTCAGAATATTGTAGGAGGGAACTCCAGAAAGTAATGAACAGCAGTCATTTCATATGGCATCCACAAGACATAGAGTTGTTCAGTTCCTACACAGAGGCATGTGGTCCCCAAGATGAAAAACTGTCACATACTAAAGTTCATCTGAAAGCAGCTGGTTTTGTGAAAGCATTTGCTCTCATAATCGTAAGAGGCTGAGTTTCGGCTCAGATAGTTGCTTGTGTGTGTGTGTGTGTGTGTGTGTGTTTGTCTTGATTTGCTATAACTTTTATGCATCTCACTTTTTTTTCATGTCAACTTCTTTCTTTCATTTAAGTTGTTTATTCCAAGGGTGGGGCACATCCAACCTCTTCCCACATGTCAGGCCTTCAGCTTCAGTCATAAAATAAATGTGGGTTCTTCCAGTGGGCTGATGTGAGCAGCAACCAGGCTGTAATTGGGTCCCTCAGGAAGGTTTAACATGAAGAGATGAGGTTTGTGGCTTTGGCCAAGGCAAGAAGCCAAGGGAGGAAATTAAGGGGGACCCAGGAGGTGCTCTCCTTCACTCTCACCTCCCATGTCAAGAAAGGCACAATAATGTATTTTTGAAGAGATACTTATTTCTGTTCCTGCCATTCAAAATTATTTCATTCCCTGCATTTGTGTAGTTTCTTCGGTTTCTTTGGCTTTAGTGAAATCCCTTCCCTTGCTAAGATTCATAATATTTTTTATAATTGGCCATGCAAGAGGTCTGGAACACCTTCGGCCTCTTTGGGAAATAATGACTGTTTGTGTGGTCTAATAAATGGTCCCAGAGGATTCAACATTAAATAGCCAGGGTCTACAGGAAAGAAAACTATGTGGAAACACATGCAGCCTCACTAATCTGTAAGGAACAAAACAAAGTTGTACCCCCGGGTAAGAACCAGTAGCGACTCCCTTAATTGCTACCATGTCAGCGTGTGAAACTACTACCTCCACACAAGCTAATGCAAACCTGATGCGGTCAGATTTCTGATTGAGACCAGCTAAATATCACTTCAAACGAGCAGATAATCCCTGCCACAGATCTGCAGGGCAGCCAGGGCTGTTTGTTATCTGAGCCTGGTGAGGCGGCCAGTGAGGAGGACACGGGCAGCCCAGAGAGGTCACCTTTAATGTGCAGTGCGTATAAATAGTGGCTGCTGCCTCTGAATCCATGCCCCTCCTTCACCCACCTCACTTACCCTTCCCATGAAGAGGAAATTCAGCCAGAGGGTGATGAGAGCAGAAGGTGAAGCTCCATTGATTAGACCACAAATGACAGCCTGCATTTTACTCCCATTTCCTTCCTTCCCCTAAGGTGAGCTTGAATGAGGGCACTTAGTCTCCCAAGTCCAGTGATCTCCACTGTGACCACATGAGGTAGAAATGCAAATGCTGGGGAGGAGGCCACATGCTGATGTGCTGCCCCAGATTTGAGATCAGAAAGTCACAACTCAAAATCCTGCTTTGTCCCGGCTGCAGCAACCCCAGTCAGCCTGCCTAGAGGCAGTGATGCCATGGCTGACTTGATGTCTGCGTCCCCTTCATAACATTCCCATGGTGGCCCTCCTGCAGATCTCTGCCCCAGACCAGGCCATGTGATGGCCTCACACTCCTTGGATTGGATTATGAGAGCAGCTTGTGAGCTGCTCCAAGAGCTAAATCCTGGTCCCAGTGCTCTGCTGCAGGCTCAGAGCTTTACTCGCAGCATGTCCCCAAGACATGCTTATGCTGTCCAGCTCTGCATCTCCTGGCCAGGCACACAGGAATGCTGCAGTAAGGCCAGGAATAAAACCACTGCCAGAAAGACATCCTCTCAGTCCTGCACCTGCCCTAATCACTAGATTGCACTTTTGTTGCTTCACCCATTACACAAGATTTCTTTTTTTTTGGTGTTTTCAGTGGGACACTCTCCACTTTCCAGTGGATTTTGGACATGGTAAACAAACAACGCTGCTGTTTGTTTCTTTTAGGTGTATGTATACACTTTCATATACAAATTCCTGTAGTCTTTTCTTTGAAAGGAATCAAAATTCAGATGCATGGAAAATTTTCTTCTAATGCTTTCAATACTCTTGTAAATCTTTCCTCTTTTAATTAAAGCTACAGGAAAGTAAACATGGCAGTGATGCAGTATCTGCCATGTCATGCACTGCAGTCACTGAAGGATAGCTCCCATGGAGGCTTGGTGGTGCACCAGGCACCTTTTGGCACATGGCAGAGGTGTCCTCATTCATCACCAGCGGAGATGCTATGGAGACACTGGGTAGGTTCACCTACCAGAAGAGGCAGTGCCAAGGCATTGCCCAGCCATGCATTCTGCATACACCGTTATGTTTTAAAGAGAACTGTTACTGTTTTATCTGAAAATACTGAGATATTTCACTACTAGATTTCATACAAGGAAACTGTTTTTGAAAGAAGTACCAGGCAGATTGTTAGGAGGAAACGGGCAAGAAAGAGGAGAGAGAATCTGTCTGAGGCTGATAAGAAGAGCTTTAAGTAGGTTAGGGCAACAGCACCCAGCTTCTTTTTTAGGTCCCTCAGGGTCCTGACTCTGCATCCAAAACATGACCCCTTGTTTGGGTGGCATGTGCAGAGAGGAGAAGAGGAACATTTACCTTCTGTGACCAGACAACACCCTGAACAACTTATAGGCAAATAGGTGTTGATGACCACAGGCCATTGTCCTGTTGCCAGCAGCAGAAGAGCTGGCTCACACCTACAGCTACTCTGTAAATAGCCTTTGGAGGTCAAGGGGGGTTAAACAGCTCATGGAGTGTGCAATTGCAGATGCCACAGAATCACAGAACCATGGAATCACAGAATTATTTGGGTTGGAAGAGACCTTAAAGACAATTTAGTTTCATCCTCACTGCCATGGTCAGGGAACTTTTCATTAGACCAGGATTCTCAAATCTCCATCCAATCCGGCCTTGAACACTTCCAGGGATTGGGCATCCACAACTTCTCTGAACAACCTGTTCTGGTGCCTCACCATCCTTAATAAGCTGTTTCATTGATAACCTCCTCCCCACCACACATTTTCCTCCATCAGCAGCCCGCCAGCTCTGACAGGCACACCGTCCCATTTCTGCCCATCCAGGAAGCAACATCCTGCCCTGAAACATTATAATGCACACTCACTAATCTCACTCACCCAGCGAGCTGGTGCCGATAACAGAGTTGACATCAAAGGGCAGAATGCCCTGATTTGCACTGCCTGGCCATAAATTAACTGAACTCTACCCCCAGCAGCCCATTCCTATGACCTCTGAGGTGCTATATTTACCAGGGCACTCTGTGTGCTAAGTCAATGTGGAAATCGGGTTAGTCATTCTTTCCTGGAAGTGTGATCTTGCCCTGCTTGGCTGCAACCTGTGAGCTTCCCCAGCACCACAAGCACTTTCAAAACTGAATGCTTTTCCAGTGGAAAGCCTTCCTGCTCTATTGTGAAGCAGGACTGAAATGATTTGCATTGGGAGCCAGCAGGAATTCAGGTTGGAAAAAAAAAAAAAGAAAAGAAAGGGGTGTGCTGAGGTAGCTGTATCAATGTGTTTCACATGGAGGTTTGCTTTCAGCTCAGAAAGGGATCAATGGTTATGTGAGATAGGAGAGTCCTGCAGAGAAGTCACAGTTGTGGATTGTTCCCTAGCTGAACTGCTGCATCTCTCATGAAAACTGGAGCAGCCCCAAAACAAAATTCAATTGTCGATCCTTAACATGTCGTGAGAATGAAAAGAGAAATTATATTGCAAGCAGGTGGTAAACAAGAGAAAAATTTACCTGTTCCAGGTAAATGAAGAGCCAGCATCTCATGCAGACACAATAAATTCAACTTATCTGAAGGACATCATGCTATTTCTTGATATTCCAGTTGGGTGGGTCTTCTCTGAAGTTAGAAGGGTTGGAGAGCTCCTGACACTAAACTAAATTCACAGAAATGTTGGCAACTTCATAATCTAGGAAAAGTTCACAACAATTTATTTAACAACTATTTTATTTTAATTATGTTTTAGAGTAAATTAATTAAAACATCAAAATAAACTGAAGCACTTCCCTCTTCAAAATCCCATTTGGGAAAGAGTTCTGCTTTGAGGAACAGTTGTTACATAAAGGCTCCACAGAAAGCTTCTGATAGCCAGAGTTTCTGGATTTACACTGATTCAGTCCTGATAGCACTGGAATTTCAAAGGTGAGATATTTGTGCTGTAAGCCTTGATCATCCTCTGCAGAACTGCAAATGGACCCTGTGTTGCCTCCTGCCCTGCCATGCTGCATCAGCACCTTCTCACCCAAAGGCCAAGACCTGTCAAGATGGCTGAGGCTCAAATGCATCTGATAGCTCTGATTTCCCACCTCGTTTAATGGTTGCCTCTCATAAAAGCCATAAAAAAGGCTCACAAAGCCATGAAGAATTTTCAGACTATAAAACATGCACAGTGTAAAAGCCTCTGTTTTTCATAGTCTTTGTTGTTTTGTACATTTTGTACGACAAAATGTCTTCTTCAATAATCTGCTGCCAACTAGCAGATCCTTCTAAAGAAATAATTTCTCTTTTTTTCAGGACAACAAACTGCTTAGCAGCTTGAGGAGCAAGGAGCTGGAAGCAATCCCTCTGCCCTGCAGCCCCTTCACAGGGGCACACTGATCACCAGCATAGGGTTACCCCTGGGTGACAGTAGCAGGGACCAGAATCAATGAGTTGTTCAGCAAGTGAGCAGAGACAAACCCCAAATCAGTCAACAAACTGGTAAAGCACTTCCTCTCCTTCCAGCTGAGGCTTTTGAGTAACTGAAAAATATTTCCTAGTTCTATAGGGTCACCTTGGAGGAGCAATGTCTTCACTCCTGGGAGCCCAAGGCTGAGCTGGGAGACTGCAGCAAGAAAGTGTCTGTGTGCAAGAAGAAAGATCTTCACACAGTTAGTGCTAGCTGGATGAGGTCTGGCCGTGGGCCAAAGAGTGGAACACCTGCTTCCCAGGACTCTCCCACGTGTTGTGTCAGATTCACCAGAAAGTTGGATTGATCTCCTCCAGCAAGGTTAGCCTGGAAAAATGACAAGATCAAGCAGTGATTTGGTCAGTGAGAGCACAGCTGCACCCATGGCAGCTACTGCAGATTAAAGATAGAGAAGTGGGGGACGCTGCACCACACATCTTTCCAAGTCTCATAAGTGTAATAGAATATGAATATCAAAATGACATGAATCTGGGGTCTGCTATCTTCCAACAACTTCTGGAACAATCCTTACACTCTTTACAAAAGTGAACTAACTATAAACAACAATGACATTGAGTGTGTGTACAGTATATTTACTTTAAAAATACTGTAGCAGCCAGCACTGTAAGGAACTCTGGAAAGGTAGGAAGAAACCCTGTGGGGATGAGGCTTGCAAGCAGTCAGGGCTCAAAGATCCCCTCACACTGAGTAACAGACATCTCTTACAGAAGGAGACATAAAGATCTGTCCATCTTCATGTGTCTTTCCCTGACCTTGGCTGGCCTGTGACCAAGGGGACTGAGAAAAAGATGCACTGGAGAGGACGTTTTCCTTGTGGAGTCAGCCAGGCTCTGTCTTGAGATTTAATTTCCTGTGAACCAAAGCAGTGTCAGAGCCTGTCAGGTGGCAGGTTGTCTGTGAACTGGGAGCAGCAAACCCCTGTTGTGAAGCTCTGGGCTTACTCTACCTGAGCTATATCTACACTCTTAAATAAACAGACCAGGGCTCATGAGGCCAAGTGCCACAACACAGCTTATATACACACAGCTGAACTTTCTTTCCCCTCAAAAGAGAGTGGTCTTATCTCTTCTGCATTTTGGAGACTGGACTAAAACCATGCTGGAGAGCAACCAGACAACCTGGTTAATAGTAGAAGACTGGCCAAGCCCAGCCAGCCTGGAATCCTGGTGCCAAAGGACACCTGCAGTTAACCAGGCTTCCAAGGCTGGTTTGGCTGCAGCTGATCCAGCTGAAGCAGTTGCCATTCAAAGTGCTCATCATCCCTCCATCCCACACACCTCAGCAATTCTGCTGAGGGAATTCCTTATTCAGGCCAGGTCAGCCAACCTGGATGAGTTTGAATGGTTTTGAGGACCTGGGTCTGGCAGAGAGTTGGAAATTAAGGAGTAGTTTTGCTATCAGTGATGATGTCTGTAAATGTGAAATGACCTGAAGCCAGGGACATTTCCCTCCCGGTTGATGTACAGGCAGAGAATGTAGTGGCCTTTGTGTATCCTTCATGCTGAGCACAAGCCATTCACTGCTTGTTTCAGTCGGCAGCTCACCGTGACAAAATGTGACAGTGCCAGGGTTCTGCCTTTACTGGGAAAATTTTACTAGTGGAGAGGGTAGGCCTCTGGTCTGGTCTATAAACACCTGGGAAAAGCAAGAGAAAAATATCTCTGGTTTTTGTAGAGCAGGGACCTCATTACAACTCACAGCACACCTGTACATCTTTCCCAGTTCTGGACAACTTCATGGGCTTGGCCGAAGCCTCTCCCTGCTTGCTGCCAGTTGCTCTGGTTTTCAGCCAAGCTGCACAGATCAGCCTCACAGTAAGTCTCTGAGACTTCAAGTGCAGTAAAATGTGGGTCAGACCCTGCCCTGTAGCTGGAGGCAAACTGCCCTCTGGATCTGTGGAGTCTGTGGAGCCCCAGCTCCTGTGTCAGGCATTGTCTCACCCTTTGGCTTGAGTTCTATTTGTGAGAATTAGCCTGGAGGCTGAGAAATTAGAAATGGACTGGCCAGTGTTTTCAAGCAGAGAAGGGCAGAGAAAGCAGGAGACGCTGAAAAATAAAATAAAAATCCTGTTTTGAAAACTTGGTTTCATAATAAAAAAACCAATTAAATAATTTATTTTTGTTTTTAAATGGGGTCTGTGGATAGGAGCCGTTATGGTCATTTTTTGACTTCTGCTCATCCAGCCCTCGGGGAGCCGTGCAAACACAGGCGATTGAAGGGAGAGCAAGGAGGCTTTTCCTTCCCCCGCAGAGGGTTCCTCCTGCGGGCGGTGGAGGGGCGGCTGGCTGGGGAGCAGGGGCGGGGGACAGACGGTGGCTCGGTGGCTGTCGCTGCCGAGGTGCGATGGCCCCACAGAAGAGCAGGCATTGTGCGCGGCAGGGCGAGCCGGCGCTTTGGTGCCAGCCAAGAAAACAAATGCCTTCCCGCTGTCTCCTGGAAATGCTTCCACCGCTCCTGCTGAGCGCGTTCATTTCAAAGCCCGGTGACTTTTTGCCCTTTCTAATAGAGCTTAAAATGTTTCGGTTTTCCAGGCTCCCCCCCCCCCCCCCTTCGGCCCTCGGCTCGGAGGCTCTAATGCCGCAGGTTCGTGGGATGCCAGGGGAGCGTATGGCCGATCAAAAGGATTAGGGGCGGCTGGTATCTGAGGGGGACGCTGGTCTTAAGATTCTTCCCCACAGTGCCAGTGAAACGCTATAAACCTGCAAATCTTCAAAAGTATCGCTTAAAGCCAGCAAAATCCCCTCTGGAGCCTGGTCGCTCCAGCTGCGGGGCCGCCATCCCGCCTTTCCCATCCCGGCCTCTCCCCTTTTTCCAGGAGTTCCTTGGCTCCCCTCTGCCGCCGGGAACGGCGGGGCGGGAGCGGCTCCCCCGCCGGCGCTGCCCCGGGCCGGCCGCAGCTGCCCGCCCTCCCCGGCCGCCCTCCCGCCGCCGGCCGTGTGTGTGTTTAGGAGGTGCCGTTTCCCACAGCTCTGATCTAATGCAGCTGTAATTCAATCTCCGTGTGACCGGCACTCCGCCGGCGCTCTCCCACCCGCCGGCAGGCTCCTCTCTCCCAGGCTGTGTGTGTGTGTTACACATTTACACTGTCAATCTGACGGACTCCCCTCAAACAACCCCTCTGTATAGATTTACAATGTCAATCAGGCGGGCTGCGGGGGCTGTCGGCGGCAACCGCTCCCCCCCCCGCCGCCTCCGCTGCCCCCGCAGCACGGTCACCCTATACCTGCCACTCAGCCCCGGCAAAAGGACTTTTGTTTAATGGCATTTGTGTGCGGCCACAAAGAGCAAAGGCAGCTGAGGCAGATAAGGCTGAGAACCTGAAACAGATGTAAAAGAGATCAGATCGAGTTTTCTGTGGATCCTCAGCTCCTGTAGAGATTTATGACCCCTTTTAACCCCATTTTAAATAGGTTAAACCGGGCTTGTTTTATACGGACGAAATGAGAGCGGCGCTTGTATAGAAATTTACCCAGAGAAATGGATCAGCCCCCCAGTTTTGCTCCGTTCCTTATCGCTAGGCCACTGCATTGCTCATCGTTTGAAAACTTTTCTGTGATCTCATTATAACTCACATCCTCAGAAAGATCACAAAGCTGCCAGTTGACCTTTAGCCCCTGAAGAGTCCTAATTTTGGGTTGGCAACTTACAGCTCAACAAGCGAGGCAAGGCAGGCGGACAATAGCGGCGGTGAGGACGGGGAGCACGGCACAACAATAAGCTGTCCTTGGAAGTGCTGGGCTGCGATTGTCATCCCAGACACAATCATGGGAGACTCGGTTGGGATCGCTTTCTTTTGGCAGACAGCTTTGAACTCTGCTCTTCCCTTCCTGTTTCTCTGTTAATTATAAGTTTCTGCTTTTTCCCAATGACAGATGAATCCACCAGGGGTGAGAAAAACCAAAGGGACAAATTCTGCTCAGTTGGGGCTGCTGAGCCTCCACCAGCTCACACCTGCTTACTCCAGATTTACACTACAGGGCCTGACTCGAGAGAATACAGCTTAGTAGGTCAGCCTACTAAGACTGGTTTGTGCAAAATGCATAATCCAGTCTTCCTTGCAGAAGGTCTGCCAAAGCACCGTGATACTCACCACAGATAACAGTGAAGCTTTAAAGCTCACTTGCTGCTGCAGAACTGCCCTCTTACTCTTCTCACAGGCACCAACAGCATCAGTTTCTAGAACATCCTGGGAGTCAATTCTGGAGGGCTCCTGCACCACCCAATGGAAGTGGTGGCAGCTCTACAGCCCCTTCACAGCTCCAATGCCACTGCCTTTACCTGTGACGTGACTTCATGATTTTTTTTTAAACAAGAGTGTCACTGATACCAGGAGGGTGTTTTTGCAGAAGTTTTTTTTTTTTGCAACAAAGACTTTCCCACTGTTCTCCTGAAATGGAGACTCGCAACAAAGCAGCCCTAGAAACACTACCATAAGAAGAACCATGTCAATTATTTCCATTTCACGGGTATTTCTGACTCATCACAATTTTCTATCACGCTGAGCTTTTGAAGCCAGCTGTAAGAGGTGGAACATATTTCATTTTTGTCATGCAGGAGTTCTGAAATCCTGCATTTTCTGTGGTTGGGGAGGGAGGTGAAAGGGGGAAGTTCCCTAACAGAGACACAAAGAGTGTTCCAACTTGTGGCTGTGCCTCCACTCTCCCACGCATGCACCTGTGTCCCCAAACCTCTAACAACAGCATCAGAAATAAAAACAGCTTTGCTGTGCTCAAAAGGAAAATAAGAAATGCGACCATCCAGCCTGGGAGGGAATGAGAGAAAACTTCTATCTAGAGGTCTCAAATCAGTATTCATCAGGCACAAGCTTACAGAAAAGGGCTACCAACAAGAAGAAAAAACACACAGATAAAAACCAGACATGTCATAAAAGAGAAAGAAGGCCTCTAAATTTTCCAACTTTTGAGGCAGGTATTTTCTGCTGAAGTCCTACCCAGCCCCCAAATTACACCCATGCAAATGACCACAGATGTCAGGTTTCTTCCCCCACAATTTACACATACATGAGAAAATTCAACTTGCACCAGGGAGCAGAAAAGCAAGTGTTTGCCACAGCTGCTGGTGCTGAGGTTCATGTCCATCAGCAAACACCCAGGGCTGGGGAGATGATGCTGCACACGTGGGGCAGCTGCCCCCAGAGATGCAGTGTACTCGCCTCAAAGCTCGGTGTCTGGCAGATGTGGCAGGGCTGAGGCCAAATCCTGGCCTCTCCTATCCCCGTGTTGCTGGAGGAGTTGAAGTTCCTCTGCCTTTGGGCAGACAGCACCTCAGGGCCAAGGGCAAGAGGGTACAAGGCTTCTTGCTTCTTCAGCAGGAGGCCAGGTAGAGTTTAGCCTAACTTCCTACCCTTGCCATCTCTGCCTCAGCCTGCAAATTAACTCCATCACCCTAAATCCACAAACTGAGCATAGAGAGTTGGTTTTATTTAAAAGTAACATTAAAAGTCTATAAAAAGGTTAAAAGCCCCATATAATTATCTTATTTTATTTTATTTTATTTTCAGTCCCATGGTATTAATTAAAAAAACTGCCCAGCCTGAGAATTCGATTCCTTCTACCTGATTTGGGGACGCAAAGGAATCTCTCTTGAGAAAGGTCTCCAGAGTCCTTAATCACCATTTAGGGGCCCTACTCTTTGAAGGGCCATAGAGGAACAAAGTGGTTTGGGGATTAGTGAATGGCTTTTATTCTTCCCTAATGATGAGCAAAGTGCAACGAACGCCTAGGGCAGATGATAAATTGAGGCAGAAAATGTTGCACGAGTGCCTTTTGCTAAGCTGGAGGATCAGTGTCAACAATATAAAAAAATGCCCCTGTTTGCTCATAAGAAATAATGTTTGAATCGTTAAACAGTCGAGACGGTATTGGCCATATTTAACCGCCTGGTACCTGCAGCCCCTTTGCAAACAACCCCTTTGAAGTGACTTCAAAGGGTCTGTGCACATAAGGAGAGGCTGCAGTATCAACCACTCCATTGGGTACTCGTGGGACTGGGGAGCAGAGCACAACAGAGCAGAGCTGACGCTGCCCAGCAGCCTCATTCAGGGTTGGGAGTGAAAAGGAAGGCCATCCAAGAGCCCCTGAGAATATTTTACTCCAAAGAAGAGAAAGAAAAAAATTCAGCAATGTTCCCTTTGACACGGTCCTGCAAGCCACTTTGAGCTGGGGCTTCCTTCAGTCATGAGAAAAAAAGCCGAACAACAAAAACCTAATTCTAGGGGGAAAAAATTAAATATAGTCATGATGCTCTGCAGCACGTTTCTGTGGTGAGGGTGAGGAATCCAGGATGGAACCAATGTCCCCAGAAGTCACTGGAGACACTCCCTGGTTTTCAGAACTGCAAAGTCAGGCTTGAGTCAAAGTTAGCAGGCGGCACAAGTCAGAAAGCTCTGCTGGCAAAAGGGGTACAGAAGCTGACTTAACAGAAAACAACCAAATCTGCAAAACAGACTTGAAATTTTTTCCTTTTGTAAGGCTGAGATACAGCTCTATCTCAGAGTGCAGAGAGGAATTAACTGACCCAATGAGACATAGAGCAGGATTTGTGGAAGCACCTTTTCTTCTTTTTATAGATAATTTTCCCTCCTTGGCACCAACATCATATGAGTCGCAGAACTCAGGCTGTCTGTGCTGTCCAGATAGACAAAGATGGCATCACGATGTTACAACTCCTTGTTTTTTAACCTGGGGGAATGATACAAGATCCTTGGGTACCTCTGGAGCTCAGATCACCTTCTTTGGAAACTAGTGAGATACTGACAGCAGGGTAATTCTGTGTGTTCATTTTACCTCTCTGTTCATTAAAGAGGAAGCTTATGAGGATCAGATGTTCAGAAGTGCCTTGTTTTTATGTCAGGGGTTATATGTTTCAGTGATATGTGAGGCCCTTCTCCTACTTGTTAGGGCCATTTTAAGATTCAAAAGCACTTTCTGAGGAAAGACAGAATATAAATACATGTTACATGATTTCATTTTGCAAGATAATCTTAGTAAGTGACCCTCACCAGGGATGTGTAAAAGGTCTTCCTTCTTTAAATGTCTAAAATCAGTTTTTACATTTAGAGAATTGCATGAGGAACTTGGAGAGGATGAGGAATCAGGCAAAGCTCTCAGGATTTCTGAAATAATAATTAGTATTTTAAAATGATGAAACAGCATGAAGAAGAGTGCTATGCATTTATCTCCATGGAGAAAAATAAATTACCTGCTACTACAGAAAAGCAATTTGGTTAGCAACTTAGATACTTGTAAGGAATGAAAATAGTAGTGCCAGGGCAAGTGCCCCCCAATTAGCAATTGGCAGAGAATGAAAATATGTTGTACTGGAGAATGCAGACTAGCAACATGCTTTACTGCACATTACCTGAATATATAAAATAAATGCTGAGTTAGCATTAGTGTCTTCATTAAAATACCTATAATGTGTAGGTGAGCTAAATGGATAAGGTGGGAAAATTACTGAGGAATTGTAAATATAAGGAGCTGAAGAACTTGTGCTTGAAACTAAGTATGAACCTAAACAGATGTGGGAGCAGTAGCTCATTGTTAAGATTGGAATCAGAAGCGAATATTTCAAGTAAGCCAAGGAAGCATAGAGATTAGGAAAATATTGTGGTCAAGCAAGCAATGTAAGGATGGATGCTATATAGACTTCCTGAGGGGAGAAATTCAGGAGACGGTTTTTACACATGCCAAGAATGTGACACTGCCAGCCTTTACATCAGAGTGAAGGAAAAGTGGAAACATGTATCAGTGATCCAAAACGGCTTCCAGGAAAAAAATACAAATGGGTTCAAAAAACTATTCAGGCAAACTGCCATGGCTGGAGGCAGAGGAGGGAGGAAGTGAGAAGGAAGGGCTCACGGTGAAAAGCAGTGCCACAGCTCATGATGCCCTTAGGTCATAGGCAGGCTAGGCATGAAGATTTGATTCCCAGGGACTAATGCCACCATGGTCACCTGACAGGCCAAAACCAGAGGGTGCTGCCCTAATCAGGAGCAAACTGAGATTATCTGCCCCTGCTGCAGAGGTAAAGACTGATGGTAAGCTAGAGACAGCTTTGGCTGTCTTAGGAAAAGCGATCCTTCTGCAAGGTAAGAGTTAATCCTGGAAGCATGTCTGTAATCCTGCAAACATGTTGTGAACAGAAAGAAAGCTAAACACATAAAGAGATCCGTAAAGAAAGCAAAATCACTAGTAGGAAGTGGAGACGGGGTGAGGACAGGAGGTTCAGTGCGGCCAAGTAAAGATGCGAGCGATTAGGATGAGCAATAAGCAAAGGCCTTCCAACTATAAACAGGCTGGGGAAAGAGGACTCTGGGAAAGCTGTACAAACAAGCAGCAGTGATTTTAAAAAGATATTTAGAGGAGGAAAAATAAATCTTGAATAGAGTCCTTCAGAGAGTGCTTGACAGGAGCACAGTCACATGGCGTCAGCATTCAGAGAAGGGCACGCTGTCCCCAGCACACCCCCTCTGCCAACACTGTCTGACGAGCAAGGACATGCACTGCCATCCCTAGAGAGCAGACTGAGGTTTGGATCTCATCTGTGCAGGTGCTGGAGGTTGTGGCAGTTCTAAGGAATACTTTATATTTTATTAATATTTTGAAATTCTTTTACACTGAGTTGATGAACAGGTTAAGAGACCATTATCTAGGATATGAAGCCTTAATCTGTCAGCTAGCAGTGTTTCATAGAGAATTTTTCAGCCCTCTCGGTCATTATATTTTATATATTTACATTAGAAAACATGAAGAGAAAATCCTGATAATTTTAATCATCTTATAGCCTGAATTGCTGCAGAGAGAAAAATTTAAAAAAAAAGGAAAGAAAAAGGGAGAAAGATGTTTTTCCATTATTTCCTTTCAGGAGAAAATTAGATACCACATGGTCATAAAGCCCTGAATTGAGAGCCACAACAAGTCCCTTTTCCCAAAGATTTTACAATGTGGAAAGGATAAAAAAATGGGTTTGTGTGTAGAGGGGATAAATGGTCTTTTCATATCCATAAATGCTTTATTTTTGCATGAGTCACAGTGGGTTTGAGTAAGTCCTTTAAAATGCCTCACATTTTGGCTCTGGGCATGGACATCGTCTGTCAAAAATCAAGTTTGTTAAGGCTACTTGAAGAATCTGCATGAGCTCGGGAAACTCAGAGCTGTTCCCACCACTGCAGACCCCATCCCAGTCACTGATTGTGTCCATGCTGGTGGTCCTGCAGCCAACACCATCTTGGAGCTTCAATGTGTGCACCTAAGCCTGCTTGGATCCCTGCACAGTGCTGTGGGCAGGAATATTTTATGAAAAATATTTTATGAAAATAAAGACATATTTTAGAAACAGACATATTTTATGAAAAATCCTTTCATTAGGATCTTTTCTCCTGAGAAGCTGAGAAGCTTCAGCTTCTCCATGTTTTGCTGCTTTGGAATGTGATTTGGAGAATTGTTTACCCAGCATGTGAAATTGTTTTTACCTGATGACCAATGACAGCCACCTGGGTCGAGGCTGTGAGCAGTCACAAGATTTTATTGTCATACCTTTCTATTCTTTGCTAGCCTTCTGATGAAATCCTTTCTTCTATTCTTTTAGTATAGTTTTAGTATATCATTTTATTTTAATATAATATATATAATAAAATAATAAACCAGCCTTCTGAAACATGGAGTCAAGATTCTCATCTCTTCTCTTCCCATGTTGGGATTGCCTGCAAATTCCGCAGGATGCATGTGCACATCTATGGAGAGGGAGACTAACTGATACTAGCAACCAGTTTTGGAGTCTTTGAGTGGGTTTTTTCTTTGTGTTTTTGTCTAGAAAACATCCCTGAGGAGGGTGAGGGTGGTTCCTGTCAGGAAGGTCTGTTGTGCCAGCACTTAAACAGGATCTCTTCAGGATGCTTGCACTTAAGTCCTGCCGTTCCACATTTTTTGAGCCTTTCCCAGTCCTTTTACCTAAGCCTGAAAGCTTTCAATTGTTCCCTCAGTGTTCCAGCACTGGAACCAGCTCAGGTCCCTGGGTGGGGATCCCCTCTGGGCCATGGCATTGCTGCACAAGCAGCCCTGTTTGCTGGGACACCGGCAGAGCTCCCAGAGCTGTGCCAATGCTGCTGTCAGGGCTCTGTGTGCACAAATCCAGGCTAAAGGGCTTGGGGACAGGAAGGAAAACACAAGTGGGGGGAGGATTTGTAGCCCTCCTGGGTGACTTTTTACCTGACAAAATTATTTCTCCATCTGTCTTCCTGGAAGAGGCAGGGGAAAGGTGTGGGAAGAGCCTCCAGGAGCACGGATATCTGCCACAGCTCGTGTTGCAGGGTTTCTGGACCACATGTTTGCCTTTTATCACTACAAGCCATGCCTGAGACATGGAGAAGGCCTCACAGAAAACCTGCTCTGAGTGGCTTTCCTCCTGTGAATGGAGTTGCTCAGAATTGTTCTGGGAAGAGGGAGGGATGTTCAAGCAGAAACTTTGGAAGACGGCACTTTGAATGATGAAGGTAATTCCCTTACCCAGTGGAAGAGCTTTTCACCTCCCTTTTGGCCCATTTGGCCTCTTCCATTGCTGAATAAGAATCACTAAAGCTTCTGACAATTAGCAAATGGTAAGCCAGGTCTCAATGCTGGAAAAAGGCTATCCCTGGGGATTTTATTCAACTACATATTAAAAGAAATTATACAATCAGAACAGTAGCACTGCATTGCCTGTTTGATATAAGAATCAGCTTTGTCCCATCTATTTGCCTCCCAGTGCACTTTGAATACTTCTAATGGGAGATTTCCTGCATGGAATGACTGGGAGAGGCTGCACTGTCACTCAGCTTTTCTTTCTTTGCATCCACCAGGCAATGGCTGGATTTGTGCTGACACCTTAGTGCCATGCCTGCCACATATTCTCATCCATTAATGAGCCTCTCTCCTACTCTGAATGTTACTTGTCACACGGGGAAGGTGAATCTCTTAAAAGGTGAGTCACGAAACAGTCAAGACCAAGCAGAAGAAGCCACAGAGATTCCCTTAACAAGCAATGGCCACCTGATGCAGCCAACAGAAGGGAGTTTTCAGCAATTATAATGAAAAATCATAACCAAGACAGCAGACAGATCTGAATTTCTCTTTTTATCTCACTACAGTGCTCTGCAGCCAAGACATCACCTAATTTAGCTGAATCCATTGTTACCCTGCCATTAGGCCCTGGCGAGGAGCTGCAGGTACCCTGCAGGATTCAGTGCAGCCAAGAGAAACCTCTGAGAGTGCATTTTTGCTCCATTCAATCAAACTGATTTGCTGCCAGGCCAACATGCATGTGACACACTTAAACCCCCTTTAACCTGGGTGCCCTCAGAGGACAGTTCCTGGGTTTATGAAGATATGGCACAGCTCAATCCTGCTGGCATTTAATTGCAGCACTCTCTGTGGCAGGTACCAGAGTCACCATTCCCACCTGCCTGGCTAACCCCAAAACAAGCACTGGGGCTGCTCATCCCACAGGGCATCCCCCCAGGAAATGTCTGACACAAGGAAGGAAATTGCAGATCAAAATAGTGGCCATGATTGATAAGGAGCACTGCCCAACCTTCCTCTCCTGGAAAAGAAACTGCTCAGCCTCCAGACTTGTCAGCAGGGTCAGATAAATTACTTTAGAAAAATAAGTATCAGATTAATTATTTCAGAAATTGAATTCGACTAATACAATTTTGAGAACAGACTTGGCAAAAATGTGAAAAGAGGAAAAGTAGTAGTGAGACCAGAACACCACCAGGTTTAGGAGTAACCCAGCATGCCTTGAGCGTGTGATGGATCCTCAGCAGCACATGGCCAGACACACTTAGTAGTTTTGAGGAAACACATTTAAAGCAGGACCAGCACTGTGCTTCTTTTTTAACTTCAGTCACCAGATGCAGATTTCCTTCCACAAGGGCTCAAGGATATCTGTCACCCTTCACAAAGAAAACAACAGTAGATGCTGTGTGACCTTTCTTCTGGGAGCAGCATGTACTTCCCACATACACCCTTACATCTGCCCCAGCCTGCGTGTCAGAGCAAGGGAAGGGAACAGAGAGCCAGGAGAGACCATGGAAGGCAGGTCAGCACCAAGAGGAACCTTCACCTTCTTTGACACCAACATCACCTCTCTCTTATCTGCCTTAGCAGCAACCCCTCCTTCTTCATCCTTAAAAACCTCCTTCAAATGAACCAAAGTTGAAACTTGAGATGAAAAGCAGCATGCAGACTTCAGCTCATGTTAGACAATTGTAGTCCATGGTGGTGGTGAGGGTAGCAGGGCCATGGTGCAGGGCTGCCTGAGCCTGGGTGCAGTGAGATCCTGCCAGAGCAGAGCAAATGCCACAGCTGAAGCAAAGAATGGTGGCAGAAGCTGGTGAAGCAGCTGAAAAGTCTCTTGGGGTAGCTGCATCCCCTGTTGTAGTCTCTCAGGGCTTCTGCTGGTCAGGGTGAGGTTAGAAAGTCTCTTTTCCCAGCTCGGCGGTCGAAGAAGGAGTCTGAACTCTTCATTTCTTGGTCTCAAGGTTGTTTATTGCATCTTATCCATCAAATTCTTTCTCCTGTCCTGCGAGGTCCGCTCATTAAGACAGTCTGAGGCACACACACTGCCCACCCCCAGGGTGGTGTTATCTTTTTATACTCAAAACTACATATCCAATATTTACAATTACTTTCCAATACCTATCACCTATGTTAGACAGTGAGCTTTTACTCTACACCAATCTAAAAGTGCCAACATCATCCAGAAGATGGAGGCCAAGAAGAAGAAGGAGAAAGGCTGGACATGCCCCAGTTCCTCCATCTTGCCCCCTGAACCCCTATGCTAAAAACCCCAAAAATCTATTTTTCACCCCATGATAAATCCACTATCATTCTACTTAAACTGTCGTGGCTTGCAGATCTTCATATAAGGTTGGTAATTTGCTCCATGGGTCATAATCAAAACTACAGATGTCTTGGGTCTGTGCCAGGGTCTCTGAGCCCCCTGGCAGGGGTCTTGGCAGTCCAGGACAGCCAGAGGGATGTCCTGAATTCCGACAGTAGTCTAGAGGCAGCACTGGGTGTTCTGGTGTCTGTAGAGGGGAAAAGAGAAAGGCAGGAAGGTGAGAAGAGGATCAGCCACATCGAGCAGTGGGAAGGAGAAAGGGGCTCTGCGTGAGCCATATGACTGCTGAATTTTTTCACTTTCTCCCAGCTCTTGGCACAGATAAGAGAAATCCTTTTCCAGACCCTGCCAAGTTGACATGCCAATCAAGCTCTTTTCCATCCACATGCTGATATGTGCAATTAAAAGTTTCAGAAAGATCCAGTTAAACTTGATGTAAACCACAGACTCGTATTTTCTACCAGCCTCCCACAAAGCCTTTCATACCTAACCTAGCTCAGCGTTGCCAACTCTCCTGCTATATTTCTTGATAATGTCTTGTGATAACAGACATTTTTCCTAAAGCCCCAGCTCCCAAATGGAAATCATTACACGAGAATCTCAACTTTCATTAAAAAGTAGATTTCTATCCCTCGGGGCCATGAAAGAAAGCTCAAAGCTGTGAATCAAGAAAATCATGCTGGCTTAGAAAACAGAAGGCAACACAAAAGAAGCCAAGGGTAACTACTGGGACTGTGGGTCAGCACGGCTCCTGGACCAGGACAGCTGGGGCAGTCCCTGCAGGGCCATGGCCCCACTCCCATGGTGCTCTATGGCACCATCCACTGCAAAATAAAGGTGCATAAACTTGTCTTTAGTAGTTGTTGGGTGATAGGACACCCTCATTATGTCCTGTTTTGGAGTGCATAGATGTAAAAAGAGATTCAGCAACAGACACAGGCACAGGCCCACGTCATATATGTGGCCTGCTGCTGTAGACACACAGTCACACCAACATAAAACCCAGATGAATCTATCATCCTCACCAGCATCCCACTACAGAGACTGCTCAATTAAAATGAGGCTACAAAAATAGCCCAAAGATTCTTAGTTTTCTGATCACACTATTCAGAATACAGCAAAAAATGACAAGTGCTCACATTTTGCCTCCTGACTTTCCTAACTAAACTCCTCCCTGAGTACAAAAAAAGGATTCAAAAAGAAGCAATTTAATCCTCACCCTAATATGAAAAGACTTTCAAAAGGAGAAGAAAGAACAGAATCTGAACCTTTTGCTTGGCATTTCTGTCACTCTTATATATAAAGATTTCACTTAGGTGCATGCTTAAACTGTTATATTTTAATTTTTATAGCATAAACATCTGATTTTCCACACAGAAAGAGCTGGCTGTTCCCAGCTCTTTCTGCCAGTGAAGGACAGTGTTTCTTAGAGCAAGCAGATCACTGGCCTTTCTGCCAAGATGCAGCAAAACACAGAGCTAGGGGCTACACTCCTGCCCTGCTCCAGTCTTCTTCAGGGCTGAAGTGAACTGCTATAGAAAAGGAGCAGGAAAAGAAGTTTTGGATTCCTCAAAAAGGCAAAATGTTTTGTGACCTTTGTAATAGCACTGCAGAAATCCAGCTGTCTCATGAGCAAGCACCAGACAGAGCAGCATTAGTAAGCTGTGCACTCAGGGGCTCAGCCCAATGCTTTGCTTAGAGAGGAAATTGCTCGTGTAAAGGTTTTTAAAGCTCAGCTCACATGTGCACACACCCTGCTCAGAAAAAAATATTCTGAGCTTTTTTCTCTTAACACTTCTCATTTTCTAACTAAGATAATTGAATGACTCAGTGAGCATGGCTGGCATTAAAATCTTGGGGGAGGGAAAAGCAGAGGTAGCAAGCTCTAAATCCTCTGCCAAATCCCCTTTTCATAATTTATAGTCTGTCACCAGTTTATCACCGAGAACTGTCCCTCTTTTTCTCATTCTCCAGGCTCCTTTCCCAGTGGACAGTCCATGCCAGCTGTCTCGGCAGCAGGAACGTCCTTTTTTTCCCAAGCCTCGACCTGTGGGAAAATCTTCATTGGCCAGTAATTGATTCCACCCTGCCAGCTCCATTACTTTAGTCTACAGTCAAACTGCCAGCAAGCTGGAGACAGGCAGCCCCAGCCCTCCCCTGCTCCCGCTATTGAGCCGCTCCTGCCCGGCCCGCTGGCTACCCGGCGCTGAGCTGATGTGTCAGCCCGCCCTGCAATTAGCACTAATCTGAAAATTGGCCTTTGCTAGCAAAGCCAAGCACCTGACAGCTAATTGTTGATGTCAGATTGATGTGCATTTAATATGGAAAGGTTATTTATCAAAGAGTACTTTTTTTTTTTTTTTCCTTTGGTCTTATTTTGTCCCTGTATTGCCACAGGCGCTTACAGCCCGCAGACCAATAAAGATCTTATACTTCATTTAACTTGAGCAGCCTTCTAAATACCCTTTTCAAAGTCTCGGTGTAGGGCAGTGCAGTACTCATCTATTTATAATGTTTATAAAGAAATCGCTGCTAAGCAAGCAATTATTGGTTTTAGTCTCTCTTTTTGGAATCAAAATATTGAGGGGTGAAGAAAGGTTGATAACAGAACAGCAACTGCCGGCCAGCCCTGGGATTAAAAATGAAGTTTTGACTCATCCCCAGAGTCTTGCCAGGCTTTTCTTACACCAGGCTACTTCAATGTTTACAGTATTATTTCTGATTTCCATGGCTGCGTGTGTTATAGGAAACACACAGGGAAAAATACAGGTCCTGTTGACTTTAACAGAGGTTTTGTCACTCATGAGAACAGAGCAGGGACTTCCCTGTTGGTTTTGTGGAGACAAAAGGACACGATCCTTCAAGTCCTCATCCTGGCATCAGATGGCAGAAGGTGAAGCTGTGTGTACATGGAGACCCCCTCACATTGCAGTGAAGTTGGTGACATCTGTCTGTCTATCTATCTATCTATCTATCTGTCTATCTATCTATCTATCTATCTATCTATCATCTATCTATCATCTATCATCTATCATCTATCTATCATCTATCTATCTATCTGTCTATCTATCTATCTATCTATCTATCATCTATCTATCTATCATTCTATCTATTTACCTATCCATCCATCCATCCATCCATCCATGTATTGTAAAATGGGTTCTCTTGATGATGAAAGCTGTAGCTTAGTGTTTTCCACAAGTGTCAAGCAATGGCTAGACTGAAAACAGGCTGGAATACAAGCATTTTTATTGGGAGCATCTGCCTGATGCTGAACAGGTTGCCATCCAGCACCTCCATAAATAGCCTAAGAAAGCAAATACATCAGATATTTGAACAAAATCACATTTTTTCACACTGGACACACACATTTTAGGTCATGATAAAGTCCTGCTAAAAACCAATAAGATTTTTCAGATGCTTAGAGGAAATTAATATATCCTGTGGAGTCTTGGATCTCAGCAACGATACAAGCAGTGCATGTAAAGCTCTGCCATAGAACCTACAGCAAGAAAAAAGCTGATGGTTTTAAATGAACCAAGAGAGAAGACACTCTCCAGCATTAAAAGCTATGAAAACTGGTAAAAAGAGGGGATACAAACACAATAGTTTGATATAAATCATATTCTGAACAGGGATATGAAAAGCACCAGCGTGAGTTGTGTGAATCAATTGTTCATATTCATTCCACAGGTGGAGGAAAACATTGCTCATATATATTGAACATATCTCCTTTTGAATGAAGGCAGTCAGGTATGTTACAGAGTCTTCTGACCTCTATCTATCTATCTAAACTATCTACCTCTAAACTGACTATCTTTTGAAATATAAAAGTATATAATTTGTATTCTTCCACTAACTTTGCACACAAAAATTTAAGCGGAAAGTACCCTACCATGCAGGATCCAGGATCTAGAGAAAGACCTTCACTGCAAAGGCAAAAAACTTTCAAAAGAAAAAATTAATTAATTAACACTTCATCATTCATTAGGCATTGTCTGCATAACAACATCAGCGCTAAGGTAATGAATGGAGCAGTGCAAGCAGACGAAGTGGAGGCAACCAGCTTAACTGGGGCTGGGTGTTGGGGCAGGCAGAAGCTGCTCCCAGTACCCAGCATCCAGCAGAGCTGGCAAAGTCCTGCACGTCCTGGTGGTGCACAGAGAGATGGACATTACACCAAATTTTCATCACCATCAGGCTGCCCCTTCACCAAGTCTGCTGTGCTCTGCTGAGACCAGAAACCATCCCCCATGCTCTGTGGAGCCCTGGGCACAGTGATCCTGTTGGGCAGAAGCCCCAGGAATTTAGGAAGAGCAGCCCGTGGGCAGGGCTGCGTGTGCCAGTGGCAGAGCTGTGTGCAGGGCAAGGGGCTGCTGGCAAAGGATGGGTGCATCCTGCACACACCTACCATGGCATGTCCTCCTGCTGGATAAACACTGACTCCAAACACCAAACCTCCCTCCTGGCGCCCTTGCAGCCAGTATGGGAACGAAGCAAATGCTTCATTTCAAATACACGCTTCAACCCCCTGGGTTGGTCCTTGGTCAGGCTTTAAAGATGTGTTGGGAAGTTTTGGCAGCGTTGCTTTCAACTTGGCCAGCAAGGAGATGTTGAAAGTTACACGACTGCATCCACGCTGGAGTTCTGAAATGTGTTAATTAAGACATTCTGTTACCAACCCTTTCCTTCCTACGCAAGACAAAACCCACCGGGTGCTAAACGTGCCTGAAATGATTCGTATGTTTTAATGCTTTCCTGAATATGGATCAATTTTAACACTTTTTGTAACGCCTGTATCCCAGCCAAGACAAAGCCGATGACTCCAGTCTGAGTCAAGCACACGTTTAACACCCTCTGCTGAATAGGTCCTAGAAGAGGAAAGAGTTCAAGAAGTCAGGGCAGGATAGCAGCTGGGTGGATGTTTCTCTGAGCTGCTCTTAAAGACTTCCAGTAACAAAAGCTGCACAATTTCCCTCTGGCAATTCATCCTGCTCCTTCAGTTTCCTTACTGATTGAAATTATTTTATAAAGTCTAATGCAATGCTCTCCTACTGCAACTTAAACATCACTTTTTATTCCTGTCTTCCATGGACACAGCAAACACTGCTCCCCACAGCTGATGCATACTTACTTGAAGCCCTCCATATTTTCATTAGTCCAAACAAAGCTGATTTGTCAAAGTTTCCTCAGAAATGTATCCCAAGTCCCTGAGTACTGTTTCCCTCTGCATTCTCAAGAACTGACCTTTTTGCAGTGCTGAAACTGAAACTGGAACTGGAACTGTTGCCCCAGTGGGGGCCACACAAGTGGGAGCAGAGGGGCAGGATGAGGCTGTAGGTCCTACCAAGCCATTCTCCTATTACATGTCCCAGTGGGACACTTGCCTTCCCCACCACAACATGACAAGGCTGAACTGTCCCCCTCTGCAATGCCATTTTGCAGAACTATTGCCTCTCACTTCATCCCTTCACAAGTCAGGAGAGCCACTGGGACCAGGTGCTTCCCCACCACCCCTTTGTGCACCAAGGGTTTGGGCAGGATTCCTTCAAATCTTGCTATTCCCAAGGGGCAGGCTCTTGTCACCAATCCTTCCTCAATCCAGACATCTTTCCACACATCATCTCCCATCACAGAGCCCTCCATCTCCCCAGAGAAAATGAAATTCCCACCCAGAAGTCCCTCTGGCACCCTCCAGACTGCACAACACTTTCCCTCCTGGCAGAGCAGGATGGAGCTGACACAGAAATGACATGTGTGCACTGTGACAGACCCACTAAGATGTCCTGAGTGTGGACAAGCATCCCTGATGCCATGGAGGGATCCTTCGGAAGGGCCAGTTGCATGAGGGCATCGATTCCTCTGTTGATCCAGAGCAGAAGCTCCTGCTGTCTTGGAGAGCCTCCTCCTCCTCCAGCAGAGCTGAGGGACATCCACAGACTCAAGTACTGAGGTGCACATGCCCAGAGCTGGTCGTGGAGTCTGATTCCATTCCCCTCACCTTTGAATACAAGGAAGCCAAGAGCCCTGCTCCCTGCTGTCCCACAGCCTGGCTGGCAAACTTGGGCACCTCTGGGGTAACTGCAGGTGAGTTTCCTTCTAACTCCTCCATGATGAATCTCAAAGGATGGCTCTGGAGAGAGACTGCCCAAGTACCATTCTTGTACACAATTTACATAATATAAGCATTATTTGGACACCCATCAGCACACATTCTTGTATGGAGTACAAGAGCTGCTAGTTAAGCAAGAGTTTCAGGGGAAAAAAGGGGGGAAATTTCATTACATTGTTTTCTCTTACTTAAATATTAAAATCACTAGATAATACACAACCCTGTTATCTGGAACAAGGGTTTACTTCTTAAGATATAAAAGCTTCTTTCTATCAGATTGGAACATGTGTGTCTCGATCAGCTTGTATCTTGAGATACTTAAAAAAGAAGGAAAAAAATACAATTTTAGCAATAGCTAAAATAAGGAAAAGATCTCAGCCTGTCCAACCAAAACAATGACCTGATGCAGAAGTCAGGTCTATCAGGTAATGCTCAAGGGAACATTTTAAATAAGGAAAAAAGAGTGGAAGTGGGAAAAAAATATCATCATTGTATTCTCATGCAGTAATGTTCCTCCACTAGCATTAACAGCTTATCTCCCCATCTAAGCACCTCTCGATAACAGACTGGGTTTTATGTTGAGTACAGGCTGTACCAAGTCACTAAAACCATTCCATTGTTAAAGATTATATAAAATGGTCAATCAAAGTGTCACTTCTTCCTGCCCGTCCCCCAGGCTGCTGCTGCAATAATCCCACATAAAAGCCAAGCGTGAAGGGGGAGCAAAGCACCAGGAGAGGGAGAAAATGGCACATGGCAGAGCCAGCAGGCACAGGGGACACCCACCACCACAGAGGGTTGCGCTGCAGTGGCACCTAAGCAAAAACATCCAAACAAAACTTGTTTAGTGAATTTGTCCTTGCAAAAAAAATATTTGTGTTTAGCAGTCTGTGAACCTGCAGAACTGCTGAGCATCCTCCCGTGCTTTGTCTGGTACAACAGGTCCCAGCACAACAGAGACGTGGGAGATGAAGGCAGAATAAACTCAGGAGAAGTCCCTTTTCTAGAATTTTGAATGAGATTTCTAGATATCTAGAGGTTTCATGCTGTATCCATGGCTCAGAAATAAGCTGTGTCAGATTAAAACAATGGAAAACCATGGCTGCTTGTTTTGGTGGTGGTGGTGGTTTGGGGTTTTTTTCCCCCAGTAGGTTTTCATACCTATTATAGTGGGAATTTGAAGGGGCTTTCTGAGAAGGCCTAAACTGGTGGAAGTTTGGAGCCCAGTGCTCATGTGGGATGGGAAACAGCTCCCGTAATCTTGAACAATCCCACCAGGCATGACGAGCAGCAGGGCTTTGGGGAAGGCCAAAGTCCTTTTATGCATGAGGGCAAAGTTATCCCTTCCACTGAAAGAACACCCAATCCCTAGCATAAAACAATATGATGGACCTCCATCACACCTGCCCTCAGTCATCTCTGTTTCTCAGCACCAGAAGGACACAAAGCAGCTCCATCTCACCCTCAATGCTCATATTCCTGGGAAAACTGAGTAGGCAGGAGAACTGCATTCATTTGAACAGGCTTGAAATAAGCCTCTGTTAAGTATTTGGTTAACATACAAATGCCTTTCACATTTCAAGATAGACAAATCAAGCTTACGTTCTAATTAAGGAAGGGATCAGATGAAGTCCTCCCTCCAGCAGAGATTTTCCAAAATTTTTGCCTGGATTCAGCTGCATATTCTAAGCACATGGATTGACAGGGAGGGGAGCTGGGTAACAGAGGGCTTGTGCTATTTGTGATTTGTGCTAGAGAGTACATAAAGAAAGGGAACCAAAAAAATAATTCCCACTTCTCAAATGCCCAAGTACTAAAAAGAGTTTGTATCAACAAGAGCAGCAAACCACCAGCATTTCTCATTTTCATTTGCTATCCATGGGGGTCCATCGTGAGAGCTTTAAAGGAAATCTGCTTCTCACTGCACCAGGGTTCCCTCATGCACAGCTTGCAGGCACACACAGGCATAGCTGTATCATGTGCTGGCAAGTAATGGAGAAGCTGAGCAAACATACCTGAAATAGCTCATATACTTAGAGATGACAAATAGGCTCCTTGCACCATTTCCAGGGGGGCTTTTTTTTGCCCAGCTTTGCACCCCCCAGCCACTCAAACACCAGTTGCTCCTGTGGGTATGCTCTCTCACACAGTCGTCAATTACAAGGTGACCACTCGAAGAACAATCATTTGTCACTGCAAGCCAAAACAAGCAGCCCTGCTCCTTTGTGCCCAGTTCTGATGAGGAGTTTCCCCAGGTCCAGGCTTACTCCATGGCCGTGTGAGCTCCTGCCCCACTGTCCAGTCCTCTTGCCTCCCCCCTTCTTTCCTTCTAGCCTGCTCTCCCAGGCTTTGGCACGGAGTAGAGGTTCCTCTCCTCTTTTCTGCCTCTTCCCTTGAGCCAGCTGTGCCATCCATCCTCCTGGGAGCTCAGGGCGCTGTGAGAGGTGAAACAGAGCTACAAACACTCCAATCAACACGACTGCTGTGTGTTGGGAGCTCAATCTGCTACTGCCCCATGGCAAAAGCAACCAAAACTGAAAGCTAGTGCATTCACAAGGAGTTGGCTGGTCCGTAAAGGAGGCTGAGGACCAAACCTGCTTTGCAGAAGAACCAGGATGAGTTAGGAAGCAGAGAAAATACCTGAGCAATGCAGAGAGGGTATCTGAGAAATGGTAGGGGGTGGCTCAGCTAAGGGTGGGGAAGGTAGTCTGGAAAAGGCAAATGAAAAAGAGAAGCTGGGCTGCCATGAAGAAGCTTCCTGGCAAAGAAATCTAAGGGATGAGACAGGGAGCAGATGCTCCTGTGCTTTAGGTGTGTAAAACAGGACTGATGGCCATGCCAGATGCTGCATTGCAGGGCAGTGGCAGGCCCTGGGCGACAGTCCCCCACAGCAAGGTGAGGCTGCTGTCCCCATCCCTGCAGCGGGATTTGTGCCAGGGAACCTCTTCTCCATACCCAGCGTCCTGCCCGCCGCTGGGGCAACCATCACGGCCGCTCCGGAGACAATCAGACTCTTGAGGCCACAGCTTTCCCCTGGGATGGGGGCTTCCCCGCACGGCCTGGGGGCCGCACCACATGGGAGTCACCGCAGTTGTGTTAAACAAGAATAAAAGCATGAAGAAATGCCAGGTTCCCTGACGGGGGAGGCCACGGAGGGGCCCCGGTGCTCCCGGTGGCCGCGGGATCGCGCCCGGGGTGAAGCCCCGCCGCTGTCAGCAGAGCCCAGCAATTACGATTAATGGGCTGTGGCAATCGGATCCCAGCGCTAAGGGAGACAGCAGGTCCCACCATTTGCACGCAGTAAATTATTCAGGCTGTCAGCTGCTCGGATGCGGCTCGGCAGGGCCGCGGTGGAGCGCTGGCCACATGGCTGACGGGAGGTGCGCGGCCAGCCCCGCTCCGGGCGGGACGGGCAGGACAGCTGTGCCACCGCACGGCCCCGCAAGCCACACCCGCCTGTCACAGCCTGCGCACGGCCGGCAGCGTGTCCTTCCCGCAGCAAAAAGCACCGGGACAAGCTCAACAGTGTCTCAGCTTCAGTTTCAAGGGATTGTGAACCTGGGAATATGGGGAGAGTTGGATGCCGGAGAGCCAGCTTCAGTGACCAAGCCTACCCGAGCCCTTGACATGGACAGGTTTTCCAGGAATTAAATGAAAGGCTGAACTCAAAATTGGAGTATTTCTGTACTGAAAACACAGCATCATATCATAAACTCCAGGCTTGCCAGTTAAATCTGATTTTTACAAAGCCAAAGGTAGTGCTCTAGAAGGACCTCAGTTCAGATGAGTACCCAGTGAGAACCCAAAGCCCATGCTGGATGAACGAGATGTACACTGCCAACATCCCCTTCTACCTGGCTGTGGGAAATGTGTTTTAATGTACACACCTTTGTGCAAAAACAATAATTAATTCAGAATAACCTTTCAGTGTGGAAAGACTGAACTCTCCTAAGCTCAAGTGCTTCTTTCCTGGAGCACAGCATGAAGAATAGCAAACGTGAGGCAGAAGGGAAAGGGCTGTTTGTAAAGTAATGTGAAAAGAAAAAAGCCATCCCAGGCAGTTGTCCACCCATGCATAGATGCAGTTCCTCACCCCTGTTTTCCCACGAAGAGAAGGGAGGCCAAGGGACCTGACACAAACCCAACACCCAACTCAGAAGGATGAAGTTGTTTCTTCATTAGCACCTCAGTGTGGACAACTGCAACAAAATTCTGTCATTTACATTCCAATTGGGCCTGCTTCATGCAGGGGCCTGCCACATTCACTGGTGCACAGCCTGAGAGGGGCTCTGTTTCATCTCAGGAGCTTGATGTGGTTCAGAGCTGTCCCATGTGGCTCAGCACCCCAGAAGCACCTGTACCCTTGCTAAGCACCATCCCTGGTGCATCATCCCACACATGCTGGGCTGCAGTTTTGGCAGCTTTCTTGGGAGCACTTGGCTTTCTCAAACATGCAGGCCTTGTAGTGGAAAGGAAACATTTGATAAAGAAATATAAATAGTGACAGTTTTCTAAGGAAAACAAAACAAAACAAAACAAAACAAAAAAAACCACGAAAACACCATAGATCATTCCTCAGGCTTTGAGGGTCTGGAATTTAAAAATTGAGAGAAACAGAAAAGAGATGGCAAATAGTAATACTCTGTGTGAGCACAGTGGCACAAATTGGTAGGAGAGGCATGATAATGGACAGCAAAACTGAAGCTTAGGGGCACAAGGTCGCTTTGCTAAATGACTGCCTGCTTCAGAATGTAAGGGCACATCAAGGTGCCTGTGTCAGCCTGATCTCTTGAGCTCACATATATTTGAAAATGTCTAGGTATATCCCATTCAGTCTGACTGCATTTAGTAATTAAGAGTGTGATTGTCAGAAGGTGAAGCTATTTCAGATCTACAAGGACTTAAAATTCATTCAAGTGCTCAAAAGTAAGCACTGATTAGTCCTATCACAACCAAAGGGCCATGTAGCAGCACAGAACTTTAGGCAGCAGTATGGGTTTTCACACATCAGAGCCATATTTTTGTCCTCATTGAGGTCCAAAGTACTTATGCATCTATACACTAGCAGTAAAACAACAGAGTGATCCTTTATGACAGTGTGACCATAATCTGACTTGACAAATGCAGTTGTCAGCATCCCTTAAAGTAAATTATAACTACACCCCCTTGACTAAATCCTGAGCCCTTTCAAATAACAAAACAAAGAGCTCTCTCCCAAGAGTTGTGTTCTCTGCATTGTGTTTTCTGACATGCTTTCCCACCATCAACCTTTCATCCTGCTGAACTGATTTCCATTGTAAGCAGCAGAGGGCAGGGAGGATAACTCCCATTAACTTCACACTGGTGCAGCGTGGGCCTGCCTAGAGGAAAGGCAGTCCACAGGGCATGTCCCTGGCAGGGCTAGCCACCAAGTCCCCAGTCCTGCCAAACTGGGCAATATGTTTGTACAGCTATAAAGAGCAGGTGAGCTGGGACTATGGACTGGGAAGAGGGCCTCCCCAGCTGGCCATCTTCAGGGCTCACAGGGCACTACGGTGGCTTGCACCAAGGTGCCTGCTGCCCTTCCAGCCTGCTGCCCTCACTGCTGCCAGCAAACAAGGCACCCAAAGTAAGGTTAGAGACATTGAAATTGACCCTTTCACAGGAGGGGCTCAGCTGAGCTCTGGGTCTTCCCAACGCAGACAAGAGATGCAGTAAGGCCCTGCCAGAGGCACTGTTGCAGGGGGTCAGCAGCAGCTTTTGTCTCTCTGTGTAAATGGAAGAAAGAAAGAAGCCTTTTATGGCCTATTTTATCCCCTCAGTACACATGTACATTTGTACTCTTTACTGTACACTATACACCTCTCAGGCTTGCACAAGGTCCTGCTCTGCCCAGTTTCACTCATCTGAGACTCAGCCCTGCTCCAGGAAGACCTCCTGCCCTTTCAAAACCTCTCAGTAACTGTGGAACAGTAAGAGCACTTTTTTGCCATGAATACAGGGTCTCTTGGTCTGTGTGTCCCATCCTGGCCTGGTTTTGCCCTCCAGCAAGAGGGAAATGGTAATGATGCTCTCAGGGGAGCTTGGGTGCTTTACCACCAGAAGACTTCCCATGCAATGCTATATTCCTGCAGGGAGGGTGGACAGAGCCCAAGATGAGCAGGAGTTTTGTTTGCCTTGTTTTCACATTGTTGTCTGTAATTTCTTTTATCCTGATGTTTTGGGTTTCACTTGTAGGAATTCTTTAGGTGAACCCCGCTTTCTGAATCAACATTAGATCTCAGCCCAGCCTGTGTGGTTACAGTTTTGAGAGGAGAAGAAATTGGGATCCTGCTCACATGCATGGCCTGCTGCACCAAGAGAATAGCTGAACCTCACAAACCATGATCCTGGGGCTGCAGCTGTGCCTGGTAGTCTCACCCAAGGGCATCCTCTTGCCCCGGGGTTCAGTAGCGCTCTTCTCCTGGAGATGGAAAGGCAATGGCGCCAACTTGTGCCAGACACCCTCCCTCCCTCCATCTCCTCACCCCTGTCCCTATAAGCACATCTGCCAAAACAAGGAATCAAAACAATGAACAAGACTTAAATTGAATAAACAGCAGGATCAAAATTGTTTGGGAACTCACCTGGCAGTGAGTTTCTTGGGTGGGAAGTAGCAGAGTAGCTGTGCTGAGCAGCAGCCTCTCCAAATGGCTTAGCAGGACCCAGGGAGGATGTGTCCATGGCCTTAGCACACTGCATCTATGTCAAGGTACCCAATATCGACCTTGGAAATCATCTTAGGCATGGGCCTCTCCTGCTCCCATGCTTCCAGCCGGCAGCTTTCAGCAAAAGGACAAAAATCTGGAGGACTATCAGATTCATCAAGTCATGCTTTAGCTCTTGCTGTACACATCAGCCACTCTTCTCACTGCCAGGAGACACGGTAAGAGGTTTGGTCAGACCATCCAGCTTCCAACACAGCCAATCGCTTGTGTGAAGGGCAGCAGCAACACTCAGAGGCACTCGGCCATCCTGCCTGCTTGAGCCCTTGCCCAGCTGGCAGCAGCGTGCAGCTCCTGACCACACGGCACAAGCAGGAGTCAGCAGAAATCCTTCCTCCTCGTCCTAGCAGCTGAGGATAAACAAGACAGCTGGATGTGCCTTGTCACCACTGCCTTTCTCCCATCCGGGATCTCAGATGGGCAATGTCCCCACCACATCATCTAAACACAGTTCACAGCAGAGATCTCCAAGGCATAGAGTGCAGCCACCAGGATGTGGCTGCACAACTGCAAGGCTGAGCCCTGACCAAAGGCAGGAAGTATCCAAGGAGCCGACCTGATCCCACACACCATCTCAGGTCTCCTTAGATGACTGGGGATCAGTGGTGCCCACAGATGCATGAGCCTGGGGGGTAAATGTTTACAGCTGCAAGGCAGCTTCTGCTTACTGCTGCTTTCAGAGCCTCCCCAGATAGAAAATAGCAGGTGTATTAAGCTCCAAAATAAGATTATAACATGCTGTAAATTAAAGTACGATGAGCTCTTTGTGTTCAGTCAAATAAGGAATGATGCATGGAAAACACCAGGGGCTCACATTCATCTCCGAGTGATCATTCACAGGATGCACAACAATACAATTTCACACATAGAAGTCAGAGAATGTCTCTGAAATGTAAGATCTGCTCTTCCCGGGTGTATTTTTTTTCTTTTTCAGTAAAGATCTCCAATGTGCTGAAACCACTTATAGTAATAATTGGGGAAAAAAGAGTCTCTGGGAAATTATTGGCATGAACTTTAGATCTCTAAATTAAGGCCTGCCTAATTTTCCAATTAGGCAGCTTGATAGGCAAGATGACATGTGCAGAGTAGAAGGGCAGGCTCTAAACGGCATTTTTATGAACATTTCTCATGCCTGCAGCAGCTTTTCTATACCCGACAGCTGAGGAGTGCACTTTCCCATGCCGTCAGGGGTGAGGAGGTTACGACTCCAGCATTGTGCCCCTTGTTTTTCACACAAGAACCCGGCGCGCCGCAGCGCTTGAAAGGGTCGGGCGCCCGGAGCCCCCCAGCGCGCCGCCGGCTCCGCGCTGCCGCAGCCCCGCGCCCACCGCCCGGGCGGGCGGCTCCGCTTAACCCGCGCTGGGGCGGGCGGCCGGCAGCGCTAATTGCGACGGGGAGGACCTTTTTCAGAGTCGTTCAGTCGGTAAATGAAACTCCAGCTCCCCGGTGATGCAGCGTGTGCGAAGATGCCGCAGCCCGAGGTGCAAAGGGCACGGTAAAGATTTTGAGCTGACGCTGCTCTTTCACAGCTCGAGCTGCCTGTCTCTGCCGGCTCCCGGCCGCGCCTCCCCTGCCCGCCCGGCCGAGGCGAACCCCGCTCCCGGGCTGCACATCCTCCCTGAGCACGCTGAAGAACCAAACCCCCGCTCCCGGGCTGCACATCCTCCCTGAGCACGCTGAAGAACCAAATCCCGCTCCCGGGCTGCACATCCTCCCTGAGCACGCTGAAGAACCAAACACCTCTGTGAATTTAGCAGTGATCTTCTAGGGCAAACAGGAGCCCAGATCAGTACGTGAGACCCTCAGGCAATTAGAGCAAAGCCTGGCCCCCAAGAAGTAATGAAATCACACATCAGCACCTGCTCTGAGGTGAACCTGAGCAAACCATGCCTGGCCTATTCAGACATCCTTCTCTGGGTCAAAGCAATTCAACAGCTAGACCCAAGCTAGCCTGCCACAGGCCAGGGCTTTGACCGACAGGCCAGGCAGGAGGTAGCCAGTGACTACCAGGAGAGGACATTTACATACCTAGTCCAGGGCCATCACCCCTCCTTGAAGGACAGCTGCCAGATACTTCTGCCAGCCACACTGACAACACTGCCCATTACCTTGGTGTGGCTGGCACCAAACTCTGAGCTGGGATGGATATCCTTTTCACACTGTACAGGAGCCTGGACCCACAGAAATGTGTCTCACTGAGCTTATCCTCAGTTTTTCCATGCATACAGTAGGAATAAAGAAGGAGGAACTACACCTTTGTTGGAAGTGGGAGAGGGCAGCAGCCACAGGCAGTAGCCACAGTCTCCCTTAGACTGCAGGGAAGGCCATGCCAAACAAAGAGCAAACCAATCTCAAGGATACACAGAAGGCACAGATTTCCAGCTTTCCTACTTCTGGAGAACGCCAATGCCCTGCTGTCTTTTGACAACTGGTTCCCAAAGAGAAGACTATATTCTCCTAGCTCAGCAGGATCTCCAAGCTTTCAAAAAGTTAGAAAAACTAAAAGAAGCAGTGTGTCAACCAGAGTGGCCAAGTAAGATGAAAGCAGAATCAGATGAAAAAGGAATGGCACCAGTTGAAATGGACTTCTGGAGGTTCATGCCCCCTTGCTCAAACAGGGCTCCATGGTCCTTGTTGCCGAGGACCGTGTCCAGACTTTTTTTTTTCACTATTTCCACAGGTGGAGACTCCACAACCTCTCTGGGCAACCTGTGTCAGTGCTCAGTCACTGTCACAGTGTAAAACTGTTTCCTGATGTTCAGAGGGAACGTCCTGCGTTTCACTGTGTACCCATGACCTCTGGTCTTGGCACTGGGCACCCCTGGTGTCCTCCTTCGGGCCCTTTTTGAAGATAGGAGTGATATTTTCTTTCCTCCAATGCTCAGGCACCTCTCTCAGTCACCATGACCATCCAGAGATGTCCAATATGGTGCCCAGACTCTCATTTGTGGGGCAGATCAGGATGTATACAAACTCTCTCCTCTGAGGTGTTTGTTTGTATATTTTGGTAATTGGCATATCAGACTGTGGCCTTCAACTTCGATTAGTTTTGGGGTTTATATGTATTCAGGGGAGTCATTTTGAGAATAATTGAACAGCTCTTCTCCCTGGGAAGAGAAGTATACAGAAGCCCTTAAATTTCTTCCCCCTGCTTCTGGACTGAGTCAGTGAAATAACACTTCAGTTCCCATATGTGTCATGTCTTAAACACAAACCAGGTTTGAGGTTGAGAAGATGTGCAAAGATCCAACCAGTGGAGCTGCTGTTGTGTGAAAGACATTAACAGAGCTGATATTCAGTTCTCCTTTGATTTCTCATAAAATGGGAGGAAAAAGATACAGTTTACTACTTTGAAAGTCAACATTTTAAAGCAATTTATATATGCCACCACTTTCAGAAGCTAACCCAAAGCTACAGAGTGACTACAGAACGTATTCCAAGGATGCCTTGGATCCCGTAACCCAGTTGGGAAGTGTAACTTTTGGCTGCTCCTGACACACAGCCTGCTGCAGACAGAAGTTAACACATGGCAGGTGTCCTCATTAGAGCCAGCGTGCAGTGAGTGCATCAGGGCTTAACTCTGACTGAATGAGGCACAGCCGAGAAGGCAACAAGAACACTGAGAGGTGTTTAAGATCTTACTCATGTTAGTCTAATGCAGTCCTACCAGGGATAATATTTCTTTTGGGTTATGGCCAGATGACAATGTAATAGCCCCATTTGGGCAGTCTAGACCTTTCACATGCGATAAACGCTTCCCCAGAATGTATAATCTACTAAAAAAATGCATATAGAGTGCATGCTTGTATCTAGCAGAAATGCTCTCTCTAGCCAAAACAGAAGACTGGAATAGCTTTCCCAGCATATAGGATTAACACTGCCAGAAAAAAGAATAAAAACCTTGAACAATAATTTGCCTGATTTATAAATGTGACAGTATTAGGAAATGAGGAGGAACCCAAACTTTCCAGAATGCCCTAAAGAAAAGTGTAGTATTCTTTTCTTTAGAAATGAGGTCAGTGCCAAAGCTTTGGTGGCAAGATGCTAATTTGTTTTCAACAGGCAGGCCTGATTTCCTCAGTGTTTCCCTTTCTCCCCATCTCATCACCTAAAGGCCTGGAATATGAAAGGGCAGACAAGCCTAGGAGGATTTACCAGGTCTTGTTATAGCACATCAGTCATCAAAGGAACATTGAACATTGATAATTTTTCTTCCAACTCCACATCAAGATACTTTGCTTTCCAAGTATGTATAAGTGTTTTAATGTTCTATTCATAAAATAAAGGTTAGGATTCTAGGACAACTTTTTAAAGCCTTCAAAACAGGACCAGAATAAACACGAAAGAGAAACTATTGCTTCAGCTAAAATCCAAGCCAGCTTTGATTCAGTTTTTATCAAAGCTAACTTTGCTTATAACCACATCTGTAAACCCAGAAAGCACTACAGCTATTCAGGCACATGAGTGGAGAGAGAAGTGGAAGTGGGTTAGGGTGAAGCTCACAAGCTCTTCAGTTACAGGTCTAGAAAAGGTAAGTGTCCTCCTAGCAGAATGTGTGGAAATACTCCTTGCTTGTGCAGAAGGGAAGATTTGAGCCTGACCACCAGAGTCACCCACAGAGTTCCCAAGCAAGTGAGGAGGCAAGGCTGGGATGGCAGCAGCCTCCTCCTATGCTGAAGATGCATTTCATGCTGCTCTCTGAGCACTCAGTGTTACAATCCAAGTGCAAATTTTACACCAAGTATGAATTACAGCTACTTGAAGTGAATCTGTCATGCTCATCCAAATCTAAGTGAGAATCTACTAAGAGATGTGGGCAGCATGCAAAGCAGAATACGATAGAGGAAAATGAAAACTCTGTATCTGCTAATGAAGTGGGATTTGTGTTGTTACCTGAAAAAAAGAGCAAAGGAAAACACTTTCAAAACTCAAGACTGTTACAGGAAAAAACCCCAAATGTCTGAAAAACAGATGATGAAACAAATGTCTTATCAGCTGCATAATCAAAAAAAGGTGAGAGAAGAAAGAAATCCTTACGATTTTAGTAATGAAGTGATTTTGCTCATCTGGTCTATGCTTCAGAGTAAGACAAAATTACAAAATTTAGAAGAAAATGCAGCATGGCACGTAGAGAAGTTCCTGATTTTGGCAGTCAGACAAACACAGTTGCAGAACTTGGTTCATACTGCCCTCAGAATTCTCAGCAAAATGATGCATTTCCATTTACAGCTGGAATCTTGATATGTATAAGTAGCATTCATTTGGTTCACGTTAGAAGTACATGTAGTATATATAGTGAGAAGAGTATTCCAGGAGGTGGCTGGGCTGGGCACAGGGCCACAAGAGCTGCTGGCTGGCTTTAACATGTTCTTCATGTTATCCTCTTACCTGAAATAAGAATGACCTCCAAACAAAAATTCAGAGTGATACCACGGCCCAAACCAAGACACACACAAGGGCACTCAGGGATCTGCAGCACGTGGACAAGGAGATTTCACTGTGCACGGCTCTTATACATACATTTGTGCACATATCACAGCAGAAAACGCAGAGAGGAGCAAAAAGGAATGTGGCCATGAAGAAAAAAGGGAATCCCTGGGAACAGGAAGCAACCAGCAGAAAAGAGTCCACATTTATTTTTCTGTATGGATGGTCCTAGAAATGCTTGCTTGCATTATCAATTTCTACTCTGATAAAAGATGGAGTTAAAAATAAGAATAGTCTTATAGACAGAGGTCATGAAACTGCCATTGTGGCTGTTCAGTAATGAATGCTGGTGGTTTCTTACTCTGTGTTAAGGACATGTAGTCTCCACATATTTTTGGTATATGCAGGTATCACAGCTATGAAATGCAATTGCAACAGCCCACCACAAAGACATTTCAGAATTCCCTGCTCTGTCTTTGCAACTCTGCCTTTGGGAGTTGTGCAGAACTGAGGCAACAGGCAATGGGCACAGGCTACCCCAAACAGAGACTCCTCCAACAAACTGGGACAACAACTGGTTCACCAAAGGCCACAAAGACTAGCAGCAGCCCAAAGCCATTGGAGGTTCAACCCTGCAATTTGTGCGGCTGGGTCAGTTTATGTCAACCCTTGGGTTTCCAAATAGAACACTAAGCTGGATTTGAAATAGTCACCACTACAGCCTCCAAGAGCTAATTCTGTAAAGGTTATCCAGAGGAAGGTTTGATAAAATCACTATCTGTTACCCTACAGAGAAATAACTCTTATTCTGCCCCAGAACATTAACACATATACTTCCTCCCAAATCACTCTAATTGAAGGTTGATCAAGCATGTAGGATGAGTTACGTTCAACAGACAGGATTTCTTTGATATTTTAAATCTCTCCTGGCTTCTTAAAAGGCCTTCTTTTCCTATCTCTACTGATAGCATAACTCTTTACCTGGAGGGTAACACCCAATGAAATTCATGTTCAAAATCCCCTAATTAAGATCACTGAGATGAATGAGCAAATTAAAGCAACAAAATAAGCTCACATCGCTTGTTTCCTCTCTCCTGCTTGGATCCATACTGATTTCAAAAACAAAATTTCAGTTTGCAAAACTATAAAAGGATCTGCTGAAACATGCCCATTCCTTCAGAATGGTTATGCATTTACTGTGTGATTCCTCCTAGTATTTTGGTAAATATAAATTATACTAAAAATATTCTTCTTGACAGATCATGCATGAGATGTATCTTGAAAACTTCCCATATCAGTTGATGTTAGGCATTGGAACAGGCTGCCCAGACAAGTGGTGGAACCACTACCTCTGGAAGTGTTCAAAAAATTTGTAGATGTGGCACTTAAGGACATGGTTTAGTGGTGAAGATGGCAGTGTTGGGTTAACAGCTGGATTCTATGATCATGGAGATATTTTACAACCTTATGAGAAGGTTATGAGAAGGCAAAGGTAGGAAATTAGTTTTCTTCTCTTTATTTGGTCAAAGGTTTTCTTTTAGCCAGAGGTGTAAGAAACAAACCACTGTGCATACAGCTAAAAAGGCACTTCAGCTTTCCTTTTTATATGTTAAAAAAAATACAAAAAACTTTAAAAAAGAATTGACAATGGTTAACCTATAAACAGGTTAAATCTTTTGTATACTGTGCTAAACAAATTTTGTTGAACCATATGAAGACTTGCAGAGCTTGGGTGGCAACCTGACCCACCAGCCAGCTGTGATCTAACAGAACTACTCCCCATTTCTGCACTGATGCCATCTCATCCAAGCACCTCCCAGATGGAGGCAAGAAAAGGGATGTGTCAGCTGTGGCAGCCTGGAACTGGCTCTCTGGTACCCTGCTTCGTTAGAGATCCCTTACCTCCTGTTCCCTCTGAGACATCTGTGTACCCAGTCATGAGAGGCAGAAGGAGCTACACCATCCTTCAGTGGCTCCATCACTGCTCACGTGGCCTGCTCCAGCAGAAAGATGAGCTGTCTGTGGATTTGGGTAATACACAGTGTGTGTTTTGCTGAATTTTGTGCGATGTGCTGAATAACATACATACATATTAAAGAAACACACTGTCACTAGACAGTCATTGCAGACAAACAAGGTATGCTATCTTAACAAATCTCATTTCATTCTAACATTTGGGAAAAATATTTTAAGATTAAGCAGGCTTTCTTTTGCAATTCAGTGGTAGGAATGGCAAATTTCACGTTCACTCAGCACACCTGCTAGGCACTATGCAGATCACAAATGACTGAGCAGAATTCAGGCTTGGATACATCAGAAATCAAAAGAAGTGTTCTTTGTTAACAAAACCTCCAAAAAGATATAGGAAATACCATAGCATGATTTTTTGGTTGCGTGTTCAAACACCCACTATATATTTATCTTAAATATATTTACAGAAAACTAAGACCTACACTTGGCCAACTACATTGAAACAGCTTCTTTCCATTTTTATGAACCACCAGAGAAAATTTACTCACATGCATTGGAAATGAGAGCTCTGATTAAAGCCAAGAATAATCTCTAGTTCCTCATGCAGGTGGAGACCAAAGTTTGATGTACTGTAACAGATAGTCAACCCAGTATCAGCAGCAAACCAGCCTGCACTAAAACTTGGAAATCAGAAATCCTTGATGTTGTTCTGTATGAAACACCATCCTAAAAGCAGCACGACAACAGCAAGCTCTGGACTTCCTCTGTGGCAAATCAACATTCCTTTGGGATAGTATGATGGACTCTGAAATTCTTTATACAGGAATATGAACACATTCAGTTAAAGTACAGAAGCTCAGTTAACCTTCACCTTTAAATCTAAAGGCAAAGAGCTAGATAGATGAGTGAATAAAAATGGAGCAAGAATTAGGTACAACGTGTTTATTGTATTTTATTGATCTAATCTTTTACATGACTAAGTGAACAATTTCATTTGAAAATTTTCATTTATTTCCTGAGGAAGCATTTAATTTACGTAATAAGTTTTAGAGCACAAAGTGCATCTCTTTGCAGTAAATTTACTCCTTTTGCTTTGTTTGCTTGCTCTCTGCAAGTCCCAAAAGCACTGCATCAGCTTCCAGCAATGTTGTGTCACTGGCTGCCCCCAAAAACCTGGACGTCAGTTCGAGATCCAGCAGTCTCAGGCGTACCCGGGTGCCTCTCTGATATTTTCTGTGAAGAAAAAGGAAGAGGGGGAAGAAGGTAAGTTTTGTTACACACTGGTCTTGCATTTCCTAAAGCTCTCTCCTCTCTGCAGATCTAAGTAGCAGCCCCACAGAAAACCAAGCGCTGCAATGAAGTCCAATCCTGTTGTAATGTCATCAGCTCTGAATCTGCTGGGACACACTCCGTACCACCACAGAGCCAGTCTCTGCTGATACAATCCTGCCCATCAAAGAACAGACACTACCAGATCCCACTGTGGGAATGTAGACTCTACAAAAAAGCAGTTTATTATATGGGAAACTTTTTGTGTCTTCCATCAAAATATTTTACTGTATCATCTGCCATCATGCCAATAATTATCTGCAGGACAACATATCATCAAAGGGGAGGGAAAGTCATCATTACATCACTGGTGACATTGCTATTATCAAAAAGTACAGTGCCAGCTAACTATGGTTTATATTTCCAACCCTAGGCCTCAGGCAAGGAACTTTTCTTGTCTTATCCCCTCATCCAAAGAGTGGGCATCATCTGCAAGTTTTTTATTACATATAATTAAAAAGAAACCCCACAACTATTGTAATGAAACATTCTGCCTACAGGCTTGGCTTTTATTGTTTTATGCTCTCTTTTTTTCTTTCCTTTTCCTTTTAAGTCAGAAGATGTGAGTGTTCAATGTGTTTTTAAAACAGACCCTGTGTTAAGATGGCAATGCCAAATTAGTGAAGATATTTAAAATACAAGCAGGTTTTATAATGCACCTGGAGAGCTACTGATGAAAGTCCAGCAATAAAATTGAGAACTATTTTTCTTTTGAAAGTTCAGGTTGCACTTTTTTTTTTTCCTATAAGGAGCTGAAGATGTAGCAAGCTTGACTACCTTGAGCAAAAGCAAGAGAAAGTTTGAAACATTCTCCAGTTACCAACAGAAAAAAATGTAGTAGGGAACTCTGGCTGCACCATTTCCATCTCTGCATGCACTGCTGCAGTGAAGACTATGGCACAGCTACCAAAGACAGAACACAGCTCATATTTGGTTGTTACCTAAATAGCTGGATGGGATCAATTCTGTCCTTTTCTCTGTGAAATAAAACATTTCAAAACAGAACAGCTTCACAACAGTTTCACAACTGAGAATTATTTAAAAACCTAATGTGCAGCATTTCAGTGTTGCTAAAATCAAAAGACAGTACATAAGACCTTAAAGTGAATGGTATCTTCCAGGATTCATTAGGCTTATTGAGAGGAGAGGTCCCCAAAAAAGTCTTGGGATATGAAGGAGAATGAAAAGGAAAGCTCCTCATTGAAGTATCCTAAATGAAGATCAGCTGACTAGTAGTTTCAGCCATTTGGGTATATGGGAGAAATTCCCAGAAAATTCTGTAGCATGAACCAAACCTTCACCTTACTGACAGCTGCTGGCTAGATGGGTTGCCTTCGCCTTTGCCTCTAACCATAAAGTCATCCTGATCTCTAACAATATTTTCAGCATAAAATAGCAGACTTTACTGCCTTTATCAACAGGGGGGTGTGGGGGATTGAGAAAGGGCCAAATAAGAGGGAGAGAAAGAAATCTGAGAGGGAGAAATGGTGCATTGAAAATAGAAAAGAAGGTGCAGATACCTTTTAATGAAAAAATAGGAGGCTTGGAAAAACAGAAAAGAAGGGATAAATGTAAAGCATGTGACAAAAAAGCACTGAAAACATAGGCAAATTGCATAGAAATCTAGGAAACTATACTATATACAGTAGAGCAAAGAAGAGGAAAACATCACTGAAAAGACTGCATAAAACTATTAAAACCTGACATTAAACTCAGATCTTTGAACTACTGCACTCTGTGCTGCTTTAAAAAAATCTTAATATATTTTAAATCTAATAAAACTTAAGACTAACACTAGTGGTTCTGTAACAAACTTTTAAAGACCAGTCATCCCTCTGCCTTTTTCTTCTCTCTTTCCTCCTACAGGAAAAGCAGCTCACCAGTAACCTACAGCAGGAAGCTGTTGAGAACACTACCTTCAGGGACCAACACTTTCCTACAGAGATTGAACAGAATGAGGTTTAAATTGAATTAGAAGTCCTTTCTCTGACAGCTCACAGTGGGAGAGATATTGATCTCCATCTTTGTAAGTGAAACACAAAATATTACTTTCATCATCCATCAGTTCCTTTTGGCAGGTTGCTTGACTACTGTGATGCTCTACAAGTGAATACATGAAACTAATTTTCTTCTAATCAAGCCTTTAAAAGTACTATTTATAACTAGCGAAGTCCATATGGAAAATCTGTGAAGCAACTGGGTTTCTCATTATTAATGCATATAATTTTAAAGAATATAAGCAAACAAATAATCTTAAGCACAACTGCCCCAGTTTTAGCTCTGCTCACTGTACAGTCTGCAGAGAACTCTGCTCTGATTTCCGGACATGACTTTAGCATCCATTTGTAATGCAAAATCCAAGCATTTGTAAGAAGAATCACAATCTTCAGTGCTGCTTCAGTAACTGGAAGAGATTCCAGATACTTTAATCATACTTAATCATTAAAGAAGCTTTTCCAGTCACAGCACATCTGCTTACAAAAAGATCATGATGAACATCTCTTTGAGGAGCTGACAAAACTGCCAATTTATATGAATATAAACATTTGGGTTTGTGACAGATGTTCCCTACAGCTAAAACACTTCAAGAGTATGTGGATGATGTAGAAAAAGCAGAAACATGAACACAGCATGCAGTGATGGTCTATCCACCACATTTTAGAGTAAGAGGAAATGATAGGTTGCTCTATGTATAGCAATCATATTCTATCCACAAAGGTATTTATCTGGGAAGCAGATAAAACTATCCTATGGTTAAAGCAGAAGCTTGAAGCAGGACCCAGAAACAAAGCAAGCTTTTTATTATTTTCAGGAATAGTGGCCTAGGAGACACAGGACACCAGTGTAAAAGGAAAGAAACCATCTACTTACTCCACTTTGCAAAAGGACTCGCTTTATTTTTAAGTAACAATGCTGGGTTTCAAGATCACCTTATCCAATGACCATCAGCAAGTACCACTGACCTTCACCCAACCCCCAAGCACTGTGTTTACTGTGTTTCTCAAGGATTCCCTGTTTTCCTCATACCACTTCCTACTACCAGGTAAAAGTATTAAATTCACTGAGAAGGAGACAAAGGTGTTTAGTTACATTCATAAATGAAGGTGTAAGAATTTCTCTAGAGCTTAAAAAAGTTATTTTGCAAGTAGACTGAAAGCTTGATCCACTTCCACAGAATTTATTTACAATAGCTATGAATTTTAAGCCTTAATTTTGAATGGAAGGACCCCACCTAATACCCACATTCAGAGGTGGGAATCCAGCAGCTGCTGCTGCTGAGCCATGACCCCTTTTCAAGCCAGTGTCCACAGCACCCACTGAAGCACCTTCAGAAACCTTGGCCTGAACTTCAACCAAGGAACAAGGGGCCCCTAAAAAGCTTTTTCTGTTTTAAATGTGTACCTGAAGGCTTCTCTCCAACTCTTCTGGAGTGGGCAAAGCACTAGATACAAGGTGTACCTTCCCTCAAACATCCACTTCCAGAAGATGATGTTTAGTTAAGTTGGAGGCAACCCAAATAACTGCTTCAGTGCTCTTTGTAATTCTTGAACTGTCTTGGAGAAGAACTAGAAAAGAATCCAAATGAAAATCCTTTTTCTTATTTGAACCCCAAATCTGTGCAACCACACATCACCAATGCAACACAGAATATAAGAGCACAGAGAAAGCACACAGCACAGCCTTGCTAATGGTGCTAAAGAAATTTTAAAAAACAAATACAAAAATTAAAGTTTATGTCCTGTTGCTACATTAAAAACAGGGATTATCTTTGCATGCAAATATCAAACTACTGTATCTTAACTTACAAAAAGTAGGTCTTCTCTTTGCTAATCATATGAGTAGAACAGTGAGCACTTTCAGACTCAAGAGACTTGGAAGCTTCCTTCTGACTGTCTACATCACTTTTATTGCAATTTGGTCTCTATGCTGATGCTTTCACTTTTGCACTGAAGCTTTAAATCTCTCAAAATCATAATGGTAAATTAAAAGGTTTAGCCAAAACTCCCCAAACTCTTCAGTCAAGATTTTAAACTTGTAATTTTAAAGTAATTTTACTATGTGAAAAATATATGAAGAAACAAAAAACCCCAATATTTTAACATAATAAAACTGGAGGGGGAGGATATGGAATGACATATTTCAGCTCCTGCTAATTAAGAATTATGGGGGGGAAATATTTTTTTAACTTTAAAGTCATTCCAGGTTACAGCCAAAGGTATACAAATGGAGCTGCCTTGGAAAGCAATGAGCATGTTAAAACAAGGAGGCTATAACAAAAAGTGAGGATCCTAATTATACCAGTTTTGGCCAAGAAAATGGGACAGTAGTTTTGCAGGTGTGCAATTTTACATGCAAAGGAAGCACCCTTATTACTACACGGCATTAAGAACTTTATTCAAACTCTAAATTATAGCTGTAGACATTAAAGCATTTTGTTAAACTATCCAGTATTTAAAACTGCATGTGATCACAAATTAGTCCTATTTCTATTAAAACTACTGAAGTTATTAGTTTAAAACCTAAGGCAACAAAGCTTCTATTTTTGGAAACATTGCTACAAAAAATAACAACGCAATTACAGAAATGGTTGAGTCTCACTGGGTCTTGGCTGGTATTTCCCACTCATTTCAAAAGTGCATTCACAGATACCTCCTATTTCATTCTATAAAAATGCAGGACTGATATTTTGAGACAAGTGGAATATTTTGGCTCATATTACCTTTACTTTGTTAATGATTTTCAGTCTCCATTGCCTCCTTTTGGAACAATAACCTGTGCAATACAAAGATGAATGAACTTGCTAGGGCTGGGTGTGACCATTCTCTTCCACTGTCCATTCTTCCATGCCCTCTGTCCCACCCCTCAGGAATGTGCATTTCTGATAGGAGTAGGAAGACAACTTTTAAACCTGGGGTTTAATTCTACACTGAGGATGTAACTTAATGAATTTAATTTGATTTTTTACACTTTTTGCATCATTATTTTTTAATGTCCCCCAGCACAGTCTAGTGATTGCTTTCTGCAATGAAAGGAATCCCTGGATTATCTTCCATACAAAATCAATTAATATAAAACACTCCAAAGACATGGTTAGAGTTGAGCCATGGTACTCTCAGTGAATGCCATCAGAAGTCTTGATGTCTTTCATTTTTGCACTGAGAATTTCAAAGTGTGTTTTTCAGATCCATTATTCAAGAGGTTTTGTTTCAATGCCTTAGCACAGTACAGAACAGTTTACAAAATTCAAAAACTTTTAACTTTTTCTTTTTTTTTTTTTATTATGTGAAAGACACCACATTATCAACCTCAGAAAAAATAGAAGAGCAGCAAAGGTAGTGAAATAAATTGACCATCACTTTCTCTCCAGAGTTTGTGCTCACCATTCTTACCACCTTTCAAATCCACTCAAAATCACCCTGTAGCTCCTTATCAGTAATCATCAAATGATAATCATCATCCCCAGATGCAAACCCACCTCTAACTGCAGCCAGCAGCAAAGCAGGGCAGCTGATGTGGAACAAAGCTGTGTGTGGAGCAATCAGTTTTGTTTCTAAAAATGTTCTGAAACATTCCCAGATACTGCCTGAGCCCACACTGGTCTCAACTTCATCAACAAAGGGATGTTCCACAGCTGGCTTAAGGAGCACAGTTCTGTATGAGTTTTGTACAGAGTTTCACCCTCTGATGCCCCACAGTGAAGGAGCTCTGTGAAAGCACAACACTTCCCAGAAACTTCTCCCTCACTGCCAGTATATATACAAAATTCTTGTTCAGAGAAAATATGGATGAAAAAAGCAGACTGCTGTCAAGATGAAGGCAGCACATTTCTACGTAAAAATCTGCATCTTGTCAAGTGGCTTTTTGCAGCAAGGCACACATTGCACATGTAGTGATGGGGATGGCAATCCAGCATCCAACAGGTCCAGACAGCAGTCATAACACACACCCTTCCCCTCAGAATGAGCTCCTAGGCAATGCTGGGGCAAAAAGGCCAAATCCCAGTATTGTACGTAGCAGTGATGGAAGAAAGTGGCAGCAGAAAGGTACTGTGAATTTGGCACAGAGGAGAACATAGATGGTGGAAGAGATACTGGGAGAGAGGTGTCCTGGGGTAGTATTCTGCTGACTGCCTTTCTTTAAAGGCTGTTAAAGAGAGGGCAAAGAACATGCATAAAAATGAATAACCAGGTAAAGATCTTGATCTGTTATTAAAAAGATTGAGCTGTCTATACAGAAAGAAAATATTGGTATTAAAAGGTGCTTAAATCTGTCTGGGAAAAGCCTGTAATAATCAGGAAAGTGAAGTCCAACTAATGCAGATGAGAATGACAATTTGCAAATAATATTAATGAACTAACAGGAAAAAACTCCAAGCCCTGAGACTTTTCAGCCATTGATGGCTTCAACTGAAGAGATGTCAAAACAGACGTGCTAGTTCAGTGCAGGATAACCTGCTGAAATGTCATGTCTCATGACACAGTGAAGTCCTGAGAGATGACCTGAAGGTCCCTTTTGGCTTAAATTTTTTTCATCCATTATTTATTACCACAGCATCCCGTCATTCAAATAAGGGATGGATGCTCAAAATAGGAATTTCAAAGCATCTCTGTTCTCTGCAATCAAACACTTCACAAAAATGCTCCAAGGTTGCTGGCTACATTCTGTCAGAAAACGCAATCTCGCTTCTCGTGACTCATCAACCCATTACCACTTCAGCTGTATTTGTTTCCTACTCCATTTGTTTTCCTCTTTCCTTGAACTAAGAAAGCAAACACGCTGTCATTTCTTCTGAGCTATTCCTGCTTGTGACACCTGCTTAATAATTTTTCAGAATATTTTTGCTCCTTCTGCCAAATCCATACTTCTACAAGGAAACAGGCTATACTCTGATAGATAGAAGCAGAGATCTAGATTACTCTGCTACATAAAAGCAGATAAAAGCCTCTCATATTCTTGGAAGCATTTAGCAGAATGCTTTAAGAGTGTGTAAAATGAACAACTTTAGCAACAGCCACTGTCACCTACTGTTTTGGAACAACAGTGCATTAGCAGATCCTAAGGCAAACATCCTTAAAACCAGCAGGTTTTATGCACCTCAGGAAGTCCAAAGCTAAACCCTACTTTACACTGACCACTATCTAAAGCAGAAGTTGGAAATGAATACACTATGAGTTTGGGCATATTAACTAGATGCTGATGTGAAAAACACCCTGTAGCACTTGTATATTCCCCCTGGACAACTGGAGCTTAGAGAAGTGCTAATGTCACTTCAAGTATGAACACTTGGGGGAAAAAAACCCTACTAAACAGATTGGTACCTGCAGAGGAGTTTGAGAGTCCACCCCATCGTTAGGGGGTAAAATAATATCTCTAGTTATGCTTACGGAGCTGTTCAAAGCCATAATTTATTGGTCAAGCCTTGGCACTCTGCCTTCACTCTGTGGCACTCAAGTGCAGGGACCTTGTCACCCTTCCCTGTGTGTTGACTGTTGGCTATTGAGATGCCAGATAGCTGACTGAAAGTGGCACAGACACAGCTACATGAAACACGTACGTGCTCTTTCCTATTGCTAAAAGAAGGTAAATGCACAGCCTGACAAGAATTGTTTTATAATTGTCACAGAAAAGCATCAAACAAGCCACTGTGAAGACACTGTCAAGTTCTGCTATTACCATGATATCAATAATCAATGGCATTTGTGTCTTTGACAGCAAAAGAATACAGCCAAAGGTGTCAAATATTTCAATCTAATTCTGTTCCAGTCTGGACATTCAGAGTTTCAGTAGAATTTCTTACTTGTAAATCACTTCTAAATAGTAACATGCTTGTCCTCAATTCAAACAAAACCCAAAGCAGCCAATATTTAATTACTAGAACAAGCCAAAAAAAAAAAAAAAATCTTGCTGTAACTTTTGCTACAGTATCTGCAAGAATCAATTTGCATTCCCTAAAACTTCTGGTACAGGATCATTCCTCATCATCCCTTTTTTTAGGGAAGGAATCCACAGAATAATCTGTATTTTAAAATGTACTTCATATCACATCAAAGATGAATGCTGTAACCTTTTCTCCATGTCACAGAGAGGTAAGCTTTGACAAATGAAACTTGCAAGAGGTGGCTCCTGTCATCTAAAAACTTGTATCAGATATAGTCATGTCATCATACAGTAATTTATGCCACTTGCTTTCTCAGTCTATAACGTAAAGCATTTCCTTTAACTTGAGAGGAAAATGAAAGAAAAAAGAAATCTTAGTCTTTAGACCAAATATTTATATTTTTTCCACTGTTTAAACTATTAAATTAATTATTTTTATTAAAATATTGCTTTGTAACTTACAAAATGTTAAAAAAATAAAGACTACATATTTAAATATATATTAAAACTTAGCCAATGATTTTACAAAACACTAAAAAACCCCATAGCCCTTTACGCTTACAGGCAGCAGAAGCCAGGCAAACTGCTTAAAAGACAAAAGATAAAAGTATGAAGTGGAAAAGAAACAAAAAACCAAACTCATGTGAAGTCTGCTCTAGCTCACATTCTTCTATCCATCTTTCCACAAGTAATCACTATTGTGATTCCTACCCCTTCTCCTTCCCATGCTGAGACTTTGGCTCAGTCAGATACTTCTCATGCACATAGTCCTAAACCTTCAGCCCTCCACAGTTCAAATTCACTTTACACAGCACTGTCTTCATTTTCTTCATAGATGTGGTCTCAATCTTACTCCCTTTCTACACCTTCTCCATTTCCTACATTGTAACTTCTCTGGCCTCTCGCTGTCTCCCTGAGATCTCAGACCAGCCATTTGCAGTCTTCTTTTTCTATTCCACAAAAAACTATCAGACATATTTTCTTGCCCCCTCTTACTTACTGCCTGCTCACTCATCCTAGTCCCAGTCCATTCATCCAGCCAACCTTCCCTTCTTTTCAGTTTCTTACCCCATCATAACTTTCTCTTTCACCAGTACCAGCTAAGTTCAGTGGTCTCCCTTTTCTGGCAATGCTTCTCAGTTTTCTCACTCAGCTGATTCTAATCCCCTTGCACCAGCCATCCTGGCAGTTCTCTTATAAGGGATTAATAATAGTACATTCTGATAATTCAGACATGGTTCTTTTCAAAATTCAAATCAGACTCCTCCTTTACTACCTGGGTAATGATACTAACTAGGGAACAATGACAATTAATTTAAAAACCTGCCCAGCTTTGGTGCTCAATCCTCAAGCTTTTTGCAGTTTGGAGTGGCTGTCACACAGGAGAATTCTCAGCAAACCAGGATAATTCACATACTGTCAGCAGGTTTCTGCAGACACATCACCTAACCCTGCTCTGATGCTCCCATCCACACTGATGGAAAGTACTGTACATGGCCTTTATTTGTATTTAAACCTCACCATAGCCATAAATTGGATTTATTTTTTTCTTGAGAGAGCTGGATGCTGAAGACATGTAGGGACAGCTAAAATGGCTGTTCAGGGGCAGTGAGTGCTGGTAACCATGCCAATGTCAGGGCTGGAAAGACAGAGACAGAAGAAAATAGAGCTGCTGAACAGCTGAAGCTGATTCCTGACTTCTCAGCTACAAGTGAATGCAACACGAGATGCAAAAGGTGCTAAATATGAGGGAAGACTGGGCATTAATGGTTTGGGATCTCAGAGGAAGAATGGGCAGCAAGAGAGGTCTGGAGGAGATAGAGGAAAGGAGTACAACTTTGGAGAATGTGGGTGAGGTCTGTAGAGACAGTTGACAGGCTTGAGAGAAAAGGACAAAGAACTGGATGGGACACTAAGACAAGAGGAGCAGGAGGGGCCACATGGTTCTCCTTCCTCAATCAGCTAAGGCCAAGGGAGAACTGCTCCTTCCCTAAAGACTGCTGAAAAGTACCAGCCTCTTCCCTGAACCTCCCTGTTCCCTAGGTTTTCCCCAACTCAGTCATTCTTACTGTTCACTGTGGCAAAAGCCAAGTCATATTTACGTAAGAGTTGGTCTGTAAGATGCAGCATATGCAGATTGCTCAGACAACTGCAAGACACTCAGCTAAAAATTTTAGCTAAAAATGTCTGACAGTATGGTCTGAAAAAGCTAAAAGGGTATAAAACAAGATCTGGCAGAGAAAAAGTCCCCCTGTAACAACAGATTATAAACCTAACTATTTCCAGTGCTCTTAAACCATATTGAAGCATCACCAAGTGTGCACATCTGGAACAAATGCCTGCATTTCTACACCAGAGAACATTACCCAACATTTTAAGGATTATCAAATAATATTTCTTGACATTTCAATTCCTTGTTAGTATCCATTTATATGAATGCCTCAAGAACAATCTCAGCTACTTACATTATAAGTGAACAATACAGACTAACACTGAACAGACTTTTTGATGAAAAAGAGTTCATGGTGCTCCTGTAAAAAGAACATTTTCAGATTTGGTCAGGAACATTTCTTTGTAACACTTGTGTTATTCATTCCAATGGCTTTCACAGTTAATAAAAGTCTATTCAGAGACAACATGAAAATCTTATGGGGGAATGGTGCCTTAAAATGCAACCAGTTTGTCACTGTCAGTTTGATTTTCCAGATGTGGCAAGGAGGAGTGCGAAGCATGGGGAAGGTTCACTTCTCTGCAGAATGCTACGCACTTGCCTTTGAGAGGAGCAAATATTTCATGGTCCACTTCCTGCTAAAAAACACCTAATATATTAATAGATCTTAATCAGAGTTAGGAGAGGGACAGTGTTCAAATGCATTTTGGATTTTTAAAATATGCCCTTCGTGACACTGTGGAATGGGTGAGGAAAACATATGAAGAATATCCACGAAGAACCTCATGGGTCTAGGCAAGGCATTACCAGGTCACCTAACAAGCCACTCACCTGCTGCACACAGCAATATCAGGAGTGAGCTCAGATTGCCAAGGGCAGCTTTTAGAAATGCTAAATGGAGGGGAAAACCATCCAAAAGAGCATGAAACAAGGTATTACCAGACTATTAAGGTACTAGAAATTACAAAGGTTGACCTAACGCTATAATGCTTGAGGTTAAGCAAATATGGACTATCACTGAACATAAGTATCATAAGGAAGTTTTCAGAAAATATCGTTTTGGAGGCAATAAAGAAGAAATGAATAGTTGGATAAATCAAAAGAAACATGTAGGCAAAAATAGAAGTTGCAGGTTGGAAGTACACAAGGAGGGGCCTCCAGGGAAAGTTGCTGGGTACCACATCAGAATGTGTCCTGGGCTCCTAACACCAAAGACAGCAGAAGGGTAGGAAGGGTTTCTAAAGGGAATTCTGTTTAGGGGACACTGACACTGAAACAGGAGCATGCTTACTATTTTAAAAAGGGGAATGAAAAAGAGGGAAAAGCTTAAAGTATAGTCTATGCAATTCAGTGAAACTGGAGAGACAAACAAGAAATAGTCCTCAAGGATGAAAAAAGCTTATTTAAAAATAGTAAAAAGTAGGTGCAATCATGATAGCAGATCTGCATTCAGCATGGGGAATACACTTGGAAATGAACTAGCAACAACTGTTGTGACACTCTACAAGGACAAGAGCCATCTTCCTGGTCTACTCGTCTGGTTTATGCCTTTCTCTATAACCACTCTATCTTCTGCTCAATAGAGAACCACTGCTAAGTTCTTATTAAACACAAGACACACACATGGACTGATAAAAAATACCAAATAAGGCTGTGGGGGTTTTTTCCTAGATGTGGAAAGATGAAAGAACTACAGAAACTGAAATTATTACATCTTTCTCCACAATGAGAAAATTAGAGATAGATAAAGATATTCAGGGGAAAAAGGAATAAATAGAGATTCTGTCATTAGAGGAAACAACTGAGAAATAAAAGAATTAATGATTATTATACAGAGTCAGGTAACTTTCTCCTCTACAGTCCCACCTTCAATTTCTTCCTAGAAGCAGCTTCTTTCAGGAATTTTTCACCTATAAGCTCTTTCTGGACCCCATTTGGTCAAACTTAAACTATGTGATCTTTCAACTGGATCTACATAGGTAGACCTTTCATATCAGAGATTTATTATGGGAGTACAAAACTGTCAACCAAAAGAGACAAAGTCATGAGAAAATGTGTGCATATTTGAAGAATGGAGATAAAAATAAAATTATATTAACAAATGGAACTTAATTTAGACCCTCAGCTTCCAGATCTGTATGCCTCATGTTTGGTACCATCAACAACAGAAGAGCTGGATTCAGAGCTTTAGGAAGACAATATCATCAACTATGCCCAAAGAAACACCATGTTCTCTGGCAGACTTTAGCACAAGAAACAATTTGAACCCTCTTTTGTATGTATACAAGCTCAGACAAACACTTAATGCTATTAGTTTCCAATGTTACTTGAAAATTAATTTAAACATTCTAAGGTGTTTTCTTAGACCCTTTATTCAGAAACTCCACAACAGATTTCCTAAAAATAATTTAGAAGAACGCCTGTATCATATCAGATCTTCATAACACTAAAAAATGAAGAGCTGAAAGTACAAGTGCTCTCTCTCCACAGTCAGAGCACTCTCATTAGCTCACCACATGCGGCTGCTAAGACTTGTACTCAAGGCAGCAGAGCTGCTGCAGATGCCTGGGACAAATCCTGTGACCATCCAAACTATGCCAACCATACCTTGTGTGACTGCTTGCCAAGGAGAGGCTGTTATTGGCCAGGCTTGGCTCAAACAATTCACTGCCCACAAAGCTACTTTAATGTACTGTCTCTACTGGGGTAAAAAACACAGTAATCCAACAATACATTACGATACTTTCCCATCACTGCAGCAATTCCCACCACAGGCAACACTTTGTCTCCAACAAAGAAGCCTCACATTCTCTGCCTGCAAAAACCCCCTATCCATACTGTAGGGATGCCAAGAGGAACATCTGTGTGCTCAGAAGGACACAAAATTGGCTTTTTGTGTGCGTGTGTGTGTGTGTGTGCCTGGGTGAAAGAGATGGGGGCAGGGAGCTCACTGACAATAGCTCGTGTGACTGCATGGTAAGGAAATGTTCTTTCATTCCCTTCCTCCTTCTTTTAATTTATTTTTTAATCTGAACAAGGGAGTCAAACAGCCACAACAGTTATCAACTACTTCCCAAAGCCCAGTGAAAAGGGTTAAGTTTCTCCCACATGACTAGCTTTAGCCTGGATTTATTTTCACCAGAAATAATTTCTTTAGGCATTTAACACCTACATTCACATTTCATCAAATAACATGAGGATTCTGGGTCTACTTGTCCTTTTATCATAAATTATTATGACTGTAATAATGAAATCAATGAAATGCTTAACTACAGATAGTAAAATGTCTCCTGCATGATGGATGCATTTGTGGGCTTTGATTATTAACAAACTGAAGCTTAAAAAGGAGGAAAAAATAATCAGACAAAAAAGTACAACTACTACTGGCTTTCTGAATACTGGGTTAGTCACCTGGACAGCAGCATAAGAGAATCTAAACCACAAACTTGCACTACCATGAAATTAATGCTGAAAAGCAATGAAAACCAGTCCAGTGGAAGCAAATTATTATAAAAAGCCCCTCTACAGAGGGCAAAGACCATCACTTACCTGTAAGCATTTTTATTTTGTTTTTATAAGACCTACTTAATCTAAAATTTAAACAATCCAACAATTCTTTACTGATGGATTGTCCTAGCCCAGTCTCATTTAAGTATGTTCAAGTTCCTGGCTACATTCAAAAGTCAGAAGAAATGGTAAGGTTTTTTTCCCTTGGAGCTGTGCCTGCTAATGTCACATTCTCATTTTCTTCCTGCCCATTCTCCAGCTACTCTGTTCCAACATGTGTGGTGCCATCTAATCATCTGACAGAGACCATTAACTCATGCCTCAGCTTTAATGCCAGCACCTCCAAAACTGGGAGCATGAGGCCAGGGAATCAATTAGCAGCGACTTATCTGTTTGCCCAAATATTTGTAACTCTTTAACCAAGGGTCTGAAATTACATCCCCTTCCTTCTGAAGGGGAAAATGGAGCCAGGAGATGCAAATCTGGAATAAAACTCAGCCTTTCAATCTTCCTCTCAAACACTCACATTGCTAGGAACATGCTTCAGCAAAAATAGGCAGGTTTTGACATACCTGTTGCACATCAGAAAAAGAATTTTCAGGTAACAGTATGCACTGTTATCTTAGTGTGCCTTCTCCAGACAGAAAACTGAGTTACAGGAGCTCCTACAACTCCTGTCCACAAAGCAAGGGAATAAAACAGTTCTGTCATCTGGGAGAGGTGTCCACAGGATTTTACTCTAGATACGGGAACACCAGTTTAGCACTTTAGGAAGCTCAATGCAGAGAGGAATGACTCAGCTGTGCAGAGATCAGGTCTGGCAGGGCTCCCTGGGTGTGGAATTAGTCCAAACACCTCTGGCAGCCTCTTGACTACCCAACCACACAGATCTAAACTGCTTCTCTATGATGCCAAACCTGATACAGCTGCACTAGACTCCCACTGTCAGGGGCTCCAAAGGGCACAGTGAAAGTGGCTTTTCCGAGAGTCAGTTCAAGACAAGGAAAACTTTTTAGCTCTGATTTAGCCCTGACCCTGCCAAATCAAGAATGATTACAAATTTTTTGCACTGAGCTTCTGTTCAGAAGGTTGTACTCACCCTGGTCTAATACCTGAATGGGAAAAGTCAGCTCAATGTCAGCCAGTACATCCTGCTGGAGCTTGGGATGTGAATGGCTACAACACAGCACTGCAAAAACCAGCCCACACCTGGAGGGGCCTGAGGTGAGTGGGTGCATGGAACCACTTGGGTGTCCTTCCTAAAACATCCTGCAACAGCCATGAGATCCTGGCAAATGGAACGAACTGGATATCTCTATTCCAATCACCTTGGAAAAGAGGTGACTGCAAAGAATGATGTTCAAATTACGACTCATTTAGATAAAACACAACTAAATATTTGACAAAAATTGGAGCACTTACTTGAGCATATAATGTGTGAAAGAAAATTGTTTCACCTATTCTATGCACGAAAAAAAATTACCAGAAAATAAAAATAATTTCTTAATACAGAATCTGTGTATAAACAATTTTTTAATTCTTATTTTGCATTTTTCAGTGAAAGTAGTAAGTGCTCAAAAAACCAGACTAAAATGTAAGTCAACTGCAAGAAACTCACTTGATTTTTAGAGAATTTTCCTTTTTCCCCTCATAGTTATTGCTAAGTCCTCCCAGTTCCAGAGCATGATTGTGTTAGGTATTGTACAAATGTGTACAGACAGCATATCTTGAAATATTTGCAAACTAGTGCTAGAAATCTGTAAGAGCTGTGGTTCCATGTCACTGACATGGATAAACTTACTGATTTCTGTGGGGATACAGCTCTGCAATGTGCCTGCACAAGTGGCTGCTGAACTGGGGCTAAAAAACCAAAGCAAAACTCAACCCCCAAAACCAAGTAAAATAATGAAGAAGAAATTAACAAAGTAAGGAGCCAGCATCTCTCTCATGCTGGACTTTTTTTCAGAGCAGTAAGTCTTTTTTATGAATGTAATACATTTCCACTCTACTCTTTGTGTTTTCCTCCAAACTTTAGACACTTTAACTGAGTGAAACTCCCCAGATAACTTCCTTTGCAGCCTCCCTTCTCCTTATCAGCATTTATTTGATTTTAAAAATGGCACCAAAAGTTTCTCTAGTTGGTGTTGTGGGATACAAGCACTCAGTGAGGATTTTTTCCCTAGCCAATACTCATACCTAGAAGACCAAGCACCTTGGTCTATATCCCACATTCCTGAACTAGAAAATGGAAGCTGTTAAGATTCTCTCTCATTTTCTCTCTGTTACCTGCAACTGCTGTACATTCTGTAGATTCTACACCCAGCCCTTGATAATATGCAAGCAATGTTCAAGTCCTCTCCCCATTTTTCTCTGCAAAAGATTCTACTGAACATTTATGTTTATATTCTTAAAAATTAATGAAAATATATTTCAATAATCCAAAGATTTCAAAAACTTGTAAAATCAACTATGCCTTTTTATAGATGCAGGAAACTGCTTTACAACAAACTAATTGTGTCTGATACATTCCCCTTTAGTTTCTCACAAGTAAGAATGAGTTTTGTATTCTAATATGTTTTGAAGATGTTCTGGAATAGTAAACTGAACACATTCTGCCAGTGAATCACTGCAGACTTAGAGTGGTGGCATACATGAACCAGAGTGGATATAACTGTAAAGAAGCAAGGCACATCCACCCATCATACTTCCAACTACTTCTCCAGGTCACACACCCTTTTTGTTTCCAATTTTAAACCTTTTAATCTGATTTTCTTTCCCAAGCTGCCCTGGAAATCTCGCTGCCTAACCCTACCCCAAAAGACAACAAGTTTTGCCAGTGTTTAATATTGGAGGGATCTTATTAAAGCAAATGAAAACCAATGGAATATTCAAAGTTTATAAGCCTGGAATAAAATGGGAACCCAAAATGTTAGAAACTAATCTTGTATTAAAGGCAGTCCTCCTTTCAAATGCCAGCTTTTTACTGAAGATTCAGTAACACTAATAAAACAAAGAATAGGCTTGTCCCAACCCATTTTCAAATAAGCTCTGTTACTGAAAAGGGACTTGCTTAACATTTCCATCTATCTCAGAAGCTGGACACTGTGGTTACATTTGTTAGGGAAAGCAAGGGAGATCTCAAGACTGCTTCCGTACCTTTCACTTTGTTACTCTTTTCTTTCCCACTATCATCCAAGAATTCCAGCTCCTGTTATTGCTGTTATCTCCTGGTGGAACATGGTAAGACGCAATTAATCACGATAACAAAATCCCATTCTTCTTTGTGAGTAAAACTAATTGTGGTACAGTATTTCTTTTCCATCACCTTAGAAGGCGCCTTGCAGCTTTCCCACAGTATCAAGTTCCCAATACATGCACACACAGAGAGCACCCTGCTGATGACTCATTCCAGGTTAACCTACCTTTTCAAACAAACTTCTCCAAACAATGTATTATCTGCATTTTAAATGGCAGGTGAAATTCTACCACTCTCCCTATAAAAAGGACAGGGAAGTTTATTGTACTCTACAAAAGATTTAAAGAAAGTATTGATGGTCCAAGCAATTTGTAATACTCTTGGGGTGGAAACAAGCATTCTGAAAGTTTGCTCACACAGGGAAAAGTAAAAACTACACATAAACGATTTTGCCTATTAATGTGTCAATTCCATTAAAATGTTATCAACTCTGAAAGGATTTACTTGTGCATTTTAAAATACTCTGCCTGTCGTAAATCACATTTGAAGCCAGTGCTGTTATTTATAACATTAATGACCACACAAAGCAAGAACAGGCATTCAGTCACCCAGGTCAAATTCAGTTTCTCTTTTACATGGGAAAAAGTTCAGATTATGTGGGTGATGAAATGCCTGCAGAGCCCAAGCAGGGCTGAGCTCCAGGAGGCAGGAACAGGTTTAGGCTGCTACAGGGCTGATCAGCAGTACCTGCTCAGCCATTTATCACCTGCAGAAACTTTACCTGCAGCCAGGACACAGTGCATCAGTACCTGGACACAGAGATGCACCTCCAGAGCTGTCACCACCACTGGACCACTATGCTGATGGACCCAAACCTTAAACTGAACTCCAGGGAGGCTGACACTATTTCAGCACCTCCTTTGTGTAACAAGCACACTGCACTTAAAGCACGCTGCACTTGCACCCTTTTGGACCCTGTCCTGGCCACAGCTCACTGGCCTCTTTCAGCATTAACCACACTTAGGAAGTTACATAAATCCCCAGAAGAAACTTAGAAGAAAGCATACTGGTTAAGGTGCAGTTATTCAATCTCAGTACTGATGGATGCACACAAATCACACTAAGAAAAATATTAAAGTTAAAAGGCCACTACTTATTCCACACTGTAAATAAAAATTCTTAAATGGAAATTTTAAAATACTCGATTAAATTTTCTTTTTACAAAACCTAATCTATTTGTTTTGCCTTTCATAGGCAGAAGAGATTCAATCAAAGCTTGCCAGTAATATGACACAACAATACAGGAGTAATTACTGAACCTTGAAGTGTCACTTTTTGCATAGGAATATTTTTAATTTATGAAATGCACTTTTTATAATATATAAATAAAACTGAATGTATAAATATACAAAAAATTTAATATCTAAAAAGTCAGCTTTATTTAACACAGGATTTTAGCAACTTGCCACACTTAACACTCAATAAAACAGCAAATAAATTCAAGATTGATGGCTTTGCTTCACCAACTGCAGTAAAAATTATAAAGAAGCCACAGAAGTTTTAGAGTTCAGCTAGCACTACAATTACTGTTGGGTAGGAACTCAAAATCCCTGGCAGGAGACTTAGGTTTGTCTGCACATTGGATTCTCTGTCCCAAGAGCAATTTTTGTGGGCAAGAGACACAGCAGCATCATTTCTAAATGGCAGTGGGGGACCAGCCACTGCAGAGCTGGGGTAATGGTAAGACAGCAGCTGCCACAACCTCGGTGTTGCAACAGAGACAGCAAAGTGGCTCTGGGAAGTCCAAGAGTTCCCTTTTGCCACCTGAACAGTTAATGCCCCACACCTGTGTTGTGCAATTATACAGAGAACAGATTTAGCTCCAAATAATTATTTCAGTGGGGTTTTTTTTCTAGCTTTATCAGGCATAATTTGAATGTTGCAGCCTCACTTAGAAAACCAAATTAGTTTTGCTGGAAGGACTGGGGAAGAGACCAAGGAAGTATATACTGAATGCTCCTGGAATACTGTCATCATAGCCTGGATGTCAAATACATGCTTATCCATCTTTGTGATGTAAAAAGAACAATTCATAACACTTCTGTCATTTGACAGTGCAGTACAAGCACCACTCTGATTACAGCTACATTTAAAGGTCATATATAACATAATTGTCAAGGTAACAACGAACTAAAAATGTTGTATAGAACTAATATTTTGTAGAAATTTGTACAAAGTAAAGTAAAAAAAAAGGCAACATAAAAATGAGGACTAGTGAAATTAAAGAACTTAATATTTAAACAGCTGGGATTTATCTTCAGTTGATTTTGGGGATGTTGCAAAATAAAAAGTTTCACAGCAAACTGCTTTGCACAGGTTGTGCAGTAATGTACAAGTTAGCTGTTTGATATCACAGATAACTAAACTTCACCCTCAAAAAGATTAAAAATGTTTAGATTTTTCAGGGTAGCAGTGTATTAGTCTGAAACATGCCATCCTCCAACACATGGCAGTGAGACTGCTCTAACTGAAGCTGCTCCAGTGTGTCATACTAAGTAATGGGGAAAAAGTAAGTTAATAACTCTTAAGCATTTTCAAGACTAATTTTCTGATTTTGATATCTAAAGAGCTTCAATGCAATGACTAACCAACACATTCAATTATAATAATACACTTTCTTAAAAGAGTTTCCTTTATAGCAGTCAACTGGTTCATGCATGTGTACACACCCAAGTATTAAAGGAGTGACAGATTTTAATTAAACTACAATGCGTGTGTAGGGTTGTACCAGATACTGCTATTTGATTGTGATATTGGATGCTCACATCTTTTTGGGGTTTTTTCCCTTAACATTTTCAAGCTTGAACAGAACAGGTACAAAGCTGTGAGTAGTGTTCATTCTGCAGTAAGAAGCATAGGTGAAAAAACTGGAAACTGGAGGGCCAGAAGTTGAGAAGCCACAAAAAAAGCTAATTTCTTTGTGCTAAATAGCACAAGCCTTTGGTGAGCCAGAATATATTTACTCATGCTGCAGTTTAGCAAAGCCTGATAGCAAATTGTTTTAGAGATAAGGTCATATGATTGACCATCTCAGCTTCTTCCAACAATTATCAAACAAATGAAAAGGCATGAGAGCTGACTGAAATGCACAAAATCAAACTGAGGTGGCAGAATCAATCCCAGGTAACAGCCGTCTCAATAATTCAGCAAAATGCTTCCCCATCTCACTCCTACTTATTTCTTGGTCATTTACAAAAGAAGTTGAGCAGTTACTTTGAGATTGTATTTATGAGCATTTCTCATTCATCTGGATCACTTGCAAGGTAACACAAACTCTTCAAAAAAAGACAGTATTTTACAAGCAGCACAAAGAAATTTTTTTTTCAGGAATTTTGAAATGTTTGCTGCACTTACTATATTGAAATGCTGGATTTTCAACTGTATTTGCCTCAAAGTGTCTCAAAAGCAAGTCTTCTTTAATGACCAGCTACTTTCTAAATACTTGACCAAAATCAGAGGAATTAAAGGTGGGATGAGACATCAAGTCTTAACTTTTACACCAAAGGAGGTAGCATGATGAAAAATTCATCTAACTTGTTTTTAAGAAACTTCTGGGAAGGAAAGGTTTTTTACAACTGGCCCTGGGTAAACCCTCTGACAGTTTCACCCTCCTAACAGCTGAACTTGTTTACCAAATATCTAAGCTAATTGTCTAAACCAAGCCAATTTTTTTTTGTTCTTCCTCCAGCCAAGATCAACAGATATGACTGAATCATCTTCTAAACTAGAAATAGGATTTGAATCCATGCACTAATTATTTTCATATTGAAATGATTAAAAAAGAAATGTTGAAATAAACTCCCTTTAATACTTTGTTAATTCTGGTATTTATGACATGAAGGAAAGCTGTAAGAAAATTAAGATGGCAAAAAAACTTTCAAAAGCTAAAGATAAAAATGAAAAATTTTCTCCAGCATTCACAATTCAGCCCCTTAGGTAAACATTCAATTTTAATTCAACACCAGCAGTTTTAGTGCTATAGAAGTATAGCACAGAGCAGAAAGAAGAGCCTAACTCTTCTAAATCCCAGTTCAGTTTTCTTCCCCTGGGAAGATCAGCACTACTACTAGCTGTTACTCTTGGCACCCCATGCAAACTACCATCTGACACTAAAAATGGTACTTAATTCTCTAATCATATGACTGACAACTGGCACAGCGATCAAGGCACTGTGAAATGCAAATCATTCTTTTTCTGACCAGGAGAAATAAAACAAATCTAGATACCACAGTTTCTTCCTGGCTCCTATCAGTCCTTCCTCACTGGGCTGTAGGACGTGAGTTTCTGGTATCAATGCTCCAGTTGCCTTTGGTCTGGGAGAAGAACCAGTAGACACTAAAGACATCCATGTATGTGTCCAAATGTCTGCTACCTTAGCTCAGTCTACATGGAAGTAAGTAGTAAGCATCAAGCAAGTAGCATGAGGTACCTCCCTGATGAAGGTCACCCCTAACAAATGTCAAGGAACTGTCCAGAAGCTGGACAGGATAACGCTACATAAAAAAGGCAATATAGATTCAGAAATGCTTGACACTTTCTGCAGCACAGAAAGAAAAATAAACAACCAGGAAGGGAAAATGACAGTGGATAATTTTATTCTACGTATTCAAAATCTGACAGAATTCAGCAGGATGAGTAACAGGAGATAAAGACCACAGGGTATGAGACAAGCTTACTTAGGGAGCACCACAATCACTTTTGCCTACATGGTACAAACAGATGAATACATTTAACAATTGCTTGCTAATAATGAACTGCCCTGAAGAGTTGCTTTGCTATGGGAACAACCACCCCACATCAAAAGAACCTCATTTGTATATCAAAGGAGAAATTACACTCAATAATAATGTTTCTTTGAACTGGCACCTAAAAATAGTATTGGACAAACTTAACTTTTGGTCAGAAGACTTTTGAAGGGAGAAGTGATTTTCATTATAACCAAAAAAACAAAAAGAAAACACTTTCGCTCGACATACTGCAAATACCATAGGAAAGAGTAGAAACTAATTTTAACTATGTGGTGTGAGGAGGTGGGTGTGAAAAAGAGGAAGACTACTTCTTACACATACTTCAAAACCTCTCAGCAACATCAAAGGAAAAGCATGCCACATTCTTCCAAGAGGTGTTTGTTTACGCTCCAAGAGCAGCTTATGGTGCGTAGGACTCCCAATCCCATAGAGAAACGTGCTCTCATCAACACTGAGGTCCTCTCACGTGTTCCTATTTACTCCTCAAAGACCTCTTTCATTTCACTAGCCCCATATGAAAGCTCCCTAGATACTCAAGAGGTGCACAGTGCTGCACCATTGATGCTTGCTTTGCCCACTCAACAGAATATTAAATATCGCCTTGCTTACTCTCTCTCCACTGCTTTCCTTTTTCCAGAAGCACTTTGGTGCTCTCTGCAGAATTTTGCTACTCCATTCAACATTGTCCAGGAAGTCTGAAGTAGCTTAGTCGTGGGCTTTATGTCACTTACCAATGATGGCATGGCTTTATGTCACACAGAGCACTTTCAGGCTTTTCACTAATCCCCATTCTTCTTTTCATCTAAGCCTTATGTTACTTGAGAATTTGACAGGAGGAAGTTTCATATGGACAAGGCCTTCTAAAACCAAGCTGCCACTGGCTGTTGATACCCCGATGAAATACAGCAGAGTAGAGCTTTCATCTGTCAAAGGCTGCACCAACTGTGATGCAAGTGCTCAAGTCTTTTTCTCTAAGTGCAGAAGTAAGAGCCCGAAGTTCAAACTCATTAGAGTCTTTAAACCCCATAAAAGTAACCTGAACAAACAGCCAAGTGCTACAAGCAAGGATAGGCATGAATGACTTCCCCTTTTACCTCTGTTTATGAAAATCACAAAAAGATGTTAAAACTTTTCTGAACAGATACTACTTCTACAATTAAAGGAGGTAGGGCTACCAGGTTTTGAATGCAGTATGAAACTTCAACTCAATCGGTTAAATTTAAGCAATACAAACATTTCTGCTTTAGAAAAAAATCAAGTCACATGGTGACTTTTGTCACCAGTCTAAACCCATAAAATGCAGAAGAAAAAAATGGTAGGCAACTTCAACATATTCAATTACTTCCATTAATTGTATATACTTCCTAATGAAATCACATGGTTTCGCAGCCCTAAGCAATATAGCTAAGAGATGAAAAGCCAGGCCATACTCTCCTTGTTTTGAAGTCTCTCCACTCCTATGAGCTGCTCCTAGTAGGAAACTCCCTTCCTCCAGCTGTAAGGGCAGCCAAGCAGCTGCCTTAATAACCAATGCCAGCTCCACATATTAATACATAAAAGCAGCTGCCTGCCTGCTTATGCAGCTGAAGGAAAAGTGCTGGAGGCACAGGCCAGTATCTAATACTGGCTCTGATTGCAAAGGCAGCTGCTTGGTTCATACAGCTGCAGGAAGAGTGCTAGGTATCAAAGTAAGAGGAGAAATGGAAGATGAAATGGCTCAAGCTGTGTAATCATAATTCCCAGAATTTATAATAGACACTTGCATCCTTAATCTCTGATCCATAGCTGCCCATTTGTGAACTGGGGTAAATATGGGATAAATATGCCTCTCTGCTCACAGGATCCTGAAAAATTACATCCATTTGTGACTGTGAAGCATATTAATATAGTGATACCCTACCAATGCCAAGAAGAAATAGGGAATAGGGAATTCTATATTCTTTGTGAACTATTCAAAGCATGGCATAGCTGTTCATTACACAAATACCATTCCTTCAATGCTTTAAACAATATTAAGGACTTATAAAAATTTAAGATGAAAATGAAGCACTCCTCAGTTCCTGGTGGTTGGTCAGATTTTGAAAACAGCCATAAGGATCTCTTTGATTGCTTTTTGAGAAAAGAGTGCATAACACACACAAATCAGAGAAACATGCCCTGTTTCTCTGCTCTGACTCAGTAGGCAGATGTAGCAGACTGCATTTACTGCATAACATGCAGCTTTTACTGCTTTAGGAAAAAGCAATCTCCATCAATATCCTGCAGCTGATGACAAACAGTGGACAAGTTATATCTTCAAAGAGGTACATAAATTGCATGTAATTACTAGCACAAGGGGCTTTCTGATCCCCTTCATTGTTGAAAGTGCAACTGCAGGGCTAACAGAACTGACCAGACTCTTTGAGCTGGAAAGGAAGAAAGGGCACAGAACTGGAAAATACATGGAGGCATCTCAGAATCACAGAATCTATGCTGGACTTCAGTATATGAGGCACAAGAATCAGAAGTGGAGGGGAATCTGAGAGCAGAAGACAGGATGAGAAACTTAGTCCAGCATAGTTTTTTCTCTTGTGCCACTTCTTAACTTTGGGTCTCATCTCCAGAGTGAGACCAGGGTGATGCTCCTTGGTCAGAAAACTCTGATTCAGGCACAAAGGATCTCTGTGAGAACCAGCCCAGGGCTGGCACAACTGCTAAGTTTCCATGCAGTCAGGTACCTCTGACTCAGGCCCACAGTGTAATCCACAGTACCAATACCATGTCCCCGACAGTTCTCCAGAACACCCCAAAGTTCATTTAGCTTAAGCTGAGATCATCCACATTTCTGACTGTGGCTTAGTTTCTGAAAAAATGTCCAGGAAACCATCTGGAAATTGACATCTCTATTCTCAACCAGTCACATACAATTAGTGGCTGGGAAATGGCATAGATGCAACTTAACCGCTCCCAGGACTGCTGGCAGAATACAGTGACAGCCAATAATTGTATAGTGACTTCCTAGAAACTGAGCCTTTCAAATGTTTCCACAAGAAGTACCTGCTATGCAGTGGAAACTATCTATCTTCAAATCATCAGAAACATTCCATATCCCCTTGGATTATTCCACACAGCACTATGAAGAAAATAAATAAATGGATCAAGAAGTTTTTTAGATAAAGAAGTCCTACACTTTTCTTCCCATTATTAAAGAAGACAAGGAGAAAAAACCATAAAGAAAATGAAATCTTGTAATATTACTAACTACCCCTCAATTTTTCTAGGCTTTTGGCGAAGTTTAAAGATCATATACCAAAAATTGCATACAAGAGAATGAAGAAAGCTTCTTTAGGGATACTTTGTATCCCAGCCTTGGTCACCTGTAACACATTCTTCCTCAACTTTATTGCCAAGTCACTATGAACAACTGAGCATTGCAAGCTGCTGCTGCAGCAACCCATGGCTGTGTGATGACCCATCACATAAAGGACCTCGGGTCCTGCTGTTCATCTGCTCAAAGGAGTCTCCTCAGCTCAAGTCCCACAAGGGGATGGGTTTCTCCCCAGTGTTGACAGCCCAGTGTAATACCTCAGAGATGGGCCCTTGCTGAAAGATGCCATATTTCACAGGAAGCATTCACATTCACTTGCATACCTCCTGCTCAGTAATACTGCTACTGCAGATAAACCAGCAGTAACATAAACCTCCACAGCTGTATACAGAACATCAGCCAGCAGATAACACATCGTGCTCTTGAGTAATGACTGTCCAAATGCAATTCATTCCACTGAGAAGCCCTCCCCATCACAATCTCACAAGGAATAGAGACCACAAAGAACTATCACATGGTATACTCAGCACATGGTGTAACCAAAGAAGCTCAGGTGGGCCTTTGTGGTTTCAATCTCCTCCATCCTTCTTTTGCCTTTCCCTCAAAATGAGGATATAACTATATATATTGTGTAAAATGGGCATTTAAATAATTGGTACCATTATGCACACCTGCAATGCACTGTTTTAATACCAAATAAATTTTTGGTATCAACTCTGGTATCAGATTAAGTGAATTTATGAGGACAGCTCTTCATTGTGCTGCTGGCTGTGTTTTTCTGTTTCAGAACTGAAGCACACAGTAAACAAACCACTCTCACTTCTCATTATAGGCCCAATTATACATAAAACTGGGGTTGATAATTAGTGCTTCCAACTCAATTCCCTGTCATTCACACAACACACTTAATGAAAGGGAACCCATCAGTGTGTGACACGCCACATTTTTATCAATACTCTGCATACAAAGGTAAAATAAATTCCCTGCCAATAATATTATCTTCCACTACTCTATTAGACAAGAACTCCCTTGACTCGTCTCTCGTAAATGAAAGATTTTTGTAATTTCTTCCCATAACGGAAATGGCATTTCCTTCTTTCTGGAATACATCTGTTGCATTGAATGCTAAAATACTGAAATAAAAACTGAGGAAATCAAATAAAAACTTTCAAAATATTTTCAAAGCCAAAGATTTAGAGCAGAAAATGAATGGCAAGCTATACAAGCTGAAAGACAACATTAACAGGGGCAGCAGGTCGAGGAAGGAGATTCTGCCCCTCTATTCTGCTTCCCTGAGACCCCACCTGGAGTACTGCATCTAGCTCTGGGCTTTCCAGCACAAGTGACATGGACCTGCCAGACCAGGACCTGGGGAGGACCATGAAAATTATCAGAGGGCTGGAACACCTGCAAAGAAAGGCTCTGAGAGCTGAGGCTGTTCAGCCTAGAGAAGAGAAGGCTCCAGGGGAGACCTCATTACAGCTTTCATATAAAGGGGGCTTACTGGAGACGTGGGGACAGACTTTGTAGCTACAGGAAAAGAGCCAAAGGTTTTAAACTGAAAGAGAGGAGGTTTAGGATGGACGTAAGGAAGACACACTAATGATGACGGTGCTGGAACACTGGAACAGGCTGTCCAGAGCTGTGGATCCAAGGCTGCTCGGATGGGGCTTTGAGCAACCTGGTCCAGTGGAACGTGTCCCTGCCCATGGCAGGGGGGTGCAAACCAGACAGGCTCTAAGGTGCCTTCTAACCCAAACCATTCTGTGCTTCTATGATTCCCCTAACTGAACACCAGTCTCCCAATGTGAGTCAAACCACACCAGCTCTATGAAAAGGATGACTTCCCCCATTCACCCAGAACACCAGGGAATGATATGGAGACTTTTAGCACATTTTAGGGTTTTCTCTAGTTTAGTTAGATTTAGAGAAATAATGGCTAAAATATCTTACTGACGGGTACTCTCCTGCTCTCCCAAAGACTCTCCATTTGATTACCATCAGGCAGGTAGTGAAGTATTGTCTCTATGGTAACAGAGACAACAGGAAGACTGATGAAGAACTGGAGGATGTAGAGGATAAGGAAGAAATAAGACCAACACTCTTCTTCTGCCTATCTCTGAAACAACAGCTGTCAGCAAATAACACAATCCTAGGTAGCAAAATCTCATGTAATAAACACTCCCAGGCTCACTGCAGAGAGGGACCAATCTAGGGACAGGTCCCCAACAGCCCAGTACACAGCAATATGCACTCTGTGGAGAAGAGAACAGTCTTAAGCTACTGCTCCTCCATTCACAGCATAATTACTGTGCTGCTTCATACAGGTTGTTTTCATTATAGTCTACAAGTGGCAACTCCAGCTTGTACACAGGTTGAGAGAATAATCTTTCTCCATTTTCTTTTCCTTGGTACCATGTGTTTCTACAGATCTCAGGAGTTCAATACTCTACTAAGCTTTTTTCTTTTCTGAAATGAGTTTTAATAGAAACCTTTCCCTACAAACAAGTACAAAATAGAAAAAGGCCACTAACAATTACAATACACAATGGTCAATACCTACAGGGTTTATAGCAAAATCTGTATTTTTCAAAAAAGACATGCAATTCCGTATAAATTCATATCCAAAACATAAGAAAACACCTGTTTACAGGACCATATACAGTATTTCTATCTTAGTATTAAGAAATATTTGTTATATTTGTTAAAACATCAGTGTTTGGCAACTGACTGAGGGATGATGAAATAACTGCATACTGTTATGCATGATGTTACACATATTAAACTATTAAGCCTTCTAGCTTATTCTTAAAAACCTTAAGTAAGGGAAAAAAAAATTTAAACACTAATGAAGAAGGCAGTGTTGAGTTCTTCTTCTTGCTGTAATGCAGTAGAGAAGAATCCTGCTGACATCCTCCATTACATCACAGTTCTGCAAATTGGCACAAGCAAAGGTAGATGCTTCACTTAACTCCAACTGCTCCACAGTCTGACCGTGTCTGACTGCCAGAAAACAGATGCTGCAAAGCCATAGCAACATTCATGCCATTTATCAGAAGAGTCCTTTGCAATTATGATATGAATCAATGAATTTCAGCCAGGAAGAATGATATCTCCTGATTAAAACACAGACATTACAAATTCAGTTACTTCCTACTCCTGCCAAATATGTCCATATTCATGAGCATCTTACAGTTTCTATGCTGTAATTTTTTTCTCCATAAAATGGGAATAATAGTTTACTATAGCACTGAGAGATTGAAAAACATGTTTCATTAATATTTACAACATTCCTCTTGAGAACTGCAAAGTCAGCACCAGAAATTAGTAATCTGACATGACAGCTTGTATGGAGATGCATCTTACTGACAGCTATTTGTACAGCCTAGGATATGCAACAGGCTGTTTCTCCTACAATGTCATCAACCCCTCATATGAGCCTAAGATCACAAATATGAAAAGCTATTTTATTCCATCGAGGACTCAAACAGGCAAGGTGAAATGATTCCTATCCCATAAAGCCTACAAACTTTTAATGGAAAGTTAATTGAGCTTTAATTAGCAGGAGGGAGGACAAGTGAAAACAAAAAACAGGCCACAAAGTTCCACAGGATGTATTTTAAAAAGTGCACATCATGTTAATTCAGAACAATCTAAAAAAAATTTAATACAGACTGAGGTTCATTGGGATTATCTATACCACGAGGTAGTTGCAAATAATATAGTAGGAAAAAAAAAAAAAACATTTCTAAGACCTGTCAATAAAACAAAGTAAGAAAAAAGTAGAAGACAAGCAAAGAAAAAAAAACACCAATTTGTCCTGCAGTCAGCATAGCTGGGCATATGTCTTTAGGGTTCCTATAAATGTGTATCCATATATTTCTGTACCACAGTCTCTGCTGGTCCAATGCAACCTAAATATTCAGCAATTCACCCCATAAGCCAGTGAGCTCCCCTTAGGCCCTGGCTCCTTAGCTTTCCTCCTGGTGGGAAAATGCCCTTACAGAAGCCCCACTCTCAGGAGGTTCAGCCCAGTGGAAGCAGTGGCTGCAGGTTGTGTGAAACCCAGTGGCTGCTGCCACGTTTCATCTCCTGTGTCCCTGCTCCCACCACAAGCCACACAGTTACACATTTCAGTGAAAAGTCTTTTAACCTTTAAATGCAGCTTGTTTTCTCACAGAAAGCTTACAAAGGAGGGAATGCTGATCCATTTCATGAATTAAAAGCTATTTGGAAAAGAGCTGGGTCTTCAGGAAGTATTTCTGGGTGTGATGGAGTCACAATTTACAGCGAGACACTGTCAGCCCCAAGGGAAAGCAGGAGAGATCCAAGGCTTTTATCTGTAACAAGCCTGCTCAGCTTGGCTTGTGCTCACAGTGTGCTGGTGAGCAGGGCTGGCTCTGCTCGCACAAGAGCACTTGTGTCTTCCCAAGGCTCCTCAAGTTCCCACCAAGCTCTTACTCCACGGGAGAGAACAGCAGTGTACTTGTTTGCTTTAACATACTTTTTTATTAGAGAAGAAACGTTGTTTTCTTGGGATGTCTCAAAAATAATTATGTAGAACAACAGCATCTCTTCCCTTAAGGATTATCACCTAAGAAAACTTTAAATTTTAGCAGTGTAACAGCCTATATAAAAAACTGTTCATAATATTTTGGATGTCATCCTTCACCAGCCCCCCTACTATGTCTTCTCCAATTCCAACATATGTTCATGTCTCTGCTTGAGATAATTTTTGATAGCAGGCAAACTAATTAAACATTCTTTAGAAGCCACAGGGCTGAAGTCACCGTGTGGTGACTAAACATTGCAGCTGTCAGGAGAGGCAAAGTGGGTTCCTGTCCTAATCCTGTGCTGACCTCGGAGCCGAGCCTGAGAACCTGTCAGAAAGGTGCTCTCACAGCACAAGACAGCGAGCAGCAGCTGCTCATGCTCAGCAGGCTGCAGCCAGTCTTTTTTTTTTCCCTTCTTTTTTTTTTCTTTTTTCTCTCTTTTACTTTTTCACTGTCAGTCTGGATATGCACTTGCACATGCACATCCCTGCTCCTGGTGAGAAGGAGCTGCCTGTGAGCTCAGTTTCTGACATGCATAAGCCCAGACTGAGATGAAACCCAATGTCCTCTAGTCAAACTGCAGATAAAAATCCAGCACACACCTTGCGCACGGGACAGGAAGCATCAAAGATACATTTTTAGGTACTTCCCAATCCAATTAAATCTAGCTATTGGAGAATGTTAACTCTTTTATGCAATTAACAATAGTATTAAGCTTTTTTCCCCTTGAAAAATAAAGAACATTAATTTGAAAAGTATATTGATAATACAAGCAGCATTCTTTAATCATGCTAAATTAGTCACTGAAGCATAAATATATGGCAGAATATCTCACATATCTTTAATCTGAAGGAGTGAGTTTTTAAAAATACAAGGCACAGAGAAGGCACAGACACAGCAATCCTTTTAAAATATTGTAAATATTTAATGCAGGTATAATACTAGCTCACAATGAAAAACTTGACAAACAACAGATCTAAGAGAGCTGGAAAACCTGAACCACAGAACTAGGCATTTGTTCAAATAAACAAACCTCAGCAATTCAGCCAGGTAAAATTACTAAATTGACTTGAGGACTGCTGTGTTCTGCCTGACGATGAATAAAGGACGTGGCTATCAGTGGTGATAACACTGGTCACCACACCTTTATCTCTCTTCATGGCACTTTAGAGCAGCCTAATTTTCTAAGAATGCAAATGTGAAGACTGTTTATGGACAGCTAATTCTAAAAACAAGAGACTGAAAGAGGACTGAGGAGACTGAAAAAATACATGTTTTTGTAGAAGTTACTAAAATGTAATTTAAAGAACAACTCAACAGCTCAGTATTGTTCAGCACTGCTTCATCAATTTTTCTTCCAGTTCACTGCACAGTCTAGTTCTTGGGAGCTATCCAAGTTATCTAGTTATGTCAGGTATCCAGAATCTTCCTTTGGTAGCATAAGCCTATCCTTTCATCACTAGTTAAGCAACTCATCAAGTTTCCTCTGTTCAGTCATAGAATCAAGAAATGGTTTGGGTTGGAAGGGACCTGACAGATCATCTAGTTCCAAAACCCCCTGCTGTGAGCAGGGACACCTTCCACATGACTGCTCAAAGCCCCATCCAATCTGGCCTGGAACACTTCCAGGGACAGGTCACCCACAACTTCTCTGGACACCTGTTTCAGTGCCTCACTACCCTCACAGCAAAGAATTTCTTCCTAATATCTAATCTAAATCTACCCTCCTTGAGCTTAAAGCCATTAGCCTTTGTCCTATTAATGCCCTTGTAAAACATCCCTCTACAGCCTTCCTGTAGTCCCCCCGAAGTACTGGAAAGTGCTATAAGGTCTCCTTGGAACCTGCTCTTCTTTGGGCTGAACAATCCCAATTCTCTCAGTCTGTCTTCACAGAAGAGGTGCTCCAGCACTCTGATCATATTCATAACTCTCCTTTAGACCCTCTCCAACAGGTCCATGAGAGCTTGAATACATAAGGCAACAATGAACAAGCTCAACTGTTTTCAATCCAACTTCTGCAAATTTGACCCATGTATTTCCTGGTTATGTACTAGTGGGGCCTCTTGTAACTAAAGACTCAATATTGGTTTCAGTGAACTTCAATATGGATAGTGAAGTCCCAACTGCAAAAAAGTCTCACACAAAACTTAAAGAACTACCTTGTGATATCCAAGACCAAGATATTGAAAAAAGTGTTATGACTGATACTGGTCTGAGCTCAGAAACAAATACATCTTAAACCAGCCAAGCAGGGTTACTGCTTTTTTCTAAGGTCATTTTCAGACTCTCTGTTTTCTTACTGTTTCTCAAAGGTACATGACAAACGTAATTTAGATGGCAAAATGGCCAGACCTCCTCTAAGTGCTGGGAATTGAGGAGAGCATTTGAATTCCACCATTGCCTGTGAACAGCATTTTCCTGCTGATTTCTGGGAATGCATCAAACTTCCCAAAGACTCAGACTTCTCAACTGTCAGAGAATAGGAGCAAGGTGAGTAACGGGTGTTTAGCAACAGCACCATCACTCTTCCAGGTATTAAGCAACCCTTGAGGAAGGAACAGCTATAAGTTCCTTGGCAAAACAGGTTACCAGAAGTTCATCAAATCTCTCCTGTGATCAGCAGAATGACTTATGAAATACAGCACTGTATTAGAAGATATTCATCCCTTGGACTTCGAGGCATTTCAAGACACAGAGCTTGGATATATAAAAGATCTTCTGGTGGGCAGATATCTATTATTTAAAGGTATTCATCACACTGAAGTTTATGGAGTTATTTATTCCCCAATCAAAACTTAAGTTCTCAAGACATAAGCTCTGAAAAGAGTGCCTGCCTACATGAGAACCACCCTGCAGCACACCTCTGTGTTTCAAGGCAAGCTGCATTCCTTTAGCTGGGGCTCTTTCTAGGAAGCATACTTAACAAATGAGATACAAATTAAAATCTGTAAAAACAAAATTCCATTTGAAACTTTACCCCTGTGAAAGAGAAACAAGAACAGACTGCCTGTGACAGATGTTAGCTATTTCTCCCACAACATTATTGGAATGTGCACACGTACATGGTGATTTGTGCAGGACATGGGACCTGATAAAATAAAACTCCACTGACCCTAACCTACAGAGGGATGTGAGTAAAACTCTGCTTTTAGACTTTACTGTTAAACTTCCAAGTACAGTTGTTATCATTATCCATCATACTGAACTAATATTCAAAATGACTAACACCTCAAGAAAATAGGTTCATAGACTATGAGCAGCTGAGTCTGGAGGCACTGACTGTACAACATAAGGCTCAACGCTATGAACAGCCAAAAAAAAAAAAACTATTAAAACTGTGAGAGAAGTTTTAGGCTTGTTAACATCAGTGTCCACAGATCAGTTCTTTTAAATAATAAATTTTGCTTGCCACAAGTGAGAATCCTGAGTAAATGCATAGACTGTATTCAACCAGGGATTTTTAACAGGCTCATTCTCATCTGAATAAAAAGATGTTTTTCTCATTAATCAAAATTTTTATTGTAAAAACATATCTTTTTTCTCTTAAGTTAATTCAAGTTACCTGATTTATTAAAAATAATATTATAGAAAGATTTCATACTTTTGTCAGAACACATCACATAGGTCACTATATAAATAATGCTTTCTGCTATGATTAAAGCTGGCTACAAAGGAACTTTCTGCACAACGCCTAAAAGCTGTACTTTCAAATCAAGAAAAAGGAGTAACAGAATAGGAGTTGGTCTGTTAGGGAAATGGCTGATTGATAAAATGGGGTATTTACTATCCTGCCAGCTGCTCCAGGTGTTTGCCTTCAGAGGGAGGCTGTGCCACTACCCACATCACTATAATCATTTGCCAGCGAATACCTGACAGGTGCCGACTTCAAGTCTGGGTACAACACAAGCATTCTTACAAGCAGCACTGCTGTGATCATATCCTTCTATCAGCTGCAGGATGCAAGAAGCTAAAGGGAGAAGCCAGCCAAGCTGCTGGACTGCATTTGCGTGTGTCAACCATCAATCTGTCCAGTCAGAACATTTAATATTTTGAGGGGAGAAAAATAACTGATTTGAGGAGGGGGAGAACACAATATCTGCAGCGGGTCTTTTCAAAATTAAACCTTCTCAAACTTCATTTTCTATTAATGATGTTGATTGGCTAATTACATTTTAACCCTCTTCCTCCTCAAACAATAGCAGCTCCTTATTTCATTTTCACATAGAACCAGAGCCGCGTTCTTGCTCTCCATCTACTGGCTCTGCAGGAGCAGTTGACCATGACTTCCAGAATACTCTCACTGCTGATAAGGAAGCAAGGAAGAGCAAGGAACAAGATGCAAAAGCTTTATCCTACACCCCTTACTATTAATATTTGATGAAGTTGTGTCTGCAATGAAATGAAAGCAGACATAGCAGAACCAGGAATAATCCCAGAATTAATCAGACAGAAAATATGAAGGTGATGACCTGGGCTTTATGACTTCAAAGAATCCACTGGTTTAACCATATTTATTTCTTCTGAGTAAATTTATTCCCAACTAGATATGTGTTAAGAATGCTATTTATTTTTATTTACTATAATAATAATTGTGATTATCACTGATTTATATTACTGATATAACATTAATGACCTCACAGGTTATGTTGTGGCATACCCTGGAGACTTTCTACTTGATCCAAGTGTTAATTTAACAGAAGTCTTCAAAATAATCCCACACACAGAGCCCACCACGAGAGCTGCAATCTCTTACTCACAGTTTCTAATAACCAGCACACTCAGTTATTTTTAAAAGCCAATAGCAAATTTTAAATTGCAATTATATATTTGCATCCTTGCATGTTTATGAGAGACAAACGTACTCACGCACACAAGCTAACACAGAATTTTAAAAGATGGACTCACAGACAGGCTGGATGGGCTAAAGGAGCAGACAGTGGTTAAACAAAGTGGTTTCATCTATCCAACAGCCTCTGATGTGCAGCATGATCAAACTTCCTGTGGAGTCAATGGGACTACTCCAAAGAAACTGCTCCTCTGGCTTCCCTAAACATTTCTGTATCACACAACATTGCTCAAGCTGTGGGCAGGAGTAGCCCAGGTGGCAAGAAGAAGGTTCCTTTTAAAGCACACTAGCAATGACTGCCAGCATTCCACTTATGTTCTTTTAAGTTTTCACATATCTCATTTCTCACTCACTGAATTTGCCTTGAATTTCCTTTTCCTCTTCCCTAGCCCAGGGCACTAGTTACCTTGTAATAATGGGGCAGTCTGTCCAAATGGTGTTCCAAGAGCCACTCCAGCTTCTACAAGGGAAGGAGAGGCAGTCCTTAGATGCATTTCTGCCTCCTTTTTCAGCGGGAAAACTGAGACTGTGTAACTCAGATAGATGGATGGGTGTGAGGCTGAAAGCAGCCAAACTACTGATCTGTACCACTTCAAAACAGGTCACTTGAATTTGTAGAGGGTTTCACAAGGTTTCTTCCAAGGAGATCATAAAAAAAAACCCACTCCAGACAAAACACCAGGCTAAGCTGTCATGGAATAAGAAAGACAATGATCACATCAATGAGTGGAAAAGACAAAATCAAGCATAAAGTGGTTAATTTTCTCAATAAAGGGAAATCTTCAGTCAAGTCTCACTGAAATGTAATATTTCAATCTGTGTACAAACTCCGTCCTCTTAAAATCAGTAAGAAACTCAAACTATTTACATTAATAAAAATACTGTTGGTCAGGAGTTACATAAGCTCCTCAGAGTTTATATAGTGATAAGGATATAAAGTGATAAATGAAATTCACCACAAGTAAATGTGAAGCAGGTCACATTGAGGGAAAAATATCTAAACTTCACATGCTCACCTAAATACTTTCTCTTGCTCAGAAAGAGTATTGTGGGGTTACAAGAGACAATTTTAAAGAAAACATTTGCTTCAGACTCTGCTGCAGTCAAAACCCAAATCAACTATTTGGTTTTACCCAAGAAAAAGAAAACTAAACTGAAAATATTTTATGCTGCTGCACAAAATAATGGCTTTAAAAAGCATCCCCTTTATTGACCTTCCTGCCTGTGAAAGGATATAGTTAAACTTCCAAGTGTGGAGAAAACAGTGAAAAAAATATCTGTGACTATTCAGCCTCAAAAAGAAAGGACTGAACGGTGTGACCAGTAGCCCCTGACCCTTGGTAAACTTCAATTTTGTGTGAGAAACAGGAATGTATTTGAATCTTGAGTCACGGAAAGCTCCAAGTGGGTAAAATGGTTCATTGTTGCTTCTAATGCAGAAATAAGCAGGCATTAAATAAAACTGGCATAATAAGCTAAGAAAAAAAATAACTTCATTTATCACACAGGCTGTGATACTCGGCCATAAGTTATTGCAGGTGCTGAAACAGTTGACAGAAGTTCAAGGAGTGTTTTACTGGGGCAGGGGAGATCAGTGAGGGGCTATTAACCATGAGAACACTACCTCTTGCTCTGGAAGTCCCTCCAGCTGGAAGCTGAACAAAAGCACTGCACTGTTATTGCCCTGTCTATAAACCTTCCCCAGGCACTGGCTACTGCTGGAGACTGGGTACTGCAAGAGGTATTGCTGTCTTACCCAAAATAGCTGTTTTTATGTTCTTGTTTCTGCCACAAGAAGCCACAGGCAACCACAATGAGAGGCTTTGAGGGTAGAGCAATCAGCTCCCAGGCTGGCTGGAGGGAGCAAATGCAACAGCTCAGCTGGGAAGTTCTTTTCCCCTCAATTCCTTGTTCTGCATCCACTCAAAACACCTTAAAAACCCCAATTATTTTCAAATAGCCCCAGACACAAGTTAAACAGTGGCCATTAAAGACAACTTTAAAAGTAGTTTTAAAAGCTACCCTTAAACAAAAACATTCAAAGGCCAGGAATCTCATCACTTACCTGGAGGAAAAATTCAGCAATTGAAAAAGGAAAACACAAACACCCTGGAAACTTTCAAGACACCCTTGAACTTGTTTTTCAAACCAAAATGAAAAGTGTCTAAAAATCACTGGTATAAAAATACTGATGTAAAAATTAAGTATAAATCTAAACTGAAAGTAATTCAGCAAAAAGTTGTTCTTTCTTCTCACCAGGAACTTAACCTTTAATTGGTTTAAATTTTTTAAAACAATTAAACATTGGTATAGTTGTGCAACCTCTTTCATTTGAAGTAATAAAAACCTGAAGAAGTGACTGAAAAATGCATAATAAATAAACTGTTATTCCTTTCATGTACTTACACCTATAAAAATGCATGCAACTGACTCAGCACTTGTTTTAACACAGTTTAATCAAAACCAAGAGATCCTACATTTAAAAGGTGCATTTTCACTGAACAGATGTAGATAAGTGTTTGTCCAGGGCAAACCCTTTATTCTGAGGGAAACCCTCCATACCATACTTTATTCATTGCAAACTCACTTTGCATCACCATGGTATTTTCTGAAAAATCCCTTTGCCAGGATTCCTTCTCCTGGGAAGCTGAGAGGCCTCAGAAAAGAATGAAAACAATAATGATCTGATTGTTTGGGAATGTGGTCCGGAGATCGTTTACCAACAGGTGCATCTTTGATTGGTTCCATGTGAATTGTTTTCAATTAATGACCAATCACTATCAGCAGTGTCAGACTCTGAGGAGTCAGTCACGAGTTTCCATTATCATTCTTTTCTAACCTTCTGATGTATCCTTTCTCCTTTCTTTAGCATAGTTTTAGTGTTATATCATATATCATATCATAAAATAATAAATCAGCCTTCTGAGAACATGGAGTCAAATTCTCACCTCTCACCTCGTCCTGGGGACCTCACAACACCACAACTGTGACTGACATTCCCCTGACCTGGCAGGTCACGCACAGCACCAGTACTTCAGTACTTTAATGAATTAAAACACTCTCACAAAGCAGTGTGAACAGCCACAAGTGTCCTTTGACCAGTGACTCTCTGTCAGCCTGAAGGTATCACAGATACACCTGGCGGCTATGGGGCTCCTCCCAACAAAATGAAGGCAGGCCAACACCACCTTCCTAACCCGTTTTCGTGACATCTAGAGATTTGTCCCACCAGCAGGCCTAAGAAATCCTCTCAACAAAATGAAAATCATCTTGATAAAAGGACAGGCTCATTGGTTTCTCAACTGGAGATGAAGGATGGAGTAAGGAGTTGTATGGATCACCATCATGAGAAGGGTGAAAAAAAGTCACCATGGATCAAAATAACAACACTAGTCAAAAATACCCATTATATTTATCTAGACAAGTTATTCCTTATTACTTTCTTCTTCTTGGGAAGGGGGGAGATGTAGACATATATGATTTTCTTTCTTTATACATAACTTTTTAACTACAGCAACAGCAAGACTTTACTCTGCAGAATCACTGTCTACCATTTGATGCAGATCTCTGCAAAGTCCATTACTTTGCAACTGTACCTTCCAATTGTCAATAGCTTTTTTCAGACCCCTTCTCCAACGTGTCAACTTAATTTTGAAGTGTAAGGCCACATTACAGTTTAAAGGAACCAGAAACTGGATTAGCAGCCACTCTCAGCTGGACATTACCTCTACATTTAATGAGCACACTCAGGATTCCACCACCCTGATCAGTAATGAAAATACAGGCAGCTACCATTAACGAAAGCAGCATCCTATGGAAGCAAACTCACTGAATCTTTTCATTCAGCCAATGAACTATCCATTGATATTAATGCACTATGGCTTTAACTGAGTTTTGCATGTGTTGTATAACTCCTGCTCTCCTAGTTTGCTATTAGAAGGCCAGGGAGATGGCACATTTCTTGATGTCAAGCTTCTGACATTGACTTTTTACCTTCTGTCCACAAAACATGTTGACATTAAACATTGAGAGTCTGAGTGAAACACAAGCTATATACCTAATTTTCAAATAATTTAGCCATGGAGTTTTTCACTCAATCTTCATTATACACTCCAATTTGTATTTTCTCATGGTAGATCTTCATTGATCCTCAGCAGTTCTTTCATAAAGCAACTGCTCTCAAATAACTGGGTCAAATTGCTATTTTTACAAGTATCTAAAATACAAATTCATATAGATCTGCTACGTTCCTTAGAATAAAACACACATGCAAACAGTTTACAGAAATATATTTAAGTACTGCCTTTGCTCCTCCATTTTTATTTCAAATAATTGCACAAACATTTGAAATAGCAGATCAGACCACTGACTGTCCAAATATTTCTCCTAGGAAACATAAGCAGAAAATATAAACACACAACTTCTGCCTTAAAATTCACTTGAAAGTAGCTGCATGTACCCAAGACCCAAGTCTGATCAGAAGCAAGCATATCCATGCTCAAGGATGCTGTAGGAAGGGATAACCCCTATCTTCACTAGGCAGGGAAGAGACACTTGCCATGGCATGCAACTGAGTGCCCACACAAGAACAGCTGGCTGTCCCAGAGGTATCATGCAGGTGGGTAAACCCCTCAATTCCTTCAACTCCAAACACATACTGGAAAATCTTCCATAGGACTCAGAATTCTTTGCTATCTGAGCTTACTGGAAATTGAAAGAGATCATCTTTTTCAAGCAAAGGTGACCCTTCTTCATGCAATAAGACCTAAGCAGATGCCGTTCTTCACAAAAGAAGGTCCTTCTCATCTCAAGCAGCCAGGGCTGTGATTGAATGCTATGGGAACAGCTCCTGTTTTTCACTTTGCAGGGTAGACTATCACTGCTAGAAAGTTCTGATGGGTTTATCTGAGATGATGCATAATCCCAGGCAAAAAGTCAAACTTGTGAATAGAAAGCATAACACAGGAGACAGCCTTCCAGAACCATTATCATCTTATTCAAAGTGGGTTTTTATGTGGGCAAACTGAAGATTCCAATTCACAGTTGTTTTTCAGATTTCTCTCTACACAGCAAAAACCTACTCATACAGATCCATAATGGTAGCCACCAGCCTGACACGCGTGGCCAGCACTAGCACTGCCAGCCACTCTGCTGTCACTCAGCAGGCGAGGGTAGAGTTAGAGACCCCAGAAATGCTCCAGTGAGGTGCTAAAATAACTATTATTATTATTATTATTATTATTATTATTATTATTATTATTATTATTATTATTATTCACATAATTGGCATTAATTAAATGACCATTCAGCTCCTCACTAATTAGCAGGACTTGCACTCTGCCATGATCCGCAAGTCACTGATGTGATTTACTATGTAATGCAGAGCCTGGATGAAGCGAAGTAAATCTCTACTTAGAGATTTAAAGAGACACACTAGTGTGGTTTTGATTCAATCTTGTTATTTATTGTAAAGTATTAATACCAATAAAGACTATATTGTACTGTAGTTTTGCATAGTGAGACTGCAATGCATTATTGATGGCATTGTATCTAAAAGGAGATGATTCAAAGGCCTTCACAGACTGGATTTGATGTTTAATTTCCACCAAAATTTAGAGACAAATTGAAGAGCTCAATTACTATTTGTACCTCTGAAAAATCCCTCAAACTTATAGCACATTTTTCTTCTTTTCTAACACAGGTATGGGATATTTCATCATTCACAGAGATACCAAGGTGCAGTCTTACAAATTCTGGGCTTTTTTTCCATTGTAAAAAGTCTTTCTATGCACTTTATGGACACACCAGCTAGAGAAGTACCCTACTGTCTTTCTGAATGTGTGTCTCTATAGATACAATGTTATCAGCTCCACTCTATTCCAAATCTGTATCTTCGCATTTCTCATTGTAAGATCCAGAAACGTAGTCCTGAAATTATTAGTCCTGAAATTATAATCATCCATCCTATGACAATATAGGATTAATTCAGCAACTTGACTCTATATTTTTCCTACCAAGGCTGTAAATAGCCTATAACGCTGGGAAAGGAGTATCTATTAATAATTCTTAAAAGTAAATCATCCTCCTTCTTCAAACACGTGCAGTAATTCCCAATTTGAAAAGCATCACCAGAGGTCATCAATGTTTTAAAATCTTCTCAGCCTCAAACTTCAAATTCTCCCATTTTCTTATTTTAAGGCAAGTATTGCACTCATTCCCTTCAGTGTGCAAAACCAGATTTGCTCTGCAGTTTTCTCTGCTCTCTCCTTCAGCCGCAGGCTAGTACATGCAGTGAGTCGCTACAAAAGCTATTTTTATTGGCAGGTATCTCCCCCCTCTCCACATCCTTTCTTTTAAAGTCTAAAATGGTGAAGCTGGATGGGAAAATGCTTGGCTGCTTTGTTTCAGGTCTGAGCAGTATCTTGCTTTCCCACAACAGGTAGGCAGAGGCAGAGTGTGCTGCTGAATGCAGGAGCCTTCGCCAGAGGCTCAAACCACCAGTTATTGCTGCTGTCTCAGGCACTGCATATTTCTACTGACCATGGCTCTTTGCCAAGCTCTAATTAAGACACTTCAGTGTGTCAAGGAGTTAACCCTCCACTGCACATACCTTCTCCAGAAGCACCAAGGTATAAGCATCTTCCTCCTAAAAATCCCTGAGCAGCTTTCCTGTTACCAGTGCTGCGCAGTCTCCAAGCCCTTAACATTTTTACCTCACCAATTCCATAAATGAAGGTGAATTAATGAGGTAGCTGGCACTATAACTTTTAGCACCATTTCTAAAAGTGAATATGCATTCCACCTGCACTAATTTGGTGTGTATTGCCATGCATAGTTTCCTTCAAAGAAAAATACCTCAATTTGTCAAAGAGCAGAAATTCCTTTAAAAAAAAATAAAGGAAGAATAGGCTGTTAAAAATTCTTTATTCTCCAAACAGTTTTTCATTTAATTCTTGAAGGCTGCAGAGCAGCAGCAATGTTCTTACAAGGAAAATGAGGAAATCTGAAGCATCCAGAACTGCATTTTTATTTTACAAGAGATGAGACATAAGCACATTTGCTGATCTACCAATACTATCTATTGGTCTCACACAAAGAACAATTGCCACTGGACTGAATGAGGGGAAGCTGTGACAATAGTCAGAGGGGGTAAAGGAAACCCATGCTGAGGCTGTCTGCATCTATACTTTATTGTTCAAAAACCCTGTTTAAGCACTGCATCCTGTCTGTATATAGAGATCTTCCCTAATGAAAAGCAATATAAGTCATAGTGTGACAGAGAGAAAAAGAAAAACTAAGTTAATTTCATTCTAGTAACTAGGAAAAAAAAATCTAAACTTGAATATGGGAAATGTCCACATGCAATAAAACCAACAGGAAAAAGCAAACTGTATCAACTTCTAGAGAGTTATAAAACCAGAAAATATAGTTGACTAGCCAGCTGCTCTCTTACTGCAGAGTATAAAAGGCATTCATAATGGAGCCTTTGATTACTTTACAGAAATAAATCTTGAATTTTTCAAAGTCTAAACGAGGTAATTTGTAAGCAAATCCCACTCCTTTATTCTTACTGTGCATTAGCCCCAGTGGCAGGAAAACCAGAGCTGTCTTCCAAAGCCATTACTGATCTGATCTTGGTTGTGTACAAGTTTTCCCTTTTTTGAATTTCTTTGCTTTAGACAGTATGTTAACAACTTAAATATCTGATTCCCCCCTATATCTGTGTTTCTCTAAAGCAACACTGAGTTGTTCATTTCAACCCATCCAGAACCCTACACAGATTACACAAACATGCTCTTAAGTTTTCTCATTATTTGACAATGATGCATATCACCTAGTGGCCTCAAAAATTGAGGTTTTTTCCTTTAATTTAGTAAGAATAATTTCAAATGTTTTGCGCTATTTCAGTTTTCTCCTGAAATAAATGTACTTCTTAAAAACCTGAAGAAAAATTTTGTAAGGAAAATGGTTAATATTCAGCTGGGCAGAATTTACAGAACCATGAAGCCTTTCCTACAGGCTTTTATGAAGACAAATCCTGTGGTGGCAGGAAAGCCTTCATCTATAGGTACTGTACATCTATGCTTCTCTGCCATATTTTCTGTATAGCTGTAATCCACAAATGTCATATATGGAGAAAGGGCTGTCCCACTTGGTGCTATCAGAACATTACTTCCCCTATCCAAAAGGTCTGCCCTCAAATATATTTTTAGAAAGGTCATTTCAGTTTCCATAGTTCTTTTGAACTCATGGGGGTAATGTGTGCCAAGCATGCTGGATTTTTTACACATTGGTTATGATATCCTGGGGCCCTTTGTTGAAACAAGCCAACCAATTTCTCATATGAACTCTTTCTCTTTTTAATCACACTTTATTCTCCTTCTAAGAAAGGTACATGAAACTAAGGCCATTTAGATTATGCCTATATATGCACTATACATAAATTGCATAAATATGCATCATATTCAAGGTAGACTTTACCAGTAAGCATAACAACTTCAGAACGAACCTCAGAGCCCACACTGAAGTTATTCTCCACCAAGTGCAGGCCAGAATGTTGAGTACACATATTGCATGTGCAGGAAATCAGTCTTCAGGGCACATCCAAGAAGTCTGTATTTCTGCTCTCTTATTTTGTCCTGAACTATAAGAATTTTGTCTAAGATGTTGTGTTTGCTGAAACATGAGGTTAAACCATGTATACCATGCAAGACTTCTCTTGATTGCATTGATGTTACTACCTTATTGCTCTGAACTACTGAGCACATAATAATTCCCATCTCTAAGTTTTCAACTTTTCTTTCATTATACAGCACCAGCTTCCAAACATACAAGAATGCTGCAGTGGTTAATGCCTATTTCAGTAAGCTGGGTGACATACCTAAAGCCAAGTCAACTCAGCCTCCTTGGAAAGTGTATTTGAAAGGAAAGTATCCTCTTGAATTGCATAAAGAGACAGTTGAGAATTACAGCTGAGACATCACAGGATGCACACGACATCAAAACCAGAGTACCCAATGTAAAAGTTTGATCAAGTTTTACTTATTAGGTAAGACAGGGAAAAAGACAGTTTAACCAGGAAGCTTCTTGATCTCTGCTAACAATCCTCATTTCAAATTCATCCTGACTTTTCATATTTAAAGTGGAACAGGTTTTCTCAGTTACAGAATTAAAGTATTTTAAGGAGTGTAGGGCATTTACAGAGCTCTGCAGGATAAATCTTCAGTCTCATTTATCCCCTCTACAGATAATAGAGCTGAAGAGAACACTTATTTATACAATTGAGTCCTTTAGATTACATCATTCCTTGGTACTCCCTTTACACTCAAAAATAACAGCAGGTATATGAAAGGAAATAGTCTATTTTGAATATTCATTTTTAAGCAGAGAACTGGGCAAGTGGCTTAGAAGACAAAGCTACATAAGTGAAAAACAACAAATTTCTACGACTATTTAGTACTTTTATGAACTTAATACATCTACCAGGGAATGCACAAATAGGACTTTCGGTATATTTGGAAAAAACTGTGTTGATGCAGAGGCAGCAAAAAGACTGTATATAGTCCTGGTATAGCCTAGAAATGTTACTAAGAAAATTTATTCTTTCCTAGAGCAGTAAGTATTGAAGAGCCACAGAATCAAATAATTGTGAAGATGCAATTTAACTGTCTTTTGCTGGCAGATGGACTCAGTCTTTCTCTACTGTCCTCTGCCTGAAAAACACAGTAATGCCAACACATTTCTACATACGCTTGAAATATTTTTGGTTTGCACGTTTTAACCTTGCTTTTTTTCATAAGAAACTCAGTCCATTCCCTAGAGACCTGTAAGGAGTAGAAGAAATCAAGTAAAAGTCAACTGACAATAAAAAGAAAGATAAAGCTAATTGCATAACAGATGCCTGCAAGGCAATTTGAGAGATCCACAATATAAACAGGTTCCCTTGAATCTGAGCAGACCACATTTTCTTCTTCCCTGCTCCATGAATGAAGAACCAGCTCTGTGATCTCTAACAGCGGATATACCTTTAGAGGACAACATTTCACTCTTGTGGCAATCAAAGTCCTCCCATAATGTCAGAAGATCTTATATTGGAAGATTACATCCATATATCTGTATCTACACATTTATGTCATAATATGTAACACCTACTCTCCTTGTTTCATGACAGTCCACATTGCAACAGCACCTCAGAATAACTGACTCCTAAGGAACAGCACTGGGATGCAAATGCAAGGAGAAGCAGAAAACCATTCATCCCTGCAAGTGATCCCTTAAAGGAGGGATTTATCAGCTGGCTGCACTTCTCTCCTGCCCTGCACTCAGGGCTGCCCAGCACTGAGAGTGCTCCCAGCCTTGGTGTGCCATGAAAGTCACCCAGGACCTTGTAACACTCTCAGCTAATTTCTATAGTGGTTGTTATCTATCACATTGCTGAAAATGGTGCAGGACAGAAAAGCAAGCTGTTTTAATAATTCTGTATGCTATGTGGAGATCTCTTCCCTCTCAAGAGAAAGGGAGAGAGCAGAGGGGGATGAAAAAGAAGATGTGTCAGACTAATTTACATGCAAATACTATGCCCCCACTTCCAAAGAACATTAAAAAAAAAACCAAAAAACCAATTTCCTAAAATAATTTATGGCCAGGACTGTTTTATCACCCTTGTACACTTACCACTAAATTTTGAAATGCTGGCTTATTGATAATGAAGGTCTGTTATCTGGACATCCTGGCAACTCCTCCTATGGGGACCAGAACCCACTGTAAGCTGCTTGCAAAACAATAAATGTGGCTGTCTGCAGAACTGTATTGTACAACAGGATGACAGAAGAATCTGGGTGCTTCTCCTGATCTGAAACCCTTAAATAATAACTGGTTCTAGAGCCCAGCAAAGCCTGCAGCTATGGGAAAAATCTGGTGCATAAGGCAGCAGAAATAACCAAGCAACTACATTCGGACTTATTTCTGCCTTCTTGGATAAAGTATCCACCTTGTTGACCTGTCAGTCTTGCTAATCCACCTTCTATTTTCAGTTAATATCATTAAAGTTCAGCGTTTGAGAGCCTGGAAGGAGAGGCGAGCACTCCATCCCCTTTTTCCACGGGGCGGTAACCAGATGTCAATGGCTGCAGCTGTGACTACATAATTACCTGTTTGCATGAACGCGGACCGCAGTTTAGATTTAATAGGTCAGACGACAATGCAGCAAAACGCATTTAGCCCACGATTACCCCTTTTCAAACATTCTCTCGCTCGCAACTTCGACCCTGGGAACATTGCGGGCACAGACTCGGGTCAATAAGAAACATTGGCCGGCACAATGGGGCTGGCCTCAAACAGCGCTGTTGACAGACACCGGCACAAAGGCGGTGAATAGAGTCCCCCTCAGTTCTCACACAGAGCGAAGAATGACTCAGTGTACTGCCGCTTTAGTGCTCTGTTTGTACAGTGTATACAGCTTTTGTCCCCCGCCACTGTTCCACGCTCAATGGGGGCTAAAGAGCCGAGGAAGTGAAGGCGGAAGAATGGCTGGGCGCTCCCCCGGCCGGCAGCGGTGGCTCGCCCCGCGCTGCGTGCCTGCGGCGGGGGGCTGGAGGTGCCGCTCACGGGGCTGCACCGCACCGCTGCCAGCCGAGCCGCGCTCCGGGCCTGGAGCGGCCTGCGTGACATGGCGCTGCTCTGGAAACAGCCTGGCACTTCCACGAGTGCATTTTATCTCCGTCAGAAACACAGGAACGTGCCCTCCCGCCCTTTCCCTCCCACCCGCATCCAGTTCAAGGCTGCCACTTGGACCAAGACGAAAAACTGAGCGTGGGATTTGGAATTACAGAAGCCCTATGTCCCTTCCAAAGGTACATCAAAGACGGTAACAACGGAGCTGTAATTTTAAATCCTCACCTCAAAGGCTCAACGGAACTGAGAAGTGGAACGAGACAACCACAGCTGTACATCCGCATTTCACACTCACATTTAGATTGTGCAAATAATGGGGCAGGGAAAATTTAACACATCCGTGATATTGCACGTGCACCTCTATTATTAGTTATCTATTAGCATCTTCAAATAATGATTTTTGTCAACTTTCTCTTTATGGAAATGGCACTTCTATTATTCATATTACCATGCATGTGAGCATGTTTAAAAAACCAAAGTAGCCTTCTAGCACAACATCAGAAGTGTTACCCTCACGTGCTTCCTGTCACAGAATCAAGGAATGGCCTGGGTTGGAAGGGACCTTAAAGATTATCTAGTTCCAAACCCACAGAAGTGAGCAGGGACACCATTCATTACACAATATGCAAAATGTGCAGACCTTTTTCTAGGGAGTGAGATCTTTGCTTGCAAAGAGTGTTAAGGTTTTTGAATGATTAGTAGGAAGCTAATAAGAGATTTAGCAGTTGCTCTTTAACTCATGCAGACCATACAACAGATAAAGCCATAAATAATGAAGTCAAAGAGAAAGAACTGTTTAGTACATTTTAAGACTGTGAATTGGTTTAAGATAAAAAGGAAAAAAAAAAAAGAGAAGAAGAAAATTGTATTCTGAAATAAACAAATCCCTGGATTTCCATGAACAGAACACAAAGAATATTGTTCATTTTATCACTAATAGCAAAGATAGTAACAGCATGTTCTCTACTGCTCTTTCAGTTACAGTTTTTAAGCTCAAAATACTAGAATGTTATTATGTTAAGCAGCTAAAGAAGAAAGCTCCAGAATACTAAAAAAAAAAAAAAAAAATAAAAATGTGTTTAATGCCAGCAAAAAGAATTGAACCCACAAATTGAAAGTTTCCTTATGTGCAGGCTAGTCAGAAAGATTTTTGGAGTCTTGAATTTTTGACTTTTATTCTTGGCAAAAAAGATGTGAGCAAGTAATCTTAAAGACATGTGAAGACTTTATCCTCAGATCCTTTATTTTAGAAGAGCACAAGAATTTCTAGTATTTATACCTACATAGAGCTTTATTTAAATACGGCAGGCCTGCCTGCTCTGCACACTAGATGTAAGACATATGACTGCACTTCAGTATCCTGGCACTGATTATGCAAGAGTACTGATGCCAAAGTATGCCTGCAATCTTATCAAGGATCTGATCAATGATGTTACTGAGCAGTTTTTAATTCACTTTAAAGGAGAATCCTCACCTTTTAACTAATATTAGGGTCCTTAAATATCTTGCCACAGGCATATGCATAGATCTAAAAGCTGATGAACAAAGCTAGAAGAAGAACTAACATCTAGCATGATTATTTTTTCTTATAATGAATGGAAAATTCTCAGAGAAAGCCCTTTCAAATTTCATCTATGATGTGAAGAAAATGGAGACAAACTCTACTCTACCAATTCTAAATAGTAAGGGATGAGGAGCAGACCAAGAGCTTGTGGCTCAGGATTAAACTGACAGCAGGGACAAGTGACATTATAGCCTACTACAGGTCACCTGATCAGGAAGACCAAGCAGATGCAACATTCACAATCTCTGACCCTCATGGGGACTTCAACCACCTCAACACCTGCTGGAGGGACAGCACAGCAGGGCATAAACAATCCAGGAGGCCCCTGCAATGTGTTAATGGTAATGTCCATCTTCAGTGACAGAGGAGCCAAAGAGGAGAGGTCATAGAATCATAGAATGGCTTGGTTGGAAGGGACCTTAAAGATCAACTAGTTCCAGCTCCTTGCTGTAGGCAGGGACACCTTCAACTAGACCAGGTTGCTCAGAGGCCCATCCTATCTGTCCCCGAACGCTTCCAGACACGGAACATACACAGCTTTCCTGAGCAACCTGAGTTGTGCCTCACCACCTCAGTGCCTTACCACCTTCACAGTACAGATTTTTTTCCTGATATCTAATCTAAATCTACTCTCTTTCAATTTGAACATATTCCATGTTGTCATGTCACTACATGCTCTAGAAAATAGTCTTGCCGCACTTTTCCTCTAAGTTCCCTTCAGGTACTGGAAGGCTGCAATTCAGTCACCCTGAAGCCTTCTCTTTTCCAGGCTGAACAATCCTGATCGCTTCCAAGGTGCTGTGCTGGTCCTTGTTCTCACTGACAAGGAGGGGCTTGTGGGGAATATGAAGCTCAAGGGCAGCCTGAGCTGCAGTGACCATAAAATGGTGGAGTTCAAGGTCCTTAGGGCAATGGGAAGGGCTCACAGCAAGCTCACTACCCTGGACTTCAGGAGAGCTGACTTTGGCCTGTTCAGGGATCTGCTTGGAAAGAACCATGGGATAAATCCCTAGGGGGAAGTGAAGCTCAAGAAAGCTGGTTAATTCTCAAGGATCACTAAGAGGAATTTAGGCAAAAACACCAGAAGGCCTAAGTGCATGACCAAGGAGCTCCCGGACAAACTCAAACACAAAAAGGAAGCTCAAAGAGGATGAAAGCAACATGACTCAGTGCACCCTCAGCAAGTTTTCCAAAGAAACCAAGCTGTGCAGTGCAGTCGACACACTGGATGCCATCCAGGGAGACCGTGACAAGCTTGAGAGATAAGCCCGTGTGAACAACACAAAGGCCAACAAGGCCAAGCGCAAGGTCCTGCACATGGGTCTGGGAAATTCCAATTACAAGTACAAGCTGGGCAGAAAATGGACTAAGAGCAGCCTTGAGGGGGGAGTATTGGTGGACAAGACATTCAACATGATCCAGCAATGTGCACTTGCAGCCCAGAAGGCCAGCTGTGCTCTGGGCTGCATCAAAAGCAGTGTGATCACCAGCAGGTCAAGGGAGCTGATTCTGCCCCTCTACTCTGCCCTCCTGAGACTCCCACATGGAGTAGTGCACACAGCTCTTGGGCCCAAAACACAAGAAGGACGTGAACCTGTTAGACTGAGACCAGAGGAAGGTCACAGAAATAATCACAGGATGGTGAAATACTGGACCAGGTTGCCGAGAGAATTTATGGATACCCCATCCCTGAAGGTATGCCCCATCCCTTCAAGGCCCAGCTGGATGGGGCTCTAAGCAACCTGGGCTAGGGAAAGGTGTCCCTGCTCATGGTGGGGGGTTGAAACTACATGATCTTTAATGATCCTTCCAACACAAAGCATTACATGATTCTATAATAAATCCCCTCAAACTTCCATTCTCCATTTTTGTTTTTTTGAGCCTAAATCACTGCTTAGCACGTTAGCCTAATCTACTCTTGCCATATATTACTCCTTTCCACCCACTTGCTATAATTTAGTTTTGGCTAAGTGCACCACTGGTGTGTACTCCAGGCCCAAGCTAAGCATGCTCTTAATAAATCTCGCAGAAGCAGGCAAGTATTTCACAAACCTCCACATTACAGCAATGCCTTATTCAAGTCAAAGTCCCAGAAAAGGATATTGTATTTGCTGCCACGCATCAGTGCTGCTCTGCATCCCCTCCCAGGCTGGCAGCAGCAGCAGCTCTGCCTCCTGCCAAGCAGAGGATCACAGCTTGTTTACTGAGCTGTGTCTGGAGGAAGCAGAGCGCGTTTCAGTCTCGTCTCCAGCAGCTCTGTCAAGCCAACTGCCAAGAACAGTCTTGAAAGGCTTCAGGGGAAACAAAATCTCGTACTTAGGTGGTAACAGACTGGTCCGGCACCAGCGACCCAAAGATGAGTGAGGTGGCACAGGCACTACTTGATCTGAAAGATTAAAACACTTTTAGATAACTTCAAATATATAAAGTCACAGGAAGAGAAGTAACTGAACTCTCCAAGTGGAAGGACAGATTAGCAAGCAACTTATAATTACCACTGAGATTAGGATCTCTATGTTAATACTTGAAGTTAATGAGTACAAATTGCAGATAAATTAAACTCGTATGCTACTTACACTTCTCATGATGTATGGAAAAGACCTGAAATCTCTGATAGAGTTTTCACATTGTAGATTATAATTTTTTAAAAATTTAAATATTTAAACTAGTGCTTCATTACTTCCAGAAGATTTCAGACAGGTTAAACATGCATGTTGAGCACTTCCACAAAGAAATGCTTTACATGGTTTTATAGGAATCGTGAAATTCATTCAGTAAAATCTCACTGTTTTTACAAGACCTGCTAACTACTCTGAAAATAAAGAACATGAAGTTGCAGAGGACATATAAGCAATTCTTCATTTCTTCTAAAATCATTAATCAAAGAAAAATTGCTTAAGCCTTTTATCTCTTACCCTACTAAAAAAAGTCACCAAACACTAATAAATGATTGGCTTTTTTTTCTTATACCCAGTGGTTATTTCTCTGCCTTTAGAGTCATATCTCAGTTTCTCGGTTAAGTGGGTACATGCTCACACAGTGTGACCACATTACATGTGCTTTTCCATGTGATCAGAGCCTGCCAAGTCTCAAAGCAGATTATTCAAAATATAGCTTCAGTATTTTTCAGAACAATCCCTTCAGTATTTAAAGAACTGGGGGGCTGTTGTTATTTCTCACCCAAGTTGGGACTGGATTTTAAGTTCTTTAGGAAAAAAAAAACTGTTAAATGCTAAGACAGGAAAATAGAAAAATTGCCTTTCTTGACAGCTATCACAGAAGGAAAAAAAGCTTTTGTGTCGTATTAAAAAAAATTCTCCATGATTGGTTCTCATCATACTTGACATTTCAGTGTCCATAAATCACGGCTATGTTCAGCAAGTTCACAAAGCAAAAGACATCTGCATCCCTGCTTGGCTGCTGTCGTGCCCAAAACACTGACAGAGCCATGGCAGCAGTGACCACACACAGACTCCAAAATCTATTAAGGCAAGTTTTAACAGCTACTGAATACTCTTAGAACACTCTCCCAAACCCCCTTTTTTCTTTTTAAATATATGGGTCTTTACTTACACTGCAGTTCTTCCAGCACAACAGCAATACCTGCCTAGAATTTTAAATTTGATCTTGAACATTCTATCTTTTTTTAAGAAAAGTCAGGCAAGCAGTCACAACAGCAGGATTGTCAGTGTTATCAGACGCTCCTTACTCAGTAAGGGCATATATGTGTATGTACAACCTAAGTGTTACTTTAGTACTATTGCCTCTGCTTCTTGCTCCAAAATATTGGGTACAAAAATTATACTCATTTGCTATTCCTGTCCTAGCTCCACACAAGTGCATGTGAAAAGACAAGAAGCAAGACTGTGGGTTTTGTTAGCATATTAGTGAGCAGAAAAGGAGAATAGATTAGTCTTAAATAACAGACATGTAATAAAACGTTATTTATTTTTGCCTCTCAATACCACACATTTTTTAATTTGGAATTGCTGTGCTGCCTAGTAGCAGCAAAGCAGCCAAATCCCCTATACAGTTTGGCAACACTCAGCCTTAAAAGCCTTACCTTGCTTTGTAGGAATCTACCTGGTTTTGTGCCCTGGTTGGATAACAGCATCTAAACAGGCTGACAAGGAGTTACAGAAAGCATCAGGGGAAGAAAAGCATCTGTCATGGGTTTGGTGTGTGGGAGTAACAGAATTAATTTTATCAGTCTTTTGGGCCTATTCCAAGCTGCAGTAAACACCCACTCCTCCCTCTGCTGAACCATCCCTCAGTACCAACTGGTGACTTCAAATAAAAATGTGTGACTAAATAAATCATCAATGGCCAGAGACAGCTTTTAAGTATCTCAAAGAACAGAGACTCCACAACCTCCCTAGGTAATCTGTGTCAGTGCTCAGTCACCCTCACAGTAAAAAGCTCTTTCCTGATGTTCAGAAGGAACCTCCTGAGTGCTGGTGTGTGCCCACTGCCCCAGTCCCATCACTGGGCACTGTTGCTAAGATCCTGGCTCTGCACTCTTTGCCCACTCACTTGAGGTATTTCTACACATGAATGAAGCCCCTGTGAGCGTTCTCTCCTCCAGGCTGAACAGCCCCAGCTCTCTCAGCCTTTCCTCATCAGAGAGATGCTCCAGTCCCTTCAGCATCTTAGGGGCTCCACACTGCACTGTCTCTTGAACTGCAGAGCCCAGAACTGGACACAGCACTCCAGGTCTGGCCTCACCAGGGCTAAGTGGAGGACAAGGACTGCATCCTGCCACCTGCATGCCTAATGCAGCCCAGGACTGTTCAGTTTCTTTGCCACAAAGGCTCACGGCTGCCTCATGTGTAACTTGGATGTCCACCAGGACCCCATAGGCCTTTGCTGGCAAGCTGCTTTGTATCCCAGCAGCCCCAGTATGTACTGGCGCCTGGGGCTGCACCTTCCCAGGGGAAGGACTTCGCACTTCTCTGGCTGAACTTGGTGAGGTTCCCATCACACCATTTTTCCAGCCTGTTGAGGATGCTCTGGATGGCAGCACAACCACCCAGCGTAACAACTCCTCCAAGTTTTGCAGTCTGTGCAAACTTGCTGAAGGTACATTCTCATCCCACCACTGAGGTCATTAATGAAGATGGTAAACAGGACTGGACCCATTGTACCTGGGGTACATGGCTAGGTACTGGCCTCCAGCCTGAGTAATCTTCATATTATATAGCAGACTGAGAGGATTTATCAGTGAAATAATTCTGTACATCTCCAGCTTTACTAATATCAACAATTTTATCTGTTACAGAAGTTCAACTGCCCTTTTCAAAAAAAGTTGTTTAACTAAAAATTCCTAATCTGCCAAATAAAAAAAAAAAATATGTGAACCCAAAAACTAAATAACCCAGAAAGACATAAACCAAAAAATAAAAACAACTTTAAAATCATTATTTGTGGGAGGCCTGACTCATGCCTTCTAAGAACTCGAGGTTGATATATATTACCTGCAGTGTTTCCCTAGCTGTGTTAATTCCCTTCTCAGACTCACTTACTGAAACTATTCCAGAGGGGTGAATAATTACCACTCCAGGGTTATATGATAGCATTAATTTTCCTGAGTAAGATCTTTGTTATATGAAGTCTTATAATTCACATTTGGTCCCAAACATCATTAATTCAGTTTCTCAACCTAGAAACTAAATAGCTTCTGTCTTTGGGCAAGTCTACACCTCTCAGAGGATTGCCATGCAGAGCACATGAGCCAGTTTAGGCCAGACTTGTCTCCCAAAATGAAATCAAAGGCCACATCAGCACAGCACTGCAGCTGAACTCTCTATGCTGACAAGAGGGCTTAGTGCACAGTTACACCCAACCTAATAAAAGCAGTTATACTGCTACAATAACCTGGACTGTTTTTTCATCTACCCTTACCTCTGCTACAAGTTCAGGTCAAACTGACCAGACTTTAAGCCATAAACATCAGCAACTTGCTCTGTGGTTTAGTCAAGCAGAGTTGCCTGTCCTCCTGAAAAGTACCACCTTTTTATAACTGGCAGGAGCCTACCTCACCCACTTCACCCAGAGCCACTGATGAGTGAAATATGCTGGGGAGCATTTTAAGAGTTTTCAATAAATCCATAATCTTCTGCATCCGGACTGGCTGAGATTCTGTGAGCCTTGCCTAGCTATTGAGAAAATTAATTACACTTTACTAGAGGTATTTAAGTGAAATTGTGTGCTAACAGCAAGGCTTTCTCAAAGGTGAGGGGGGAATATTCCTAATATGCTGCACACAGAGATTCAAGTCATTTATTCTCATCAATCTCAGGACAAATACTAGAAACAATTTTAATTCTTCTGCCAAGTCATGAGTTTATAATTCTAGTTCCTGCAGTTCTTGACAGCTAGCACCTGGATTAGGGGAAAAGAGAGAGTTTAACTACTCATCTCCTACAGACAACATTGAAGCCTTCCAATGCAGTAATAAGCTTCCCAAGACTTTTTTTTTTCTATTGTGTATGTGTGCCCGTCCACATATGAGAAAATGTGTGGCTTAAAGATATTTACAGACTTTGACATTGCCAAAAAAGCTCCAGGCCACCTATGGTCTGCTTTGTTCTCCCAAGACATTTTACACAGCATATTCCATCTCTCATTTATCACAATGCCCTGGGAAAACAGAACTGGCAAAACTTTTTTTATCAATAAAAGCTACTAGTTTTGTAAGGGTTTTTTCTTACAAAGGTCATTGGATCTCATAAATCATTGCTACTTTAAACTAATGATAGAGGCAAAAGCTAAGGATAAAAATTGATTAGCAAGCTCATGTGCACTGCTGTGGCCGTATTTCTAGGTCCGTGTTGTATTTGCTGTATCAAATGTTGCCCAGGGTGCCTCATTAATATGGACTAGTACTGTTGAAAACCAACACCTGTCCCATGGTATCATTATATTAACTAAACTCCAAAGTACCTCTCTGGGAGGAAAAACTAATAGTGTAGTCGAAAAAAAAAAAAATGTGTACAGACTTTGGGCTCCAGGAACTTTGGAAGCCCTGTCTTGTGTATTACAGCACTGCACAAAGCCAACACCTCCATTTGTGGTTGAAAATAACCACTGAAGAATGACAGACAGTGGGTGGCAAAAACAGTCACAATTGTAAAGTAACCAAGCAAATAATAAGCTGTGTCCATGGGGGATAAAAATGCTATAATTTCCAAAATGCATGCTGCTATAAATAAGTTAGAGGCTATTTGCTACAGCACACTGACCAAGTTTGCAATCACAGAGCTATTCTTCGTGCCTGTTTTTAAAAAAGCAAGTTGAAATTGTTCGACAGCAGACAGAATGGCACCACGTGCATTGTTTGGGCTCGGAGCAATGGTGAATTGCACTATATGGAAGCTTTGTAGAAAAGGCAGCTCCTGCCACCTCCTTGAATTTAGTCCTCTTCCATATAAATAATAAGGCTTCCTTTTTAAGTTGCAATGTTGGTATGTGGGAACAGGACAACATCATCCGTCCTGCTAACCATTTCTCCCTGGTATTTGGGCATAGTTGGAGACCAAAGGCTGACCAGAGTGCCAAAACCCAAGTTTGCTGATGACTAGTGAAAACCACCTTGGTCCACAGAGAATTTCAACATGACATTCTCATAATTTTAATCACAGAAAGAGACTGGTTTTCACAATGTGGAGACCGGCTGTCTGGTTGTGTTTTCCACAAAAGATACAAACTGTAAGAGATTCAGGAAAGTGTGTGTGCACTATTCATTTTATACTTCAGCAAATGTGAACAGGTCATAATTATTTAACAATTCAGAAATTATAACATAGTCTAAGTTTGTCTTTCAAATTGCAGAGGAATTTTGCCCTCCAGTAAGATGATGCTTACCCGATAGGCAGGAAAACTTGGAAGAAGGAGCAGAAAAGTACAAAAACTGCTTTGATTTCAGATAGCCATTTAGTGTTACAAATATCAGCAACATGGCACTGATAGACCTAAACCATATGACCTCCTAGGCATAAAGGAAAGCTCTGTCATAGAGACTTACAAGTTCTCCCAAGTTGCTTACTTATGTCACTACTGGATTTTGTTCTAATAGACAAGAACTACTTTCCAAACAAATGAAAAAACAAAACAATACAGAAAAATCACAGCTGATGACAAAAGAATAAAGATAATTTTGTGGGAAAGAGCAGGTAAGTGGTCATGTTGACTAAATAAATTATAATACTAGGTATTTTAATAGGTTTTGTAATTCCTGCTTTAATTATGCATAAATGAGCAAAAATTATTTTGAGAACTTTCCAAGAATGTTAGAAGGAACATAGTAGAAGGAACATATCCTATACTGCTGCAATGCAGCAACCTCTAAACTGGTTAAAAACACACAACAGAACTGTAAATTCTAACAGTTCAGTAGTAAAGTATTGGTATAAAGCTGAGCAATAATTTGCAAGCTGAAAAAATACTGACTCGCAAAATGCAGAATATATACAACAATACAAAACTGTAATTAGTTATGAACGTAACTACATTATATTCATATTGGAAATATATATTAACAGTCAGTATTGAAAAAAAGAATACTGAGAATGAGCCTGGATCACATGTAAATTGTTACCAATGGTGGGAGGGAGGGAGGCAGGGAGGGAGGCAGGAAGGAAGGAAGGCAGGAAGGAAGGAAATGCATTTCCTGCAAGAGACAGGACAACATTTTCACAGTAGCTGTGAGGGAGCAGAGCCTGGAGCCATGTGGGCATGTCTAGGTTGTTATTCTACACTACCACACTTCACTGCCAGGGGTGGAAGTAAGGGATTCTTGCTTCCAAGAAGAAGGGCATGGCTTGGTCAAGAAAATTCATAGCAGGAAGGGGAAACCCTGTCATGGGGTCCTCAGTGAGCATCTTTGCATTTAAGTCACCATTTTTGTACACTTTTGTTATTAATATTGCTGCTGGTGCTGTTGGTTTTCTAATGTCATTGCTATTTCCAGTAAATTGTTCTTATCTCAACCCTTAATTTTCACCTTTTTCTCAACTCTATCCCCAGAGCAGGAAGTAGAAAGGGAGGAAAGAGGGGGGAGCAAGCAAGAGGCACCTGGTGTAGGAGAGTCTTGGGGCAAGGGGGCACTAAACTGGGGAGTGCTGTTCCTAAACCACGGCAGAGTGCTTACGCATTCTCTCAATCTTCTTGTAAGATTTTTTTTTGCAGTGTGAATACTAATAGACAAACCTGTAAAAAAAAGACTGGTCTGTTGGGAATGACAATTACAACAAAAGGGAAGCAGGGAAAGGAAGAAACCACTGACTTAACAGCAATAATTTGAACACCTAAACAGAATGAGAAAATTCTGTCCGAACTGTGTTCATTCCCCTCACATACCAAAACTGGGAGTTAAAAAGAAACGTTTCTCAGTGGACCTGCTTTTCTAAGCAAGACAACATCACCAAAATCAAAAGTGGTTTTCCACACCAATTCAGCATCCTCTGCTTTTATCAGTAACTTCAACACACATAACTAATTTCTAAGAAATCACTAAATTTCTATAGGTTGCCAGCCTCTTTCATATGACCTGTTCTTTCTGCATCTGTGCGAGTTTGAAAATGGCACTTGCAAAAGCATCATTTATTGTGTCACTTGTACTGCTAGTTAGCAATTTCCTTCTTTCCTGTTAAGAATTACATATTACAGATAAGTGCTGTTTTGCTGGCAACAGGCAGCAAAAAGGAAGTAGACCACTGTAAAAACAAACATGTACAACTAAACCCAGCATAATTGCAGCAAGATATGTTTTCTCTATATATCACATTAATTGCCTTTTTTTTTTTTTTTTTTTTAAAGCAGTAATAGTTCCATCAATATTCAAAGCTTGAAAGCCAAAGGATGTGCCAGTGTGCCACTCCAGTCAGCAACAGTACAGGACAGGGAATAAATATATACTCTAGGGAGTAAACATGGTTAAACGTGAATTTGATGCCCCTGGCAAAGACAGAGCAAAGGCCTTGGGAATGAGAGCTGCATGCTGACTCTCAGGCAGTACAGCCTTCTGCCAGTTGTTTGGTCATTACATTTGCTAAAGGAAAGAGTTAGAAAGTTATGTTTCCAACATCTTTCTCTAAACCTTTTCACAGGAATATTGCACCATTGCATACAGAACAGTCAGGGCAAGAAGGGTTCATGTCCTCTTGTACGAGGGCCACTGCTGCACCGAGAGCAGGGTGCTTTGTGTGAGGCAGCTCATTCTGGCTGAGATGCACTCATTCAAAAAGCATATCCACATGGCATCAAAACAGAGTAGGGAACTCCAAACCTACCCTCCAGCTTAACACATGGTGACTCTCTTTAATACACAAACTGGAACTAAACCAAACAGTGTCTTACTGAAATCCTTTCCCATGAAGAGCATCTCTCTTCATGCACCTCTTTTTCTTCTTTTAGAAAATTGATTTTTTTAATCTTACAAGATCTTTTAAACAGTTTCCCCTATAATTTTTAACATAAATTTAACACTGTCTTAATAAAATGAAAGTGCTAGAAAACAACCAGCCTTATTCACATTACCTAATCTAAGAAACCAGATTAGTTTAAATTGGATTCCATTCTGACCTTATCTATAAAATATTTTTAAAATAGAACAAAAAGAGAAGAATTTAAAATGTTTCCCAGATAAAATTCACCCTGGCAGTCATTCAAACAGAGTAAATATTTTGATACAATTTGCAGAAACAGCATTAGGTAATATTTTAAGGTGCTCATTAAGCTGTCATGTTCTAAATCACAACCGGCATCAAATGATTTCTTCCCTTCTCTGCTATTTAAGTTTGGCAAATATGCAGTGTATAAAAGGTGTCAAGTAAAATTGCCACAGGATATACTGGAAATCCCTGCACCAGCTGCATACTCAAGCATAAAGGAAGTGTCTTTCTGATCCTACAGCCTGATAATACTGGAGTTGCTAGAGGGTTACAGCAGTCTTTGAAAATAAAGCTTCATTACACTGGCATGGAGAGGTGCAGTTTAATCCTCTTTGGAAGCTGGTCCTGCAATCCTACATTTTAGAAAATTGCTGAAAGCCATTGTGCTTTTGATGGGAATTGGTCATTAACAGTACAGGTGCAGACCATGCAAGAGGCAGTGTCAGCACAATCCCTTCCCATATTTTCTGCTTCTCAGGAATTCCATCTGATAATGACAGAAACAGGTTTTAACAGCACCTTTTTGCCATGGATTAAGTCATTGCTTTTTTGGAGATGTAAGACAGACATTTTCTTCTTTAGGACTTCAACTCCTCTGCATGTTAAAAGAGAGAAAAAATATATTTTCTTCCCATGGCTGTAAAGAAATTTTACTTTACTACAGACCCTTTCTCATTTTTATAAAGTTTGAGAACAGAATTTAACAGAATTACTGTGCTGTTGGTAAAAAATGCAAATTTAATAAAGCATTTAAGTCAGATTGTATCAAGAAACATGTTTGCTAATTGTAGAATATATTTAATAAGTACAGCATATATTACATGAGATCTTGAAATCATAAGGGTAATAAATACTCCTGACACAGTAAATAAACCCCAAATAACAAAATTATACTGATATTTATAATCAAGTACATCCTTGCCTGACGTCGGTGAGATTTTACCAACAATATATTTGATATCTAACTAAGCCAATGCATTCTTTCAATCTCAGTACCATCAATGCTGATAAAAAATGTCTTTTCTGCAATTCTATGAAACAGATGTCAAAAAAAAAGGAAAACAATCAATGAAAACCAAACAAAAATCGCTAGAAGGTTTTTCAAATGTTTACTCAATTTAAATTTTGCATTACTGTTCTAAGGTTTCTTTTCCTTAAAGTTTGTGGTGTTTTGTTTGGGGTTTTGGTTTAGGTGTTTTAGGTTTTTTTTTAAAGCTGAAATTTCTTTTTGTAGAACTGAGGGGAAGAAATTTATTTAGCTACTTCAAATTTTCCAAGTGAGGGACACCTTTTTTTCCAGTTGCTTTTTTACCCAAGACAGTCTTTAGGGTGAAATCCTTTCTTATGGCCACACGGTGGTAGCACTACAGGGTCTTTCACCTGGACACTCAAAGAAATCACAACTGTTAGGAACAGGACTGAGCAGTTCAAGAGAACAAATTTTATACTCAAAAACCTTTTGTCTCTTCACGTAAACAGTAGCACTTTCAAAGTACACAGGACATCATATAAGAAAAAGAAAACTGTATCATATTATTATGAAAGTAGTTGAGTTCTGGTGAGAAAAAAGCCAAATGACTAAGGAAATATCAAGGAAATATCAAAAGCACATGTCCTCAAAAGATACCTCTTTACATAAATGGCAAAAGATTGCTTGCTACTGCAATTTTTTTGCAAATTCAGGTAAATTTTAGAAATTCTAATTCCAGAAACACAATTAATTGGAAAAAGTTGGCAAGAATTATTTCAATTATTTACTTTCTTATTTAATTATTTTCATTTAGAGGATCAGGTCTTCTAAATAGCATTTAAACACTTAAGTAGTCTGAGAAAAAATCAGGTTTCTGGTCTGAACTGAGAATAGGGATTTGAATCAGTCACCTACATCTCAAATGAATGCTTTAAGTCATTTAAATATAGAGTAGCAACACTACTATATCCACTGCCACTACATCCTCTATTTTGTAAATGCTGTCTTTACTATTTTGGGAACCACCACGTTTAGTACCAAATTTAACTTCATTAATAATACCAGGCTATTAAATTCCATCTCTCCATTTCCATTCAAAAGCAGTGAGAAGGAAGTATAAACAAGTTTTATAGGGATCTGCTTGTTTTTTTCATTATAAAAGGCCAAAAATATAACTGGCCAAGACCTTCTCAGCCCCGGGCTTATGCTGCCAGCATTCAATGAACAACTGGCTCTAAAGCACCTGCACCAACACGAGTTCTCCTGGCCTCATCTTCCCCTGTACCTCTGCAACGTGCACCACAAGGAAAGGTGTAGGTTATTGAGAGTAAGATGAGAGCAAGGAAGGAGTGGACAGATGTTTGTTTGCCTGTGAGCTTTTTAAGGAAGACATCTTTCATTCCTTTCCCCCAGTTTGTCTTGCCATCTCAGTATTCCAGACCACCATGACAAAACAGTAACACCACACAAGGTGTAGGAGCAACAGGGGGTAGGACGGTCAGGACAGTCGGAGACAAGAGATCTCTGAAGCCAGGTCTTGGAACTTGTGGTTTATTGCAAAAGGCCTGGGTGCAGGGGCCCTGCTTAGAGCTGCCAGCCACGGCTTGGAGTAGGCCCCAAAGAGGAGCCCCAAAGAGAGAGAGAGCAAAGGACAAGAGCAAAAGGAAAAGAACACAAAGTTCCCGTTACAAAACAATAAATCTTCTTCTGTGCTGAATATTCTAATTTTCACTAACCAATCTAGTACAAGATACAAATCCTACAGCATTTACATACAGCCTATAAGAATCATTACATTACCATACTGTTGTTACATTTTAAACCCTAAAACCTACTCTTTGGATCCCTTCTGCCAAGCTGGTAGGGTCTGCTCTGACCCTTGGGCCTGTCTGCAAGCAGAGGGTATTGTTTAATCAAAAGGGGATTACCTTCAGCAAGCCATACCATTGTTTTCCAGTTGTTCAGCAACTAAGGCTTGGTATCTCAAAGCTTGCTTTCATTTCAATCTTGTTTATAGTTTCCATATTCTCAAAATCTTTTGCCAGGCAATTATATTTATAAGGCTTTCTTGTTTCATCTTCCCCAACACAAGGAAACAGCGAGTGGTGGGTTCAGCATTCACCAGGGGAGTGAATTGCAGTTAGGGATTTGAAGGTAAACACAAAGCTGCCTCCTCCCCAAACCTGGCAAGAAATGTGCAAGGAAACATGGCTCAAGGCAAAGAGGCTGCAGTGGAAGCATAAAGGCATGAGAGCATGAGGCCTTGCTATGAATCATGCAAGGAGGCAGTTCAGAGCCACGGGGCCAAAATTGGAGAGAAGACCAACAGAGACTCATGGTGGGTGTCTGCTGTGGGCAGTGTGATCAGAAGAGGAAGTGGATGAAGCTTCATTCAAACAACCAGAAGCCACCTCAGGATTGTAGGACTTGATTGTCACAGGGCACTTCAAATGTCCTGATGTGCGCTCAAGCAGGAACAAATATGGAGAGAAGCAAGCAATCAGAGGGAGTGCCCTGCTGACACTTTCTCACCAGAGGTGCCAGACAACCCAAGTAGGACAGGTTTTCTGCTGGACATGTTACACACAGGCAGATAAGAACTGCTTGAGAATGTGATAGGTGATGTCTGTCTCAGCTACAGAGACCAGCACTGAGAGCTTCCATGCTGAAGGAAAGTGAGTAAGGAAAGTGGCAGAAGACAGATCTAGGCTTCAGGACAGTAAACTTTGGGTTATTCAGAGTAGAGAAGCTGTCCTGACATGAAAAAGTGCCCAGAAGACATCCAAGATCTATAAGGACAAACTCCTCAATGCTTCACCAGGGTCTTTCCCAATGCGCAGAATGAGCAGGCCTGGCAGAAGGCTGGTGCAGCTGAACAGGGAGTTTTGGTTTGAACTCGACCACAAACCCAAAGGAATGGTCAGAGGTTGAGACTTAATACAGAAACACTCCTCAGGCATGCAAGAAGGGGAGTGGGAAAGGCAAAACTAATCTCAATCTGAAATTAGCAAGAGATGCAAACAGCAACAAGGGCTGTATCACCACAGCAGCAGCAACAGACTAAGAAAATCTTTGCCTGCTGCCAAATGGGATGGGCATAAAGAACTCATTTCATCCTGGGACATCAAACACATTTCCTCTGAAAGTCACAGACCTGTTAAAAAAAGAAGCTGAGTATAAAAACACTCTGATAAAATACTATTGCAGACTTGCACACAAATGTGTGATTATTTCTGTTAAATCTCTTTTTGTTAAATCAACTATTGCAGAACTGATTATCACAGGAATCATATTTAATGTTTCAAAAACAGTGACATTGCAGATTAACAAAGATGCTCCTCCTCTCTTAGGGGAAACAGAGGGAAAAGAGATGGAGTAAAATATTCAGATGCTATGAATTCAAAAAGATGGTGTCTCGTCTATGTATTAAAAAAAAAGTATTAAAGCAACCTGGAGACAAATGAAATAGACAAGGGATCTTTGAATGATATATAATTATAAGGTGCCAAAGACAGTTTAGAAAGCTTATAAGTGTTATTTTCACTAGAATTCATTGCTTTCTTATCTTTTAGCTCACTAATTACAGTATTCCCCAGTACAACTGTTCTAGTTCCACCACAGTTGCTCTACTTCAGGACAAAATAAAACTTGACATCAAAATCTATATAAAAACACCTGCTACAGTATGGAATATTTGACCACATTAGCACTGATCATCTGCTATGAAAAGTGTTATCACAAATAACATGTAAACTCCCCAGTATATCACCTCATGCATCTATGCTTAGCAGAGATAGCTACTGCCTAAGAAGACTACTTAACATGGGATTGAAGTTCCACATCCACAGAACTCCCAAGTATTTTAATAAACAGTGCTTGAAAACTATTTCCCTTTTTTTTCAGTGACTAAACACCCAGTAACTTCCTTTGCTCATCATAAGTCAGAATAATAATAGATAGCAATAATGCAAATGTGTAAAACAATCTGAATTCCAGACAGTGATGAGCTATGACTGGATTTTCATTCTGCACAATATGTTAACTTCCATAGTTTAAACCCCCAGAATTCATACAAACTATCCAAGGTCTGTCCAGAAGATGTTCAAGTTCCTTTAGCTAAGCATTTCAGGATGACACTCACAGATGTCAATCACCTACCGTAAAATTAATTACTTACTTTCCATCAACTTCTGGTCTTTTGCACACACAGTGAAACTTGCCACCAAAATCTATGTAAAGATCATCTTCTACAACATGGAATATTTGACCAATGACAATTTTATCTTTGGCAGGCCCCATCTGAATTAAAGGAGAGCGTCTCAACATGGATGCAAAGGATTCCGATTTCTCTGAAGGAACCTACAGTTGAATAATAAAAAAGAAAAAAACATTTCACAAAACATGCTGTTGGAAGGAGGATTTAAATTAAACTTTCAACATATAAAAAGGCTTCATTCACTGCATAGCAAGTAAAGATTTCACATGTTCATCACATTTTTAGCAAGACTTCTAAGGAAGCATCTGGTACCTTTCTCCAACTCCAAATATTTAACACATTAAAGGTAAAGTTTTTATTAATTCCGTCAAAGAAAAGCATAACAGTGTGCATCTCCTGAAAACATCTGCCAGTTCTACTACTGGTTAGGTAAGTTAATATAAAAATGCATTCCTAATGTAGGAGATATTCCCAAAAAGAACACTGCTCATCTCTTAGTTATCTCCTCAGTGAAAACCAAACCTGAATTAGCACCTTGCAGCTATTCATGCAAGTATTTAATAATGAATAATACTTAAGGTCTTTACTTTAGAGAACAAAACCATTTTTCAAAGGCAGCAAAAGCAGAAAGCAGGCACAGGATGGATCTAACATTTTAAAAAAATTGAACCATCACTTCTCTCATTTTTCACTCTACAAAATCAAAGTAACTAAATAAAAACAAAATGCCATTTTTTTCTCATAGAGCTTTGGGAAAATGCAAGAACACAAACCCTCCTGCTATGCTTCATGGAGTGAAAGATCTCTGTTCTGTAACCTGAGAAAATTTACCATCACAGGCTTACCATCATCTGCTGGGTAAATATATCCAGTTATATTAAACTGAGACTCAATCTCCCACATGCCATCTCTGATATCCTGAGTACGACCACTTTTTAAGATTGTCACCTTTGAAATGCAATTAGTAAGAAAAGCCTACTTGCTAGGAACAAATGAAAAGGGAGAAGCGTTTTGGGAGCAATCCATACCTGAAAGTGAATCTAAGGAAATAATTTTATAGATAGCTAAATAGATTTTTAAAATTAGAACCTATTAATTTTCCCCACATTTAATATAATTACTTGATAATAATTATTTTGTGCAAGATTTCAAACTGTTTTGGAACCAGCAGAAGAACTAAACTGAATAATCAAGTAATTAACAGTTCAGAGCTCTGCTGGCTTCAACAACACACTTTCCCATTTACTGCTTCAAGTGGTTGCTGAAATTCCATCTACATTTTATATGAACAGAGAATAATACCATCATTTTCCACTTGTGCTTTTGGAAACTTTTATTCTTAGAAAAGTCAAAACAAGAGACAGTTTTGAATTCCAGCTCTGCTGGAAGACATAAACAGCACAGATTGTTCTGACGGGACAAAGCCTTGAGAATTACAAGCTGGAGATCTGACACCTGGTACATTTGCTGCTTCAGAAACAGGAACTGTTAAATGCAGCATCCCAAGGACAAGGGCTGAAAATGTGCAACATGTGCATACGTGCACACAAACCACAAAAAGAAAGCATCTGGCCATGGTAAACCACAAACAGAGCAGCAGGATCTTACACAGGAAAGCTACTATCATATAGGGTTCCAAACACAGCATTGCTTGAATTTCACTATGCATTCTAAATTCAAATGAAAATAACTACACAGGATGCACTTGTAATGCACCAAGAAAAAGATGCAAAATGCTGGAAACAGTAAGAGGACATATTTAAATGAGATGATCCACACCACCAAATGAACTGCCTTTTCTTGCATGTACATCATTTGAACAAAGCCTGAGATAGCAGAAAGTATCAAGAGAACTTCTAAGTTTGGTCTGAAGGAGACTTTCCTATATTATTTACATAGATGTCATTAGCAATGACTGAGCAACACAGAGATTCTTTGCTAAGCAATCAATACAGTTCACAGTAGATGTGCAGTTACGCTCACTTAATGGCATTCACCTCATCCATGCTGCCTTCATACAATGGCACCCTCAGTAGGGCTCTCTACACTAAAATAAAATTTCACAGCACTTCATGAAGATGAGTACACTAATGTCTTATGGATTTCCTGTTTTCATCACTTAAAAATTGTCTATTCTACTTAATAACATCTCTCTTCTTTTATTCCGCAGCAAGAAAAAATACAGATGACAAATTCTCCCATGTACAAACTTGCCTGTGAAATAATCTCTGTACACAACAAACAAATGCTATCTTTACACAGTGACAGATCTGCTAATTGTCTACTAGAAACAGATTAAAGTAAAATACAGATGATAATGTACAAAGAAATTTTTGGCCATTCTTCACTGTGGATAGTTTTCCAAGAAGCCAGTGGGAATCTCTTAGAATTCTATCATGGGCCTACAAGACTGCAGCCTTCTCTATTCTGCACACTGGACAGGAACTTCTCAGGAGCACAAATAGCTGATTTATGTATAAAATAATTCTCAAGAGATGCCATTAGTTACTGCCATCAAGGACTCTTTTGTGGACATTCTAGAAATACAGTGACATAAAATGCAGTATTTTCTCCCATTCTCTGCATAACCTACAGCAGATCTCATTAAAGAGTAATTTATCTCAAGCATTTAAAGAGATTTAATGACATTAAGTGCTTTCCTCTACAACTTCTAAATCTCCTTAACTGGATTCTCCACAGTAGCATTACAGAAAAACAGGATGACTGTAGAGTAACAGGGCAACACACTTTATTAAGCACTTTACTTTTCTGATTCTCAAGGAGTGATGGTCATGCAGCTCTGATAGATGATATACTGATAACATGTCAAGTCACAAAACCTGAAGATTATTACAAAATTCAGAAGCACAAATGGTATAATTTTTTCAAATACCTGGAGTATAAAGGCTTTTTTTTACCCTCCTCCTTCTTAAATGCCAAATATGTTTAATTTTCCTTCTAATTTCTGGATTTTAAAGTGTTTTTTGCACATATTTGGATACCAACCACTTTCAGCATGCACAGTTCAATGAAGAAGCAGCAGCTCTTTCAGAAACAGAACTCTCCAAGATGATACATATTAACCACAGAGTGGGAAAAGTCATAGACTTAAACCCCAGTAGGATCCAAACAAAAGAAGTAATGGAGGAATGCAACATACTATTTGTGGAGCAAAGCCTATGACTGTACAAGCAGGGTGGCCCTATCCCACCCACTGAGCAAAATATCTGAAAACCCAGCCTACGTGCTTTATGTCTGCTTGCAAAGGCAAGTAGAATGCACGCTGGAATGTGAGAGATATGGATGAGGAGAGATGGGAGATTGGTGATCTGATTGCTACAATTAAGGGGTGAATGACATATTAACATCTAGCAGCATGCAAAGAACACAACCCTCTGTAACTATCAAATTGGTTTTCCTCAGCACTGTCATCCATAGCTAGACAGACCTCTCTGTCCAAAGTTACTTACACGAAACAACAAAATGGAAAAACCAACTTGCAGTAATAAGTTAGTGTGAATGCTCAATAGCTAAGGGCCCCAATAGCTTAGATATCCAAAATGGGACTGGAAAAGGCCTTGAGCAACCTCAACTAAGTTTATCCTGCTTGGAACAAGTGGCGTGAACAGATAACCTCCTGAGATTACTTTCAACATGTACTGTTTTACTTAGGAAAGATGACTGGAGCCTGGTATAAAGAATATTAAAACAAAACCCAACATATTAAGCTACCCACTGAACAAGTATGTATTGATAATGCACTTATTTCAACAAGCAACCTAAAAAATTCTACTATCTATTAGCCCAGCAAACCTTAATTTTCCATACCTTATAACCACCGGAGGTGTGCACTGTTGCTTAGATATAAACCTAAATCCCAGGATTTGGTTAAGTGCTGAAGGCATTACTAGGGTAACAGGTCATAGAGATTCATGCAGTTTATTTACCAAATTTCTTTCTGTTACTACTTTTTACTTGAAGGCAACAAGCTGTATTTAAGTCAGAACTCCATCATGCAGAAGAATATCACCTTAAAGACAGCAGGACCAACTCAGACACTACACCACAAAATCTGACATCCAACAGTTAATGGCCTTCCATCCAGAAGTAGCTCAAGAAGCATTGCCAACTTGAGAACTCTCCCGAATTTATCAAAGAATAACCATCAAGCTTTGTTTTCACCAACACAGTTTCCCTGACACTGAGGTTATCCCAAGAAACAGCACTGGACACTCAGGAGGAGCACCAAGTGGACTGACATGCCTACAGTGACTGAAATGTCAACATATAAGCAAACAAGCAATTACATCTCTCAAAGTGTTTTCTCTAGGTGCTGCCTTATTTTATATACATTAAACTATTTGTTCTAAAGCTGATGAGTCCTTCTTGAGAAGCTACATCTTCTCAAGATGTATCTTATTCTCCTCTCAGAATATAAGCACTCAAACTCTAGGTATCATGCCTTTAACTGATCTCAGGGATGAACAGCTCTCAGCCTCCCCTTGACCAAATAAGTTCATGTAGCTTCTCCACCTTGAACTTTGAACATGTTCACAACTTTGTGCCTAGCAGTAATCAGTAATTCTTAGAGCTTTCCCAAAGAAAAAACTCTGCTTCCCATATTAGTAGGAAAAAAAAAAGTTTAGGGAAAAAGTATTTTTAAAGTGTAAGAACTGACACTAACATTTATTACTTACTCAAAAAATACAGCCAGCCTCTAGTATGTGCCCAAGCTACATTTCTTAAAAACCAACTGAGCTTTGAATATTCAGGCTCATTCCACTGTACAGCCATTATCTACCAAGACAGCATTCCCACTAAACCTCCACACCTCGAGTAGTCACAGACATTGTGTCTCCCCTTCTAAAGTAATTCTGCACTGAGCAAAACATCCTGCACTGCCCACCTTGGGTGTCTACCACCTGTACTTCTACCCAAGGGCCAAGGTGACACATAATTAGGGTTTTTTTATTTCCTTCAAATTTTTTAAACCCTGTCCCACAGCTTAGATACATCCTGAGATGCAGAAAACACCATCAGTAACCACCTCAGTATACAGCACTAACTACAGTATTATACAATCTACTCCTTTGGAGAAGATTTGTGCCTACCATTATTTTTCAAACAACACAAACTATAGTTCTGCAGGGGTTCACCTACTTGTTTATTATCAACAAATATAAACAAAAAACAGCAAACAATAAAGAGGAACAAAACCTGATAAATATTTGTACTTGCAATACACATTACATTAGTTGCTTTTATTCTGTAGTACATGGAAGAACAGAGAAGCTGTGGATGCCCCGTCCCTGGAAGTGCTTAAGGCCAGGCTGTACAGGGCTCTGAGAAACCTGGTCAAGTGGAAGGTGTTCCTGCCCATGGAAGGAGGGTTAGAACTAGATGATCCTTAAGGTTCATTCCAACTCAGGTCATCATATGGTTCTATGAAATTAGAAGTCTAAGATGAAATATAACTCAGGAGCATCTTTTGGACTTGAATGTGAACAGTAATGCAAAGAACCATCTCTTCTCTATCTTTATTCTAGTATTTGACAGCCATTGGAAAAAGTACCAAATTACTTGTTATTCTCCTATTTGCCAATGACATTCATCTTGGGCAGTATTAAGGAAGATAATCTGCAAATTCCTCATTAATATATGCCACTCATATACATAGACAACACAAAAAATAAACACCAGCATGATGCCAATGCTTTAAAAACATATAAGGCTATTCTAGAATTTTTTTAAGCCCGATGTTTAATTCTGTAATATGTACCAAGGAAAATTTTAAAATACTATTATTTAAAAACTGCAAATGTTTATGGATAAAACAAACAGGTGAAACTATAAACAGAGTAGAAAACAGGAAGATCAGATTAGGCAGAGCTGTATAAGAATAAACAGGGACACAGAATTTACCAGTATACACACAATCAAATATAAAAGCCATAAAATTCACCTACTAATGCTCATAAATAACAGCACATCATCCCACATACAGCACAGGCACAATTATAACCAAAGACAGCATGAACACAGAGTCTATTCTTTAAAGTCTACTCTATGCTTTACATTTATCCTCCCAAGAATACAGCTCTTTCTCTTCCCCAATGAGTGGGCTGAGGTTTTGTTCTATTAAAAAAAATATCAAAAACCTGAAGTTTATGCTGTTTCCCCACAGATTCCATTTACAGCTCAAAGTGGGCAACCACAAAGACAGGGAAGACCTCTTCAGTTTCCTTTAAATAAGAGACTTTTCCCCTTTATTCTGTACAAAAAGACTGAAGTGAAGAACTGATTTAAACTTCTTGTTAACAAAAGGCTTTGAAGACTAAATACTGAGCAAAGCTTAAACAAAAGGAAGACTGGTGTTATTTAATAAAACTACTGAAGGGAAATAGTCCAAACAGAAAACATAAAACAAGGATTTGTGATTCAAAGCAGTAATTTAGAGGAAAATCTAAGATTAATGACTGCAAAGTCATGAAGAAGAGCTTTGAAGGCAGTCAAGGAGAAATTTGGAAGCTTCCCTGCTAGATATTTAAATATATACAGATACATATAGATATATATAGAAGATATTTATTAAAAACTTCATATTAATCACTTCCTATGCAACAGTGGTTACAAAGCCAAATTTCCATGAAGACAGCACTTCCACACCAGCTAGCATGTTCTGAATTCTATACGGGAATTATTTTAGTTATAAGGATTCTAGTCTAATATTAATTATTTATTATCTACAGGCCAGTAGAAGAAATAACAGTGTAACTAAAAGTTCCAGAAGACACCATATTCCTTCATTTTTTCTCAGTCTGAGTAATGATTTCAATTGCACCACCAATGATAGAAAACTCCTAATTCCATAGTTTTCGAATATACATGGATAGTATTGTACTCAACTTTTTAAAGTCAAATTTTGAAAAAAGTAGGAGAGGGGAGAAGAAAACAGAACCACTTGTTAATACAATGTGGTACTACAAAAGTAATATTCAAGAAGAACACAGTAAGCACCAGATTCTCCTCCAAAACTGTAGCATTTGGAGCGAAAAAAATCTTTCAGGTTTTATGATTGGAAAAAGCAAGGGAAACAGCTCTGTTTTACCTATAGGAGGATGAGGTAAATTGACTGCTATATATTCGTTCTTTATTAAATTTTTCTTAACTTTCAAAAACTTTACTTCAGGTTTTAATTGTCCGGAGTTATGTCTTATCATAATTTTAAAACTGCAAGTACCCCTGAAGAATGACCAGAAAGCAAAGCAAACTTCTGCTGTTTCAATCAAAAGAGAACATCCATACACTCTCCTCAGCACAGTGAAGAAATATGGTTTTATTTTAAAATGCAAACCAAACAAAAGTCATCAGCTACAAAGGTTGGAAGAAGCTGAAATGAGGCATTTAAACATCCCATGACGAGGAGCAGTAACTGTCTGGCAAAGCATCACTCCAACTTCACTCCAGATATTAAGATTTTTTGGGGGATTTTAAGATTTTATTGTCAAAGCCTAAAAGGATTTTGTAAAATCCTCCTCATAAAAGTCCTGAGTCCTTGTTTTTGTTCATACTTCAGGATTAGGCTTGAAGGAGCACAGAACTCCACTCTCACGGCTAACTTGAAGGTAAAATCTCGTAGTGCCTGCTGCACACGTGTGCTGGAAGTCTCAAAGTCCCAGCATACCTGTGAGCTTACTGAACTGAACTCTCTGGAGGAGAGCACCCTCTCCCCTGTGGAACATGTCAGACAGCATGATCTACTCCATAAGCCTTCTTTGCAGCTTGGTCAAAACAATCTGACAGTATTGAAAGTCTTAGTTGTAAACCAGTGAACTTAGAGCTGCTTTTGCCACTCCATTTGAAATCAGCTAAGCTATAAGCACTGGAATATGAAGAATATCCTACTTAGTTATCAATTTAGACCTAAATAAACTACAATAACACTAATAAAAAGCCTCTAGGAAATCCCATTTAGATAGTTACATCAACTGGATATCCAACTGCCCTCAAAAGGCTGAAAACACCAAAGGTAACACTGGAATAGAAACTTGGATGGATGTTGCTTTCTTACACACACATATTACAACTGATATTTTCTTCACAGAATTATTTGGGCTGGAAGGGACTGTAAAGGTCACCTAGTCCTAATGCCCCCTGCCATGGCCAGGGACATCTGCCACTGGGCCTGGTTGCTCAGAGCCCCATCCAACCTGGCCTTAAACACTTCCAGGGATGGGGTATCCACAGCTTCCTATTCCAGTGCTTCACCACCCCCACCATTCTCCCTTTTGTCCAACCTAGATCCACCCTCTTCCAGTTTAAAACCACTGCCCCCATCACCACAGGCCCTACTAATAATGACTGAGAGAGACTTTTTACTTTATCCTAAAAGTACACAGAAGGGTTTTCCCAGAGCCTTCTCTTCTCCAGGCTGGACAGCCCCAGCTCTCTCAGCCTGCCTTCTTCACAGCAGCGGTGCTCCAGCCCTGCTATCATTTTTGTGGCCTCCTCTGGACTTGCTACATCTTTCATATACTGGGGACCCCATAACTGCATGGAGTATTTCAGGTGGGGTCTCACAAGAGCAAAGGGTATTCATCAGTTTTGAAGTCCACCAATTTACCTGAAAGACATGCTTGCTAGGGTAAATGCAAAAGTCTCTGGCTGAAATTCAGTGCCTTTTGTCAGTCCAAGTCAGCCTAGATGGCCCCAGTGATTGTCTCCAGCCTAAAAATCATTAGTCTAAGCTTCAGTTACTTGTTATACTTTCAACAGTACAAATAACATGCAAGCCATAAAACTTTCTGGCACATAACTCCTAAAGAAAAAATGTAAGAACTGTACTGCTTCACTGACTTCTACCTAGGAAGAACTGTAACTAATTAAGAAGGAGGCTAATCCACAAAAATACCTACAGGGTTATTTTGAAATTCATGTAATGCAGGAATAAATTATTTTCACTGAAGAGTATCTTCATTTTGTCCAAGTTACAGTTCCTGTTTACCAACTTTTCTAATCCTAAAAAGAAAAAATATGGAGAGTACTAAACTTCAGTATTACCAAGAACAGGATTATTCATACATAGTAGCATTGTCCAAAGGGAAGCAAACACAGTTATAGGAAGTTATAAGGGTTGTCATACTTGGCAAAGACCACTGGAAGATTTTGCCTGGCTACAGACACAAATGTTAAGCCAACTTCCTATAGTGAAATCATACATTTTTAAAAAGTGCTTAAAATCATATTTTGATTGCAGATTAGGAAAGGATTACACTTCAATTTTAAAAACAACAAAAGTTTTTAAAAATAAAATATAAATTTAACTTCATTAAATATAAATTTAACTTCATTAACAACCTTCCATCAAGCTCCATATTTTGGTACTCACTGCAATGCTGACTGATGAATACAGCATATTCCAAACCTACCTTAATTTTTGCATGCAGAACAACTTGTAATTAAAAATATCTCAGCTGTGCAGAGAACAGCTTGAATGTATATATTTGTACATATATTGCCCTCATAATAATGAACAATGTAATACTGTGAACAAAGCACATGTTTAAAAGAGAACCAAATACATGTAGTACTAAACCAGTAAAATACCATGCTGAAAACTACCTTTTGTCTCTCACAATTACACTTTTCAAGAAGGATCATGTAGATCTCAGAAGAAAAAAAAAAATCACAAGAATAGGATTTGGGTGCTGTGCCTAATATTCAACAGGTTTTCCTGAACTGTACTTTTAGTATCAAAACTTCTTTGTTGCCTAGAAATCCCCATTGTTAAAGCTATTTGCAGCTTTTTCTCTATTTGAAGATGGGATGTGTGCTTCTTAACCTTATCATTGAGATGCAGTATACAAACTGTCCTTCAACTCATGAAAGAGCATAATTATTCAGAATACTTTGTAAACATATTTAACTTACCAGTGCCTTACTACATGCTACTAACTCAAGAGTAGCAGGACTGTTCACAAAACAAATGTCAATTTTTTCAATTAACAGACTCATATGTCCAACAACAGATATTGTGCTACCAGAATAAATGCAAATTAAGGTGATTTATTTTTAGTCAATTATGGCTATCCCTGCCCATTATTAGAAAAGTCAAAGGTTTACACTACTGTGTTTGAGTCTGGGCGCTTTTGTATTATAAACAGTGACACACATCACCAAAATTTAAAAAGAAACTTTTTTTTTTTTTCCTGTGACTTTATGTAACTGAGCATGTGCTTAGGAGGAATAGCATAAAACATTAGAGGACATCTGGGGAGGGGAAGGTCAGCCCAGTTGTATCACAAAAATTAATCATCTGCTACTTCTAGATCCTTTTTTGAAACTTTTTCATCAATCAGCTGCCCATTTAAAACCAGAAAGTCATACTGCTAACACACTATAATGCTACCCAAACCCCCAAGGCTTACCCAACAAGTCTTATAAATGTAGAATCTGCTACACTGGTTGACTCAATACCAGCTTCTTTGTGTTTGTAGTAAAAGGAAGGTTTTCCATTTATCTTCACATTTTGACTGGATACACAGCAAAGAAACTGCAAAACAAGACTTTCATAAAGAATTTCAAATGCAGCTTTGAAAATGTGCTGTTGACTAGCCAGGTGGATCATTTACTGAACAACGCTGAGCTAAGATTTTATTTCACAACACAAAATAGCACAGAATTTGGTCACGATAAAGCAGCTTGTTTTTCTTGAAATTTAATAACTTCTATATAGAATTTAAAACATGAAGTGTTTATCTATATATTTCTTTCAAGGATAACTTCATCGCAAACAAATAGACCATTAGCATCTAAATCACAGAAAGTGGGTGAACCTACTGCAATGGATTATGTCAAAAAGAAAATCTAACCAGATGAGCACACACAGTCCTGAGAACAGCCCATGGTGTTTTGAGCCCAGTATCTGCCTTTCTCCATTTATCACTACCCTGCTCTTCCAGGCACTTTTTTTTTTCCAGGTTCCTGGGGGACAGGATGCTGTTTCAATAGTCATAATAGGAGAATAACTGGGCTCTCCCACAGCAGCAGGGGATGTAAATAGCCTGTTGATAATAGTAACCACTAGAAAAGATTTCAATTCCTATTTAACTGTCACATTATGGTTACATCACCTTCTTCCAGGTATCTCACAGGCAGTCAGTCAAGCCCAGGCAGCTGTGATGCACCTCTTTTTCTCCATGACACTGGCAGCCCCAAGACAGTTTAATTTTGGGCATTTCACTCTGACAGCCAGTCACCAAGGCCATATCACCTACCACTCATGGACCCCCAGCAATGCCAAAGCAACCAACTCGCCAACCCAGAGCTATCTGAGGGAGCAAGCTGCAGAGACATCTCCTCCAGAGCTGTGATCTTCATCTTCCTCAAGTCAACTGAGGATTACAGGCCCAGGGCCTTCCCACATGAATCTGTGTCCCTGAGTACATGGCTGTGATAGGCAGCAGTGTTACTCACAATTAAGTCCTCCAAAGGGCAGCATGCATCATTCCTCTGTTGTCCAACATCAGAAGTCCTGCCTACTTCCTTTCAGAGAGAGTTGCTCCAACACCCAACACCGTGTGAGTTTTACAAAATCCTGTCATGCAAGCACTTCTGTCACATGCAAAGCAGGTCATCTGACAGACCCAGCTGTGCCTTCAGCTGGGACAAACCCAAGTCAGAAAAGACAAGTTCTGGTGCCTCAGTAAGAGCATTCACAATACAGAACTGCTCCTTCACAGAGGTCAAAAGAAGGACAAACAGGTTGATTCCTACTGTAATACAAACCAGCATTTCAAGCAGATCCAGCTGAGAGGATGCTGAGAAGGTTGTGACACAATCCTTATTTAGCACGAACCTGAAAGCACCAGGACATGTTCATAGCACAGGCACACATATGCCACAAACCCCACAACTGGCATGTCCCTCTCTCAGTTAGTGAGCAGTTTCCAGCACCTGAATGCTGGCCAGAAGATAATCCACCTAAAACAGTGACCTCTGCACTTGGCATATAACTATATATTTGTAATTAAATATTTGTAATTATTATATTTGTAATTAAACAAAGAATGTTATTTATTAGTTATTTATTAACACTAGCAAAGCACTCCAGTCACATAAAGATTACGGGTATACTAAGAAATATTACAGTATGAAAATTACAAGTGAAAATTGCACTAAATATTAATCAGCATTTTTGCTCTCAAATAACTGCAATTTCACTAAAATCACCTTCTAAATGCTAACTTAGGTGGAAAGACAGATTGAGAGAAATATTTCCCATTGATTATTAGATGAAAATATTTTTTTTTTATTATTTGATTTCAAAACATCCAGTGTCACATACCAGTTTAACTTGAGGATGCCCAGATACTGCATAAGCAAGACAACAACACATTCTTTATAAAGATACCCATGTAGCTTTCAAAAATGTAATTCATTCCTTTTCAATTGTCACTTTTGTGTTTTCGCTTTTAATTTCTCCCCTAAAACATAAACAGATGAAACGGCTTTTTATATGACCTATGAAAATATTTTTTTCATTTTCTTTCTTACTGAATACTGATATTTTATTTTTAAAATACATAGACACCTTCCTCAAATTTACTAACCCTTTCAGCAAAGAATCCGTGGCTAAGTTAATTTAAAAACATGTATGTGCCTAGAAGAATAATCCCTGATCTCTCTCTTTCAGAAATTAGATATTATAATATACTGATACCAATCCAATCCCCTCTATCTGAACTTTAGACAAAATCAGTTACGTTTCTTCTTAACAGATGCTTTCCCTTCAAACACGGTATTCAAGGAATTAAATAGGAAATCCCTCAAGGTGCTGCTTTTGACGCGACATCTGGAAACGAGCAGCGCCCTCTGCTGTGCCGGGCGGGGATGTTCACCCAGCCCCCGGAGCAGCATCCCTGCCCGGCTGGGCCCAGCCAGGCCGAGCCAGGGACTGCAGATCCCTCCTTCTGAGCAAGGACAACTTTCTGCTCGTGGAAGCAGTCCCTGACACGCACCTGATGGTTGTGCCCTGCTACTCTCACGTGAAAACGTCCCAACAGAGCAGCTCCATCACACGGTGACACACAGAGCAGACTGGCAGCGAAGTTCACATAATGACAGCCCGTTTCTACCTAAAAGGACACTTGACAAACTTCACCACTCCCATTTGAAACATTTTTAGACTACTTAGCTCACAGTGAAGGAAAAAATGTCCATTTATTCTTAATTAGTGAGTTTATTCTTACATTTTCTTCAAACTTTGAGCTAACAACACAGCTCAAAAAACATTTCTCTACCTGTATCAAAAATCATCTCATCCTTCCTAAAGACAAGGTCTCCTGTTTTACTCGGCAAGCAGCTTTAAACCATTAATGAAGGTAACACTTAAAGCACTTGGTCCTTCTAAAAGATTTCATTAAGCAATTCCATAGAGAAAAAAAAGAACTTTAAACCTGTCTTTTTTTTTCTTTGTTGTTTATAATGCAAAACTTAAATATAAAAGTGCAGAAGGCAAATGCAGCAAGAAGTGAGTTGCCTGCTGTAGACAAATGTCATATGGGTTTATCAGGATATTTGGCTTACCAAGTTGCTAGCTTTTCAACAGTTTTAATCAACATTTAGGTGCCTTGCCCGTAAGTTTCACTATTAACAAGACAGTAACAACAGAATTGTAAACCGAAGGTGAAAGTTAAAACACAAACCTGAACCCCTATAAAATTACCAACACAGCAGAGACACCAGCAGGCAGTTTTGAGGTAAGGGCAGCAGCATACATTGCTGCAAAAAAAAAAAAAAATCTTAAAGAGCTACATAGGAAAAATACCATTCCTGTGCTTTTTGAATCATCTGAAGACAAACATATGTCAACATACCCATTTATCAAGTTTATTTATATATGCCTAAACTAAGCCACCACCAACCAAATATCAGCCAGTTAATCCAGTTTCAAAATTGAAGGAACAGATGACATAGGAAACCCGTACAGGAACTGTTATCAAGCCTCTTCCCAAAAGAAAGAGAAACACAAAGAATCCAAACACCAGCTCTGGTTCTTACAGGATGAAGCACAGCAAAAGACAGGCAGCACTTGTCAGCTGAGATAAGGAACACAAGTTTTCCTCAGACTTCAGCTCAGGTAAAGGATGAGCAAGATCACATTCCTCCTTCTTTAAAGAGCAGGTCCTACAGTTGCTGGGACCACAGGAAGGGACTGCAAGTAGAGCCACCACAGCCTCTCCCAAGGAAGTATGTGCTTCTCTTAGAAGGATCTTATCAAAAGGGCTTCTAAATATTTGAGTTTCACCATCAGCATCCAGTGCATCCTACCATAAGCATTACCCAGCTTTACCAAAGTAGCATCAGAGCTGCTCCCATCTATGGAAAGTTTATTTACCAAATAACATACTTTCTAGCAATCAAATATCAGCTAAAAGTGGTAACAATGGGATTTCAAGAAAGCTACACTAAATGAACAGATGACACTGCAGTCAGATCCCTTTAATTTCCCTCTTTTTTTATGCCACCTTCCACTGCTAACTCATTCTCACCAAAACCCTCTTCCTCTTCAGTAAACTATTCAAAGAGCAACCTGTTAATTCAAGATTAATAAACATTAATCACACTCAGACTCACTGAGCACTACCTGGGCTGAGAACAGCATGAAAGTAGACTCATAATAATCTTCACCTCATTATTATGCTTTCAACATCACTAGGCACTGCAAAGCAAGCTACTTTCCTTCCTCTGGTTCAAGTGAAAAAGTAGCTCAGCAAAGTGTATAGAAATTCAGAGTTGTGGTCCAGATATTCATTTTAAAACCCTAGTTTGACTTCTACTAATGCATTATTTGTATTTGTGTATGCAATTCACATGTTGTGAATAAAATGTAACATTTGAGGAAGCTAAGAAGCTTTAAAGGCTTGAAAACAATTAATTTATAGATAGAAAGAGATTATGTAGATAGAAAATAATGTTTCCAGCTACTCACTTCAACAGAAAAAGGGGGAAAAAATTAAAATCCCCAAAGTATCATTCAGTATCTGCTACAGCTACATCAAGTGATTCTGTTCCTAAACTCTTCTGTTGGACACCACCTGAGCCCCTGGGTTAGGCAAACCATTGATCTTGGCACAGCCAGCCTTGCAAGTGTGGATCTTCAATGGAAAACAGAATGTTATAGATTATGCAGTAATTTGGGATATCAGGTCTTGGATTCAGTGATAGGCATTTCCAGTTCTACACCTGTGGTACCAAACAAGTCCTGTCATAATAATTCACAGCCTTTATCTCCATATCCTATTGAGCACACTTCAAGTAATCTCAGATACAGGTGTAGTCAAACAGAAATGAAAAAAAGTTACAAAAAGATAATTGTCATGGATAAACACCAGCATCTGGTGGAATCACTTCCACCTGAAGAATAAACAGAGGTCAGGGGTTTTCAGTTTGGAAGAGATTTTCTGGAATATGTCAGTACACACACAGAGCTGTCTTCTGTTTCCCTACCTGTCTGCTAATGGGCACTGTCACAATCTGTGGGAAAAATCAGCATGACAAAACTCAATGCATTGCTAGAGAAAATGATGGTTATTCACAAAATCTCTACATTTATTTTGCCACTCACTCTCTCCCAGGTTCCATACACTCACATTCCCACACCCCTGGATTCCCAACAAGCATCTGGGTAAAACTCATTTGGGTACAACACCAAGGATGAAGGTTGCCAGCTATCAGGGCCTCACCACACCTCTGACATTATTCCTGTTTGGCAATGATGAACTAGATTTTGGACAAATCTTTTACGCCCTCCAGGAGTCAACAGCTGTTGACAGGGTGGTCCTTTCCTCCAGAATTCTACTTACTGCAGCCTCAATAAATAGCAGACTGCTGCTCATCATCTCCCTCTCCAAGACTGGTTCATGGTGGAGTCACAGGAAAACAGATGGCATGTAAGATATGGGACACAATACTGTAACCCTCCTTGTGCACTTCAGGAGCAGGGTCTGCTCCTGATGAATCATTCATGCTGCAGCTTACCAGAGGGCAGGCCTTGCCAAGCACACCATCCTAATTTTACAGCCAAGCACAGCTTCCCAGAGAAGTGTGGGTTTTCACAATAATGTGCAGCATCCTTTCAACCCTTGTCCTGATGTTTCTTATGCTGGCTTCACACACATACAATTCTACAGGTGTTTCATTCATAAAAACCTTTATATTTCCACTAAAAGTCTCTGGAATACTGGTTTAACAGGTCTTTAATCTGACCCAATAAAATCATTAAGAGATTTTCCACATCCTCCCTGCCAGCTTGTAAAAAGCCTGAACACAGCTTTGCCCACGCAGCAGTACCTTGCCTTCTACACAACCAAAACTACTTGCATGCTTTCTACATTACATTTTTGTAGGAGCATCTTAAAAAGAAATAGGAGTTGTCCACGTTTCTGCAGGCTACTTATTATGCAGGGTGAAGTGGTGAGAAGAGAGAATCAGAGTTGTTAGGGTTAGAAAGGACCTCTGGACATCATCCAAGCCAGCCCTCCTGCCAAGGCAGGGTCACCTGGAGCAGGTGACACTGGAATGTGTGGGTTTCTGGGTTTTGAGTGTCTCCAGAGAGGGAGACTCCACAACCTCCCCGGGCAGCCTGGTCCAGTGCTCCGCCACCCTCTGTGCAAAAAAGTCCTTCCTCGTGTTGAGATGAAACTCCTTGTACTTTAGTTTATGGCCACTGCTCCCTATCCTACTAATGTCGCTAGGCACCACTGAAAACATTCTAGCACCATCTTGTTGTCACCTGCCTTTGAGGTATTTATATTCATTGAGGAGATCCCATCTCAGTCTTGTCTTCTCCAGACTGAACAGGCCCAGCTCCCGCAGCCTCCCCTCGTAAGAGAGATGTTCCAGACCTCTCCTCGTCTTTCTAGCCCTCCGCTGCTCCCTCTCCAGCAGCTACTCGTCTCTTTTGTACCGCCGAGACCAGAACCGGACACAGCACTCCAGACGTGGCCGCATTAGGGCCGAGGACGCTGCCCCGGCTCGATCCCCTCGCGCCCTCACCTGCCGGGGACCGGAGCCCGCGGTGCCGCTGCCCGAGTGCTGCTCCGTTCGCTGCGGGGGAGTCTCGGCGGCTCCCGGCGCGGCCCCGCTGGCCCTGCGGACCGCGGGCAGCAGCACCCGCCATGGCCGGGCCGCGCGGCCCCACAGCGCCGCCGCCATCACTGACTGGGGGCGGGGCCTCCGCCGCCCGCGCAGGCGCAGCGCGCGGGGCTGAAGCCAGCGGCGCCATGTTGGGTGAGGGACGGCGGCGCCGCGCTGCCCCCCGGCGACAGCAGCGAGAGCGGGGGACGGAGCTGAAGCCGCGCCAGGGAACGGGTGGGCTGGACACCCGGGGGAGTTTCTTCACGGAAAAGGTAATTACGTATTGCAGTGCCCAGGGAGTCAGCGTCCCTGGAGGTGTTTAAGGAACGACTGGACGTGGCAGGTCATCGAATAACCTGAGTTGGACGGGACTCACAAGGATCAGGGAGTTCAATACCTGATCCTGCACAGAACACCGCAAGAGTCACACCATGCGCCTGAGAGCATTGTCCAAACAATTCTTGAATTCTGTCGAGCTTGGTGTGACCACTTCTCTGGGGAGCCTGTTCCAGTGCCCAAACACCCTCTGCGTGAAAAACCTTCTTGTAATAACCAGCCTGAACATTCCCTGGCACAACCTTCTGCCGTCCCCTCTGGAGCCCCACTTAGTGCCGTGGTCTAGCTGACAAGGCAAGGTGCTGTTTGGCCGTGGGCTGGACTCCCTGCTCTCAGAGGTATTTTCCAGCCTAATTGATTCTGTAATTACTACACCAGCCCTGAAAGCAAAGCTTCAGTGCTCACAGCAGCCCCGAAGCCACCTGCACACGAGGAAAGGAAGCTGTGGGCAGAGGAAGATGCAGCAAAAACTCCTGGAGTGTAATAATGTGTTACAATAAAAAAACTGTCATGTGGCCTTAAAAAAAAAAAAACAAAAAAAAACTTTTCTTCAGAAAACAGAAAGCTCATCTCTGGACTAGATGACCTTTCTCTTTGTCCGTTAGATAAATGAATAAAAGACCCATCCAATAAGGATCATGTTCCAGAAAAACCTGCCCTACATGGTACTGACCCAAAAGAGGAAGAGCTCCATTCTCTCTATACCATTTAATTCTCTGTTCCTTTGTTCAGTTGGAGCTGTCAGAGGCTGAGGGAACATGTCAACCTGTTTTCTGAACTTCACGATGTAACCAGGGCAGTTTAATTTTATGTAGTGGCAGAGCACTGGAACAGTCTGCCAAAGGTCCTGGATTCTCACTCTCTGGAGTGAGAGACATTCAAAACCCACCTAGGCACAGTCCTGTACAACCTGCTCCAGAGGTGAGCCTGCCTCAACAGGGAGTTTGGACTAGATGAACTCCAGAGGTCCCTTACAACCCTAACAATGCTGTGATTTGTAATTTTATGTAAGCCACTAGAAGGCAACCTAGGCTCAGTCTAGAAATGCCAAGCTCAGCCATGCAGAGTCCCAGCAGTACAGTAGTATGTATCAGCACTGCTTTGAACCAAACTTAAAGGACTGCTTCAATTAGAAATGAAATTTCCTTACTTATTTACATTATCCTCCATGTTCACAGGACAATACATTCCTCAGATACACTTTTATTAAGCTTCTCACATTGTAATTAAGCACACATTCTACATCTGACATGCTAGCAAGGTTGTCCAGAGCCAACTTTTTTTCCTCCAGACACCTGTGGCAGTTGAAGTTTCATGGATTTCACACAAATGCAGCAAAACTTGTTTCCAGTTCTAAGCAGGGTGATAAAATGTTCTAACCATGTGGCAGAAACACATAAAACACAAGAACTTTGAGGAGTACAGCAGACAAAACAAGATGTAGGAGGACACATCTTTTAGGAGAGCTATGCTGAGCGATGACACTGTGCACCTCTCAAAACAGACTTCTGGAGCTGGGAACAGGGGTGCTGGCTTAAATACATTAAAAAAGAGAAAGATGGTGTAGCAGATGTTTTCAGGGCTCAGCCTACAAGAGAAACAGCATTAGGCTATAGGAGAAATTCTCTTGATGACTACAAAAGAACCACTTCTGGGGTCAGGCTTATTCTTCTATTCCATGCTTTGTTAGTGTGAATATGACACCACCACGTGTGAATGAATCTATTTGTGACTGGTCCAATGTTCAGAAGAGTGTTATTTTACCACAGTGACATCCTGTACAAAAAACAAGACTGAAAATGCTATGGTGACTGAACCAAACCAGCACTATGAGGCATCCTGCTTCCATCTGCCTTGGTCAGAAGTTTCTGAGGTGGACAATGCACGGACAGATGGGTAAGTTTTACATGTTCTATCACCTATCCACACCTGCTGGATGAGGAACACGTTCAAAAGACAGTACATTCCTACTCGTGTGTGATCCTGCTATAACTTGTGTAAAGCCTGCTGAAACTGAAGTCCTTTCTTTAGCTGGGAGTGATCTTTCCTCCTTGTCCAGTGTCCTAGTCCAGTCTCCCTTGCAGGCAACACTCAACTGAAACAATCACAAGGGAGCAAAGTAACAAGCTTCAGTTTGGCAGCAGCAGTAGATTCATAAGGATTAAGTTGAGCAGTAATTACAGATTGAAAAGAAAATACGTATCCACAGTATCTGTACAATATAATTAACTTCTCAAAAGAGTTTTTTTTCATTGCTATATTTTCAAGGTTGTCTTCAAATTACAGGTAAGTCCTTTAAATGCTTGAAAGGCATAGAAATTCCCCTTCCCACACAAAACCCCAATCAATGTATTTTAGTTTCAAAAATATTTTGAACCCACAAACAAGCTTGGTATCAGTTAATCGGGTGAAATAACTACGTGCTAAATAAAAGCACATCTGGTGGAAAGAGCGCAGAGAATGTTACAAGTGTGCTTGGTTTTTCCTTGCAGCATCTGGCAGTGGGTAGCAGGACAGAGGCAGAAATCTCAGTGGGTCTCATCCTCTGTCTGTTCTGCAATAGTTTCTGTGGCACTGGCATTGGCAGCAGAGTTGAGAACTTCTCCAAAGTCTCCTCCAGCAGGTTTGCTTCCTCCAACTTTAGACTAGAACACAGAGAGACCCCCAACATAGCACAGTAGTTAGTTGGTATGCCAAACATGCTTAACTGTACAAAACCAGTGCGTCTGGTTTAATAACTCCAACAAAGCAGCTTTTCCAGGTCTAGGAGACCTCCACAACATTCTTGAAACAAATCTGTACAGATCTGGCAGGAAACACTCACCAGCAGATTCACACAGTAATCTCCCTTTGATTTTAAGATACACGAAGCAGCCCTTATTCCAGGACTGATTCCAGAGTCCAAAGGTTGACACACCCTCAGTTACAAGTGGATAAAGGTATGAAGCCTTTCAAACCAAGAAATCTTTAAGAGATTCAGAGTTAAAACTCGCTACTTTATTTCTTAAGAAAGAACTTTGGACAGTTTTGAGTCTCAAGGGCAAGTCCTGAGATCTTCAGAGGAGCAGAGCAATTATGTTACTTTCTCCATGTAACATGTTTGCCTTTTCCCTCCCTGGCTCTATGGGACTGCCGAAGTGTTAACATCAATTGGTCGCAAAAGAAGAAGGCCCAGTTCCCCTTGTTCATTGCTTCTCATCCAGTCCAGTGTGCCCAGGAAAAGTCAAATCTGGTTCTGATTACACAGATTAGCTATTTTTGAAGTGAGTTTTTACCTGGAGAAGTTATTAATGGTTGTTTCTGGCACTTGCAGCTTTCAGGAGTGAAGTTAAAATTAAGGTGCAAAGGCCTTTTGTCTTTTATGCCGGAAATGAAAGATGTAGCCCAAAGTATTCCCCTGTGTAGGATACTAGTCCCTAGAAAGGCATGAAATAAAAGCCTAGACAATTCTGGATAACTAGCATTAGATATTAATTATTTTGCATACCTAATACTAGCTGTTTGTGCAGGTTAGCTAGCTATTAGTTCTTCTAAAGGCATCCTCCTGTATGAGGTGCAGGCAGCCCGTTACTTTATTTGCAAATCATTAGGCAGAGAAACTGTTTCCACAGGACTTAAAAAGATGTTCATCGAAATACCTCTTCAACAGTTTACCAGTAACTAAAAAATAGGCTGCCCAAAAAGACTTCCAGTCTTTTCTCCACATCCACAACTGCACAGTCAATAATGTGTTCAATGTCTTACCTTGAAGTTTTCAACTTTTTCCTCAAAGGATTTGAAAGTAGGAGAATTTCTACGAAAATAAAAAAAAAGGATCCACAGAATTAAAACCACATCTAGTTAACCTATAAAATCACAAACCAAGCAGACAATTCCTTTTTCCCAACAGTAACGAGATTTGTTTGGGGCTCTTTCCCTGTTTTAAAGATAGCCTAAAAATAGTTTACATCTGGATCCTCCCAAGTACTACAAAACTAAAATTCAAACATACTTGAATTGCAGGCTCACTTTCATCCTTAGCAACTAAACATTGCCAGGTCCAGCAATAGGATCCTTCCTATCAACATGGATAACTAGCAAGTATTTTAGGTTCAGCTTACTATTCCCAGTAATTTCAAACATGTTTCTGGCTTAAAGCATTTGTTCAGAAAATCTTAGTCATCACTTCTGGTTAGCCTAATACATTATTGCTGAAGAGAGCTCATCAAGTTTTTTTTTACTTTTTACAGTAAAACTAGTTCAGTTTACTTTGCTACATGTTCAATAAATAAAACATGGTTCACAGTGGCATTTTCTGCGAACATATTACATTTAACTGAGACTCCCCCTTGCCTTTAAGTGCCAAAGGCAGCTGTAATTACAAACAGTAAGTTCTGCATACAAAAAGCAGAACAGCTTGGGATTTCCAGTGCTGAGGGCTGGTATATAATTCATTAGGGTCAGAAGACTGGCTTAATGCTCCAAGTAGCTGTTACTGCCACATGCAAATTTGTGCAACACTTTTTCTGCCTTTATGTAGGATGGAAAATGCTTGCCTTCACTGGACCAGGACTAAGGATTACTCAAAAATGTATTATATGAATATTGAAGACAAGGGTGTTTTCCAAAAGAAGCCTACAGCTTTTCTTGGCATTTGTGTAGGACAGCTACACTTAGCTGCACTCTTTTCCCTTTGGAGAGCACACAGTGATACATGCATCAAACTAGACTCTCAGAGGGGGACAGTGCCAGGCAAGTGGAGAAAAAGGCAAGCACCCCAGATCACCAAGAGACTTTTTGTGAAACCACAGGGGCTTTTTCACCCACTTTCATTTTCAAAAGCATATGCCAAGCTACTGCCTTTTAAACTTGGAATCACTCAGTAACATTACACTCAAACAGGCAGGGAAAAGCTGTTACAGTTTTCCAAACAGTAGGGAAATGTCACTTTCCAGATGTTTGATAACCACCTCCGTTAACCAGAAATAAAACAAATTTTATCCTATATGTTAGTACAGGAAATCCATTACAAAGCTGGGTGAGTTTTTTGTTTTTTTTTTATAAAACTGTGTTAGTTGACTTAAGTTCAGTTTGACTTGATTCCACACATGAAAATAAATAAACCAAACAGCTGGATAATGCATACATTACCTCATAATAGGCATACTAATTGAATGTTGTAAGGAGCGTATACTAAATGCCAGCATTAAGAGAAAAGAAAGCAACAAGTTAGTGTAAGTATTACATTGAGAAGAAGTTGGCTTAGAGATCTGACTTCTGTAAACTATCCTTGGTAAACAGCCAAACAGTCTTACACAGTCTTAGTAACTGCTTGGGTTTGCTTTCTTAAATTGCTTAGCCATGCGCACACACACACACACACACACACACACACACACACAAGTACAGAGCAAAAGCTGCAGCAACCTTTTTCTCTTTTAGAAAGATTCAAGTGCCATGCTTGTTAGTACTTGTTTTACTTAGCTGCAACAGTCTGTCTGCTCCTTAAGTTTCTCAAGCAACAGGAGTCATGCTGCATTTACAATTTTGGCAATAGCAAGTAGCAAACACTTGAGAGTCTTATAAATCAGCTAATCTTCCTAATGAAAAAATGATTTCTACATCCAGAAGGCTTCCATTTACATTCAGTACAAGTTTTTTACACTCATCGATACAATTATCTGCTCATCAATCAACAGAAGCAGTCCCATCAGTCAGTATTCAAGGTCGCATCTATGCTGGGAGCAGGATAAAGTCCTGTGTTCTGAAATTCATGGAGGATTTCTATAACCTGCCAGTGTTGTTATAAAGTTACTGTTTGTCTAGCAAGAAAACACATCTACTCCTAGAAGGTAATTGGATACAGATGAAGGAGCTCCTGAATAGCCTCAAAACCACAACCACACATCTAATTTAGTTCCATACAGGAAATCCCTGTTTACTGCAGATACAAACAAGCCTTATATGTTAAATAATTCTTACCAAATACCACGACAGTAACTTAGAATTATTACAAGTGATGATCTCAGGTTTTCTTAACTATATATGGAATGTCAAAATCTGTCTGGGCTTTATGATGCCTTTTAAGAGAATACTTTCCAGGCAGTTGCTGGGGAAGGAGAGGAGGGAAGGGAAACAACTCTCATAAAATGTACCTCCAAACTTACAATTAGCATCTCAGCACAAGCAATGGAAGATACATTCACAGGAGAAAAATGTTCTATATTTATTGCAGAAAAAGTTTTAAGAGATCCTTTATGAGGGCTCATCAGTAAAATGCCATAGAAAAAAAGGTTGGAATCCCCTAAGGCAGATGCACAACTACGGGTTGATTTGTAGTTACAGCATACTGGGAATCAGATACACAAGGCCAGATCCTTTCCTGACACTTCAGTAATGCACAGCTATGTTTCATCTATTTCCCCAAGCCCATTTCTCCTGTGTTTCATTCTTATGGATGGTCTGGGTTCCACAGGCTTTTCCAGATCACAGACAAGCTGATTGTCTTCTGGATTGTAATATATATCCTTCACTATGATGTGGATTACTACAAGTTCTGGGCTTGCTACATGGCAGGTTTTATTACAAAGCTACACCAACACTAACTAATTTCAGTCAATGCTCAGCCAATTCCCCTCATGCTGCAAGAAGTTTCTCCCTGCAAGAAGTTTAAGGCTAAAGAGGATTAAATACATATATTTACAAACTGTAGAATGGCTCACACTGAAAAAGAACAACCTACAATGTATTGCAGATGTTTTAACAGGTGTCTACAAAAGTTTAGTTTCATCTCAGATATCATTTAATAGAAAAACTATTCATGTATTCATGAAGAATTTACTTGCTGCTGAACAATACACTTCTGTATACCCTCACTATCCAGTTTGCAAAAAACCACCATAAGATATTACATGGCTTTATCATACAATGATCTGGTTTGCAGGAGAACTGAATTAGATAAATGCAGTTGATTTTTTTTAATATAAACCACCTATTCTTCAGGTAATGCAAAAGGCACAATTAAGCCTTGAACAGCTTTATGAAGAAGAGAACTTGTATTTCTTTCCCAAATGACAGAACGCCACACTAAAGCACTCACTCAACTAGGCCATCAACTTGGGCAGTTTGAAAGACAAGCCCTCTTTGTAATTCTCAAAAGCAAACCCCTAGCTTAAAAAAAGACAATGAATAAAAAAGGCACAGTAAGCTGCTATCCAGTCTTCCATGCATTTTGTATTGTATTAAAGCTTACTTATCCTCTACACAATAATTTTTTTTAAGCTACTCCATTGCCTCACATTTTGTAAAGGCACAAGGAGGTATGCCAGAGTCCCAGCCTAGAAAACACAGCTCAACATACACAGTAGCTAGTTACTTTGTAGTTAAATTTCCAGGTGATATGTTATGGTATTTAGGAATCCATTATCATAGATCAGACTTCTAAAGCAAGGAAAGAAAGTTATCCTGTAATCTCAGAGCAAGGCAAAGATGAACTTTGCTCCATTATAGGGATGCAGTGCAAGAAGGGCCAAGTGCAAAGTCATGACTGCTCAGAAGCTACATCTTGGTACTAATGCTTTGCACAGAATACTGATGTTGCCTACAGAAGGAAGGTTAACTTATCAAAACTTCAATAAATTATTTTAAAGAGAACAAAGATATTAAGAGAAACCTAAGATGGAACAGAATTCATTTTCATCATAACAAAGGGCAGAGAAAACAAATACAAAAAGGAATAAAAAATGCACTGACATTGCACTACCAGTCCTCCCTTCCTCTCCATTTCAGTAGTTTCCAAAATCACAGCTCCAGCAGCTGCCTCACTCCCTTTTGCAACTCCCTATTAAATCACTTTGCAGTGCCCAAATAAAGACCTGTGTGATGTTTGCTGCATGTAATATGTAGAAATAGTCCAACATGGAAAAAAATCACACCACTATAGCTGAGAAGTCCCTCAACCAAACCAATACAAGGGAGAGTGAAGCCACAATGAAACCAATGCAAGAGTTTAAGAACAAAAATGAACCTGCATATTCAGTATCAGTTCAAGTTTTAAGTATCGGGCCCATGAACTCTCACTTCCAGGAAAGAATTTAGGCATCTAAACCTTTCTGAAGCTCAGACTTGCCCTCAAGTAGTCATATAACCCTTGGACCTGAATTCACTGACTGAATTCTAAATCAATTTGGTTCTCATGAAAAACATCTTCTTTTTCAAGTGCAACTAAGATCTTCAACAGCACTAATTCTTCACACTTTTTTTTGTTTTCTGAACACAGCTACCCCTGAATTTATAACAATACCTTGCATTTCCATCACCACGATTCTCCCTGAGAAGCACACCAACAGTGCAGACTTCTCTGATACTGTTCCATTCTCTCCCAGTGGCCCAGTTTCTGATAGAGTACTCATCACTCACAAAGCCACTAAGTGGAGTAATTAAAACACTCCTAAGGTATTCCTGAAGTAGAAAGCAGCTCTAAGTCTGTGCTTGTCCTTGTCCAGTGAAATAGTCCAATACTAATTGGGAAACACCACAGCCTTAAGTGAGCAGCTGAGCTCTGCATCCAATAGGAACAGAGAAGTCTTCCAGATTCCCACTGTCTCACTGATGCTGAACAGGACATATTTGAGACTGGCTGCTATTCTTATACCTGATCAAACTGAGCTCACTTCAGAGTCTGAGTTCTCATAGCATTCTGTGCCTCTGCCCATCTCCTCTCCTGGGACAACAGCTCTCACTTAGTACTCTAGGAGCCAAATCCCAACATCTTTATGGAGATCCTACTGCTGTTTTTAGCTCCTTAGTGGGGGAGTACAGAAAAGATTAAGTCAGACTCAGATAGATGGGCTGAGAGGCAATGGATAGAAGTTGTTACACAGCAATTTTAACTCCTGAAAACACTGAGTATTTGCTTAGATCAAAGGTAATGTAGATGAAGTAAGTAGAATACTGGCGTTGCTAAAGTAATCAACTCAAGGACTGTTTCACTGGACAAACTATGAAAAAAGAATGTATAAACCATTTTACATTTAGACTCTAGTTATTTAGTTAGAATCACAATGCTAAACTGCCATTGTAATAGACACAAAAAGGGGAAAATCTCCACTCTGCCACAGCACAAACACTGTACAGACAAAGAAGGAAATCCTGCATGCCATTGACCTCAACACCAAATTCTGTCTCCTGTTAAAAAACCTTGCAGCAACATTTTAGTGGGCTTCTTTCTAACAAGGAAGAGAGACTAATTACTTATTATGTATACTCAAGATTTCATGTTTTGAGATAGTTACCAGGTACACATGAATAAACATTCCCTGACATTAAAAGGGCTTCAGTTTTACTAACACTGAAGAAAAGAATTACCTTTTACAGAGAAAACTTAAATCAAAAACTTTAATGGAGACAGTCTGACTACATGCTTAGTTTGAGAAGCAATTCTTGTGCCCACCTTACCTAAAGGAATGTGAAAATGCCTGTAGTCTGCACAATGCCAGAGTAAGCATTAAAGAGAGAAATGAACTTCTGATAAATCTGAACAAAAATCTGTAACTGTGTAGCTGTACTCAAAGCATTTTCTCACTAGACTTCAAAAAGCATGAAGTTAATGGCAGCACTTTAAAATGGCTGATTTTATTACACTGCTGCCAAAGCAGCAATATTCTGTGAGAATGTGTGAATTTTTATTTGCCCAATATCTGAAAAATAAGTTTAACAACAACAAATTACCTGTGGAGATGAATAATTGTATAGGTTCCAGTACTAAGAACATACATTACATAATCAAGGAACTGTAAGCCAAGCATCTGATTGTATTGCATCCAGCAGGATTTTTGTAAGCAGCTCAAAATAGTTCTAAAAATGACTTGGCAGAGTTACCTAATGTGTATGAAGGGTTGTGTCATTTGGCACAAAGTCAAAATATGTTGCATGCCAACAATAGTTAAGAATTAAAAAGTGCCAATAGTCTCTTAAAAATGTAATAAAATCAAGCCACTTCTATGAGGCAGAACAGATTAGAAAGAAATAAAACAGACCTGGAAGGAATCGACACACAAAACAAAAACAAACAAACAAAAACCCAAATAAAAACCAACAATAGCAACAAAAAAAGAGCAAAACAACAAAACACAAACAGTCAAAGATGCCAGTTGTTTAAATATAATATTCCACAAGCTGAGAGAGAGAGCAGAAATGACAGTGCTATGTGTACCCCACAGAAGCTGGCAGACAGTGCCACCTGCAATCACACCAGAAAAGTAAGAGCAGCAGTGGAGGTGGTAGCACACATTGCTTCTCTTGCCTACATAAAACACACACCACAGAACTCCTCAGCACCAGTGAGGACATACAAGCAGATTCTGCAGCAAGTCTCTTACCTCCCCTAAAACAGTTGCTGAAGGCTCTGGATAGATTAGCTTTTAGAAGCACTAGGTATGTTAACAGCATAAACTTATTGCAGTGATCACCTGCTTAAATAAAAAATGCAATTACTTGGGAAAAGGTAAATAAACCTACCTGACATCTTCAAATTTCTTGGTTATGACTGAACCAACAGAAGAAAAAGCAGCAGAAGCCTTCTGACCAGCCTGAGACAGGGTTTCTGATGTTCTCTTGTATCTGTGTTCAAAAAACATTTAGTTTTTAGGTTTTTTTTTAATGAACACATAAAGCAATTTTTAGTGTGTGTCTATTTGTATTAAATGCAGAGGTACACTTCAGCTTTGGGGCCAAATGGAGAACCTGCTTATGACATTGAGCCTTTGCAGTCCCTTCTGGCTACAGCATCTCTACCAGCTCTGACCAGATGCAGTTCACCAACATGCACCTACTACCCCAGCCCTAGAACAGATGCTATCTGCTATCGAAGGATTTATTAAAATACAACATAAACTCACACAGAAAACACCCCAATCAAGAAAAAAAACCTAAAAAAATACAAAAGAAAACAAAACACAAATAAACAAAACTATGCACACACACTGAAAAAGGTCTATTTTTTATGCCAAGTGTCTAAATTCTTGTACTGCACAGTTCTGTCAATAACATTCATCATAAAAAGTTCTAGGTACATCTTGTGACATTCTGTGGTTATTAACTGCAGAAGGCAGCTTGCTCTAGACCTTAAGCTAACAAATGTGTTTGGCAAGAACAGTAACTGTGACTTCATACTCTTCCTGCATGGGCTCAGTTTACAACAATTTTTCAGGGTGGAAAAGAAAGGTATTCTGTTGGACTTAGGACACCTTGGTATCTCAGATGTATCAGACAAAAAAAAGTATGTTAGAATATTGGACTAATATTTTATTGACCAATATTCTGATTGACCAAAATATTGACAAATATTTTGGTCAATCATTCTTCTTTTGCAAGAGATACGGCTTGCAGTGTTCTTTTAAAAAAGTCTATGTTGATTTACCCAGAGAAATATTATTTCACAAGAACAGAGTGTTTAGACATGACACAAGATCTAAACAATTTTCACTTCAGCAGTCTAAACAATCATCATGAGCTGGTACATACGCTGTGGTTGATGTAACATCTTGCCAGCTTTTGGTAATGTTCTGCTTTAGTTCCTGTAGTGAGTTAATTCCCAGCTTTCTCTTGATTTCCGCTAGATGCTTCTCTTTGGCAGCTAGCACTTGTGAGAGTGTCTGGATTTCCTCTTCCACCTGTGGCACCAGAGTTGTTAACAAGTGGTTAACAGTTAACAAGGAATATACCCAACCATTTAACTCTGTATTTCTTTAAAGCATCTACTACACATCAGTAATGGGAGGGCAGACATTTTTAACATTGCCTCACAGTCATTCCTAAATGGGCAGATGTTTTTAACATTGCCTCCCATTTAATGGGAATTCCCACTAAAAGGGAAATCTAACAAACAGACACTACAAGAGCTAGTGAGAAAGTACTCTACCTGCAGCTAGCTCTGTTACTGGAATATGTACAAGGAAGTTGGTAACTAAAAGACTGCATAGTTAGAAATTAGTACCTATGATATGTAAAGGTTGAAGATCAGTCAAACCCAGGGCAATTGCCAAGCCTGTATTCTACTTCCACGTCAGAAGATATACCAACGTGTGACCAGTATCAGGAAGCTCAGAGCATGTCTGTCATACACAAATTTTGTCTCCTTGCTTCAACAGAAAGGTCCTTTTGTGCTTAAGCCAGCACCTGTGCACTGGATCCAGCCACGGGAGTGCCTTCCCCAGAGCAGGTGTGGAAATGATGGCAGACTGAGCAGTCACACAACATAGCACCTGCTCTGTAACTAGAAAACTGTATTGTTTGTGTGCTTCCTTCTTTACTCAGATGGTCACTTAAGCCTCTCCTGGAAACATGACCAGAAACGTCAGCACAGTTCCACAATGTCATTCTGTGAGCTTTATAGAAGCGACAGAGGCACTAAGGCCATACACATAAAGGCAGGGGCATCCCTCCTATCCTACTTCCTCATCCAGGCAAGATCACCCCAGTTTAGAGCAGCAGGCTGCCCACTCATTAAAGCTCCTTACAGAAGTACAGCTCCTTACAGTATCTTCAATGCACCTCTGTTTTGGATATCTGACATATCCTAGTAGGACCAGCCCACCCTCACTATCTTTGGCATGAAACAAAACTGCCAAATACAAGAATGTATTAAATGTGCTTAATTTAAAGCTAACATTTGTTTGCTAACCTTAGGCTTAAGTCAGTGTCTTTCATAAGGGTCCTAAAGTCCCACAGAGCTACTAAAGAAAAAAGACTGGCTGCTTAATAAAGCTTGACTTTGGCATGTATCAGGCTTGAATATTTGCCTGTCTGTTCTTCAAAGAATGCTACTTCTTCTCACCCTTAAAAATATTCTGTTATGGACAAGAACGGTAACATGGTTAGACATTAGCAATACAGTGCCTACACAGATACTACTACAAAGCATTCTTCATGAAAGAAACAGCTTTAGCTACTCCACACCAGTTGAGACAATATTTGGGTTTTGGATTCCAACCATGTTCTCTTTGCTGATTTATCCCCTTCTCACTCGAGGGAAAAAAAAAAGGGTTAGGTATTTATGTATCTTAGTTTAAAATCTGTATATTCAGCACTTCCAGCTTAATTCCCCATCACCAGAACTGGCTGTTCTTTTTTCCTTGACACCCTTCCTTCCTATCTGTGCAATACACAGGAGTACCAGCTTTAGACACTCACAGAATAACTACGCAAAGCATTAACTGTATGTTCAAAGATAACATTATCCCATATTTTCATTATCAAAACAAGTTTAAGAGCTATTTGCAAAAGAATTACCTTGGCAAGCTCTTTTCTTAGCTCATCTCGTTCTTCTTCTGAGAGTGTTTCTGCCATACTGACTGTAGCAGCAGCATCCTCTCCAACCTCAGGTATAGAGTCACTCCTCAGCAGGCCTTGAGATTAATTAAAAACATTAAAAGTCAGATTATCACAAGTCTGCCAAACAGCAGCTAACATTAGCACACAGCTCTTTTGTCCCAGTGCACAAAACAAAAACTGATGAGAGGACACCAAAGTCATGCCCCTCAACTACAGGAAGGAAACCAAAGGCATTTTACATTTCATTCTATCAAGCTGTATTAAAGCTCAATATAATAGCAACTGCTGCTATAATAGGAGACTGGAAGCCTGTTGAGAACAACACATCCCACTACTCTGTGAGAGAAACCAAGATACAAAACGCTACATCCCAACCAGTGTTTCCTACACAACCCTGCCCAGGAGTCTGTGCACACTCTGGTCTCTCATTCATCTGGCACAGAAACTCTGGAACTGCTGGAGATGCTCATGGCTAATGCAGAGGCTCCTTCCCTTACTACTCTCTGGATCAGATTGTAAAGAGCACACTGGGTGCAGCTACAAGCAAGGTTAACAACCATGGAGAAAACTGCTGCACTGCAAGTATGAACTCTGTGCCCTGCTTGATCTCTCTGTCCCTAGTAACTGGGACCACAGTGGCTAGAAGGTTGCAGATATCATAGAACTGGAAATAAGCTGCTGGTTTGCACCTGGACCTTAAGACAGATGGGAAGTCCAGAGACAGAGCTTGGGAACAAAAGGCTGTTGCTTCAAAGCAGGAGAGTACTGAGAAGGGATTGATAAGAATATGCATCCACTCTAACTGCTGCCTCTTCCAAATCCAGAAACCAAAACTCTGCCTAATTTTCCTACATAAACCACAAACATCCCCATGGTCTTTCTCAACTTTTGCTTTCACAGCTTCAGGGCAAGGAAGGAGGATATTATTTGTATTATTATGATGTAATAACTGTAATAATTAGTTTTTTTACTCCTTAGTACTTGCAGTAAGACCATTTTAAACACCTTTTATGCAATGAAATTTCCACCAAAAGACTTCCCATTTTGAGTCTTTGTAGCTGACACTTAAACCTAAAGTTTGCCAAAATCAAGGAATTCTGTTCTAATTGCAGAGAGACCAGTTTGCAGGGAGACTGCATGCTGGAATGGTTGTGGATTCCCAGAATTCTCTATTCAAGACATAAAACAGCCTTACAGATAATAAGAAAAAGAAGTCAAATAAAAATCTTAAAATACAACAGGAAAGAGATCAGGATTATCTATTAATAAGGAGTGAGGAAGAATGTGTGTATGTATACATATATGTGGGTGTGTCTATGTACACATATCTGTGTGTGTGTGTGTGTATATGTACATAAATATATAATTGATCTAAGTTGAAGAGGCATTAAGTAACATTTCCTGTTAATCACTATAGAAATTAACCATCCAGCCAATAAAATTCCATTCTCATTTCAGCAGCTTCTGATGGCACTCCATATTATCCTTCAGGAATCAAAAACTCATTAATCACCACTATGATCTTGCTGTGAGGTTTCATATCAAACAGCTACATCACAATCAACTGAAAAATTAGGGGAAGAAAAGATTCTGTGAGTCTCTAATTAGTTGTACACATTTTATGAAACACGCTCCTAGCAGCTGTCAAGCCAAAAAATGAAGAAACCTTGTTCTTGGATCAAATTACTGAAGTCAGGTAAAACTCAATTCCACAAATTCTTTCCAAAATGGTATGTTGTCTACCTGTATCTGTGTCCAGAACACTTGCCCTCTAGAAGCACACTGCTACATGGACAGGACTTTTGTGTTACTACCAAGTGCACTGAGAAGGAAGCCTACAGGAAGAAAATTAAAGCTAATTCTGCATTTAATCATGAGATCTGTGTCACGTTTTCCCAGAGATTTACATGTGTCTTCTACACAAATATAATGTAGGTCCTGTGGGTTTCCCAATACACTATTTTGTGTCAAAAATCCAGGGCAGTAAGAACTTCAAAGTCTAATGCCCAAACCAAAGCACAGCACCTAAAACAAAGGACTATGTCTCAGAATCAGATAAGGAAATATGTTGATGCATAAAACAAAAGTTAACAGTTAAGAATGCCACACCTTTTTGTTAAATTGCTATTTAACCTATTAATTACATAAACCTACCCTGAAGGAAAACAATTTGAAGTGCATTTCTCCTCCACACCCTACACCCCCTCAATATGTTCTGCTGTGACTCCTGACCTTGCTCTCACCTGCAGCCTTTCAGGGATCACCTGCCCACCATCACAAAACCATTTCAGAAAGTTTTCAAGTACCAAAACCACCCTGACTCCAACAGCATTAGCACAACCAGATGAAAGTCTGTTCAATCTGATTATGAGGAGTCATCTGGATTAAATCACCAAAAATAGATCAAGTGAATCAACCAGTAAGAAAACATGCCAGATTGTCTCCTGCAGAAACAGCTTCCATTTGGGGAATGTAGCTTCTCTTTGGAAAACTCATTTTCAAGACTGTTCTGCTTCTTGCCTACCAAACAGAATTTAAGGCACAATGCTAAGAAGCAAGGGAATGATCTCTCCTCCCCTTCACATTCCTAGAGTTGTTAGGGAAACAGGAAATCACTGCTATTCAGATTCCTCCCTGCACAACTGACCATGCCTTCCTCTTCTTGTCTTCAGAGCCCCTCCGATTTATTACTTTTTTGAGCTTCACATGAAGCGTACTGACACCTTCCCATCAATCTTCACTCTGGCACCTCTGCTCTCTCTCCTGTCACTGCTCACCCCTCTGTTCCCTTTGCTCCCATTCTTCAGTTCAATACCTGCAGGACACAGGGATCATCCATGCTATGGGCTAGGCTGCACTGGGCCATCTGACCAAGGAGCAGTTTTCTACACAGCTAACAACCCACAGACCTCCACAATGCTGTGCCTACAATCCAAATGCATCCCATAAACTAGGGCTGACAGCCAGTAAGATCTTGGCTTTGAAAAAACTTCATAAGGAAATGTGCACAGTCCACCTCAGATCTTTCTATGAGGCAAGAAACCAGGAAATCAGCAATCAGCCAACAGATGGAAATGTTTTGGCTCAAACTACTACTAAGAGAGCATTTCTCACTTGTGGTCTTTTTTTTGGCAACAGAACTGTTGCTATTATTATTTTTTATTGCTATGTAAAATTATTACTACGGCTTTCAACTTGTTACCTTTCATTATGTTAGTTCTCTTGCATCATTGGATTGTGAAGGATTTAAAATTCAGTCATTTGGTACTCTGTTATAACCAAGTTTAACTGAACATTTCATGTCTCTCAAACAGAATAAAAAATCTGTCTGGGAGGAAAAAATCATAAAGACTTAGTACTGAGAAAACTTACCTAGCTTTAAGGTCAGTTTTTAGGTCTGCATTTCTAAGATTAACATATTTTCCCAGCAGTTTATTAGATCTACTTAAATGAAACAAATAAAGACACGGGCAAGTCAGTTGATTAGGACTCCATGGATCACATTCAGGGAAATGGCATTTAAGTCCCTATTATTCTGCCAGCGTAGGCAAAGCATTAGAGTAATTCAATTAACACTCAGTTTTTCTGATTTGGGGTTTGCTTTGGCCAATTTCAATCCAAGTTCATGCTCCATTTTGTCCTGAAGTCCCTACCTCCCTGGCCTGAATTCAGAGATCAGCAGCAAAGAGGAACAGTTTTAAGAAGTACTTTTCATTTTTGATAAGCAGCCTTGTGGTGGGGGTGGATTAACCTCCATAAAGCTCTTTTTTACACTGACATGTTCTGCATGCGACACTCAGAATGAGCATTGTGGTTATCACTATACAGTTGGCAAAGCTAAATAAAAAAGGTGCTTGTTATAGTTCAGGAGAACAAGCTGTTGCAAAGTTATAAGACCACCCTAACATTTGAGTAACATACAGTACTACAGAGCATATTTACTCTGCAGTATATAAGAAAGATCCGATTTAAGTGCTTCCCGTTTATCTCAGTGAAGAAGCCAAAGTGAGACATATTTCTTCAACCTGAGGGAGAAAATTCTTGGGCTTCTCCCAAATGCTGATTAGATATTCATTCAAAGCAAATGAAAAAGAAAATAAAGCCCAGAAAAGGCAGTGGTAATGGTGATGCATCATCATCTGACACTGAGAACTGCTTCCGCTCTCCTTTAGAAGAGCTGGGAGAAGCAGTAATTGCAGAAGTGAATGCTGAACACTGTTTCCCAGTAGCCCCTGGCTCATCAAGTTCACAGAGAGGGTTGTTAAAGTTCATACAGAGGTTCCCCAAGGGATGCATGTTTCTTTAAATTTTTAAGTAACAAGCCCATTTAAAAAAAGTTAACACCTGTGTAACTTTGCTTTGCCACACCTTAAGTAGGTCTAAGCTTTCTATATTAAAAATTACTTTGGAAGATTACATCTGGCAGCAAGGAATGGAAAGGAATGACGACAGTAAAACCAGACTAGTATGTGTTGGGAGGCACAGCTATAGGTGTTCTGTACAACAGAACAAGAAACTCATAGGGTTAAGCACCACTGCAGCACAGCACAGGGCAGCCCCAGTGCAGTTCATATCTTCAGGTGGAAGGTTTGCAGCATTTAAAATGCTAGGTGGAATAGAATAAAGGTTTTAGAGGGCATTTTCATTAATCAGTGAGATTTTCAGCATTAAGGCAAAAGCAGATTTTAGACTATCCAGAGCTCTGAAGTCCTACTAAAAATGCAATTTCTACCTCCTCCCCTGTAAAAATCTGATAGTTAAACTAGGCAAATTATTCCAATCTTGCAGAAGTTTTGTTCCTAATTTTTTTTGCCACTTCATTTTCCCTCAAAGTGCCTTTCTGCTGAATAAATAACAAAAAATGTAAAGCTGATAAAAATATAACACATGAGATAATATCTACATGACACACTGAAGCTAACACACTCCCAGAATTAACAGGAGGCCAACTTTTATAGATTTTTAATTTGAGAATTTTACCAGGTATTAATTGCTAAGCATTTCATGTAGAGACTTTTAAGGAAGGAAGAGAAGGAAGTTACCAGACTTTGCCAGTGTAGGTGATCCAGGTGGAGAAAGGTTTATGCCAGGAGACAAGTAAAGATAATTTCTGTTCACTCCAGCATTGAAATCGAAGGGTGATTTGTAATCCTCATAAAGATCCATGCCAGACAGTTCAGTGCGTGCAGCCATCCTCCTCTTCCAATGAAGCATTCATCTTCGCTCTCTGGGGCAACCCAGACAGCAGGATTCAGAAACCCTCCATTTCTCCACATGACACTCCCTGTGCCTCCTCGGAGAATTCAGCTCTGCTACATATGATAGAGCTGTCTAGCAAGTGATTTCTTAGCCATCCTGTAGCTGCTGCTGTTTACATGGCACAAAGTTAAGTTCCTGTAAATTTATAACTGAGGCTGGATTTAAACAGACCGTTCCTTTAACAAACATTCACAGTGCACCACTCATGGCTTCTGGAAGAGCCTTGGTCCTCTGCAGAACTGCATCAATTGTGTTCAATCGTTTAAATAAAAAAAGGTCAGCTGACTGCAGTTACACCAGGATATCCTTAATCTTCTAGGACACAAAAGGATTACCAGCCGTAATCTATCCTATATACCATCTGTGTTGGACTTTTTCCTGATTAATGGAAAATTCTGTGTGCATAGCTATTTCTCCAGCTGCTTCCATCAGTGTAATAACCACTAGTGAGAACTCAGTCTCTGCTGCCCAGGTATCACACCATAGTGCAAGCTGAGAAGAGGAGAGAGCAGCACTCCTCTCTGAAGGCTGGCCTATAAACACCGCCTAGGTTTATTGATGAATGTTCTAATGTGCATTATGACTTTTGCCCATGAGGCTAAACATATCTGGGCCCGAGGGGGTTTTGTTTGGGGGAGGGGGTTGTTAAATATTTATGAAGTACACTGTCCTATGTCCTTGGTGCTTCAATCAGCATCGTTTAGAGCAGCCAGTAACAGCAGTAACGCATCACCTGAAATGTATTTATGTTTTGACACACACACCATAAAGAAAGATCAACTTATATATGCCATCTGACTTCAAGCCAGGCCTTTAAGATTCAACTCTGGGAAGCAGAAATGCTTCTTACCTAAAAGAGGCACTCAGCACAGTTTTGCAGCACTTCACTACATTGTTTTATTTTTATTTCAAGGTCAGCTTCCTTCACTGAAAACACAAGGCTATTAGCAATGTAGATAGATCACCTTTAGAGCTGAGCAACAATTTCCTCCTAAACCCCACACCTTCACCGGGGATCTTTACTGCAGCCTGTACACAGAGGAGCATAATCAAATGGAAGTTAATCTTTTCCTGCACAGTAAGGACAGAGTTGTTCAGGCATTATTCCAGAGCAGTGAAGGAACCTTGCAATATTCCAAAATCAAGTCCAAGCAAAGTAATCCCTGGGCATATGAGAAGAAAAGCACACCCCTTCTGGAATTTTAACTTCCCATTTCCACTGCAGTCAGTCAGTTGCCACAGGAACAGACCTTCCAGCTAATTAAAAAGCAGATCCTTTAGGCTAAAGACCTACATTCACTTCTGCAGGTGCAGAGTACCTGCAGGCTCATAACAATGAGAGTGCTGGAGCCTGAAACACAGGCTATTTTCTAAACCCACTGAAAAGAAAAAAATAGAATGCCCCCCTGCATTTCTGACACGTGGCTGTGACATCTGCCAGAAATACTGCAAAGTTCATCTGGCAAAGGTCAAAGCTTTGGTCACAGATTGTAGTTTAAGCATCCAGAGGCAGCAGAGAACCGTAACACAGCTACAGTAATAATATACTTTATTAACCAAGTTTGTTAATATGAACAGCTACAGATTGTTATTCACAGCTTTCCCTTGTATAATTCAGCAGTCAGGGGCTGCCTTCTGTGCAAAAGGCTCAGGCAGTAGTTGTGCTAACTGGGTTAGGCAAAATGACAAGTTATCAGATGTGGCACACAAAGAGCTGGGTGTTTTCTACCATCACTCTCCCAACAGAGAGAGAGAGAGAGAGAAGGGGAGGCTACACCCTAGGACTTTTTCCAAACCCTAGGTAATCATTCACTTTAACGCTGGTCAGTGCTAGCTAGCTACAAGTGCAAGTAGCTATTCTAGGAAAAAGAACCCCTTATGAAAATCTATTGATCCCTGCTAACAATCAAGAATACAATTTCCCAGGCATTTCCTGAAGCAAACATTACATTCTTGTTTTTACAGGAAATTCCCTACATTCAGATTTACCCACCATTCAAAAAAAATCTGGTACTCCTCCTATATATTTGTAGTGCACAAGTTAGTTTCATGTCCCTAGAGACATCTGGATTGCCAGTCTCAACCACTGACCTGGCCTGCCACCCCTACTGACAGAAGTCTGTATGGGTCAAACTCTTCAACGCCTCTTCAGTGTAGTCACAGACACATATAGGATGTGGCCCACTGCTGGATCATACATTTGGCTTACAGGGAAGATTTGCTGAATTACAAATCTGAGCCTCCACCTGTGAGGCTGAATTCTGCTTTTGTTCCTCCTTATGCACAGCCTGAGCACAACCCTGGAAGTCACCCAAGACAATCTGTAGTTTTTAGAAATATTACAGATATATTACTGTTCCAAGGTCACTGCCAAGAGAGAGACACCATGCTCCTTACTTCAAGTTCCTCTCTTTGCTCAATTATAGTGGCCATAGAGATGGGTTGCTACAGCACCTACCAAGGACATCACCTAAACACATCAGCCTCCTGCTCTCTTACCTGCTGGAGTTTACAGGAGCGTTGCTCCTCACTTTTCTCAGGTACAAATCCTTCCTGGAGAGGAAGGAAGCTGTTTTGCTGAACAAGCTTCTTCCTAATAACTTAGAGAAATTTGATGGTCTTCAAACTGAAGTACAAGTCAATCTCTCTGTAAAGAGAAAGGACTGCAGTCCACCCTTCCAAATCTACTGTAGGACAACTTCTAGGCTGTCATTCCTAATTCATCCACTTCAGGGAAGACAATCTCTAGTTTTATGAGATCTCCTGCCAGCTATAACAATCATTTTATCAGCTTCTTCCCCAGAAGTTCCATAGCACATCCAGGGATTCAGGGCAGAGGAAGACAGCACTCCCCCATACTGCCCAGAGCCAGTCTAAAGAAGATAGGTTCTGCTCACTGTGATGCATTTGGAGCAGGAATGAATCTATCTCCAATGGATTTTCTAAATTCAAGTGATGGCCTAAGGAAACAAAGCAGGATGGGGATGACAAACAGCAGCTGCACAGAACCAAAAAGCAAGGTCTTTCTCTGCAGTGTGAAGTTTTCTGACCAGTTTAGCAGCTCTTGACAGTCACAGCAATCAAGATTTCTGTACACTATGAAAACAGGCACATTATGAGGCCTTCCTAAAGGGCCCTTCCACGACCAAAATATCCTGCTGGATGGGCTTCTTCTCCTTCACAATAATTCAGAGCACTTGCAGCTGGCTGGAGGTGGAACTGAGGCTGTAGAGCCATACCATAATAGATGGATGCTGCCTTCCCAGGGCAAGACACACACATTTCAGTGCTGAAGTTTAAGTTTAGGCTTCTGTTACATGGCTTAGAGTAATTAACCATTAATCCTCAAGTATCTCTGTTCTTTGCCCTGCACTGCAAATTCAGTTTCACTGTGTACCTTCGTTGTTACTGCTGATACCAGCTGCAAGGCAGTACTTGCAATGATCTTGAAGCCAAAGGAAGGACCTGTTCCAGAGCTAAGTAGCAGTGGCTTTTTGCTTACTATGCAAGAGATTAAAACCAAAGATTTTTCCGTTCCAGAACAAGCATTCACTTGCCCTTAACACCTCAGGATAACTTAGAGGTTAGTACTTAAGTCATCTATGGCATTTTAGAAGCTGGTGTCTGAGAGCACAAAGGTAGATACCTTCTGTCAAGGGTGCTTGAACCAATCACTGACAAGTTCAACTGAATGTCACAAAGTGTCTGAGGAAGGCTTGGCAAGCCTCAGCAAATCATTACCATCACAATTCCTACCATTAACCACGTTGTAATCTCCTCTTAAGGTTACAGAGGTGTCATCTCCTGTTAAGGTTACAGAGTGTACTTAAAGCTTTCCCAGGTAACTATTTAGCATTAACAGTCAGTACAGATTGTGCACCTCCTTATGAATCATAAGGAAGGGAATTCCCTCCATGGCTAGAAAAGCTGTTAAATTTGAGCAAACACCGTTTACCAGATATTAGCCTGCTTAATCTCAGGCATGGTTCTTTCTTCAGCTAGCAACTGCTACCCAGGTCTGCAGCTTCCACCTTAACTTAAGGCTCTAGCAACAATTTAAGCAATGCAATATAGTATTGAAGCACTTCTACCTTGATGGAAGCTAAGCAAGGATAGGATGTTATGGTAGCCTTGTGGAGAAGCTGCTTTCCCCACATATAGGTCTGGCAGAACAATAGTTTATACATGGAAACCTTATATCCTTCTTTCCCTACAGAAGTAGGATGAGTTACCTGAGGAAGTATGAATGAGTATCACCTCTGGGATTTGACGAAACTGAGCAATGTATTCAGTAGTGTTTAATACAAACAGTTAAACTCAGGAAAGGCTACCACTCATGCCTCAGGATTGGAGGAATGCAGAAGCTACCCTAGGACATGATCTAAACAATATTTTGGACAAAATCTGCTCTGAGTTCTGCTGTTACACAGGCACCTTCACCACACTGAACACCCTTTGTCTGTGTCCTGGTTATACCTGGAGCTGCCAAACTTGTGCACCACAGCTCATACTTCTGGCAAGGCTATCATGACTCCAGCACTTAATCAAGCAAGCAAAAGAAAATGGAGGAAAATGATGGGAAGACTTTGTTGATAAAAAGGGGGAAGAGGCGCAAGAAGCACTTGCTCTGCAGGGGCATTGCAAAAAGATTCAGCCTCTTATTTCAACGTTGCCTGTGGAGATTCAATTGCCTTCTCAGCCTATACTTGGTTTGAATTTTAACTTCTGAAGTCTGCTAAGAGGCAAGATTGATAAGAGGCCTACCAGTAAGTGTGTATGGGGCAGACTTCCAGCCAGGTGGTCTTCTACCACCCCCATCTTTCCCAGGTAGATTCCAATCAGGCAGCAACAGTCCTCTCCCCACTCCAACAGAGTTTTATATGGCATAAGCCATTTTAAGAGCCATAAATCTACTTAAGCATCTTAAGCCAATCTAGATTCTGTAGCATCAATTTGATCTTAAAAGTCTTACCAGTTTACAGACAAGTAAAGTCTTTCAGCACCTGATCTGAAGCCTTAAAACTGCATTAAGAGAAAAAGATGCTGTGAAGCAAGAGGACAGAAGCCCAAAAACTAAACAAGCCTGACATTTGTACATTAGTGCTCCTATCACATTGTGCTCTCTCCCCTTCCTTTACTAGCAGACACTTCTTTCAGTCCCCCGAGAATGGAGCTGCACAGCTACAACAATTCCTGAACAGTACAAGCACAGGCTTCTGCAGCCCCATTAATAATAGTCAGCAGAATGTGGCTGAAGGGGTAAAGTATCTGCTGTCTTCTAGCAGGGTACAACTCAACACCATGATATTCATCTCAGTACTTCAGCCTCCCCCACAGGCTTTCTCTGGACAAGCTCTGCCTGATACAACTACATCATTCAGTACAGTTCTTTGTACAGAAATATCTTCTCCAGCACTTTCTTTAGCCTAAGTGCTGCCTTCACTTACTCTTAATAAAACAAAAAAACAAAAAAAAAAAACAAAAAAAAAAAAAAAAAAAACCACCAGCAATAATCACCACCTCTTTGAAGATGTATCTCCCTGCAACACAAACACTTGCAAATGTTACAGGTAGGGATCACAGGGTTGCCAATGCTGCTCTTAAACCAAAGTCTCAGCCCACAGTATTTCAGACAGCTGACGCACGTCTTGGCAAAGGCAGCAGTTCTCATCTCTCCTCTCAATCCAATTATAAACTCAGACTAATTTCCTGAGCTCTTGTGAGGGAGTACATCCATGCTCCAGCATATCCTGTGACTAGACAAGCTGATACTACAGTAAAATACTTAACCCATTCATGTCAGACAAAATTCTCTATATTTGCACATATTCTCTACTACCTTGCAAGTGTTTCAGCATTTAGAAGATTAGGCAGAAATCCCAAATTTATGACAAAGTTGTGTGTCTCAAACAGTGCTCAAGGCTCACATTTGTCAGCTCCAACATTAACAGGTGAAAAGCGTTCTGATCTACGGAAAAGGACTAGGCCAAAGGACAGGGTACCACACCAGAACCAGTGATCAGAGTTTGCACTGACTTTGGAGAAGACAGATCAAAGCCTGCAAACAGAGGAACACTTCCAAGTGAGATTAACAGAGTCAAAACACTGTCAGGTAGATTTTAGAGGAATGCATTTAGTTATTTCACTTCAGCCACTTATTCCAGTTATGCTGTCATTCTCTATAGACTCTGATCCCTCAGGGAAGAGACTGACCCTGTCAAAAATGTAAAGAAACAGTGCTGAGCTGCAGCTAGATGATAGCTGGAAAAGATTAGGAACACTGCAGTGCAGAAATGGTATTGTCTCAAGCAAAGTTTCAGTATGTAACCTTGCAATCTAATTAAAAGTTTTACTTGAGTGACTCTGGAGTGACTCCCAGCCTCCCTCAGAAGACAAGACTATTTTTCTACACTCTTTAAGCAAACCTCCCTCTTTTAACACAGCATCCCAGAAACTCCATTTCTGAAAAGCAGCTCCAGAAAAGTCCACCATCCCCACTCTGTTTCCAGGTCCCGCCATGAAATTGACACTGAGGTTTTAAGAACAAAGCAAATTCAATTACACATTAGGCTGAATTATATATTGTATATCTAAAATTAAAAACACCAAAGAAGCACCCTCTGTAGTCTCAGCAGTACCTTAATAATACCAACAAAATCTTCTTGCTTGTGGTACTCAGTAGCTCCCATCATATAATTACCAAGTTGATGCCTGGATTTGATGTAGCACAAAAATTCCATCATTTACTATCAAGGGCAGAAGTACAGAAGCAACCAAGCAGCACACAATTTGATACATACAACAAGGGTTTAGGGTAAGTACTTCACAAAATCCATTCTTGAAAATATCCAAAAGCCATCTGGACATGATCATCAAGGTGGACATGGATATCAAGGACCAGTAGTCTTTTATATCGTTATAGATGACACAGATAGTGGCATCAACTGCACATTCAGCAAGTTTGTAGATGATACAAAGCTGCACTACACAGAACAGAAGGACAAGGTGCTATCCAGAAGGACCTGGAGAAACTCAAGAAGTGGGGCCCATGAGAACCTCATCAAGTTCAAAAGGTCCAAGTGCAAGGTGCTGCACCTGAGTCAGGGCAATCCCAGATAGAAGTACTGGCTGGGAGAAGTCCTTGAGAGCAGTACTGCAGAGAAGGACTTGGGTGGATAAAAAGCCGGACAGGAGCCACCAGTGTGTGCTTACAGCCCAGAGAGCCAAACACATCCTGGGCTGCACTGAAAGCAGAGTGACCAGCAGGTCAAAGGAGGTGATTCTCCACCTCTACATTGCCCTTGTGAGACACCACCTAAAGCACAGCATCCAGCTCTGAAATTCTCAGCAAAGAAGAGCATTGACCTGCTAGAGCTGATCCAGAGAAAGGTCACAAAGATGATCTCTCTACAAAAGATCCTACAAAGACAGGCTGAGGAAGGTGGGGCTGTTCAGCCTGAAGACAACTCCAGGGAGGCCTCATTGCGGCCTTCCAGTATCTGAAGGGGACTTGTAAAAGAGGAAGAACTTCTTACTTTGTAGGTAGATAGTGACAGGACAAGGGGGAACAGTGTCAAACGAAAAGAGGAGAAATTTACATTAGACATCAGTAAGAAATTATTTTCTCAGAGAGTGGTCAGGCACTGGAACAGGTTGCCCAGAAGTGGTAGATGCCCCATTCCTGGAAGTGTTCGAGGCCAGGTTAGATGGGCCCTGAGCAACCTGATCTAGCTAGTGGATAGCATCCCTGCCCATGCCTGGGGGTTGAACTGATGAGCGCTAAGGTCCCTTCCAACTCAGACCATTCTGTGATATGGTCCTGGTGGGCAACCAGCTCCAGGTGACCCTGCCCTAACAGAGAGGTTGAACCTCCAGAGATCCTTCACACCTTAACCATCCTGTGATTAACATAATGGCTGTAATAAGTCACAGGCTGCTCCTCCAGATTCTCCAAGGATCTTCCAGGGACCTCTCCAGGAACACAAAGGGTCCTGGCACCCTGCCTTAGGACAGGTCTATGGCCCACCCTTCATCTTACAAATACCTACCTGCTGACAGAATAAAGTTGCATTTTCTCCCACACTTTCTAAACTGAGATAGGACAGAGACTTCATGGGAGACTTTTCACTTCTGCACATCTACCCAGTGTACAGGAATATTATGACGGCTGACAAGCAAAGCAAAAGCATTTGCAGCAGAAGAGACTACACTGGTTTTTGTTATGAGGCTGCAGGAAAAAGCTGACAGATTCTGAGAGGGGAAAAAAGTCTCCTGTATTTTCATAAAAGGGACAGGCGTACACTTCGCTCACTAAATGAATGAGCAAGCAACTTTTTGGGCCTGACATGTGACTCCAGACACAAAAGCAGCTCTTGGCAAGTACAAAAGCCATCTACTTCCCCCTGAAACCCCTTCTCCAGGAGGGAAGTGAATGTATGGCTCTGCAGCAGAAAGAGTTCACTCTTGTACAGAAAGAAAAAGTTGAAGTAGACAAATAAACTACCCATGTCACTGAGATAAAGCTGCCTTTCAGCAGGAGCCTCTCCTCCTTTTACCCTTTATCAGTTGTACAGAACCCAAGGAAACTAGGCTCAAGTTAAGCCTTTAAATTCCCTTCTCAGACTCCTCAATTTATTTTTCATCCACTCCAGTACAGTTTCCTTTACTCCTCCAGTAACTCTCTCTACTGCATGCTCTCAGGTTCCCCTAGCAAAGTTCCTCAGCCCAGAAAAATGCTGATACAAAAGCTTCCAAACACGTCAGTTCATCTAGAGATGTCAGCTTGCCCTTCAGAAGCACTGGGAGAGTCATTTCCACACACAGGACACAGCAATTTTTAGCACAACCACACAAATCTCCCCAAAATAGTCAGAGCACAGTAATCTCCATGTAAGCTTCCACAAAGGATACACACATAACACCAAAAGGAGTGACATTTTCTAGAAGTACTGCTAATTTTACCACACACAAGTTACTGGTTGCATGGTTAAGGTGCACACCTACTGTAGCATGGTACCTTATTCTGCTATCCATGATAAAGATCAGCTCTTTGCTTAGCAATTATGACAAACTACCAGATTTTTTCCCTTCTCAGGACTTGACTAAGTAAGATTACGATTTTGATTTGTACTGTCAAAAAAGTGTAATTACATAAAACCTAAAGTACAATTTCTCAAAGGCAAGCAACTGTAAGTAGCAAGCAGTATAGAAATCCTATTAACATTTTTGCTGTTGGCTTATCTGAGAGCATAGTATGAAATATCTGTGAAACTGTAAAACTCTGCCTAGTCAGCAGCAAAGCGCACTAGTACGATAAATTCACAGACATATAGCCCCAGAAATGTTTCAGGTCGTAAGAACCTGCTCCTGATCCCCCTTCTTCAACCAGTCAATTCACAACTTTAGACCAGGGTTTTGCTACAAACCCTTCAGAGAATCAGCCTGTTCATGAGGTACCTAAAAGCTGACAACAGACACTGAGCCTGTTACAGCTTTTCCAAGCAGATAAGCCCATAATGAAGACAAGCCCTTATTATTCATCTACATTTCTCACAGTTTGCAGAGTTTTTTTTGCACCCTCTTGAACTTAAGGAAGCATGACCTAACAAAGCAGTGCTAATGGCACACCACCAGATTGCTGGTATAAAGTACTTGTGCAGCAGCTCACTATTACTGGGAATCTCTCACTTGAAAACCCAGAATAAGTTGTGTTGTTTTCCCTGCAGCATCAAACAAGACACATTACCTATTCCTTTACAGTCCAGCACTTTACCAGTTACCCATCAACTGTGTAGTGCTTGAAGTGTCCTGTTCCAGATGGAGTGTGGCTGCTGGTTGCCCATACTGCTAAATTCCACATCTGGCTGGGAGGCACCAATTCCTACAGTGCTTCCAAATGGATTTGGAGCAATAGCTATCACTACTTAAAAGACCTTGGACACATGCTGTCAGGCCTGCAAATCCGACAAACTCAGGATGTGGGCTTGAATAGTTCTACACTGCTCTTAATCTCATTTAACAGATAAGAGGGAGAATCCTGCAACTGTGCATGCAACAATCGGCAGCAATTCACTAACAAACCAACTGCACTGACCAGCTTTTTCTTCTAATATAATGCAGATAATGCATCTACCTTTAGATTATTATGACCTCTGAAGCTGCCATTATATTAATAAGTACTCAGAGATTTTATCCGATTGATATGTCCTTGACTGACTTTTAATGCTGCTAGAGCTGAGTAAATCCTGTTAAGAGACATTTGCCCCTACTCCAAGTCACATTAGGACAGTAAATTCAATTAAACTGTTAGCCTAGAGAGATACTGCTGTCACATAAATCAACAGACAGTCATAAAACACTAATCACTCCAAAAGCTGAAGGTGGCAAAGATAAGGGTCAAGTAAGTTTGTCCAGTGATAATTCCACAAAAAGATATAAAGCTTTAAAGGACTTCCAGGTCCTAGAAGACATGAGCACACCTGCCTCCATCAGATCAGACTTTGGACATGAGATGCTACTTTTTGCTGCTGGGTGGCATTACAGGCAACCTGTATTTCCTTTTTAACAACCTACACAGGTTCAGATCATTAAAGTACTCTCAAGATCTCCAAGCAACATTAATATATTTATGCACCATCTAGTTGTGTTCCAGCCTATTCCATACAAACGAAAGTTTTTCTAAATATCAGCATGCTTAGATAAGCATCCAGCCTCCTCATTTAAATTTCACAGCAAAGTAAGTAGAATGAGTTTAACCATTCATTTTACTGAAATATATGATAGTGGATAAAACTATATAGTGGAAAGACCTATCTAATTCACACAAAGTCAGGAAGGCAATTTCCTGATTCTAGTGCAGCTGATGTGATGAAAACTACAGGGACAAGTGCACATTTAAAGAACCAAAGTTTGAAGGATACTGAGTTTCAATTCTAAAAGTAGACAGGAAATGAAAAAAAGGAAGGGGAGGGGGTGACTGGGGTTTTTTTAGTCTTATGTGGGTTTGGTTGTTTGTGGGTTTTTTATGTTGGGATTTGTGGTTGGGTTGTTTGGGTTTTTTTTTTTTGGTAAAGAAAGCACACCTCCACTGATTTTAGTAACCAGTTGCTCCAGAACTGCACTGTTCCACAAGTTGCCTCCTCCCAGTATTTGACCTGGAACAGAACTTCAATGCAAACTCCAAGAATAGAGCTTTACACTGTTCTGTGAAATCTAAGTTTAGCATCACTCCCTATTGCACAAGCTAATTCACTACACAGCTCATTTCCCAATTGTAAATGTCAAACAAAAAATACATATATTCATAGCCATTCTGAATGCTCATCATGCCCTAGTTTAATGGATCCATTGTGTTTAACAGATTAGTCTGGTAAACTTTTCAAGCTTTATGGTTAAGGACTGCTCTAACCTGGTACCCAGGTTATTGTTACATCAGATTTGGCACATCACAGCTCAGCCATCAGCACAAAAACTACTGAGAATAACTCAGAGCTTAAACAGCTATGAATAATGCAATCCACAATTTTTCATTCTGGTAAAAACTTGACCAGGATATTGAACAGGGGGAAGTTGAAACACTGCCTTGCATACTGCTAGTCCTCAGTTGTCAATCCACAAGTGTGCCCCGTAGCAGGGAGCTGTGATACAGCATTATTACTAAGAAGCCATCACATCCCTCAGAAATGCTGCTGGCACCATCTTGCATGAAGGGCAAACAAGGCCTCTCCAGTAATATCACTTTGGAATAGGAAGACTAGAGAAGATATTTTACTTGGCACTTGCTCTATCCTTAATTCATCAGTTTTCCTTTCTAAAAATATTTAAAAGTCTTCTCAGCTCCTCTTGACAAAACACAGAGGTCTCACTTTGATTTTTGTATCTCTCTTCTCCTATTTTCACTTTCTCAGAAGTTGCTTTTGAATAGGAAAATACTCTTCATTGGGGATGGGAAGGAAGTATGTTTTTGCAATTCACCAAGGTGGAGCTTGGTCTTGAATTGTAAATAAGAAACAGAAGCATACTAAAGACTTCATGTATCAGCGTGCTAACATAGAATGAAAGTCTGTACTTTCACTCCAGTAAAGCTCTCCCTTTTGCCATTTATCCCAAAAATACTTCCTCACCACAGAGGAAGTACTCAGCACGTCACTCTGCTGATTCTGTTGACACTGAAGTTGCTTTCCTTCTTATACAACTTCCGAAATCTGCCATGCCAAAAAACCTGCACAGTGACAGGCACAGAAGCCAATCGAAACCACTCAGCTTCAAAGCAGCAACTCCAACAGGTTTCACTACTGTTCAGAAATGTGCAGAAACTAATTCTCCCTGCTCACCGCTGCTCATGAACCATAGTACTCATGTTTATCTGCAATTCACACGCAAAACTAGCAAAGCAGGATGCCCCAAATGCCCTTTAAGGGTGGTGTAAATTTCCAAGTTAAAGATTTGGTCAGTATCTGTGTTTCACCATAGAATGGTTTGGGTTGGAAGGGAGCTCCAGTTCCCCTGCTAGGGACATCTTAAACTAGATCAGGTTGCTCAGAGCCCCATCCAGTGTTTCTATTGGACCTTCCAAATGTCCAGTGGACCACCAAAAACCTCCAATGTTTTGAGGAATTAAGCATCCAGCACCTCTCTGGGCAACCTGTTCCAGTGTTTCACCACCCTCATCACAAAAAATTTCTCTATATCTAGTCTGAAGCTACCCTCCTTCAGTTTAAAACTACTACCCCTTGTCCTATCACAACAGGTGCTGCTAAAAAGTCTGTCTCCATCTTTCTTATAAGCCTCCTTTAAATACTGAAAGGCTGCAGCAATATTTCCCTGGAGCCTTCTTTTCTCCAGGCGGAACAAGCTCATCTCTCTCAGCCTTTCCTCATATAATAGGTGTCCCACCCCTCCAGTGATTTTTATGGCCCTCCTTTGAACCTGCTCCAACAGGTCCAAGTTTTTCCTGTTCTAGGGATCACAGAACTGGACACAATACTCCAGGTGGGATCCCATGAGATCCAAGAAGAGGGGCAGAATCACCTCCCTTGACCAGCTGGACACTGCTGCTTTTGTTGAGGCCCAGGATGTGTTATGGCTTTCTGGGCTGCAAGCACACACTCTTGACTCATGTCCAGCTTTTCATACACCAGCACCAGTCTAAGTTCCTCTCAGCAGGGCTGCTCTCAATCCCTTCATTCCCCAGCCTGCACTGATACCACAGGTTGCCTTAACCCAGAATCATTTACAGGAACAAATTACACACTTAAGAGTGTGAACAACTTGCATCTCAGAAGTTGGTGTTTTAAGCAATGCACCCAGAGGGGACCATAAGGCAGAAGGCTCACCTACCATTACAGCTGTGCTATGAGTGCACCGACCACTTTCCCTACAGGATTGCTGGACTGTTAAAACCAACTCCTCAAAAACACATTTGAACCTGAAGGATCCCCATACATGCACCAGCAAAACCATTAAACTCCTGCTTCTTTAGAGAAGTGCTCCAACCAACCCAATCAGTGGGCAGTTAGTGCAGCCCAGCACACAGAGGCCATGTCCTGCAATACATGCAGCACCTCTCTGGCCCTTGTTACATGCCTGGTGAGCTGCTGGCTTTTTCCTCCTTTGATATTAAACAGAATTAAACAAGTTTATATTGAATGTCAGCACTGCTGGAAATGAATAATCAATAATGTAATTGCAGTAGACTGATTTCTTTGGAAAAAGTCAACTGTTAGAGACACCACAGTCCAAAAGAGAATTCTTCCCCCTACACTAATCAGAGATTCCTCCAGAAAAACAAAAGCAACTAAATTGACTGAGATTAACCTGAAGGGCAGGAAAGCAAAATTTGTTTGCATCTAAAAATCAAGACTATATTCAAAAAGAACACTGCACTATATTCAAATTCAGTCACTGCATTTCACTTTTCCCAAGAAGCATACTACTACCTGCTTAGTGTCCACACTAGTTCTGCTACATTAAGTTTTAAGAAGTTTGATATACAAAGCTCAAGTAGCAGTTCACAAAGTACAGACAGGTGTCTCTGTTGTACCTCATCATTTACTAGAAGTGCACTACGAAATTCAAATGTATTTTAGGAAGGCTAGTATTTAAGACTGATTGCTATAAACAGTTATTTAAATGGTAGCAGCAACTGTTTATTCCTTCATCAGAGTTTTCAGGCAAGGAAGTTTAGAGTGGGTATCTAAAACACATCTTTACTGCAGTTAAGGACTGCTTTATTGGAGAGAATAACAGTAATGTTTCAGAGTCTTCCCCTCCTTCCAAATTACTGCACTTAAATCATGACAGTGGCAGCCAGCTAAAAGTGCAGTAGAGTTTTTGGCAGTTAAACTACAACTTCCATGACTCACAGGATCCCCCAAGAAGCTTGGGGCTGAGGTCCTCACACATCCTGAACCAGGAGCTGGTGGAAAGGTACTGTGCAGGGATCCAACCACAGCCTGAGCCCTGGAAGAAGTAGGGAGCCAACCCACAATGTGCTCAGTCTTGTTCAACAGCAGCACAGCACCAGTCTGCCATTTCAGACAATGGGAAGCTGGGGTTGTGACCTTCTTCAGATGTCCAGACAGTTCTCTTTGGGGTCCTCTGCAGCAACTTCTGTTCCCTGTTCCTTCAAGTCATGACATACTTGGGATACCAGAGTTGCACAGGGGCCCCTGCATGGCATACTTGGGATACCAGAGCTGCACAGCACCTAGAGAGTCTGCCCAGGCAACAGACAAAAAAGCTTGTCACAACTCAGAGCACAAGAAGGCAAAACATACCTGCCATGCAGGCACCAGAGCAGTCTTAAGAGAAAGACAAGAAGTCATTTCAGGTCTTTCCTTTTACTCAAGAACAAACTCCCTGTAAAAAAAAAAAAACAACGTTTCGGAACATAACACTTGCAAGTAGCTTGCTGAGGAGACGCAACAGAGCATGAATGGTTCTTTTAAGAGCTCATAGCTCAAAGCAAAGCACATTGCAATAAAACAGCCTGTTTTCCTTCTGCCAAGACAGTGACATCTGGCAACAGGAAAGTCAATATTTAAATCAGGCTCCATTCCCACCCTCTGCCTAGGCTGGTACTACTTCTGATGCTCCTCAGTGCTGAATGCACGTCAGCTGCTGAGCAAAGCCTCTTCAGGGACTGCCTGGCGCAGATTCTTTGGTGCTATGGAAACAGCCTGCACAGCGGCGTGTGATCCGCTCACGCACACCGAGGCCTGTGTGTGTGCAGGCACAGAGCTAACCTCTGCCTGCAGTAATCAAAGCAGCTCTGAGCAGTCGGCAGGTTAAAAACAGTGACTGATCTGCGGGCTTTTGAGTAGGAAGTACTGGTTCCTACTTAAAGGACAGCTTCTTTAAAGATGCTTATAGGCAAGTCCTTGTACAGCCCCATTCCTGGGAACCTGTGTGAGGAAAGGCAAGGGACATATCAGAACTCTGATGTACTCCTGCAGGGACTACAGGGTATCAGTAGATGCAAGTTCAATGAAATGGCCTTCTTTGAAGGCAACCTGTCCTGGCAGCAGCTGCAAATGTCCACCACTATGTTATTCCCAGGAACTGGGTTTCTGTAGAACATTGCAATGAACATCAGACAGAGAAGACTCAAGCAGAAGCATAAGGGGAGTTTCTTTCAAATTCTGCTATCCTGATGAAATTAATCAAGACATTCTAATGTCATGATGGTGATACACATTTAGGAGAGAACAGACAAAGAGGCATGAGTAAGATCACTTCTTGCTCATCTTGAGACCCCTACTAGTAGTTTACAAAAAGTAAACAATGCAAAACAGACACAAGCAACATCCCCGATGCTCATAACAGAAATATACAGCTTTGCCAGGTTAAGAAGCAGTTAAAAAACATTACTTACAAAGCTTTGTTTTCAACCTTTTTGAGGTTTTTCTCATGAACAAACATTACTGCCATACATAAAGTCCAATCCTAAAAAAGCACAGGAGGAGCACCTGTCTGAAAACACCAACTCCAGCCCAGGCTGCCTCCCTTGGCACATCTTTTCATCTCCATCTGGGGGTTAGGGGGTTCTGATGAAGCACCACTTCCCTCTAGCTGCTAGACAAGGGAAAGCTAAACAGGAAAAAATACCTGTTCTTCTGATACTGCTTGCCTAACTCACCACCCCCAGCAAGCTGCAGGTGCTCCCCAGCCTCTTTGTTACTCCACAATACAACACAGGCATTGCTAGTGACAGAACATAAGCTTTGAGCCAAGCTTGCAAGGCCCCAGGACTAGAGACTTGTCAGGCTTGCTCTGTTTCTACCCTTCTTAATTTGCCTGTGGGCTTGTTTTACTTGGTGTGTCTCAGAGGAGAGACAGAGAATGTAAGAATACAGGCATGGTACAAGTAAGGGAGCACAGGGTTGACAATGGCTGTAAAAAAGTCATCAGTCACCAGTGGAGATGTGCAGTTGGACAAAACTATTTCAGAGATAACAGAGAACAAAGGAACAATATCCAGCATATATAAAAGGCACTTTATATAATAGATTTAGATGAAACACAGAGTTTGCAAAGCCATGAAAGAAACGGCAGATATGTAAAAAGCAAATGTAAGAGAAGGATTCCAGTGGATCCTACAGTGAGGAAGAAACCACCACAATCCTAGTCCTCCCAGAAAAGGAGTCACAGTATGACAACTTGCTCTAATACCCTGCCACCACCAAAATGATACTAACAGCCTCAGAAGCCAGGGGAAGGACGAATAAACCACCAAGAAAAAGGTGCAGAAACTAAGTTTGTATGTTAGCTTTATTATTACTAAGACTTCATCTGCATTATAGTCTTTTTCTAAACTAATTATTGAATTAGACTGCTGAAATTTCAATCATACTAACAATAACCAGGTTTTCTTTCCATGTACACACACAAAGTGTGCTTCTTCTTTATCTATGAAGTTTTTAAGCACAATACACATTTGTTGTTCTGCTGGGAGGCTACAGGCAGGAGAGGGGCAGTTCAGAAGCCTGTCACTCCAAACCGCATGTGTCACAGCATGTAACTAAAGATCTCAGTTCTGCAGAAAAGGGAGCATTCCAGGCTTGGCCAAGGCAGCACTTGCTAGGCCACTCCACTGTCAGTCAGCATCCAAGGACACTTACTGCTATGCTCTCACACTCTGGAATAGAGAAGTCAGCTTGCAAAACAGGAAAGCTGCCTCTTTCAGTGACAGCATTCACACCACAGCAGTAATGCTGGTGTCTCTCCAGATAGCATCAATCCACCCCTTTCTGCTCAGGAGCAAGCAACAGCACAGTGAGCATTTTTCCACACACCAGCATTTGCTGGCAGCCAGTGCTGTGCTGCTCCCCCTACCCACCCAGGGACAAGTGGCTGCAGACTCCTGAAGCTGTACTTGTACTTGCATGAGCAGAAAATCCATACAGGCATCTACACCTCTGCCAGAAAGAAGTGTTTTCATAGCAGGGCAAGGATACTCCAGAGCAGTATCCTGACTCATGGTATCATCCTGCCAAACAGCCAAAGCCAATACACAGCTATATATTCTTTCACTTCTGCTCCCTTAACTGGAGGCAGAGGAAAAGGAGTGAGACAAGTAAGAGGAAAAGACAGGAGTGACAATGAACCTTCAGGAGAGATCCAGATTATAAAGTTCTGGGTAGCTGGTCTGTTATTGCAGCCCTTTTCAAAAGAGAAGGCTTGCAGTAGAAAGCCTGTCCTCCAATACAAGGTTTTGAAGGTTCCCAGTCACTCTGGCTAACACACCCAAATATGAGCAATTTTGAAGACACTCTCCACTTGTAACAGGAGAGAAAACTGTCCCTCTGGAGACTTAAATTGAAGCTGATACAGAGTGACTGTGTTGGCTGAACAAGAGCATTTCAATTTAGTGCTTAATCTCACTTAATGCTTGCTTTCCCTTTCAGCCACCCTTTGTTTGACATTTTTCTGCTTACTCACTGCAGGATATTAAAAGAACAAGGGTAAACACCTCCCTTCCTCCATATAGGAAATCTCAAATTAGAAGTGTCCATATTACAAAGACTTCAGTGGAGACAACAGTGGGGTCATCATACGCCTACCTGGAGCATCTCGTAAAAGCACAAAAATCCCACACCCATCAGGTGTCTGCTGCACAGGGCTCACCAAATGACACTGTTTCTCTCTCCTATTAAATTAAGAAGGAGGAGATTGGATTATTTTCTTTTGAAAACTGGTCAAGAAACATTGGCTTTCAAGAACACTCCTGCACTGTATCTGCTGCCATGGAAACATCACTTTTTGAAGAGATATAGCACATATCCTCCTTTACCTGCAGCAATGTCCAGCACCCTCAGGAATCAACAATCCACAAACAGCTCACTGATTTTACATGGCAAATCTAGTCCCTTGTTTTCCTGGAGGACTTCTCTATACTGGCTGAGGGACTTCCTGCCAATAAAAACTGCCAGGACATCTTCCTGTTAAAGGAGCAAACAGTTGTGAAGAAACAGGACAAAGTCTTCACAGCCTTTACAACACTCAGGTAGCCAAAGCAGATTTTGTGATGTCCTTACCCAGTAGGGTCAGTGCATGGCAGAAAGCATCAGAAACCCCAACACCCACCACCTTCTGGGTCTATGCTGACATCTGGCTCACAAAGCAAAAGCTGTTAGTCAAAGGCTGCTGTATTCAGCAGCTGTAGAAGACAAGGGGAAAAAATGTACATACAAAGTTGACAGGAGCATGAACAGAGATATGAATGACTTAAAAATGAATAGAGATAACATTCCCAAGGCAGAGTAGTGCAGTATGTGGTTACTGACAGCCCCTGCAGATGGAAGGGGCTGTGCTCTGCAGCCTCCAAGTGCAGTTCATAGCAGCTCAATAGCACTCGTGCCCAGGCCAGGAGAGGTGTTAACATATGGCAGCCAACTTTCAGCCATGAAAACCAGCTGTTCCCACTTCAGCCACAAAACATCCAGATCAAGCAGAGCAAGGCACTTGTTCAGCCTCCACCAGCACTTTCTTAAACCAAAGCCAAGTTGAAGTGCTTTATTTTAGGCCAGAAATGTCAGCCTGGGCCTCCAAGGCCTCCCATTGCTTTGGTGGGCATTTGCAGTGGGAGAAAGGGGGAACTCGTGGGCTGCTTCAAAGTGTGGGAAACTGGAATAAAAAGGAATTGCATCAGTTTCATGTTGGATTTTAAAAGCCCCGAGCAGTTACAGCTTGGCCTCATTGGAGGATCAAAGGATATAGATCCTTAGCTAAGCTTTCCCTGCACCAAAAGGGTGAGAGCAGACCTTACTCTGCCTGAGTGAAGGACTGTAATGCCTGTTGGGACAGCAGTCATTGTAGGGAACAGGGAAAAAGATCCATGCATACCACAAGCAACAGATTCTTTCCACAGTTGGAGCACTGGGCTATTCTCCATACCCTACTGAAGTGGGTGTGAGTATGAATAAAGAGTTCGAGTTACCCTGCAATGCTCCAGCATTGCAGAAGGCAGGAACAGCTGACACTGCTCCAGCCTCCAGCTGCCCACCCAACAGCTGTGCATCAGCTGCTCCAGCATCCCTCCAACACAGCACACTGATCCCCCACATTTCTGTACCTCATTCATGCACTAGCTGAGAGGGGGGGACAGCAATGCTATCAAATAACTACGTAATGACACCTCACCACAACAGGACCCTCAGCCTGAGTCAGAACAGGGTTTTCCCTACCAGTACAGTTTCTCTTGCAAAAGAAATTAAAGCCCGCTGCTGTTCAAGGGACCTATTCATGTAAGTCTTCTGTTATTTCTGTCATCTTCAAGTCACCATAACAGACACACAGCTCAGTGAAATCATTCTTTCTTTGCAGTTCCCACAACAGCTGTCCACTTGTATTTACTTACAAGTGTTTGATTTCACAATTGCACATTAAGTAAAAAAAAAAAAAAATCATACCTACAGTACTGCAAGTACCTAGTGATAAGAAAACAAATAAAGCAGTAGGAAAAGTTACAGCTTTGTCCAATAGGACAATTGGGGAAACCTTGTCCTACTGCCAGCAAAAAGTTCTTTCTGCACAAAAAATAATATTAAAGTCCATTCTGTCAGCCCCAAAAGTGCAAGGCAAGGCTCCAGGAAAAGAAAGGCTTACATAGTCTCTCAAGAAATCACATGTAGTGTTTTGGGACTCCTTTTAAGCACCACAAAAACCTGAAGATTTTGAAAGACAAGAGATTACATAAGTGAAGTGTTGCTGAAGCATAAGAGGAACCCCTGAACACAACTTTGGAAATGGATCATTACCAGATAACTGTGCTGTGGTGCATGTGTTTGTGAGACTGCTCAGTGGCACAGTCTCCTCATGCAGAACACTGCTTCCACTGTAGGGGCAGCTTCATCCTTATTTTTCCACTGTACCAGCACCAACAGTAACAGTGGCAAGCCAGAGAGAGACTCATTTTGCAAGCAGAATCAGGTGTGGTTGCGGTTTGGTTGTTTTGCTTTCTTTTGGTGGGGGAGAGTAGGGAGGAAGAGGAGACAACAGCATCTTTGTGAAAGCACAACTGCAGTTATTAATCTAGTCAGCAACTAAGTCCATATAGTGAATCAGATTTTTGTTCATGACAAGTTAAAGCAAAGCAACAGAATAAGGGACTCCTCATCTCAGGATAATATTATATCCATTTGGCTTGAGCTTACACTACTGCTTTGGCACCTGTAATCACAGAGCAAGAAACTCTGGGTGCTTGGAGACCTATTTCCAGAGGTGTTGAAGCGCACTGAGAATCACATGGAGCCATCCAGCCAGTCCAAATATCCCTTCACTGAAAACAAAGACATTTAAAGTGAAAAGTTGCTCAGGGATTCTGATGCTGCTGGTGGTAGGCTAGGAACAACATTTTAAGGACTGCTACCAAACCTGACTGCTCAAGAGAAAGGAGAGACTTAAGCACGTTCTACACCCAGAGCATTAGCCTTGTCTAGTTTGGCTGCAGTCCTAACCATAACCTAGATTTTCTTCCTATCTCCTAATTAACACTACCTGAGAAAGCTGTCACCATAACAACAGAGTGCAACCTCTGACTCACAATTTTAAACAAATTAATTCCTGTTTAGAAGAGGTAATCGAGAATGTTTATGCTGGCACCAGAGACAGGACCTGATGGCCTGGACTTTAACCATATATGTTGGCTTTAGGGTGTAATAACATGGTATCATTAAGCAGTTTCCAGTGCAAGCACTCTAGTTTGCCAAGAAAGATGGTCTTTGAAGTCTAATTGGCAGGGTATTAGAAGCCTTTAATTAACTGGCACAAGCGTGTTGACTGGTCTAGATTTTCCCACTGTACCTGCAGATCTAAACCTCACCATGAAGAGAAAACAGCATAATTTCTCCAAAAAGAAGGCAGAGGAAGAAGGTGTTGCACCACGTTTGCTCTGTAACAGTCCCTTACATCACACTAGGTACACTATTCTGATAAACATCCTGAGGTGTAATACCCTATTTGTACAAAGCACTTTATAACAGAAATGAGTACAACAGCAAAACAAGCCTCTAGTAAGTGTCAGGACTGTCACTAAAGTTTTTTCAAAAGATCATGTTATTTTACTCTCCTTTCCCATCATTAGATGTTCAAGACGCTGCAGCTGCAATAAAGACCTCTGCCTTTTTTATAGGAGTGCCTCAAGAACTTTGAGACAGATACTGAAATCAGTTTTAATGCTCCTACAGTTGGAATTAAAATTCTGAAGCAACTGACAGTCATGCTATTATCTGGCACAATTCCGTTTGTTGGTACCCAAGAACAGGGTTTGGGGGCTGTTTTCTTTCCTTTTTTGGGGAAGTTTGTTGTAGTTTTTTTGTTTGTTTGTTTTTTAATTTATACTTATACTGAAGATAGACACAGCACTTCAAAATGGTTGAAGGAACCTCCCTGAGGTGATTCAGCCCCTCACCAGATTACCTTCTGGTCAGGCAGAGGTAGCCTGACCTTTTCTGTAAATACAAAGAAACTCAGAAGGCACTGTTAAATGTACAAGTGTAGTACACAATCCTCGAAACACTTAACTGAGAGCAAATCAAGGCTGGCACCTGCTCAGCTGGCAGAGCACAGAGCTTGACCGTGGCAGAATAAGGAGTACATTCCCAGCAGCTCATGCACCTCCAACATCCCAGGCACCACAAATGCAGGCTTCCTGCCATCTCCAGCATGCCAGGCAGGAAAACCCTGAATGAAATCAGCCCAAGGGCACAGACACCGAGCTGGGCCAAGCAGCCCTGCCAGCTTACTGCAGGTAACTTAGTGACCCCAGCCTGCCCTACCTCATCTAAAGGAGAGCAGCAGGCGTGTCGTTCAGTACCACACCATATAAAAGGCTCCAACTGATTTATGAATGGGTTGGATAAACGTAATACACCTCTGTGGGATAAGCTTATACAGCAAGAGAAAGTGCTTTGCTTGTATTCATGTCAGTTTTCATCAGGGCACCAACTATTATCTTGGGCAAGCAGTCCCAAGGTTTTTGGGTTTCAATAAACCATGAAGTTTTAGGAAGAGTGTTGCAGCCACGGCAGGCAGGACACCAGTGCTCCCAGGCAAAACACACACCAGTTAAGCACCACAGAGCCACAGCGGCGCCAGCCCTGCTGCCGCTCAGCGGCCGAGGCACAGCTGCCCAAACAGAGCTGCCAGCTGCGGAGCAGCCCCGGGCTGAAGAGAATTGAAAGGGACCAAACCCTGCGCACAGCGCTGGTCAATCTAAAGTTGCACACTCGTATAATGGAAGAGCTTTACTTTTACTGTAGGGTAAAAGTAGAAAGTTTATTCTGCCCGCGAAGCGCCGCGGGAAGGCCGGGATGTGCTGCCCGTGCATCCGCGGCTGGGGGGCCCGGCAGCCGCCCCGTGCTCCGCCGCCCGGCCCCGGTTCCGCATTTCTCGAGCCGACGGCCGGCGCAGCCTTGCCCAGGCCGCGGGCAGCCCCTTCCGCTCCGGTCCCAGCGCAGCCCAGCAGGGCTGGGCTGGGCTGAGCAGGGCAGGTCCGGGCCGAGCAACGAAGGGCTGCGAGAGCCACCGCCGTCCCCGCCGCGCCAGCGCCGGCAGCCGCCTGGGGCGCAGCGGCAGCGCCCACCCCCCGCCCTACCTTGGTCCCTCGGGGGCTCCATGGCGACCCCGCGCCCGTCCCGGTGCCCGTCGCGGCTGCCACAGCCCAGCCCGGCTCGGCTCAGCTCGACGCCCGCCCCCGCCTGGGTGGCAGCGGAGGCACCGCCCGTGCCCGCGGGGCGGGGCCGCGCCCGTCACTCAGCGGCGCGTCCCGCCCAGGTGAGCGAGCACCACCCCGCCCCGCCCCGCCCTGCCCTGCCCTGCCCCGCACAGGTGAGCGCGGCACGGCCTGTCTCGGGCCTGCCCCTCCGTCAGACCCTCACCGGCTGTACCCTGGCTCCAGGGCAGCGCTTGGCTCTGCAGTGCTGCTGCACCTCGGTTGCACCTCGGCTTCTGCTGGCTGACACCGCGTGGCACCGGCTCGCTGCGGAGAGGGACAACCAACCTGCCCGCAGCTGGTGAGACGGGCAGGAGGAAGCTACGATTGAAGAGATACAGTTCACAGAATCAGTCAGGTTGGATAAGATCTCTGAGGTCACTGAGTCTAACCTATGACCAAACACCAGTTTGTCAACTAGACCATAGCACTAAGTTCCAAATCCAGTCTTTGCTTAAACACCTCCAGGGGCAGTGATGCCATCACCTCGCTGAGCAGCCCATTCCCATGTCTAATCAGTGAAAAAGTTCTTGCTAATGTCCAACCTAAACCACCCTGAGCATAGCTTAAGACTGTGTCATCTTGTCCTGCTGCTGATTGCCTGGCACAAGAGGCAGATTTCCACCTGGTCACAACCTCCTTTCAGGTGGTTGTAGAGAGTGATCAGATTACCCCTGATCCTCCCTTTCTCTAGCCTAAATAGCCCCAGCTTCCTCAGCCATTCCTCACAAGACCTGTGCTCCTGACCCTTCACCAGTTTTGTCCTTCTCCGGACATGCCCCAGCACCTTTGTGCGGCTGTGGAATCTTCCTTCTGGTTGTATATCAAAATATACCCACTCACACAAATTGTGCTGCATTATGGAAATTAAACGGTGATTTTATTCTCACTTTAGAGATTGCCCTGCAAGACTCACTTGCATTTATACCAGGCAAGCTAATAGCCATGGCTGCCTTAAAGAGACTACAGCAGCTGAAGAGAAAACCAACAACTGTTCTAGCTGCAACTCTAGCTGCAATCACAGCTCTTTCTATTAAAATATCATTAAGTTCAGAGTTTTCATTATGCATTTTGACCAGCAGGCTGCCTTACCGAGAATATTGAGCTATCAAATAGATCTTTGCTTCGCCCTTTTCAAATCCCGGGCCTTGACATCTATGGATTTGATTGTTTGAAAAGATCAATGTTTGTGCAGAATGAGCAGCAAGGCCTCCATGGCAGGGCTGTGTGAATAGCCAAATTGTCCCCAGCGTTCAGCATGCACAGTCACATGCTAAAGCAGAGCACAATAGAGAGTCATGAGGTGCCAAATCAGAATGTCCTTGCTTTGGATAATAAACAGCGGCAGCAAATCCAGGTAGTTTTCGATCCACAAGGCAGCTGAGGAATGTGAGCTTTTGCTAGGGAAAAGGAAAGCATGTTTATATTCTAGGATATGCAGAGTTGCAGCAGAAGGTTCTTAGAGTGATGACATGAAAATAGGAAGTCAATCAGAATAAACCCTGCATGTTTATATTTTTTTCCCATATATATGACTCAGCACAAATTCATCCCACATATCTCAGATAAGTTTTATGGAGGTTTCAAAAAATAAATTCAAATAGATATTTGAGAGAGTACATCTACTTCTATTAAAAAAAAAACAACAGATTTTTTCCCCCATAGTACTCCACTTGAAGTCCAAAGCTTTCCCACTAACCAGCTGATATGTGATTATCTGTAATCACAGTGGAAGAATATCTGTTGCAATAAAATTTGCCCTCCTTTGCAGGTACTTTCACTACCAGCAGGGCTGGCAGCCCTGAAATGCCTATGAAGAACCAACTTGCAGAGCAGTAAAGTTGTCAGCATATCACTGCCTCTTGTAGGGGAAGGGACATTTCACTAGCACATCCATAAAAGCAAGAACTAGCCATGAGGAAAGGACTGCTACCTGGAGAGCTGATTCAGTAACCTCTGGAAGTGGCACTCCCACCATCCTACCTCAGTCTGGATAGAGCAGAGCACTGCTGATTCACTCACCACCCACCCAGCTGAGGAACACCCTGTTCAATGCAAGTGCAGCCTGAATGGACAGTTTGCTGAACTCAGTGTCTAAGCTTAGAAATACCCCCTTCCCAGTCCTGCTGGATACTGTGCTGCTCAATTTCCCCAGCAGCTGTGGCCCTCTCAAAGAAGCAATGGGAGTACATGTGATACCAGATCCTAAGTCCCCAGCTGTCCCGCCTAGGAAAATTTTAGATGCAAGAGACACAGTCAAAACCCACCATCTCCAAGTACAATGATGTACTGCCTTTTTACACATTGCCCTGAGTAGCAAGGAGATGGAATTGTAACAAGCATCTATTACTCAAACTGAAGCCTGTTAAAAGTTGTATGAATGTTGCCTACAGGCTCCAATTATGATCACAGAACATAAACCCATGAACTGAGAAGAAAAGACTGCATCTGTCCTGAAGGTCCTGTTGTGTCTATGAAAAAGGACAGAGGTGTAGGACAATGGGACTAGGGGTGTACTGAGCTCAGTGCCTGCGACTTCCATTTTCTTCATTTATAACAAATAAAAACAATCACACATATAGCAACCTGGTCTAGTGGAAGGTGTCCTTGTCTACTTTAGTGGGGTTGGAACTAGATGATCTTTAAGGTCCCTTCCAACCCAAGCCATTTAAGACTCAACAGAAGGCATGCCTATTAGAACTTTGAACCACCTAAATACAGGACTTAAAAATACTTTGTCCTGAGTGGTATTGGGCCTGTCCTGTGCAAGGGATGTTTATTGCAGGGAATATGAGTAGAGCAACAAACAAACACCTGACATTATGGCTGCATGTCACATTTCATTTCCCACTCACAGCACTGGAGCCTTCCCAGTGTTCTGCCATACTGGTAGGCTTGGTCTCCCACTGTGGTGTCAGAGTCCAGTTTTAAAATACATTCCCCCTAGATCAGCTGTTTATGGAAAATAACTGGCAAGGCAGTCAGAATTGAATAAAGGCCAAGGTGTCAAAGAATTAATACTGCTAAAGTGAATGTATATTGAAGAATATGCATCTAAGAGTAACTTATTTACATTTTGTTTCAAAATGCAGCAAAAGGGCACCACTGGCTTGGCTTCTTTCAAAGCCTGGAATGATTTTATTAAGCTAAACCTCTGTTCAAGTACCTCTTCAAGGCAGAGAATGAAGCCCTTAGCTCCCATAAACCTGTCCTAGGCTCAGGAGGAAGTACTCTGCCACGGAATCATGTGGCAGAACCTCCAATGTTCATGTTTAGGATCATGTTCAGAACCTCCAATGGAAATGGTTCCAGTGCATATAAAAAAAGTTCACAGCACCGAAAGAGTGTGACATTCAATTTTAGTGAGTGAAGAACCTTTTTGCTCAGCTGTGTTCTGCTAAGGAGATTTATAAATATTCATTGTGATGTAGCTAAGCACACCATTCTCTGGCTCACCTCGTAGCCCCTTCCTCATAACCTCTGGCTTGGACATTCTCTTGCAAAGTAAAAATTCAAAACCCCTTTAGCAGAGGACACATCTACATTCTGAACCACAGTATAACAGGTAAATAAAAACTGTACTGAACCTGTATTTACCATATGCCAGGTGAATATCACTGGGATATTAGTGGAAGGAAAACAGACAAGCAAGCACGCTCCCTCCCTCTACATTATTGCCTGATGCACCAAGCAGAACCAGCAGAACCCTGAAAACACTTAACTGGATCAAAGTCCTGGCAACAAAGAGGGGCATTGAATCAGAAATGCTATGCATTATGTCCCTCCTGAGGAAGCATTTAAAGTCCCTAAATTTAGATCTGCCTATGCCAAATCAGCTGTATAATCAAAAAGAGACACTGAACAAGAAAGAGCTTTTTTAAGCTGGTATCATCTGACTCACAAGTCAAAGGGTTTATAGTTTTTATGATGTTTTTCTTGCTAAAACTCTTCTGTGGAAAATAAATTCTTCATACCTCTTAGTGTCTACAGGTCAAGATCACACCATGGTACCCACTGGGATTGAAAAGCAGATGCCTGGTGGGACTCTAAAATCCCATAGGCTCCTGCCTCACCACAAGCAAAGTGCGGCATGTTGCTGAAAATATCTGTGGGTGCCTTTACACCTCTTTAAATGCCTGAGTGTCTACAAGTCCAAGGCCACTTTTGAAACCAATCCTGAACTGGTTAAATGCTGAACACCCTGCAGTTCTAAGAATTTGAGTGAGAACACATTGAGGCCAGGGCTGTTGGAGATGCCTCCGAAAGATCTTGAAGGTCTTCAACTGAATAGACCACTGTAGAGAAGCCTCCACGAGCATTGCAAGTGGTCAGCTGGCTGTGAGACTGTTATTTGTCCTGGGCCAAATCCCAAAATCCTCACAAGAACTAAACCCTCCATCAAAGGACCAAGCTTCAAGTGCCTATGTGAGCTTTTCTCTGTAACTAATCTGACTGGGTGCATGCAAAGGACTGTTAACTGGGAGTTTGCAACCCCTGCCTATAGCAGCTTTTGGCACCCACTGTGTACAGCTGCTAGCAGATGCAGGGTAAGAGGGCTTGGGGTGGGAAGTAAGCATTTTAAATAAATAAATAAGTAAACAATTCTAATCCCGTGTTAAATCTGCTACAGGGGCACTAGAGGGAGGGCTAGAGCACTGCATGAGTTTGGAATTTGTGTCTCTTGGTTATTTTCATTATTTTCCAACAAAAGAAGAGTACCTAGAAGTTTATTTTAATTAAGTGCTCAAATCTCCAAACAGATCTTATTTTGCATGAGATGCATACAAGAAATTGAGCATAGACGTTCACACAGATGCATGAATGCTGTAAATGTATATCTAGGAACGCTTCCTATTTCTCTTCCCCCCTCTCCCCACCCCTGCTACTTTCACATGTGAGCAGAAGAAATGTTTCTAACTTCTCGTTACCTATTTATCTTGTACCACAACTGTCTTTGATAGCATTTGCTCAATTTTAGCTCCAGGAATGATGTGATAAAGTGTTCTCAAGCCTTCTAGCTGTTTCCAGTTATGACATAAATATATTGATTGGAGAGCACAGTCTTTTTACCGTGCGTCATCATCTACAGCAAGCTTCATTGCTGTAGTAAATATACTGCAGATAAAGCCTTAGCTAAACTAAATCCATGTCAATTAACTGCTGCTAATTAGTTGGTCACAATTATTCTATTTCAGAAAATAGATGGAATAGAACATTTTATCATTCTAAAATTGATAAAATTGATACTGGGAATAAAATGAGGTCATGTCTTCAGTAACTCATTACTAAATTATTTTTGAGGGTGCAGTGTTGTACAGTTACTACATGATAATTAAGAACCAGAGGATCTAGGTTTAAATTGTAGTTAACTTTCAGTATGCTCTTGTGAGATGACTATGTACTACCAGGGCCACTTTATTACTGGTAAACCAAAACACGAGTATTATTTAATATTTTTTAGAAGCAGACAAAAAAAAAAAAAGAAAAGCAGAACGGGGGCCAGAAAAAATATGTAGGAGTGCAATTACAAGGTTACAAGGGAGAAAAAAAGCAATGATCCAATTAACTAAAATTGCTGCAAATTGTTTATGTATTTTACAGGCAGAAGACTAATGGGAAAGCCTGCTTGCTTACATAACAGAAGCTGTAGGACTCCAGCCTTTTGAATTCCCTCAGACATTTTTTCCTTATCCATTTTACAAACAAGAAGTCAAGGCTCATAGTTCCTTGATAATGTAACATCTAGCCTGTTGAAGAGACAAAATCTGTGTTTCAGGCTTCTAAGTATATAGCTGTTTTCATTGAAAAGGCATACCACTGAGCTAGACAATGTAAAGTGAAAATAAGAGCAACAAATTAGGCTATAAACACTGAGATTAAACTTTCATTCATCTCATTAATATTTTACTAGTAACACTGTCTACTCCCTGCTGCCATTATCGTAGTGAGTAGGCAGTTTCATCACAGTCTCAATTAGAAATGCTTCCAGTAAGAGTTGCACAAATCAGATATAACTCATATAACTTAGTCTTTCCTCCAGATTGTTGTGAAGCCAACTATGCTATGTCTTAATATAGTTCTTACCTCATCTTATAAAGCTCACTTTAAAACTCCTTGCAAAAATCATGCCTTGAAATTTCCCCAAAGAAGACAGACCATACTTCCAATTTCAGTCACAACAAAACAGATAAAACAAGTCTCCTCCCTTCTTTTCCCATAACTTATCTATTCGTTTAAAGCAGCACAGAGTTTATCCAGTTTCTCAGAGAGCCTAAACCACCACCAGAACTTTTCCAAAATGGGCAGCCACTTCCCTGCTCATCAGCAGCAAGGAGGCACAGAGGTGGTTCTGTGAAGTCAGACACCAGTCAGCCCCCAGCCCAAGCAGGTTCCAGTTCTAGTTTTGTCCCTTCAAAGAGAAAATGACTGTACTCATTTCATTTGCAATAGCGTGTAGGTTGTGTGTCTGAATTATACATTGCTGCATGTGCTAAATGCAAGAAGGAAAGCATTCTTTCTTGTCTGTGCATTCACTGAGGTTTGTGCTTGTAAGCAGTGATAAAGCCACACTGCAGGCTGATGGCAAGCAGTGCACATGCAGTTACCGGCCCACTAACCCAAAGGAGAATTTATGCCTCTTAAAGCAGTACCCTGCCCTCCTACAGCACTAGCTGGGCCACATATAAATGTTTATGCCCTCATTCTAAATTTATACCTGTCAGCTCCTTCTTGACCTCAGGTTGTCCTCAGTTCATGCTTTGAGAATTTCAGTCTCAGTCCTCACTGCAGCAGCAGCAGCTCTCCAGATCAATATACAGACATGAACTGAGTGAATGACTGTAAAGCTCCTGTGTCTGAAAAATTCCCCTTACTCTTCCAAAACTGTATTTTTTCATCTCACATTCTTCATTCCCATTTCTTCACTAATAAATAGTCTGAGTTTCTCATATGAATCTGACTAACAGCTAGACTTGGCTTCAGTACAGATTCTGTTTCCTTCGTGGCAGCAGAGGCTGTTGACTGTCCCTAGTGTGCACTTGGCAAGATGGCTTTCCTTTGTTACCTTGGGGGAAAGTCATTCCAGGCACGTGGATGTACCTACCCCACTGCAGGGCAGGACCCCACAAAGCAACCCAGAGTTTTGGTTGCAGCCTTGTGCTGTTAAATCTCCTACAGGTGAGTCCATTGAGCTCCTGGCTCAAAGCAGGGATGTGCTACACATAATGACACTCACTTTGCACTGCAGTAAAGGGTGTTACAAGGGCAAGGGCAAACTCCTAATCCATTCTGTAAAGCCCTGGGAGAATGCAAAACACAAGAGGGGGTCTGAGGAAACAGCTGTTTGCCTGTTCTTCCTTCTTCTGCTGAAAGCATTTGAATGTACTCACTCAAAACGAGAAATCAGTGCATGACAGCCCCCCTACACTCACAGACATCTTGAGGTGCTGTAGTTCAAAGGCATAAAAGAGGGTGTAAGTTCAAAAGCTGTAAGGCAGCATGTCCTGCAATTCACAGGTTCATGATAATTAATCATTTAATCAAGGTATTCAGAGGGGTTTTATGAGCAATATGTTGGTTTGCTGAAGGAAACAAGCATGTGAAGGGTTTTCTTGCTCAGCTTGGAGCCAGACCCTACTTTTCTGGATGAAAAACTAGTATTTGTGGCTGTTGTCTCAGAACACTGAACTCTCTATTTTTATTTTTATTGTGAAAATGGTACATAATGATATCTTCAGTGTGCATTCAACTTAATGTATTATCTACTACTGTCAACATAAAACAGCCTATGACAAGGCCCATAGTTTCTTTTGCAGTTCTTATATGGTTTATCCTTAGGTTTAATAAAGTAAATCACTATGTGGCTCTGTGTCTCCAGCCAATTTCAGCATTAAGAGGAAATATCACAGATAACACAGCTAATTCTCTTCTTCTGTGTACCAAGACACAGTCAGAGTCAACTCACTGGTGTGCAGTTTTCACTGTTATCAAAACATAAAATGAAAGGGGAGTTTAGCATGCACCCTGAAGAAATTAAAGACATGCTGCACATTCTTTTTCCTTATTGAGTAAAGCAGTAAAAAAGAGGCTTGTCTAATGGTGAAAAAGTAATTAACATTTGAAGATGTATCCTGCTCCTGTGAGGAGGCTTGATTTTGTGCAGAGTATTTCTGTCAAACTAGAGTCTCCAAGTGCCTTGCAGTATTAAATATGTTAGCTGAAGAACTAAATAATAAATAAGGCCAGGGGAAGACAGAGCTTTTAGAAAAGCTCTAAGTGGTCATTTCTTTCATATTTAAAGAGGATGTACACTACTTCCGCTCAGCCCTGCCCACTGCCCCCCCTTCAAATAAAACCAAAGCAACAATCCTCTTAAATTAGCTGATGATAAGTACTCCACCTATTCACACGCTCCATCTCTGCACAAACATGCACACAATAAGAGAAGGTGTGGATGTTTAAGTCAGTTTCCACATGGATGATTTGGCTTTTACTTGTCTTAGCTGCATGAGTCTTCCAGCGACCCATTTCTGTGGCAGCTGCCACCTCACTGCCATTGCGCTGTCTCACTGTCCTCGGACAACATTTGGAAAGTGCCTGTAATTATTTATCAGGCCAGGGAAAATGCCAGCACCCCCATGTGATGTTTATGAGCTTCCCCCAGAGCACCTCCAGGCACGGTGCAATGCGTTTTTACAGGGGCTGGAGTTCAGCAATCTGGTGAATTCCCTTCTTGCTTCTCCATGCATTGCTTGCAGCTTCCCAGCCTGTAAGCCCCATGGATCCCTCACCCCCATCAAAACAGGAGGAAGGGAGACACCAGCAGACCAAAGAGCAAAAACAGCCCTTAAGACAGCAGCTGGAGGAGGACATTCCTAGGAAGCATTGCCAGAGACAAAAAAAAGACAAAGCTCCAACAGCAGCCTTCCTTTCTCATGAAGCTTCTTACATGGCTTATCTTTATTTACCTTGTCTTTTCTTTTTTATAGTCAACAGAAATATAAATACTAAAATGATTGGGCAGGAATGTACCCTTTCACAGCCTTAATGAATGTGTGTGTGCTGGACATGTAAGCAGTGGTAAGTGACCAGACTTCAGCCTCCTTATTGCCACTATTGAAGACAAGATAAAGTCTCCAAAATAATGAAAATGGTTTCTTAAATGGCATTTGATAACATTCTGGTTCTTTTAACTTTCTTTTCCCATCAAGAACCTTGAGGGAGCTTCATGTCCTCAGACTCACCTTTCTGCCTTCTGGGCAGTTCTAACAACACAGTGCTGTCCTCATCTAGGTCATGTGCAAACTGGAGTCAAAACAGCTTAGTTAATGCTACTTCATAAAGAAAAGAAGAAAAATGGAGGTGAATGCCATACATAATCAAGAACTGGGAGTCAGTGAAACTTGGGCAAAAAACACCAAATATTATGTTTATATCAAACTGCAAGACTTGTTCACTACAAATCTGATGTCTTGTGCTCAGAAGTCATTTTCCAAACCCCTTAGTTACTATTTTTTTATCACTCCTACAAGCTTATTACTTTCAAAACAGTGCCAAATTCAAACAGAAATGCATTTTGTGGGCCCAGTCAATCACATTGCAACTTTAGTTGTGATACTGCAATAAACAGAGACATATTTGTTTATTGTTATTAATTTTATATATATATATATATATATATATATATATATATATATATATATATATATATATATATATTCTTACACAAAGCTTTAGGTCACAAAGCTCTTACGAGGAGCAGCTGAGGAAGCTGAGGTTGTTTAGCCTGGAGAAAAGGAGGCTCAGAAAGGATCTTATCACTCCCTACTCTCACTGCAGAAAGGAGGTAGTAGTGAGTGTCTTCTCCCAAGTAACAAGTGACAGGAGGAGAGGAACTGATCACAAGATGCACCTGGAGAGGTTTGGATTGGTTGTTAGGAAAAATTTCTTCACTGAAAGGGTTATAAAGCATTGGAGCAGGCTGCCCAGGAAAGTGACTGATTCATTATCCCTGGAGGTATTTAAAAGATGTGTAGATGTAACACTTGAGGACAGGGTTTAGTGGTGAACTTGGTGATGTTAGGTTAATGACTGGGGTGATGATCTTAAGGGTCTTTTCCAATCTAAATGATTCTGTGATCCTGTTCTATGGTTCTGTGGAGCTCCCTTGCTGTCCATCACGCTGTTGTGTCAATGCAGGCAGAAGGACCTGCTGTGCCAATCACTGCAGCTACTCCAGGCCAGCTCTGCAGTACCTAACTCTGGGATTTTCAGTAATGGAGCTGTAGAGCAAGAAATTGAATTGCAGGTTGTCATCTAGCCATGGGCCAGCAGAAATATGGACTGCAAGTGAGCCCTGGGCTTGCACAGATACACATAATCAGATCCTGAACTAGTCAGGGCATACTCCACAAGACATGGCTTTAGTGGTGAGTCCAGTATGCAAAGAGGTGTCTTTGTTTGTGGTAGGGTACATGCTGCAATGGGAATAGTCCAAATAATCTCCACAGGGTATATTACAACTGAGTTCAGAGGTGATAATCTCCAGAGAGTATATCACAATTGAGTTCAGAGCTGAGTTTATAATGCAGATCAATCTGACAGCACTTGTTCACATGAAAAATGGAGTTAAAATAGCAGTTCTAAGTATTTGTTTACATTTTTAGGTATCTGTCTGGAAGGTAACACCTCTCTCATATAGCTTGAGAATTCATGTGTCCTGTGCCCAGGAACTCAGGAATGCCCACAAACCAGGAGAGGTGGATTTGAGCTTCAGGGCCCCAATTCCCTTCTCTTAGAGCTGGTGTGGTATTCTTACAGCAAAGGCAACAGGAGAAAGAGAGACCTTTTGCTTATATGACATTGCTTTGCTAGAACATCATGAGGATACTTACATGTGACATTATGTGACAGCTGAATAATGCTTTTAATAAAAACATAACCCAGTCAGTGTCTTCAGCCTGCTGACTCTGCTTTTCATAACACTCTATCAATGTCAGGAAGTTGTCAAAAGCTATAAATGGTGCTGAAGGGAAGTGCTAATGTCGTTCCTCAAGCCTGTGATCTACATAATGGGAAAATATTAACATGAAGACATTAACACAAGATATTTCTTGTTCTTAAGGTGCAAGGGTTTTAATTCAGTTGAAGTGTTTGGAAAATGTGAACAGATTTTCAACCAGCATGAATCAGTATAGTTGATATTGACTTCAGCTTAGACAAGCTGATTTCTACTGAGGATGCAATATAAATATTGACAAATCTGCTATTATTCATTCATTCCTATTATTCAAATAATGAGCTGGGCAGAAACAGCTTCAGCATGTGGCCACACATGAAGGCAATGCAGTTTCACTTGGGTTTAGAATTGAAGGCAATTTTAGAGAATGTGGTTAAATTGTTCTCTGGAAAGCCCAAAAACAAGTCAGGATACTGTGAGGAGCACAGTGCTGCTCCCTGGCAGCACAGCCAGCAAAGCTGAGCCTTCACCAACAAGGAGCTGGGGTGCTGAGAAGCCAGGACAGGATCAGCTCCAAGGCAGCAACAGGCATCAGACACGGATGGGTGCTCACCAAGCAAGTCTGTAGCAACAGGACATGTACAAGGGCAGGTCAGGAAGCTGATCTGGACGAGCTGGGTCAGGGTCAGAATCACAGCAGCACCATCCAGGGCAGAGGCACCACTGCAGCACAGCAGCAGTGCAGTACAGGGGGGCCAGGGATAAAACCTCAGCTAAAAACAGCTCCCAGGAGGGCAGGCCTGTGCTTCTGTGTGTCTCCACAACAGCCCTTATCAGTGGAGCTTGGTTGACCTTGGATATAGCCAGCTATGCTCCAGAAGGGGATTTGCCCAGGGTCCTGGCAAGGAGGTTCCATTTTTCCATCCCTGTTTAGAAATACAATTTTCTCCTCTTTCTCCTACTTTCTTTGACAGATGTCAGTCAGAACTGCATCTCATTGGTATGAATTAAATTTTTCACAGGTCTTCAGCAGGCTAATTGTTGAGTGACTTCAAAATAAAAGAAAGCCAGTGTATTTCAATTTTAAGAATACATCTGGAGGTTTAGATAGAAGAAGAACTTCTTAATCTTTTGCTTGCTCTTTGCAGGGAATATGAAAACTGGGGGAAGTTATCCCCATAAATAAAATAACCCATTTAGAGGAACTGGTCCATCCCTGGTGAAAAGTCACACAAAATACATATTATTGCTACTAATGCTCCCACTACTAAGCACATCTACCACTTTGGGGGGATCATGATGTAAATGTGGCTTTAATGTGTATTAAATGTCTATTAATGCCTATTAGGCTTCAAGCGGATGGGCAGCCTGGCAGCGTCCCTTGCCAGGAACAGCTCTGCACATCAGTGCTGGGTCTGGACCCAGCAGCACCAGACAAAAGTGCACATGGAGCAAGCTCTCCTTCCTCAATCTTCTATACAAATGCTGATGCCTCTGAAAAGAGAAAAAGTCTGATCAATGTGGTTGCATTCATTTTATTCATTTCATGTAATCTACAGGCACAGGTATATGTGGTGATAAGAAGCAGTAATGGAGAAGGCAATGAGAACATGGAGAGTCAGAGAGGGGACATCTGGACCAATTACAATATTAAACATACAAACTTTTCAGTGCTTAAATATTGCTTAAATATTTGGAAGTGAGCAGTTGTATGTTGGAGATGGAGCATATGTTAGGTTTAAAGAAAGGGGAAATTAGAGAGTGTGCAGAATCAGACAGGGAAATACACACCCAGAGGTTAATTCTGATGTTTCATAGGGCTCCTCACTGGTGGAGTAACTCCCTAGTGTCTGCCTTGGGAAGAGGGACCTGCCCGCCTGCTTGTGGCAGCCAGCGATTCCCTGCTGAACCAGCAGGAATATGATATCACTTATCTGCTTCTGAGGATGGAAAGAGACATTTACAGGGACCAGATCCCACCAGAGAGCAGCAGTGTTTGAAGCAACCACTGTCAGATAATTTGGACTTGAAATGACTGAATGTCCAGGGCTCTTCTTTTCTTGACCCAGCAGTGGACATACCGCTTGTGATGGGATGGGAGATCACAAAAACAGGGACATTTTTCCTCAGCTTCATTCAACAAATTGCAAAGATCTAACAACAGACCCTCAAACAAGCCCTTTCTCAGAAGCAACTGGTACAACCTGAAGCCTGGATGCTGCTGGTCAGTGTTCAGGACCTCCAGGGATCCTACATCTCTATCAGTCAAGACCAGTATTTGGAACATGCTGGCTTTTTCCATGGGGCAGGAGGGAACTGCAAAGTTTTAGCTGTAAGTAATACAGCTCAGGAGTATTTCAGGAATAAATATTTGAAAAGTTACATGAAATGATGAATGCAAGAGTGTCCAATCATTCAGCTTTGAACCTTTACAGAGTTAGGCCTGTATTTCTATGTGCAATGCCTAAAAACCTGACTATGTTTGTTTATTGATCTAGCAGTTTCCATTCCATTAATTGGTAAATTGCTGTGGGAAATGAGCAGCTTGAACTTTTCTGAACTCCCACATATTGGTTGCTCTAAGCAAGATCCAAGTATGACAAAGAGGCTTGTCACTGCTGCAATATCACAAACAGAATATGTGAAGGAAAAAAAAGGCAAAAGTATGTGTGGGGGGGATTTTCACAATTAAGAAACCTTGAAATAGACTGTTGGCCCTGAATTTGCCAGAATGGAGAATCAAATGGATTTAGTAAAAAGCAAATAATTCACAATAATAGTGTCCCATGTTTCCATCTTCACCCAGAACAGATGTTTTTCTAGCTCATAGCAGGAAATAATGGTCCTGAAGTGAGAAAAAAGGGAGAAAGGAAAGTAGAGCTCTTATAGGTAAAGCTGATGTAGATGCTGCTCTGGCTTGCAGGTTGATACTTCTCTCCAAAACTCTCAGAGCTAATCTGGCTAAGAGTTCACTTTGACTAACTCATGAGGAATCCCAAAGAAACCAGCCCTTGATTAAATTCAGGAGGATAATCTCATGCTTTGAACTCGACCTATTCTATTCTGGGTGTCCTGCGTTCCTTGCTCTGGGTTACAGGAAGATAAAGTTGCTTCTTCAAGCTCTTGGAAGGAGGATTGACATGGGATGAAGGCAAATCTCATGGAAAGGCTCCAGGGACCAAATGTCAGGCCACCAGCTCTTCAGTCAAAGAGAGCTAAAAGAAGAGGGCATCCTTGGCAAATGATTACTAAGGAGTAACAATTCGTTCAAGCCACTGAAAGGATTCCTGACTGCAGGAATCCCTCTCTTTACTTGACCTGAATACACATGTATTCCTTCTTTGAATATTTTATGCTGTTCTGGCTTGTAGCATGCATTCCAATACTGTGCCCTGGTTTGAATGTTGTTTTTCTATGTCATTTGGAACAGTCTCAAGAAAGAAAAGATAAGAAAAATGGTTTGAAAGGGAGAAAAATTAGCAAAATGGGCATTTCCATCCCTAGTATCTGGGGCAACAGATGGGGTGGTGAAAAATATGCCTGTAAGGCAAAATTCTGCTTCAATCACTCCTGTGCCCACCAGAGACAGTTCTAATTTAAAGCACAGAGGATCATGCACTATGGAGCTACACTTTGTTAATTTATTATCCCTCACCTTCATCTGGTGCGTAAATCATGACAACAGGCAAGTGTGTAGCAACAGCTGTATATTGCTCTGTCGAAGCAAGCAGAGTTAGATCATCAGGAGGTTTAAATATGAAAGAATTTTACATGTCAGTTTAAAAAGCTCCCACAATTTCTATGTTAAAACATCACATCAGCCCACTAGCAGTCTTTCAGAGAAAAGGTAGGAACAAAATTGAGAGAGAGGAAGTTTGATAAATAAACTATTTTAAGTATCTATTCTCTAAGAATTTATCAGGATGAGATAAAGGAAGTGGTTCAGAATTTTTGACCAGCCACTTTGTAAGCGATAACACTGAGTCAAAAAGAGAAAGCATATTTTATTTGTTTGGTTTTGGTTTTATGCTGCATTGGTATGCAGCATCAAACCAAATCTATGCTGCATTGGTATGCAGAGTGATTAAGCCTTCCCTTTGCCATTCAGCACACAAATGGCCAGAAACCAGCCTTTTTATAGTGAGTTTCATTTCTTCCTGGATTAGTTTTCTGCCATTATCAGTTGGCTCACCCCTCTAGGAGCATTAAACATTTACATTTAGGCAATATGAATTACCCTTGAGTTGTTCCCTATTTAGTTTCTGTCTGTGAGGATTCATACTTTTCATGTCTTGAGCAGGAGTTTGCTTTACCTCTGATTTCAAGCAAGGTGTATTTACAGACACTGCAGACTGGCCCAGAGATCACGTGAGGATCTCAGAAAAGTGTGCAAAACCTGTTCTTCTAGATGCCTGCTCACAGATACCGGAACTGTGGGATGACAAGGCAATGTGTAAATAAGTTACTGGGTCTTCAGACAGAATTGTACTGTAAGAAAACACTGCCTTGCTCTGGGAACTGTTCCTGGATGTTTCCTGCAATATGTGAGGAATCAAAAGAAAACACCGAGAGCAGCAGAATCGTCTTTGTGCAGGTACAAGACAAACGTACAGAATTTCTTTCAGTTTGAGCAGGGTGTAGGCCATGTTCACCTGGAGGACTGAGGATTAGCTACCCACATGGTGCCCAGGGTGGACAAACTACCATGCATGTTTAAAAGGCTTTCTTCCTCCTTTGGGGAAGATGAAAACAGGAGCTCCTGCAACACAGTGTGCACAAAGGAAGTATTTCACAGAGGTACCAATCAATAAATGATGAATTGCTCTGGGCAGATCTCAGCCATAGCAACTGTGCTCATCTGATGGGAAGGCTTTGGTTCACATCAGTGAAAGCAGCAGGGACAAAGTGCATGGGAGCCATTCAGAAAGGCTGGGGGGAGGCATGTAGGAGAGAGCAAAACAAGTAGAGAATGGAAAATGTTCAAGAATGTTTGCCAGTGATGATGACACTGATGATGATGATAATAATAATAACAACTAATAACAGGAAAGGTAAAAGGACCTGCTTACACAGAAGGCTCTCTAACTGTTCTAGGGTAGGTATGATAGTGAGTAGAGAGCAGTATAAATTGTCAAATGTACCTAAACAATGTGGTTTATTTCTGGGCTTTGGGGACCACTGGTATAATGCATACAAAACCATTTGTCTCAGTCAATGTGCTAGAAATCCCAGGGTTTGAAAAATCACTTCTTCACTACTAAAATCTCAGTCCATTACCACTAATTTAATCATCTGCTTGTGTGTAGCTGATGCAGACATTCTTTTATATCCCCATAATGACTTCCTAACTATTCATCTTCAGTTGGTGGGCAGGCAATAAACACCTCTTCACAGGTCACTGACTGATTTAACTAGGTTCTAGGTTAAAAAATTACAAGATTGCACTGCCAGTAAATCTTCACCCTGCAGTCCCTTGTGCAGATGTTTGGAGCAAGAGTAGCATCCAGTGGTCAAAATGTTAATTACATTATATTGAGGGCATTGCATGCTGGAAGCATTTCAACAGCTCCAGCTTTCTTGCAGCAAAAAAGCAGGTGAGCAGAAGCCTCGAAAACTCAGGGTCATGCTTACATTGCACAGAGGAAACCTATGCAGAGTAACACATCTGTCCCTCTACAAGGTTGCTGTGTGTTTTTCCTGCTCATGCCAAATGAAATCTGACCTTTAAGTTTGTAAATTCTGAGGGATGGATGGATGGATGGATGGATGGATGGATGGATGGATGGATGGATGGATGGATGGATGTTGCTGCACATGGGTACCATGCACCAGGTCATGTTCTAAGGAAAGAAGGAGGAAGGTGAGTGGGAAGGAAGGTACTGTGACCTTGGTCTGGTGTCTGTAGAATGAAGCCTTGAGCACAGGACACTGCAGAGCAGCTGTGCTTGCAGTGCTGTGACTTGAACTTGGCTGAAGGACCTCAGGGACCATGCACAGCTGAAAGCAGCAGACCTCTGTCCTGGAAATAGGATGCCAGCACTGCCAGGGGGAATAGGGGGAGTTTGACTCATAATCAAGGGAGATAGGAGAGGGGATGTCCTTAGGGGAGGGCAGCCTCACCTGTTTATTGGTGAGGGCTGTGGTTGGAGCTGCAGAGGTGGAATCTGCCTTCCTCCTCCACAAACTCTCTGTATCTTCACCTGGCCTGGGGAGTGAGAAACAGGGCCAAAAGGTGAGTCACACACTGAGAGGACAAGCCTTGCTTGTGCTTTGTGGACTACAAGAAAAAAGTGACCTCTGCATGTGCTCAAGGGCATGGAGAAAGTAGGCAAATTTCTGGTCAGTCAGGAGGAGAGGTTTCATTAATTGCACTGCAAGTGAGGGAGCTGCCAGGTGTTCAAGGGGGAGCACTGGGTTCAGTCCTCCTGCAGGTACCAGCCAGAGAACAGGGAGCATACTATCCAAAAGGAAAACAAGGCTGTTGGGGACTACTAGACCAGGATGTCAGAAATTTAGCAAGTGATAACTTAGGTTAGACATCTAAGGCTAATTTCTCCCCTGGAACTGCAATAAGTGATAAAAATTAAAAATAAATTAATAAATAACAAATAAATAAGAAGCTGGTTTTAGAAGGTCCACCATTCATGTCCTTGTGCCATGTCAGCATCACAGATGAAGGATCCCAGGAGCAAACCTGGATGCAGCTTTATAGGTGTGCACAGAGCTCTGCCTTTCCTGGACAAAGTGCTCTGGTCCCTCCAGCACCAAGAGACTTGTTTTGCTGCATTTCTGTGGCCTTTCAGTGCACCATTACTCTGTGACCTTGAGGCAGTAAAACTTGTCTGGGGCAGTTAATGATTCTCCCTGCTCCCAGGCAAACATTAGCCAAGGCAGAGGAGAACCAGCTGTGAGGGCTGCCTCACTTTCTCTTCCTTCCTCCTTTACTAACAGCAGAAATGTTGCAGCTCTAATGCAGAACCACACTTGCCCAAAGTGCTGGAGAGAGGAATTCTCCTTCACTGTCTTTTCTGCTGTGTGTGTCTCCCCACAAAAATACTGTGAAAAGGTCAGATACTGAGGCACACAGGGAGAGTTCCCCAAGGGCAGGAATGTTACCTAATTCCAGGCTGCCTTGCATGCCTGAGTGGATGCATTTTCAAAATTATTTCCTTAAGTTCACACTATCTGACATGAAATGGAGCCCTCCATAAGAAAAACCTTTTACAGAAGAGCTTCTCACTGTTTTCCTAGGAATCATTGAGGATTTTCCATCATATATGTGCTTGGTGCAATGATGTCTCTGTGTTATGCTGTGTTCTGCATCCTGAAGGATTGCTCAGCAAGTCTTGGAGTACATGGCAGAGGCAACTTCACATGATTTTATGGGACAAATTGAAGGATTATCCTCTCTCCACCCCACCTGACTGCTCAGGTAGGCTGTGACAGTTTCATGCTGTCAGCAGATGGCTGTGGGCATGGCAGCTGTACATACTGTGATAGTGTTAGGGCACTAAATGCCACTGCTTGTGCCTCAGGATCTCTCAGGTATTTTCTCCAAGGGAGAATGAATGTCATAGAGCAGCTAGATGTTGAGTGCAGGGTCATGTGAGCCTCCAACACCTAGGCTTGTCCTCACACTGTGGGAGCCCAAAGCACCATAACCTCTTCTGTCTAATGCATGGTAACCAAACTAGCCTTCCTGCACTTATCCTGAGATAAGAGTACACCCTCCTTTCCTGCAGAAAACAAAGAAGCCTTCTACTGCCTCACAGAGCAAAACTTATTTGACTCTCCTCCCCGAAGACAAGACTGAAAGTGCCTGGGAAGATGAGCTGTTCACAGCATGTGTTAACAAGAATATTAAGAAAACAGACCAGTATCTGTTTTGGGTCATAATTTGCGCTGCATCTTGCACAGCACGTAGGAAAGCAAAAGAGAGAACTGTGCCTGGCTAGGACATGAAGACTCAATGAATTTCCAGAGGTTTCCCTCCTGAAAACCTGACCATGTGGGACACATTGAACGGGGTGCATACACCTCTTTGCTGCATCACATTTGATTGTGCTAGGAACTATCAGTGCAGCCTGTTGTGCTTTTGGTGGCCTGTGAAAATTAAGTGCTGTGGTACAAGGCCAAGGTAGGTTCATAATCCATACAAAGGCTGTCCTGAAAATGCTTTGTGAATTCTCCATCAGAAACACAAAGTGATCATGGAAATACTCCTACACATAAACAGAACTATTAAAGTATCCCTAAAGTGCATGTAAAATACAAAAAAGCAAACAGCAGTAAATATGATAGCGTGTACACTGTGGAGATGTTTAAATTACTGAATAAAAAGGATTTACACTGAGACCATGTAAACTTGGGAGAGGGCTCACAGTCACAGTGGGCACATTTTCTCTCTGAGGTTGCACTGAGATCTCTTGTGCCCGGAGCAGCATGGCTCTGAGGGACAAGAGTCAGCTCGTTCCAGATTGCAGTTTCAGTGGTAACAGTGCTAAAAATCTGATCACATCCCACTCTGGAAAGCCATGTCCCAAGGACACTGCACACAGATGTAAGACCCTAGAGGCAGTGATTCCTTTCCAGAAATTCCTCTCAGGTTTCATGGTATGCTGATACAGGAAAGCAGCCTGGCATGAGGATCTGGTATCTAATGGGCTGCATTTTGGCTGCAGGCTGCTTTGCATTTTATTGATTCTTGGCAGAGGCTGTACTAGTTCTTGGCTAGAGAACTAGAAGTCTAATTAGCAGCACAAGCAAGGCAGGTCTCAGGGATCATCTGGGTGAGAGCTGCTTGCAAAGATAGGCAATGGGGTGCTAGGTGTTTGTGTTCTGCAAGCCTTCTTGCCTGTTTGACACCACACTCAGAGCCAGCACAGGAAGCACACCTGTGAACCACCATCAGAACCTGGCAGGTGCAGTGCCAGTGCTCCTCACCCTGCAGCCTCCTGCCAGCCTGCTCAGCCAGGGGCAGCACAGGCATCTCTACCCACCTAGCAAAAAGGAAGACCTGACTGGCAGGAATGAGAGCACCTTGCTACAGCCCTCTCTGAATCTGAAATACATTCATCTCCCTTGTGGGCATGATCAGATTCCTCATCCAGTTATCAGTCCTGTTTTGCAAGCAGTTGCAGAGTCAGAGGGCTTTGTAGCTTTGCTTTGCAATGTGCTTGTTCCTTGTACTTTGCTTGTTACCAGAGTAAGAGCAGCAGTAAATGTAATGTTACACAGAAAGGCCCCACAATCAAAAGTCTCTTAGCACAATAATATTTTTGTAGAAAGCAAAATAAGGTTCTAAGATTTGTGAAGCTAATAAACTAACCCAGGCTTTCTACACTGATTCCCTACAGTAATTCCCAGCAGAGCCAAACAGCACAATCCACAGCTCTTTGTCTGTAAACACATTCCAAGGCCATTTGACTAGAATGAGGTGTGGGCATGCAGGCTGATTTGTTTAGTGCTTCCCAGCTGGCCCCTCCTCCTTTCTGTCCTTGAGCCTCTTCTCAGCTATGTCTGAGATAAAGTGTGGTTTCACTCTGGGCTCTCATGCAGGAGTCCTGCTGCAGGGAAGCAAGGACTGCTTTTATCTTACAATCCCTGCAAGCCCTTTCTCCAGACTCGTCTTAGGCATCTGCAGATGTAACCAGAGTAACCTGGGACTGCAAGGTGATGCAGGAAAACACCTGTAGCTGAACCAAATACTGCAGTCTACATGTGTAATACAAGTGTTTTGACTTTCTCCAATGTAAAATTATTCCCAAACCGAAGAGCAATAAAATCTCTTGTCAGGTCTTCAATTCCACTTATGTCAGGACACAGTTTGAACATACCTCTGCCACTGAAATGCAGAATTCTTTGGTTCAAACAAAGCAGGTTTAAAGGTAAGCCCCGAGGCCTGCAGGTGGGGCAGTAGAACCATTGCATAATCGCATCAGACCTTCCCAATACCTTCAAATTCCTGCATATCCTACATACAGCTGGAAAACAGAGCCCCCCACCCATACTGGAGAGCAGCTGCAGTTTGGCAAGAAATATGGTCAACTAATACTAAAGAAAGATGAGACAGAGTATAAACACCAGCTGCTAATAAAAAAAAATACTTTCCTGATATAGACACTTTATCTAAAAAACTTAAAAGTAACATTTTATTTCCCCAAAGTTTGAATTTGTCCCTAAAGTAGTCCTGGGAATGCAGTGAGAGAGTTCTGTGGCTGCATGTGATTCAAAACAAAGTGTAGCTGTTCAAAAGCTTTGAACCAGCCCAGGATTTATAATACTTGCAAAGCTGGTTCAACTAGACTGGCAGAAGGTCAAGGTCCTGCTTTTAGAACTCAAATTTGAATGTTACCCTGCACGAAGATGTTCTTCCTTCAAGAAAGACTCTGTGGTGCAGACTAAGGCTGTTGCTTTTGCTTTTACATGGAGACAGTTTGTGACTGCGTGTTCTGCTAAATGTACCTGGGAGGATTTCATCCCCTTCCATTTTCCAGGTCATCTGTCCCTCAGGGAAAAGAAATTAAAGGGGCAGGGGACTTAATGGCAGAGACTGATAAAATCATCGTTGATGCAGAAAATAAAAGCAGATAATAACTTTCTCTTAGAAGACAAAAAATCACAAGGCATGAAACAAAATAGCTAAAGCAGTGGAAAGTACTTCTTAACACCCTACACCACTGAGCTGTAAAGCTCCTTGTCACAGGACACCAGGAGTCCAGAAAGCTGTTATAAGTTGAGAGACCAATTGGACAAAAAAGGAAGAAAAAGCCATCAAATACTGTTTAATATTAATCACTCCTTCTGTCTAGGGGGTCCCAAGCTGCAAATGGCTGTAGACCAGAAAAATACTTTATGTAATGTCTCATTTTTATCCCTGGGTTTTTATTCTACCTTCTGCACCTGCTGTTGTTCAGGGTTTTGCCTCACATAAAGAAGGGATTGAAATGAGGATCAAAAGACCAAACCTTTAAAATTATAGAGTTGCAGAGCTTGAGCACAAGCATCCTCAACAGCAGCTGTCTCTCTCTCAGCGAGCAGCAGACAAATACTCCCCTGCACTGGCCACTGTTATCAGTTTCCACTTCTAGGATGTCCAGCTCTAAAAATATTAAATGCCCCATTCTCATCTCATTCCACCCAAAAAAAGGGAAAAGCTGAATCATGGCAGTGCATAGTAGATGACAAACACCGGGAAATCTTTTATTTCCTTTCTCTTTTTTATTTTCTAATTGACTGGAATATCCTAATTTACTGAAATATGCAGCTATGTCTACCAAAAAAATTTAAATCCTTTAATTTGTGGTTTGGGCTTTTTTAGAAGAGAGAGTAAAGACCAATGCTAATTGTCTGCACTCTTCCCCACCCCCCAGCTCTCCCTTGTTGCTGTGTTCATGGAGATCAGGAGTTGGGAAGGAAGGAAAGGAAGGATGGCATGTTCTCCACAGTCAATCACAGCCTGGGAGCCTCCCCACCATGGGGGTGCCACCTGTGCAGAGAACACTCCCCAGCTCATCCCCTTGGCAAGGGCAGAGGTTGAAGCTGGCAGAAAAGCAGACCAAAGGGCAGTTTTCCTAGCTATCGGAGCATTTTTATTTTATCTCTATTTTTATGTCCCCTCATGTTCCCACAGAGATGGAACACAACCCCACCACAACCTCTCTTTCTCAGGGACCTGCTCCCCAGCATGGCTCTGGCAGCACTTAAGCAGGATGCAGCTCAAGGCTGAATTTGGCTCAGGATCTATTTTTGTCCCTGTTCCATTTCAAAAATATAATCTGTTAAATTAAATCAAACATTTTCTCCTGAATAAACAAACCACAACATACTTTCCTTTTCTTCCAAACATACACTTTAATTACGAGAGAAGAGGACTTGGCAAGTCCAGCTAAAGATGGCCCCCTGAGCAAACAAACAAGCAAGTAAATAAAAGAGCTCCTCAGAATGCTATCTTCATAGAAAAGACTACTTTTTTAACCTAACTTTGAAATTAAGTTTATGTATAAAGTACCAAAATAGCAGAGAAGAGAATAATGAATGTTCTGAGGTGAGCAGTACCACACTCGAAAATTGAAATTTATAACTAAAATGCAGCAGGGGAGGAACTTCAAAGGTTCTGACAAGCCCATAGTCTTTGAAATACCACCAGATCAATAGCTGCATGAGAAGAACACTAGAGCTGTTTGAAAAGGTTGGGATTTTTCCAGGTTCACTCTTTGTTTGGTTTCCTTTTTTTGTTCGTTTTTAGTTTGGGGCTAGGGGGTGTGTGTGTGTGTGTTTGGTTGTTGGTTTTTTTCCAAGAAATCCCAGATGTAGTTGTAGATATTTTTTGCTTTAAGTAATTCTTACAAGTCAATGAGACTTGCTTTGCGCTTTTGAAATTCTATAGAAAGTGTTCCCATGACAAGTGTTTTCTCTAAAGCTTCCAGGAATTATTTGGTTGTAAGGAATTTAAAACTTTTCTTTATGATATTTTAAAGAATAGAAATTTCCTTCATATTTGAGAGAGTCTGAAAATGTGAAATCTCAGCCACTAGAGTTAAAAGTTTTGAATAATGACACACTATCTCATTCTTTTCCTCAAAATGCATGTACTGATTTTCAGAGCAATGGGCTTTGTGTTTTAACCATATTTTATTTGAATTTAAAATTAAGTTATTTGCAAATTCTATTTGAAAATTACTTTACACTTTTCCAACAGAGGGATCTAATAAAAATAATAAAAATTAAACAACGTTTGAAGGAAATTAGAACAAAATAAGGAAGGAAAACTTACCATATAAATGTTTGTTGCAGAGCCTATAACTCTCCAATATCTATTCCTAAGCACTGAATTATTTTCAAATATAATAGAAACTCAGTTGCTCTGCCATTGTAGGGAACTACATTTTCCTTCTTTAGAGAACAATATACTCAGCTTTTTAATCAGACTGTGTTTGGAAAGCCTTTTAGCACTTAAGCTCAATCCTATACACTACCAACTCAGCCAGGCTCAGTCCCTTTTGGAAAAATAAACCAAATCATCACTGCCTCCAGCTGCCACCATTTCCCCAAACTACTTACTGGGGAAAAAATCTTAAAATCGTGGCAGTGGGTACCAGTTAAGTTGGTTTTTGTTAATTGTTCAAGTTAAATTCGTTATGTTTATAGGTAAGACTTTTTGTTTTGTAAAATAGGTGAAAGCAACCAAAGAGATGCCAATGCACTCCTGATAACAGGTGAAGTAGTAGAGGAGGAGAAAAAGGAAATTATTTGGGGATGTTCCAAAATGCTAGAGCAGAATTGGTATAACATACCACAAGGTGAACCAAAACATAACACAAGCTAGTTTAAAGCTTGAAACAGTGCTTTAAAATGCTGGGGTCTGTGTGAAAGGGAAACAAGGAGGAAACATCAGAGAAGATCTTTTTGAAATACTTCCAATAAAGGTGATTCTCTAATTTTGCCTGCTAGAGATAAGGAAATATTTAATGACTTAAATAACCCACTCTTCCCATGAAAACCAGCACACTGCTAAATTTCCACAGCCGCCTATGAAGCATTCCCAAGGTCCCAGGGGTGGTGGCAGCGGGGCTGGGGAGCCCTGGGACCCTGTCCAGCCCTGCCAGGCCAGGCAGGGGCCGGCAGCCAGAGCCAGCACGGGAGACCGGGCAGGAAAGAGGAGTGAAAGTCCTGCAGGGAGGGAGGGCAGCAGGGAGAAAGGAGAAGGAAATGCAGCAAGTCCAAATGCATAAATAAATGCCATGGGTGGATATACTCTCGTGGGGGTAGTGCAGGCAGCACACTGCAGCTGATGGCGCTGCAGCTCCTCGTTTACACTTCCACTCGCCTTAGGCTGGCAGAATGAGTTTGCTTTTATGGCAGCACTTGAAATAACTGCAAGAATAAGCAGCCTGGTGCTTCAGAATAATCCTTCTCTCCCCCAAATATTGTCCCTGTTATATTTCCACAGTAACGCAGCTCTGACACCTCTACTGCAGGAAGTCCGTGTGTCAATACCTCCTCCATCGTTCATCCTCCCTTTATTCCTGCTAACCCTCACACCTCTGCCTCAGGCTGATCCTGGGGGTTGGGCAGTGCCTGGACCAAAGGTCTGCGGGCCCTGCACCTCCCTGGAGGCTCCTGGAATAGGGGAGGGAAAGGGAAAGGGAGAGGGAAAGGGAAAGGGAAAGGGAGAGGGAGAGGGAAAGGGAAAAGGAAAGGGAGAGGGAGAGGGAGAGGGAAAGGGAAAGGGAAAGGGAAAGGGAAAGGGAAAGGGAAAGGGAAAGGGAAAGGGAAAGGGAAAGGGAAAGGGAAAGGGAAAGGGAGAGGGAAAGGGAGAGGGAGAGGGAGAGGGAGAGGGAGAGGGAGAGGGAGAGGGAAAGGGAAAGGGAAAGGGAAAGGGAAAGGGAAAGGGAAAGGGAAAGGGAAAGGGAGAGGGAGAGGGAGAGGGAGAGGGAGAGGGAGAGGGAGAGGGAAAGGGAAAGGGAGAGGGAGAGGGAGAGGGAGAGGGAGAGGGAGAGGGAAAGGGAAAGGGAAAGGGAAAGGGAAAGGGAAAGGGAAAGGGAAAGGGAAAGGGAAAGGGAAAGGGAAAGGGAAAGGGAAAGGGAAAGGGAAAGGGAAAGGGAAAGGTCCAGTGGGTGCCAGCTGGACCCACTGTCCCCAGGTCAGATGGGGAGGAACTACCTGCTGACCTGTCATGTACTCATCAAGACTGGAAAAAAGAAGTGAAAAATTTGAAGTGGAACAGCAAAGTAATGTTAAAACCCCAGAGAAGATGAAAGGAAAAAAGCATCAAAGCCCCTGAGGGCATTCACAGGCTGCCTGACCCTGTCAGCTACGCTGGGCTTCCCAACCTGCCAGGGGCCAGGACCCCACACCAGCCCCCAGGCTGTCAGCTGCTGCCCCAGCGGCCCTGCAGCCCCCCAGCCCTGCCCTCCTTGGCCCTGGGTCCCACTGAGCCGTGCCCATGTCCCAGCCTGTTCCCATCCCCAGGGATATGTCCCCAGTGTGTGGCTCCTGGCTGGGGTGCTGGGGTGGATCCAGCCCAGTGAGTGGTGGATTACAAGGTTACCCAGTGAGGGTGACTGCTTTCACCATTTTCCTCTGATGTGAGGAAATCTGCCATCCCAGCTGCACTGAGGAGACCCAGACAAAGAAAGGCTTTGGCCAAGTCCCTCTGGACAGTGTGAAATTCAAGGGCTGAGCCCCTGTCTTGCTTCTTCCCCTGCCTCCTGTTGCTCCCAGTGTTTTCCTTTCTCTCTGAAGAAAGGAAAACACTGGGAGCAACAGGAGGCAGGGGAAGAAGCAAGAAGCAAGGGAACCCCTTGTCCCTTGGATCACATCTGTCCTCTGGTAAAAACAAAGCTAAAAGGTCTGTCCCTTCTGGATCTGCTTCTTCTTCACAGAAACAGAACTGCACTTCAGCTACAGCAATGGAGCTCTAGAGGTTATTTACTCATTTCCTCCTTATATATCTTATAGGAATGTTCATTCTTATCATTACCATCCTGAAGGCCATGCCAAAGAAGGCTTTAATTTTTTTTTTTTTTTTGCAGCTTGGAAGAAATGATATGTGATATTGTTCCAATAGAAGCACTTCAGATGATCCCTTCTAGCTGCCTGCTTATAGGCTTCTTAATAACAAAATGAAGATACTCAATGTTGGTTGTCACCCTAGGAATAACTGGGCTCTCCTCTCCTTATTCTCAGTTGACTGTAAATACATTCAGCTGTAGCAGGATCATATTTCCACTTTGGACACTGTATCCCATTTATCCATCAAAGTTAAGCCAGCAGAGCATTCTGCTGAGAGATTTGGGAGATTCCATATTGCAGTCTGACAGAGGGTGAAAGAGCAGGGATATCCAAGAGGGCACAAACACCTTCCCAGACGAGTGACTGGGCACCTCAGGAGAGGCTGCTAAAGGAATGTAAGAAGAATGCTGCTCTGTTCTATCTCTTCTTCTTTGCTTGAATTGTCCCCCTTTTTCATCAGCAGTATCTCTACTCCAAATATTTTTCTTCTTAACAACACCCTTTCCATGAGCATTTTTTACCCAAAAACCACAGTATGCTGTCTTTGACAGCTAGAGCCCTTAATTTCTCCAGGCAGGATTAGGAAAGATGCAGCTTAAATTCTCAAAAGTGCTATTTCATTAGCACAGCTAATACTGGTTTCCATATTCAAATATACCCCAAGATAACTTTCATTATCCCTTTAAGTAAACACAGCTTTCACAGATGCAAGTATGTAAACAAATTTGTGTCAGTTCTTGTTTTACACTCTCAGCCATGGCTGTGCTGACACAGTGCTGCTGATCATTTCATGTCACATTTAGCATGGCCTTGCTACTCCATCCCATTAATGATTTTTTTTAATTTCCTGTTTCCCAGGAGAATGCAGAGACTGACTCTCTAGCCTTCCCTGCAGTGTGAAGTTCCCATGCTCATGTGCCCTAAAAGCAAACCTCTGCAATATTTAAAGTGAAGGTCTCAGGGAGCAGACCTCAGCCTCCTCACCAGCTGTGATTACTCCCTGAAGCAGATCACATCCTGCACAATTACAAAGATGATACCACTGAAGACCACACCTGGTGAGCACAAAGGAGCCTCAGTTAAGAATGAACAAGCAATGGAAAGGTGGGGGGTGTCTTTTATGACATTCAGAGCTGGAGGGGATGTGCACAATTCTGCCAGAGGGCTTCCAGCTGTACCTTTAGGACCGACTTAAATGCTTTCTCTTTGTGGATCTATAGGCATTATACCATTTCCCTTTGGTACCCAAGCTCTAAAAAGCCCCAGTAACTCCACAGCAAACTGCAGGGTGTAGTGGAGACATGGCCTTCATCAGTGCCTGCTGCCCAGCTCCCTCAGCAGCTTGGCAGCATGTGGTTTCCCACTGTAGCTGATGTCTCAACACAGCTAAAGCTCCACCATGCTCTGTCTTAGGCAGCTTTGTCAGTTTCATGCTCTCAAGCACGTTTCAATCTGCTTTTCCTTTCCTGTTTCACTGTGCTCCTTTTCAAAGTGGTGCATGTGGACAGAGAAGCCTTGAAAAGGATGATCCCAGAGCAGCAGGTTCCCTGCAGAAATCAGAGGCAAAGGCTAAAGAAAAGGTAATCTATACCCTGTATCTTGTTAAGCCACAGTGTATTCATATTTCAGAAAGGCTGGTTTTGAAGTGGCAGGTAGTTTAAAAGTTGACCTGCTCAGCCACAGGACTTCCAAGCAACAAGAGGTGTGGTTGAATTTGAGCTGTACATGCTGTGAGAACTTCCCCACCACTTCTAATTTTCTGAAGCTGGATAAGTCCTCTCAGAACTCTGTGCTTGCAGAGGCTTTTGGCTTTGCACAATGATTTAACTGTATTTGCCCCTGTAAGTTTTATCTTCTGTTTGTTTGTGCAATACTTTAATGGCTTTGACTTTGTGACTTTCAGGCATCTAAAGTGCTACAGCAGATGGGAACGATAACATTTTCATTAGAAAGCATTGCCAATCTGGGTTTTAATTCACACTTTTCCAGGTGCTGATCTGTGGTCCAGTGACTGAAATGTATGTCTAAAGCATTTTCTTTTATATTTTTTTTCTTGGGCAAAACCAAGAAGACAAATCCTACACTTTCATGTTGTGTCCATCCATGGCCTGTGAGAGCCAACATACAACCACAATAATGTCCCTTTAGAAACATAGCTCCTGTGTAAGGGCACACTAAGGGCCCACCAGTGTGCCTGCTTCCTAAAGGATGTGAGCACTCAAGCTTTGAAATCTGCCTCTTTTCTTGCAGAGCAACAAGCCATGCAGTTGCTCTATATCACTGATATAAAGCTCCCCAGCCTAAGTCCTGAAGCCTGCAAAGACATTGTACTGAAGGGAAAAGCTGGAAAAATTGGATGAGCAAGTTGTGCTTCATCTCTTTGGGCTTAACCTGGGTACCAGTAAACTCTTTTTTTTTTTTTAAGCTGCTAGTTAATACTCTCACACAAGCAGATAACTTGGTAAATTTTTCTCAGGTGATAATAAATAATGTTTTGCATTTATTGATTATTTATTTAGCATTTTTTTGGCAAACACTTGTTTTATAGTGACTCATCTATTTAGCATAGGTTAACATTTCAGAAGTATAGAAGTGCAGAGATTCCCCTGTAAAATTCTACCTGAAAGAAAACAGTTCAAAATTATTCAACTGAAGGCAATAGCAAGTCTGAGACTAAAACTAAAGTAACAACTAGAAATAAATTAATCAGCATGAACAGCATATTCTTCAGCATTTTTGTACCAGTAACATAGCTGTAGTAAACCTGGCCCTGGCATCCATCAGTGCTCTTGTTGCTTTGTCCCATATTCTGTGGCAGTATCTGCTAGTAATGCATTAACAAAAATCACCTTCCCAAGGCATGGAAACACTTTTTTTAGCTCCTGACGTTATAAAGGTAACTTGAATCAATAGAGCTGGCCACTCACTGTGAGATCGGAAATGCTGTGGGAGGTAATTGCTCCACTGCAAATGACTTCACATAATTTGATAGTTGCTAGGTCTCATGCATTATTCTTGCTGTTAATCAATTGTGATTTATTATCCATTTCTACTCCATTTATCATCACTTTACTGTTCAAGGTTTTTCCTGATCTTTGCCTCTCAGAGCCCAGTCTCACATTTCACTGCTGGCAGTTCAAATCAAGAATAAAATAGATTAAACACTTGAAATGCTATGCCCAACAAATGCATTCCACTTGTACTGTGTCTGGAGGGTGTCCTGGGCAGTCCAGTCTTTCCATTTTTCATTTCTTGCGGTAAGTCAAAAAGAGTATGCCAATAAGACTCCCCTTTTTGGAGTAACAATGATTAGATTTCACTTCACTTCCAAATCTAGCTACAAATACACAGCACTGTGCCTTTTCATTGTGCAGCTGACATTTGTTGAGCGTGTCTTGGAATGTTTTGAAAATACACTGTTATCCATTACTTGTGTTTTCTGTGCTTCTAAGGGTTGTCAGACTCAACCCCTTTTGGACAGTAGATAAAGACAGTGCTGGCTGATCTGCATTCCCTTCCACTCAGTTTTAACATTTCCATTCTGTTAATATTGCTCTAGCATTGCTCTGCTTGAGGGAGGCTGGACCAGATGACCCACTGCGGTCCCTTCCAACCTTATCCATTATGTGATTCTGTGATTCCCAAGTGAGAGATGTGGGTGAGAGCCCTCAGGTGAGAAGTGGGAAGAGTGGCCAGAGTTCCCTGCAGATTTTCCAGAGCTGTAAGTGGGCTCTATGCATACCCAGGGGGAGCAGGCAGGATAGCCTCAAAATGCCTCTTTGCTTGGAGTCTGTCCAGAATTCTAGCACAATGTTTTCACAATTTTCAGGGCTGCATGTGAAATAAGACTTTGTCAAAACAGGGAGGGGAGAGGGCTTCTCTGTGCCAAGATAGCAAGGATCAGCAGCAGAACCTGGAATAAAGTTCTTTGTTTGCCCCAACACCTACAGTGCTTGTGTTGGATTGTTTTATGGGCAGTAAGGCAGGGGGTGTAGGTGACAGCTCAGGGCTAAGTAACTCTGATGAGGCTCCTCCTGTTTGCCTCTAAATAAAACTGAAATATTTGGAGCTGAGCTACATGAAGGCTAAGGACAGAAGGAGGCAGCATTTCCACCAGGTTGGACCAAATGACTCTCAAAGCTGTAAGATTATGCTCTTCATCACTACCAAAGCACAAGCAGGATTCCAGCCTATGAGTGACTTGGGTAGTGAGGATCATTTACTGTCCTGGATGGTCGTATGATAGTTGGACTGTCTCTAGGTTCCTCAGTCAATGGATTACCTGTAGAGTTACAGGAGGAGAAGGCATCTTCTCTCTTGGTCCTGCAGCACGACAGGAGCTTTGTCAGACTGACGCTTCACTCCCTTTCTGGTGAACACAGTTCTTCTTGTGCTATTCACAGGCTCCTGGCCTGTGTTTAGAAATCCAAGGCCATTAAAGATGCCCAGGAAGATAGGTAACACTGGGGGTGTTTGTTTTGACAGAAATTCTTTCTGCCTAAATGTGACCTTTGTTTCAGCCAAGAGTTCAGCAGAAGGCTTGCCTGTGCTTTGCACGCTTGACATTTTTTGTGGCTTAAGCCCATTTTACACAGTAGTAATACATCATCAGGAAAGTACTGAGCTTTTTTGCTTGACCTTCTGTAGTTCCTGTTCCCATTTTTAGAAGCCACTTCAAATGTTGCTGTTGGTCATGTTCCATTTATATTCAATCTGTTCCTCATGTCACTGTTGTCACTCATAGTGCTAACTATGGAACTGAGAACTAACATTTGCTTTCAACAAAAGTGCATTTTCAGTCTCCTTACCTCTCCTTTATTAATTGGAATTTCAGCATTACTTGCAACACACAGGGGTTTTTTGGGGGGTCTTTACTCATTACATGGTATATACAAGTTGCAACCTATTGCTCAAAAAGGGATTTTCCTATAATGAAGCCAATAATAATTTATCACCTCTGTGGATTTGGGGTAAAGCTCATATCTCTTTCTGATAAAACTATGATGTAATAATCACCAACAATGATGCAGTTGCACCCACAAACCCAGATGTCCCTATGGTTTTGCTTTCTATCCCTGTTTTGAAGCAAATGGTGTCATAGCCAGGATGGGCAGATTTCCTCTCTCCCTCTCCTTTCATTCCTAAGCCAGTGATGTGAAGCTGATGGAAGAACTCTTTATCTAGGCCTGCCTGGCAAGAGCTATTGTCACCACTTCTTGACTGCAGGCTTGGTACAGATGCCCATTTTCCTGAGGGATGAGGGTCTAAGATGACAGCTCAATTACTCAGAGACCTCCAACTGACAGGCAAGTCTGTCTCTAGATACAGCATTTTCTATCCTCTGCTACAGTCATTCTTTTGCCATAAATGTTCCATTAAGCAGGGTGTTAAACATGGGGTTCCATTTATGTTAAAAACAGGAGACTCATTGCTGCACACACCAGAGGTCTTCATGGAGCAGCAAACACTATCACTGTCCTCGTGGACACACCTGAATGGTCAGTGGGTCTCCACAGAGGACCCTGTAGAAAACAGGACCTTCTCCAACTATATTCAAACAAATTTGCTTCCTCAGGGCTCATTTATATCAAAGATCCCATTTAAATGTGTGCGTCCTGGCTCCTTCTCCAACCCCGCTTTTTTTTGCCTGCCTTCCAGGTGGTGAGCAGGCTTGGACAGTTGTGCTGCTGGTATAAGAGTCTGTCCCACTTCCAGAAGACAAGAGATTGTTAGCAAGAACTCTTCCCTGCTGGACTTTCAGGGGGTCAGTAAAGCACAAAGTTGAAAGTCATTATGGCAGTGTCTGACCATAGGAATTTGACCCACCTGGCTTTTACAGCTCTAACTACACGAATACAGTTAAGGAAAGAAAGATCTGGAAACAGCTGCCTTGGAGACATCTGTGAGGAAAAGGACATCTGGTCTTGAGACAGACTAGCCTGGGCAAGACCCAGGTAAAACTTCCCAGGTTCAATCTCTCTGAAAGTTATTATATCATGTGGGCATGACATCTAGTTTTCTTTGAAACATCTGGGGTTTTCCCAAGATAACCTACTCACGGCCAAATGGCAAGGGGTGTTACCCTGAAAGTGAGCAGGCAGTGATATTCCTTTAGATCGTGTTGTATTTTGACTGAATTATGTCAGTAACAGTTTGCTGAGCCTGAAACTAAAATACATTTTGCTGGGACTTGTCAAGAGGACTTATACCCAGCATATGGCTTGCACAGTCACCCCTGAAACAGCCTGAGCCATGTGAATATTTAGCAGGCATAGCTTTGGCCTGTATGTTTGAACAAAGCTTTAAATTTCTCCGTGTTTTCTGAGTGCCAAGACCTTGGTAGTTCTGCAGCGCGGTAACTGGGCACAGCAAATGAAAGTACACCTAAGGAATCCGCCTGCTGATGACTGGTGTTGTGAGCAATCATGAGTCATATCTGTAGTGCTCTGAGAGGTCAGCCAGAGGGTGCCACTGGAGGAGCACTGAACTGCAGCTCCTAGGCAAATCCCATGCTCTGTCGCGTGATACTTTTCTCAAAAGTCTTTGCAAGTTGCCCTGCAAGTCCCTTCAGGTATCATCTCCTCCAAGGCTCTGACTTATTCATACCATACCCATGGAGCCATGCACAGGTGGGCACTGTGCACCAAGTCCTTACAGAAAGGCAGGGGGGATAAAGGTGATGCCCCATACTGGCAAGGAGCTGCACTGGAGATCCAGAGCAGTGACCACAAAACCCAAATGCATTTGTGGTGACCTACATGTCAGCTACAGAGGTCATCCACATCAGAGGTTCAGCCTAAATTTGAGTCTGTACAGATCAGGATGCTCCAGATTTCCCACATGGGACAAGATCTTACCTCAGGCATTCAAAGGAATGTGGTACAGGTATGAGCAGGACAAAGTATGTTTGCAGTACAGTTTTGGTAAGGCATAGTTCCCCCCACCATCTCTAGTTCTGGATAAATGCTCCCAGGGGTGCTAAAAGAATTTGCTGGGTATTTATTTTCTAAGCACAGAAGACTTTGACCAGAGAGACCCCAGTGTGAGCATATTACAGCCACCTCCATAAAGGAGTGAGTGAATATGTGGTGAGAAGTGGGTGCCCTGTGGCAGTAACACTGGCTGGGCTGTCAGTGACAGGGGTTGGCAGCAGGCTGGCAGGCACTGTGCCACCTTGGCAGGCGTGAGGACAGCAGAGAAGGCAGGAAATCATTCTGCAAGGGCTGTCCCAACTGGTCCCTTGATGCCTTGACCACTTGTTTGGCAGACTGTGCTCAAGCTGCAGGCCCTGAAATTCCCTGACAGGGCACCCAAAAGGCTGCAATACCAGCCTTGTTACCTGCTTTCAAAAGCTGCCTGTGCAGAAATGCAGGATCAGCCTTTGCAGGGTCTAAGGCTGGGAAGTAGCCAAAGACAGGTCCTGGTGGGAGGCAGGGACTTTTGAGGGGATGTAGCATGGCTGATCATGCTCCCCAAAGGGTCCTGCTTTGTCTCCAAGACTTTAACACGTCATCCTAATACAACCTGTCCTGAACTGTATTTCTATGTGTGCTCACAGCCCCAGATGGGAGTGCCCAGCCTGGGAGTGACTCCATGTGGATCCCATGGCAATTATCCAGCATCACATCTTGGGATGGAGGATGGAGCATGAGGCAAACACATAGTTTGGAGCAGCAGGAGTAGGTAGGGTCCATATCCCACAGCCAAGTGCCCTTCTGCTGTTTCCTTTGCTTGTGCACAGTGCCCTTGGGAATGAGCACTCACAGCTCTGCAGGTGCTTGTACAAAAGCAAGGGGCAAGCCAGACCTGCCTCCCATGCTGGACAGGGGATGGGCAGAGCCAGTGGAGGGAGCTGCTAAGCAGGCACAAGCCTCAGTTAGTGTGGCAGATGCAGAGGAACCAAGTGGTGCTAAACTTATGTAAACACACACAGAGCTCATCATCTGGGGAACTAGGTGGTTGGTGTCAACACCAAGCAGTAACACAGCCCAAATCTGCACAGCAGCAGTCTCTCAGGAAAACAACATTTTGGGGTTCAGTTATCAGTGCTGCAGTTTTTAAGCAAGGAAAGAGCTGCAGTGTTTGATAACCACGGAGGAGGCATGAGCTACAGGGATTACAGGTGATGCAGTTTATTGCTCACTGGACAGTTTTCTGCTTCTCAGTGCACAGGACTGAGGTAAGTTTGAGGGGGCAAGTTTTACAGCTGCTCCAAGATGACCTTGGTGTGAGGTTCTCCTCCAATGCTCTGGAAAACCCCCTCAGGTCCCCACCATACTTTCAGTGGCTTCTATTTCTTGTGGGGTAACAAGGTTATTCCTGCGTGAGAGCCCAGCTTCCTGCCTGTGCCGTGAAGTTGTGTTACACAACAGGTGTATTGTGGCACCTGAAAATAGTGATCTCCAGGTGATATTAAAGGTCAAGACCATGTAAACTGTCAGAAAGCTTAGCCTCAAAGACACTGCAGCAGGAGGATCATGGAGGTGCTTTAAACAGGCTGAAGCCAGTCCTTTGCTATTGCAGCAACCACATCATCCATGTCCCTGCACAAATTCAGCAAGCTTACTCCTAAATTAGCTAGATTTCTGTTCTCACCCTTCTGTTGTAAAAGACCATTGTGAAATAATGTTAAATGTCATGCACCCTAACAAACCAACCTGAACAAACTCAATCTTCCACAGGAAATTCTGTGTATCTCCCATGGTTTGCTGCAAGTAATGTTTAGGACTACACCTCCAGCATCCTGCCTGCCCAGGGAAATGTGTCATCTGTGAGGGCTGCAGCAGGATCATTGTCACAGAAAGATTCCCTGCTGGCTGCGCTCCAAGCCTTTAAAACTGGGATCTTCCCTTAGATCACTGACACTGCAGGAATACACACTTGGCTTCAGCAGCACTGTCAGGGCGCTCAGCTGACCCTGTAACACAGTGCAGCTTCTCACACTTTGCTGCTTTGCTGCCTCCTGCCCACTGAAGACTGTCCTGGGCCGGACTGTCTGACTGCATATCCAATATGCAATCAGAAGCCACCATTTTCAGAGCTAAGATGCTGATCAGAGGTGGGTTGGTTCACCAGATGTGTCACTTCCCAGGGACATGGGACCCTCCTCCATCTGCACTCCCCTGTATGAAGGGCCAGGTACAAGAGAACAGCTGGTGCAGCAGGAGCTGGCTGTCCAAACCTGCTCCTATTATATGACTGCTTTGTTTCAGTCAGCCAGTACTCAGTGGCACTGTGGGTTTATTTCTAGCAAGAGGAGAAGATTATATGAGTAAGGTTATTCTTGGTTGTGTCATCCTGTTTATTTACAGGGATGCACATGCATGCCTATGTCCCCAAAACAAGCTGGAAATGAACAGCACACAGTTGTGTTGCCCACTCTTTTCCAGATGTCTTTTCCTCTCAGCTCTCATTCCCCAAATTTTCTGTCTCCAGGAGATCTGCCCCAGGACAACTCTCTCCATTACTTTTCCTTATTTTTTCCTGGCTTCCAGCCTCTAACATGCTTTCAGCAGCCAGTGTGCTTTCCTCAGCATTCACAACTCATTCCACCAGGCCAGGTTTTAGCTCCTGATACACTTACATGTAATGCATTACGTAAGCCCCTACAATTTCGAGCTGTCATGGCCTTCAGAGGGTGTTTTTCTCTTTCCATTTGACCTGGAGAAATCATCCTACATAGATTACCCACTTATGTTCTTAATCAGGTCTCTGCCTTTTGCCTATAGAAAGTTATTTAATTTCAAATTTAAATCGCCTCTACTAGAGCAGTAAGATAGGTTTTAAATCACTTGTGTGAATGGTATTTAAAGGACAGTACTTGTGAGAAATTTTACAATAGAAAATTATTTGAAATAAGCAGAAGTTTGTATTGCTGCACACAAATTATTCTGTACTTCTCCCTGTGTTGTTAAAATGCACTGAGTTCAAAGGGGTTTCAGTTTGGAAACTTTGGGTGCCCTGAAATTATGTCCATTGCAACCTGGTCCACAGCTCTGCTTATGTGAGGAAATTCCCAATTTCAGGAGCTGCTTCCATTTTCTCACCTATTTATCCTGTTGCAAACACCTGAAGTGTTCTTCAGAGCAGATTGTGGTGTAGCTCTGCCTTGGCAGTGGAGAGCAGCTCCACTAACACCAAAGTGCCCGAGTCTGAGCAATCAGGTTCTGCACTGTGGCTCCTGCCCGAGGGACACCCTCTGCTCTGAGCATGCCCTGCACAGCCTCAGGGTGGGCTCCCAGCAAAGGCTCTCCCTCCCATCTCACTGAGTGTGATTCTTCACACAGGAAATGATAGCTGGGACACAGAGGGGAGGACCTGCCAGACTGGCAATAGGAGAGCTCTGAGACACAAATCCCCTCCACACCCTGATCCTCTGAGCCAGAGAGGCATTCAGTTATGTTGCATATTGACAGTGCTAATCATGTTGTGGACAATCATACCTGGGTACCTGAGAAATGCCTGCCTGGACTGATGCAGGGTAGTTGGGATTTGCCAGAAATCTGCTCTCTCACGTGCAGCTGTGTTACCAGGTTTTCAGGAGAGTCTGAAGTGTGAGTGATTATTCCCCTAAGGAGATGTGAAGCAGACACATATTGAACTTTCAAAGTTGTTTTTCTTACAAATCAATGAAGTGCTGGTTCTCACTTTTATTTCCATAACCATATGACTTGTTTTCACTATGTGTCAGCTGCCTGCTAATATTGGATTTGCACTTTATAGAGAGATTTCTTTTTCGTATGATTTCCAGAGAGGCAACTGAATGCTGCTGAAGGTGACAACTAGCTGTAGGCCAGTGATAAATGCAGAAAAACATTTCAGTCCAAGCAACCTGCAGTGACCTGAGAGAAGGGCTCTGTCTGCACCACAAGAAATGCAGCATTATAGGAAGGAACAGCAGAACGAAACAGCTCATGCTGAAAGCCTGACTTCTACATTAGGGGCCTTTTAGGAGGGTTACTTAAGACCAGCTCATCTGGTCCAGTGGACTGAACATGCACTTGTGTTTCACACACCTCAAATATGCTCCTGGAGAATCTCATAGCATAATTTAATCTGAAAGGAATCTAGCTCACAGACTCCAAGCATGCAACGCCAGATGCAGTAGGTGGGAACAACTGGACAATCTTTTTTGAAAGCACATCCCTTAATTAAAACATTAATGTTGGCAAGGCAAAAGACTGCTTGAAATAGATTAAATTTAAACTAGAAGTTTTCCCCCTGTGATGTGTAGGAACAAAGAAGCTGCAGGTTCACAATAAATTGCAGCTGACTAAAAAGCCCAGCAAATCAGTATGCAGTTTCTTCTTCTTTCTGCATCCCTCTCCTTCTTCCCTGGCACACCACAAAGGAAGCTGGGGTGCTTAGCTCTGCATTCCGTATGCAGAAGAAAGAAAACAGCCATCTAGAAATTAGATATTGCAATACAGCCCTACAGGATCTAATAATCAGCATTTTTAGTTTAAATTAACTATTACTCACCTCATCATTTAAACAGGGGAGAGCCACATTTTGCCTTCAGTAGAATGCATAGTGGAGAAAATTTTTTTCTATAAATATTTAAATAAACGACATTCATTGAATTTGTTTTCCTCTCAGTCTTTCTCTCTACTTCTATTTGCTATCAAAAGTTGCATTATGGTTTTCAGCTCAGTTCTTCCCTGGAGGCCATAGCCACAATAATATTGTTTGATGTAAATAGGCTGCCATGACTGAATTTTTTACTCCAGTAAGCATATTTCTTGGAACATGCTGCTCACTCCCATGCTCCAAAAAAACTGTGAGGGGATGACTCATAGCTAACAACTGTTACTGATCTCATTTCCCTTACTCAAACTCCACAGTTTATGTACAGTTCTGTGTGTGAATGCATCTCCAGTCTTGCCTCGATCAGCCTTAGGAGCAAAGAAGTGAGTTCCTTTCCTTTCTTTTAGTGGACTGGTGCTCATCTCACTAATTTAATGTTCATTTACAGGAACATAATGGAAGTTTAAAGTTCAGTTTATCCCACAGCAACTGCATGTGGTATTTTTAGAACTACTTTCCAAGCATTTTCAGGATAGATGGCCAGGTGAACTTGCACCAGCCTAGACTTTAAGGAGCTATTTATATTATGCATTACCCACTCTGAACTGCTTGTCTGTGCACAAAGATCTCTGCATGTGACACACTTCCTTCCTGGATGTAACTAGACTGCTGTTGTGGTCTTCCACTGCTAAAATCAGCCACAAGAATTTTTATGCTGCAATAATCCTTCTCTGCTGGTGTTTATTTTAGTGGTTCTCCCGTGGCCTCCTCCCATGGCTTTTGCACGTGTGCAGGGTCACCGTGCTGGCAGCCAGGGCACTGTGCCAGCGTCAGCACAAATGCTGACACAAATGCAAGCGCACTCTTCTGCCTCAGGGATGAGCATCCCCGAGCTCATCAGCTCCCTTTCCCGGTGTTCCTGCTTTGTGTTTCCCCCTGGAGCCACCCAGAGTGCCTCAGGAAAGGAGGTGTTGCAGGGAGCTGCACCATCCCCACTACAGGGGCTGGAATTTTTGAGAGAAGCAGTAAAGAGGCTGGCCAAGAAAGACTAAAGCTGGGCTAATAACCCTAGTGACCCAAGGCTACAAAGATGGCTGGGGAACCTGAAGGGGAGACTGCTTGTGGTTGAGCCCACACTGAACACTGGGCTGGATTTATTGCCATGAGTCACACACACTAATCCTCACCTCAAGGCTTTCATTTGGCACCCAGCTCTTGCTTTTCAGTCTCCACTGTCATCCTTTAGCTGAGCAGTTATTTCGCATCAAGAGTTCAGTACAGTCTGTACCAAAAACTTTCCTTATCTAAGTATAAGAGAAGGTGAACAGGTTCTCTTGGAATAAGACAATTAGGCAGTGCTCCTTCTACCACATTGTTCACCATGCTAGCAAGGCCAGCCAGTCAGAGAAAGAAATGAAAATTAATGGGTTTTTTTAGGCAAGCTGCATTAATGTTATTAAATTCACTGCAGGACTAACTAGGCTTTGATAGGAAGTACCAGGTTTTACCAATGAAGTCCACGGTTTTGTACAGGAGAGAAGTTATCAAAATACAGTTTCAACAAGCTTTTCCACACAAGCAATCTCATGAGAAGGTCACAGGCATTAATCAGGCAATGACATTTGTCATTTCATAGAATCACAGAACATTTTGTGTTCGAAGTGAGCTTTAAAGGCCATCTACTCCGAACCCTCCTGCAATGTTCAGGGAAATCTTCAGCCAGGCCAGGTTGCTCAGAGCCCCATCCAGTCTGGCCTTGAATATTTCCAGGGATGGGTCATCCATAACTTCTCTGGGCAACCTGCTCCAATGCCTCACCACTTGCATTACCAAAAAAAGAAAACAAAAAAAATCTCCCTTATATTTGGTCTAAATCAACTGTCTTTTATTTTAAAATCATTACTCTAGTCCTATCACAACAGACCATGCTAAAAAGTCTGTCCCCATCTTCCTTATAAGCTTCCTTTAGGTACTGTAAGGCTGCAATGAGTTCTCCCTGGAGTCTTGTCTTGTCCAAGCCAAACAACCTCAACTCTCCAGCCCTTCCTCATAGGAAAGGTGTTCAAGCCTCCTCTTGACTTGCTACAACAAATCCATGGGGTTTTTGTGCAGATGACCCCACAGCTGGATGCACTAGAGGTGGGGTCCCACAAGACTGCAGTAGAGGGGCACAATCACCTCCCCTGGCCTGCTGGCCAGGGTTCTTTGGATGCAGCCCAGGACATGGCTGGCTTTCTGGGCTGTGAGTGCACACACATGGCTCACATCCAGCTCTTCATCCACCAGCACCAGCACATTCTCCGCAGCAGGGCTGCCCTCAATCTGTTCATCCCCCAGCCTGTATTGACACCAGGGGCTGCCCTGACCCAGGTTCAGTCTTGTACTTGCCCTGGTTTTCTCTTATCAGTTTCACATGGGCCCTCTCCTCAAGCTCATTCAGGTCCCTCTGGATGATGTCCTGGCTCTCAGGTGTGTCCATTTGGTGCATAACTCATCACAGTAGCCCCAAGAGTTGACCCACACCCTAGGTCTGTGAGCAGCAGCTGGCACTTCCACATTTCCACATAGCAGGGGTCACACACCCCTGATCATGCTGCGTGCTGACCCCCTGGTACTCATGCGGGTTTGCAGAAAAATGGTGCCTTTGCTGCCTGCCATACCCAGCCTTCAGCAGAAACATCTCACCACATCTCTCTTCTGCTTCAGGATTAACCTGGTAGTGAAACACGCAGAAAGCTGTCAGAAAGGGAGCATGGAGGGAATATTTCAGAGGAAGGAGAAGACAGAAAAAACCATGCTGTATTCTGCAATAGTCCCAAGCTGGCATTGAGCCCAAGCTCATCTTCTGGCCATGCTGATGGAGACAAACCTATTACTTACACAGAAGCTAACAGAGGCCCAGCTCAGAGGCAAAAGCTAAATGCATTCCCATTTCAATGGCATCCTAGGCTGGGAATGTTGTTTGCAGCTGTATTAGTAAATTAAATGTGCTAGGAACTGTCTCTTCACGTGGAGGAGAGGAGAGGAGAGGGAGAGGGAGAGGAGAGGCAGAAAGGGGGACCTAAAAAGACCTAATGTACTAAAAAATGTGCTACCAGTAATATTTAAAATATTAAAGAGAATTGGCATGAAGTTCATGCTTTAGACAAATACTTGCACAGGCTGTGGTGAGAGCTCATTGCAGAAAATAGAGCAGGGGAAGCTGCACTTTAAAGATTTGAGATGCTATTAGAAGAGATTTCCCTGTCTCATGATGTTTATTAAATATCCAATTTTAGACTAATGATAAGGTCAGACATTAGTACCCAGGTCCTATGTTAATATTTAATATTATTGACCCCCATTCTCATGTTTCAGACGAACATGCTGGAGACTGTCACAAAAATGACATGGGGATGTGGTACATACATATAGGGAAAAACCAGCTGTAGCACTAATTTCTTTGTTGCCTGAAACTAGATTCCTTTTTTGTTTTTTTTCATCTGCAGCTTTGTAGGACCTGTAGGGTATGACAAATATTTATTCTCAGCATAGCATTTTGCTGCACATACAGAAAGGTTGTGGCTGTTTCTCGATGCTCCCTGGCTGCTGCTCCTGTGCTGGTGCCATTCAGTGCAAACAAAGAGAGGAGCAGGGGGAGCATTCATTTCAGTCAGCACCACCAGTTTACAGCATCAACTTTTTTCTCCTGAGCTGCAATATCCCAATGCCAAACATGGACCTAAATGTTAAACTGTTCCATAGCCAAAAAAGAGAATGTTATCTGGCAGCACAGCTCCATTTACCAATGAACTAATGAATACAGAATTACAGATATCTGATTGCTGTTAGGTAAATGTGATAGTGACAATACATTATATACATAATCTGTCCCATGCTGCCATTTACTGAAGTTAGTCTCAAAATGTGGATACTAAATGACTGATCACTGCATCTGCTGATGGTTAAAATCCAAACCTTTTGACAAAATGTAAAAGTGAGTTCAATGTTTATGTTTAAAGGGGAGGGGAGAAACACTCTTGAAAATCATGGACCCCAGCTGGGGAGAAGTGGATAGCTTGTGAGTCCAGACCTCTGTCAGCCACATCAAAAAAAAAAAAAAAAAAAAAAAAAAAAAAAAAAAAAAAACAAAAACCAAACCAAAACATGAGGATGAGAGCTTCAAGAGACTATAGAGATGAGAAAAAAAATAATCATTACAGTATTCCTATATTTTTATAGATCCTAACCTCAGAAAGGCAGAACAAAGAAGTAGTGAGCTTTACCATGACAAAATGATCTTGGAGGTTACAAGTGTTATCAGTGATCTGCAGTAGGTCATTCACAGTGGCTGAGGTGCCAACATCTGCCAAGTAGCTAATTTTGTAGATAGGCTGACCTCAGATAGGACTGATTTCTAATTGAGCTGGGACACCTGCATGAATCACAGGATGAGGAGAAGCTGGAAAGGCTAACTTGAACAAATTCCAGAACTGTAAGAAAATAATGTGCAAATATTCAGCTGAATATGGTATTTAAAATCAAGGCATAGTGGTAGCTTTCCAAAACAACATCCTCTCTCTGCAGGACAAATGTCTTATACACAGGTTATAGACACTTCTAGGGTGAGACTGCTTCTTTTTAGTGTTTATTTTGTACCGGACTGAGGGAGGTCATGGTCCATATTTGAAGCCCCAAGTTATTATTATGAGATAGCACACAACAGAAGGGAGGATGTTTTCCCTGCATGCCTTCAGCGTTTCTCACTGTACTTGGATGGGAAGTCATCCTTCTCAGGAGAGGAAGTTTTTCAGGCATATAGTTTTTCTGCATAATACTGTTAATAATTATACTAATTATTCGTTATTATATCTTATTATATAATAACATAATCAACAAATATAATAGTATTGTTATTATATATGTTAATGTTATATGATAATTATACTATTACACTATTAATTTGTTGTAATACTACTGAGAATAATACTAATGAGAATAAATATAACAAGAACAAAGAAGCAAAAATAGCTTTTCTCTCATCTATGCTGATTCATTCCATCTTCATTGCTCTAGACAGAGGAACATTGTTACCTGAGCCCTGTATCCTTATTCTCCCTTCTGCCTTCCAAACCATGGAGCAAGTTGAAGTCAGCTCTTATAAAGTGCAAATGGAGCTTAGGGAAATGCTGCTGTTCCCAGTGCAGCTCCAGGCAGATGCAATAGATCACAACCAGCAGTCAGAGCACTTAGAGTTTGTCCTGATTTCTTGAGTGTTGGATCATCAAAACCCGCACAGAGGAGCAGATGTGCGGTCCCAGTGGCAGTCACTAAGCAGGAGATGCTGCTCATCCGGGAGCAGCTCCAGTCTCCAGCTTCTGGAGGAAACCTTGGTGGCTGTTTCCAGGATGGCTCAGACATAAGCAGCAGCTACTCTGGGATCAGCAATTCCCTGGCTTAGCAGAGCAGCTGCCTGCGAACCAGCAGTGAGCTCCCGTGCTCTTGTGTGGGTCAGAGCCACAGCTTCCCCACCCTGGGACACAGGCATGCACCTCTGCTCCTATTTGGAAATCCCTGGTACTTCAGAAAATACTCGGCTCTGGTGTCTCCAGCCCATGATTTTACATCACCGCCCTCTTTTTATTTTTTTAACAGTTATCTTAAAAGTAGCTGATAAGATGGAAATCTCAGCTTCCGCTGAATCGCCGAGCCTTTTTGTCTTTGTCTTCACTTCACAGAGTGTGAAACATGGTATCAAAAGGCTTTGAAAAATAAATGAGCTCAAAAGGTTTTTACATTCTCCAGAGCCTGGGAGAGCGCAGAGCTGTGTCTAGCGGGACACACGTGTGTGCATGCGTGTGTCGGTGTGTGTGAGCGCTATTCACAGGCGAGGAGCCCCCACTCAGCTCTAGAGAAGGGCCACTGGCACCCCCCAAAGGCCCGCAGAGCTCTCCAGGGCTGCCTGCTCCCTGCAGAGCTGCAGCTCCTGCTTCCTTCTCACCCCGGGGAGCGCTGATAACACCTTGTGGGGAATTGCAAGTTAAACACACGTCAGAGAAAAAGACAAAGCCTACCGCTGATAGCAGATAAAATCGCCACAAACACTTAACCGGGCTAACCTTATCTTGTTATCTTAAATTAGCAGAGTTCAATCTAATTAAGTGCTCACATGGAAGCAACCCAAGTTGTGGTGTGACTAGTCAGCCTGAAGGCTCTTCTAACCGCAGCACTGACAGGCTCTGCTCCTACGGGGGGTCTCAGACAAGGGACAATGCATGCTCCAAATGTTTGCCAGCTAAAGCCTGATCTTCTCTCAGAAAGGTGGGCAGGCACTCAGTTTATAGATGATGCTTACATCTTGAAAAATTAATATCTGATGGGTTATTTCAGCTCTTAAAGCAAGATCTGCATATGCTTGTGCCTTTTTTCCTGTTATCAGCTGCATTAACTATGCCAGGGCTATTGCCTAATACACTTACACTGATAAGTTTTATTACACCTAAACCAGAAATTCCTATAGAAGATAAGGCCTTAGGAATAAAACTGCATTGAGGTTTATACCTTGATTTATTTATTTATACCCTGAGGTTTATCAGCAGCAGAGTAGTTGATAAATTGCTGTTGTGAACTTGTCAGATATGCTCAAGAACCAGTAAAAATTGCAATATTAGAAGATTTGGATCCCAAAGCTGTGACCCAGTAAATTCAACAGCAATACCCAATACCCAGGAGAGCATTGTCTCTAGCTTTTGCATCTGCTGATATTGCTTCCCACTCCATAGAGCTGGATGGCTCCTTATATCCAGATGGTGTTTTATGCACATCTGCAGCACAGCCTTGAAATCACACAGCTGGATCTCACTGGAAACTGGGAGCACCATCACCATGCTCCAGTCAATAGATTTATACCTGCACAGATGGACATACAAGCCTGTTGTATGCAGCCATTCTGTGGTATCAGTGAACCTACCTGTCCCTTACTATTTCTCATCTAAAATTCAACTGACCCCTCTTGAACACAGTGTGCACCTCAGCTACCTGTGTCCAGGTCTGAAGATGGCATAGATAAATTAGAGAATTAGAGAATTAGCATAAACTGTGAGAGAGTGTGTCCTGAGTAGGCCAGTGAGAAGCAGTCTGTGCTGGTGAGGTCACGTGCAGGGCAGCAGCAGAGCTCAGCTGACAGATTGCTGGCCCTTGCTGTCAGCTCCATGCAGAGCACAAGCCCCAGGGAGCCTGGGAACTCAGCTGGAAGGACAGCAAGCTGGGCAGCAGAGAAAGCTCTTGTATTTAGCTCTTGTATTTTGCTCCATTTGCCTGGGAGAGGAGACCTGCAAATGAAATATAAACCAGCTCCTTCATTTGAACAAACCTCAAAAAGAAGGGACAAAAAATGGCTTGGATAGCAGATACAGCCTCCCACGCTGGCTCATCTCATCTGCTAAGGGAGAGGGGAGTGGGGGAGCACAAACAAGCATCTGGTCTTCCTGATTGTCATCTGACCCATGGATTTAAAACCCTGTGAAATTCAGAGGTGGGAGGGTTTCTCCCAGGGAGCTGTACAGCATTCCTGAGAACAAAGAACAGCTCAACACCAAAAGTGGCTCACCTGCAGAACTTCTCAGCTATTCATTCCCTGAGGAGGCCTGAACATGGCACTTTCTGTACCTTTTCTCCACCATTTGGGATGCCACAGCCCAGAGGCTCAAAGCTCTCTCCCTCAAGTCCAGCTTATAAATCCCCTCCCTACCCACCCTGTCATGACTGGCTGCTGCCCTGCTGCCAAGCTTCCTGAGCTGTCAGAGAGGATTTGGTACCCGTGGGCTGCTGAAGATCCTCAGGGCTCCAAGCCCCTCCTGCACTCAAAGGCAGCAGTGTTTGGAGCAAGGCCAGGCACACACAGCCACACACAGCCCCACAGAAGTGGGCTTCAGCCAGGGACAACAAGGTGCTGGAGTGTCCACTGCAGGTCTCCAGTGGGCTTCAGCACCCCCACTGAGCTGCAGGAAAGAGGAAAAGGTGAAAGATGCAGCAGACAGAGATAGTGATGCCTGGTCACAGTTAGAGCTGAGTTTTAGATTTACCCCACCATGATTAGAACAGTGATTTCATGACATTGATATCCATTATGGTCCAATTTCAAACAAAATGAAATCTAAGCTGTTGAGCACAGTCGTAAGCTGGTCCACAATCTTGACAGATTACAATTAAGCATTCTGTCAAGAGGAAAGGCATAACCCAGAAACTCTTTGGCCCTTGGCCTTGGCACATGGCTGGTGAGCACAGACCTGGGGCTCCTGGGCAGGGCTTCCAGCTCATTGCATGTTATGTGACAGGCTGCCTTCAGCCATGTGCTCTGTCTCCCCATTGCCTCCCATCCTCTGATATCACAGGGACCTGGAGATCCCCAGTGCTTCCAAGAGCTGCCCATTTATCATGGATGAGCACTGCCACTGCCACATGAGAAGCTCTTGTTGCTTATCAGACACGTGAGGCTGAGGAGGATCATGCCCTGGCAAAGCAGTGGATGTGTTAGAAGGAAAGAGATGGAAACCCAGCCAGGGATATCTCACAGTGTGCTGCAGACCAGCTGCCTTGTTTGGCAAATGATAACTGGGATAAACCCTTACAAACTAGCATCACAGAGAAGATCCAAGGTGGAGTGAGAACCTGAATAAATCAGGCTTACATTAAGCAGACTGACCTCCAAACACAGGCAAATTAAGCTCTTGCAGAGAGCTGGGGACTACCTATGCCAGTTTCAGGAGGCCAGATGCTTTTGGCAGATGTAGCCTGACTCTGGTTCCAGAAACAAGAGCAGTAATACTTAGTGGTGTGTGTAATGCTGCAAAGCCTGAACTGATTCCAATGATGAATTATTTCCTCTCCCATCACCAAGAGAGTGACAAAAATGATCAGCCCAGAACACACAGGTAGGAAACTCTCAGTGTAGCATTACTGAAAAGTAGAAAACAAAACCGGACCCAACAATTGTATTACAGGCAAAGAAGAAATAAAAGCCTAGAAGGAGAATGTCATGTACTGTAAGTGGATTAAAGTGAAACTGGAGATCTGCAGTCTAACTCCAGTCATGCTAACAAAGTTTTCTTTGAAAAGGTGTTGCAATTAGATGCAAAATCACATGGGTTGCTCCTCTGCCCTCCCCAGGGCAGATAAGCAATCAAAATAAACACATTTATATGAGCAATCTGTTAATCCTCTGCATAAATAACATTCCACCATGCAAGGTATATTTGGCTTAGTGCTCCTTGAGCATTGAGAAGCTTAGCAAAGTAGTTCAGTCCTTATCCTATGAGCACAACCACAAAATCCCATCCATGTTTGCACGTCCTAAGGTTACCCAGGAGACAGGGATAAGGGCCATCTTTGGTCTCTCTCTGCACAAAATGGAGCTCTCCACTCCACCTGAACCTCTGCTTGGTGGTCGAAGGGAGTAGGTGAAGAGAGCCTGGGTTTTGAGGCAAACAAAATACACACAATCACTTTTCCTTAGGTTAGCAGGAATATTCATGAGGATCTCTTTCTTTCAAAGCCAAGAAGCTCCTTAGTTTGTTCTTTCAGCATTCCAAGTCTGGAGGGGCAGATCCCTGCACAGCTGCTGGTTAGAGGAGGCTGAAGGCTGGCTGAAGGAAAGCACATGCCCTCAAGGGCTCTGTGCTGGCTCAGGGAGGCAGAGCTTTCCTGGGGAAAGGTAAGCAGAACCCTTTCAGAAATGCTGCCAAACCTGAAAGTTCAGGGATACTTTACAGAGAACACCTGCCAGGCACAAGGTGATGCTCAGGCTGGCTGAAGAGTTTGGAAGGTGAATGGAGAGGGTGGTCCTGCTGGGATGTGAAAGCATCTGCCCCCAACAGCCTTCCCAAGGGATTTCTGTGACCTGTGCACTTTGCAACTGTGGACCTCCCTGGCTCTTGGCATGACCTTTCCTACAGGTGCACAGGTTCTGAAACAAAGAGCTTTAAATCTAACAGCAAAAAGCTGCTAGACAAACATTCCTAACAAAACTTTGGAGTCACAATTTGGAACATATTGAGAATTAATTCACCACAGACATGTTCAAAGAAACAACAATTTTCAGACATTTATATTCCCTACACCATCCAAGATTTTTTTATAGACACTCCCAAAAGTTCACCCAGTTTATTGCATCATGGTGTAGGTGTTTGTTTCTTTTAATTACTACCAGGACACCTCATCTGTCTTTGTTTAATGGATAGCTCAAGTTTTATCCAGCTAAACAGTGCTTTGTTAAATCTGCTGTCCTGGCCAGACAATTACTATTGATTAAGTTTTCTGTAGTGTACAAGCCTACAGAGTGGCTCCCTCACTGCACCTGCAATGTATTAATCAAGTTTTCTGCAGTGTACGGACCTTCAACTACTTAATTTCCTCATGGTATCTTTCTTGTTCTGTAACACCTAATTTATCTCTAGTTATATGATATCAAACAATTCTTTATTAAATTTTGTTCTTCATCTATTGATTAAGTTCTCTAAGGGGTAGGTGTCCATGGAGCTCCTTTCTGCAGGTGCAATGAGCTAATTTCTTAGAGTTTTCTACTGACACTCAGCCAGCACATATCTAAATCAAAACCAGCAAAGTAAAACATTCAAACATTCCTTAAATAATTAAACATAATTCATTACAAAATTTTTAAAGAATCACAAAACTTCTGGCTAACTAAGATATGACTCACTGTCGGTTCCTTCTGTGTATAAGACTTCACCAGGAAAGAAAAGGTCACTGGTTGAATCTGAGGCCATCCAGAAACACAAAGGTCTTATTTGGAAGCACATTTCTCCTCCCTGACCCTCACACCCTGTTGGTCATTTTTGGACTTTGTCTCGGAGGGCCCTGGTTTTGCAAGGTAAGCTGCAAAGCCCTGGAAGGAAAAGGAGCTGCCAGAATATAGAAGTGCTCTGACATGTGCTCCCTCAAATGCTGAGCTCTCAGTTCTGGAAGAGTAATTTGGTGAGTGAGCCTGGTAGAGAAGCTGGGGGAAAAAAGTAAAAGAGTTTTCCCCCCTAAGCCACATTGTATAATAATAAGGTGTTATCCACAAAGGAGGAGATAAAATCTGATAGCCACTCGTGGTGTCCCAAATATGAAGTTAAAAAAGCCATCCAGAGTTAGGCTGAATAGCTCACTGCTGGGGGCAGGGGCGAGGCACAGGCTGACCCTTGGCTGAAGGCACTGGGTGTATCCTATCCCACGCGGCCACTGCACAGCACACACCCTTTCTGAGAGGAACATCTCGCACAGAAAGCACCGGGCTGGAAAAGGAAGAGCTGGGTGTAGTGGCTGTGAGAACTCATCTCCTGAGCTGCACGTGATGCCCCTGAAAGGCTGAATGAGCTTGAAGCAGCTGTTTGGTAAAGCTGTTCTCCCCTGAGGGCACACTCAGTGGGGTGGCTCTGGCAATTAGGGGCTGGACCTTATTATCAGCATCTCAGCAGGGAGTGGGTCTTCCTCTGAAGAGGAGACTTGGCTTTGATAGTATGGTCTCCAGTATTCTTCCTCTGTCAGGTAGCAGTTTGTCAAGAGCTGCTTTCTTAAATAGCTTTATCTCTATCACAGTATTATATGTGATAGATTCACACTCTAATATATCACATTCATTATATGTGATCTATTATAATATGATAGTATTATCATTGTTTTAAATACTTGTACAGAAAGGCAGATTATTTTCTAAAAGCCAGAATCTGACACCAAGTTTATGAAAAGATGTAGTCAAAAGCTTGTGAGATACTAGACATCTGGCACTGATTAAGAAATGTTATTTGGAGCTACTAAAGGTAATTGGTGATAGAAGTAATCTTTATTCCAGTTTTCCAAATGAGGTAACTGAGGCATGGAAAAATTAAGTGCCTTGTTCAGGGCTGTATGGAACAGTCTTGGCCATGGCTAGGAGCAGCTTACTAACCTCCAGTCCCAAGCCTTTTAGCTGTGTGTGTTCACTACTTTATCCTGATAAAAACTCAACCTCCATTGCCGACGAGAAAACTCTGTGAGAGCAACTTCAGGAGGTTTCTTGTAAGCAGCAAATTAATGAATACTGCTTTTCCAGTGGATTTGCATCCTGAAAGCTCAAATTCTCATCCTTAGCAGACTCCCATGATAGCAACACCTTCCTTCACAGCTCCCCCCAACACCTGCTTGTACCCCTGACCCAGCCACAGCCCCAGCATCTCTGCTACTGTGGGAGAGCTGCTGGTGATGACCATCCTCTTGGGGAAGGAGGTGACTTTGTGTCGCTCTTATTTACACAGTAGCTGACCTTCATGGAGAGCCTGTAAGGTCAGCAGTGCCCTTTCAAGTCCTGCTCTGAAATGCAGTTGGACAGGTTCAGCAGCCACTGGGAGATCACAGTTTTCCCAGGGAACCAAGCTAAAGCTTGAGCTAAAGCACCTGCCACTGTCCAGAGCTGTGGGAAGCACTGTGGATTTTCCTGGCAAGCTGGCAAGGGGGATATTTTGGAAATAATCATGGAAACACAGAATGCCTTGGTTGGAAGATACTTTTCAGATCATCTAGTTCCAGCCCCACTGCCATGGGCAAGGACACCTTTCACTAGACCAGGTTGCTCAGAGCCCCATCCAGCCTGGCCTTGAACGCTCCCAGGGATGTGAAATAGTCGAGTTGCTTAGTACTTACCCTGCTTGTCTTCCAGGAAATCTCAGCAAGGATTACCATGCTGCTTTGTGGGTGTTCCTCAGCAGCTTGCCATCTCCCCAGTGAGCATGTCCCTGCTGGAGGCCACAAAGCCATGACTACCCTCAGCCACAGGCTAGTAGCCATGGGATCAAGTGCCATCTTACCCTGGTACAGAACCTTGGGCAAGCTTCTCCCCACCCTATGGTTTACCTCTCAGACTGAAGAACACTGGCAACAAGGATTTAATAAAAGTAATTAAAAAGCTGTTAATTATATAGTTGTTTTCACTGCTATTCATAGCTTGTCTTGTTTACTGGTTGTCTTTTTTCCTCATGCATCATCCTGTGTGGTTAATTAAACACCACCTGATGCAGGGAGCACAGCACAGCATGCCCTGGCTGTTGTGAAAGAACCAGAGCATTTAAACCAAGCCATAGAGCTTGAGCAAGAAGCCTCAGAGTCCATCTTATAGCATCAGCACCACTGCCCCTTTCTGAATTCATCAGTGCACTATCTAGTGCTTCCAACAGTAGAAACTATGACAACACTTCAGACATGCTTTCTGAAAAACAAAAAAATTCCTTCCATAGTGAAAATCCACATTTGCTTCTTTTGTGCACTTCAGTAGTGACAGTAATTGCAATAGCTGGGGGTGGGGATGGGGGTAGCCAACTGCCAAAAGCTTGTAAAACTTTAAAATGGAAAACTGTGACCTGGCATCTGTGAAGCTGGGAGCAATGGAGCAAAATCCATACACAGATGTCAACTACAGAACAACCATGAGATATTTGCTAGTATTATCTATACTTACAAGCACTCTGATGTCTCTTTTCTCTGTGAAAATATGTAATGACCATGAAAAGAAAACCATGACCACAGGATGCATCTCCTGAGGTGTACTTGTGAGACAAAGGGGAATGTGAACATCAAACTGCAAAGGTTTTGCCTAGGCATCCTCTGAAATCTCAAATATGACTCTTTTCTCCCGTACAGCCTGCCAGGTTTTATCTCTTTATCTTCTTTTTTATCTCTTCATCTCACTTTTACTACTTTTCATTGTGTCCTGACTTATTCCCCCACTGTGCTCTCTTGCCCCTCCTCTTCCATCCTCATGGCCCCGGTGCACTGCAGGCTGCCATCCCAGAAAATGGTGCTGATCCTCACCTCCCACTCTACCTGCAACTATTGCCCAGTAGGAAGCTGGACACTCAGATGGCAGCGGGACCTCCATCATGCAAAGAGGTTTAAAAATGAGATTCACAGAACAGAAGCTCAGAGGAAGCCTCTGCTTTGGGCTAAGTGGGATCTTTGATGTAGGAGAGCGTTGTACAATGCAGCAGAACGAGGCAATGGAGCTGCATTGGCTCCTCCTTTTGAGAAACACCTTTCTGAGTGAACATGACAGGGCTGCCTATGACAGAAAGGGTCAGATGAGAGACTAAGGTAATCCTTTCCAGATGGAAGTTTCTTTGCTACTTCTCACATATCATCAGCACACACAGGTTTGTGCTGCAGCCAAGAGTCTCCACAGATTTGCAGTCTGGGACTTCCTCATGACAAAAATGAAACCTTAGGTGTCATTACTCTTCTAGAGCTTTAAACTAACCCCTTGAATTTTACCCCATCAGTAGAGCAGAAATCCAAGCCCTTCAATTATACAGCCATCCTAAACTGTGCTATCGTATCTGGGAAGGGAGAACTCATCTGGAACTGACCTCTTTTCAAGGTGCACTTGAACAGAACTCAAAATTGAAGACACTGTACCATCTCAACCTGCAGAGAACTAAATTGTGGTTGAATGCAGTAAAGTCTGCCCTGCTGGTGATGGCTCCAATCCCTTATCCAATCATAGCAGCTTCAAGTGATCCTGATGGATTCAGCAGGATCCATTAGCTGTCATCTATTTCAAGAGCAATCTCAGTGGATGTCATTGAGAGACACTTCATACAGAATCAGCTTCATTGCATGACTGCCTTTTTAGTTGCTGTGGGTCACTTGTAGTTCACAGTCATCCCTGCCATCCATATGTCTGTCTCAGCCATGTGCATGCCAATAAATGGAAAGACAATGCTGGATTGATTATCTTCTGCACGATGGTGTCCCAACACCCTGCCAGCCTCACTGCCTCACTCTAGATCACAAACAGGCTCAGCAGCCACTTCCAGGTGTCAGGCAGATAAACAGCTGTATCTGCCTGGTCAGAGGATGAAAACCATGGAGCCTCATTCCTTACTATTGGCAAATGGCTCTCAGTGACTCACTCTAAGCGCTTTTTCCAGCACAGCATTCATTACTGAGGAGCTCCTACCCCACCTGAGAATGCCCAGAAGGACCCATGGAATTTGCCAGTCACCTCTGGCACGCCTTAGAATGGGTAGCTAATGGCCTGCACTGCTGTCCAGCCCGCTGCCCTGGAGTTTTCATCTCAGAAACAGATGAATCTAGGATGTCTTTCCACTTGAAAAAATAGCCTCTACTAGAAGTAGAAGAAAACTCTTAGGATACTCTTTCTAATTGCTGGTTCAACATGCTATTGTTTGGGTTTTTCATAAAGCTTTTACCAGATGTGGCTTCTTTCTTAGACAGTCCTTTCTCATATTTCCTTTTTAGAATATTAGGCGTAATTTAGCCACAGTTTGTGGTAAAATATTTGTTTCCATTTCCTTTTATTTCATAAATATATTCATTTGTAATCCAGTTTGGAGGTTTTTGTTCTCTTTTTTATGAAAGAAAGTGAAAAGAACCAGGCTGACATTGAAATGCATCTCTTTATGACTGTTTCTTTTATTCCTATTTACTTACCTTCCTATATATTAAAAAAACCTGAAATAAAGTGGTTTTTTGCATACCATTTGCCTTTGGTTTTTCCTTTCTTTTAGTTTTCTTTTTTTTTCCTTCAGTTTTATACTTCTTCACCGCCCACAAGAGACACATGAATTAGACATCACAAAAAGCTCCTTTTTGCTTAGGCAGTTGAACTTTTTCAGACTGATTTTAGCAGAGTTTTGTGAACAGCAGTGGTTCTACTGACACAAAATTGAAGGGCAAGATCTTTTTGAGGGTTAACAAGCATGGAAACTGCACACCTCTCCTTCCTCTTGCACCCTCTGTAGTCATGTACAGAAATCCATGACTTTTGTTCCTTCACTGGTCAAAGATTCACTGGATAACAATTTACTGTTCAGTAATCTTTAAGCCATTTGCTGCCACTTACTGGATAACTAGACATCCTGCTTCGAAAAAAGGGGAAAAAGAAAAGGATCAGAACTGGGCTTACAATGAAATTCAAAGTAGGCATCACCTTAAGCCAGTGTAAGAAAAATGTCAAGGGCAAAATGAACATTAAAGTTGTTCCACTCAGTGGAGACGGGTTCTTGGTTAATGAGTTACAGCTATAAAATGCCTGTAAACTGCACCACCCCACTCCACTTCCTCCTCCTCTGCCCTGTGTCAATCCCTTGGGAGTGGGAGAAGGCAATTGGAATACCAAAGCAAAAGGAGATTTAATGCAATTGCAGAAGAGTTGGAGATAAAGTAACACCTACCTGGAAGAGAGAATACCTTTTCCTACCATTTTCATTTTATTTCCATGTGCTTTTATTTCCTGAGGGTACCAGCACTGATAACATTGCTATTTCCTCAATGAAATGAGGTGCTAATTTTGTTTAGATTAATTTGGAGGATTTTAATACTAGTTGCCATTAGAAAAGAGAGGCTAAAAGAACATTAGAAGCTGCAAAGTGAAATATTTACAAACAATAGATAGGACTAAAAGGATAGAGATAAGAAATTGCATTTACACTATGGCTATTCTTTAGTCTCAAAAGAACATACAATTTTGCTGGAATGGCTGCCCAGCTGGGAATGGGAAGGTGAGGATATGAACAGTTGGTCTATGCTCTGTTTTAAGTCTCTCTTCCCTTGCCTACTACACGCCACTGAGACCCTTATCTGAAGGAAGAGTTATTGATCTGTTCCCAGGCTGTCCTGAAGAAGCGTTATCCTATTATCCAAGTACAACACAACCCCAAATTAATTCATTTTTCACATTGCCTCTAAGAGAATTGCTGCGAATTTCTCATTTCACAGCTGACAGCTGAGATGCAGTCAGAGATGTCCACAATATTTCCATGAAGGAAGCAGCCAGCTCTCAAGCAGGCAGCCTGGCAGAGTGAAACACTATCAGTAGCCACTTTGGAAAAGCCTGATTTTAGCAGCTTGTCCAAAATTTCTGTGACAGAGCCAAGGACAGAGCACAGTTCTGAATTGCAACACCTGTTTTTTTGGCAATGCCTCTTTTAACTCCCTGGATAACGTGGCCAGGGTCCAAGCACTTCCATCAGTCAATAAACCAGATCCAGCCCCAAAACAACCCTGTGATGTCCATCAGTTGAGATGGGAACTCATGACAATACCAAGTGATCAAATATTTAACACTTTCAGACTGGATATCACTATCCAGATTTTGAGGTTGGAACAGAAAACCTTCAGCTGCCTGGAAACCTTCCTGACAGGTCAGGAGATGCCAGATCCTGCTTTCTGGAGAAGCACACCAGATGAACTGGATAAGCAGGGAAGATCATAGGCCAATACAATTTCCCCAAGCCATTCCCATTTATGACCACCTTTCAGTGAACTACAAAGGACAAAGACTGCAATATGAAAAGAAAGATGACTTTGCTGATCAGTGTTTTCTGTTGCACAGAGGGACTTAAGGTACAGAAAAAAGGCAAAACTCAGAAATGCAGATTAGGCAGAAGAAGACTGTTTTGAGAACCAGTAACTTCTATTTCTATTTTATGGTGTGACCTCCATTCCATGCTTCACTTTCATGGAGTGACCACTAAACAACCCATTCCTCTATACTGCTTTCTGACTTTCTCACTGATTCTCCCAACATTCCTAATAATTACGTTTTGTTGGTTTTAGCAGCAGAAAATGCTGAGAAATGGATAAATGAGAAATCTTGCTTGTCACCAGGGTCACCCTGTAACACCAAAGCTGTCTCTAGTTCTAGAAACACCCAATTTACCTAAGCACAGTGTGAAGAAACTGCAGAAAGCAAAGCTTTCTGTAGCTGAAGGAAGTGTAAGCTAACACCAGCTAGACTTCTCTCAGCCTGCTTTACATCCCTCCCCTCCATGAAGTGGAAAAGCATTCAGAAGTGGGGCATAACTAGGGAAGAAGCCTCCAGGGCATTCATACTGAACTTATACATTAATTGTTTCCTTTACTCATTGGTGGCATTTTCCTAAAGAAAAACAAACCCAAGCACGTGGCGTTCTGCTGGTGCTGGGCACACAGTGGCAATGGACCAGCTAAGGAGCCTTGCTCCAGCTCTCTTCCACTGCCTTCACAGCTCCAGGAAGAAGCTTCTCCAAGGAGCAGGGAGGCGTCTGCTGCCCGGCCTGCAGTGCCTGCACAGGCAGGAAGGCAGGGAGGAATGCTGCACTGTGGCTTGGAAACAGGAGATGGGGAGATAGCAGCAGCTGCCCGTGGGTGTGTGGGGTGAGGGAGCTCCCTTTTCCTCAGTCTTTGGCATCTAAGTGAGGACATCTAAGTGGGCTTGGAATACACCTTACTCAGGATGGCTGTTGGGAGAGAAAAAATTCCACGTTCACTGAGGATAGAAGTGGGTTTTGAGCTTTTCCTGAAGACACAGATGTTTTTAACATAGCTGCTGTCCTGTTTCTGGTAATAAAATGGACTAGGTCTTACAACATGACAGGTTTTGTTGTCTGTTGGCTGCAAAGAAAGTGGCACACTTTGTACTCACTGCATGGGATGCTGCATTTCATGCCTTATTTTACACTGACCTCGCTCACAATATGATCAGAGCCCTATGAAAAACATTTTAAAAATCCAAACACTCAGCCCTCCTAAATCTTCTGTTTACATATTTTGTTACTTTTATAAGTAAATCTTGAGTTAAAATACTGCAACTCTACTGAGATTTAGCTTTTCCTTCTGCCAAGGATGTAGCAGAAAAATTACTCCCAGTGAGGAGAGGCCATGGGGTCCGAGGGGAGCAATATGTCCATTGCAACTCCCCCTCTGACATTTCCTTAGGAAGTGAGTTCTGCCAGCAGATGCCAAAGGTAAACCCTCCCATGTGGCTGACACCACATCCACCTGGTTAACATATTAGGATCAAAACAGAACAGTCAGCACATACTAATGCACAGACATCCAAAGACAGAAAAAACCTAACTGGTCTGGAGGATCTCTGTGCATCAGCTCTGTTTACATTTCAGATTAATATGCAACTGCAGTAGCACAGAGGCTCAGGGAGGATGCATTACCTACAGAAATCCCATGCAGTACTGGTGTTTAGAAGCCCGAGGGAGCTGGTTTCTGCAGTGCTATCACACATGCCACAAGAAACTATTTCAAAGCCACATGAGGTCTGACACCACAGCCTGTTCTCCTGCAGCTCAGGCACCGGTGTGAGTGCCTGGCTTTATTAAAACTGCAGACATCAAACTGGCTGCCATGTCTGTCCAACTGTGTTTAAAAGCCCCCTGACAGAAGAAGGTCAGCACAAGCCAGGCTGGATACAGCTCTGGCTGTGGATGTGCTATGAACACTGGATGCAAGTTGCTGCAAAGCCAGAGGCAGACGCATACAGCCTTTCCCAAGGCTGAGCTTAAAAGCCAGATGAAAAGATGGATTGAGCCTTTTAGCTGCTCCATCTCAGTGTGCAGCCAGCAGGACTTGAACTGAAACTGTGGTCTGAAAGAGGGGCAGGGCTGGGCTGTGCCCAGCAGCACATCTGTGCAGCCAGAGCTGGCAGAGGGCACTGCTGTGGATATTGGGAGCCAGGACACCATGGTTTAAAATCATCTCCAGAGTCTGATTCATACTGATGGACAAAGCTGTTTCCTCTGCATTTATGGTCTTTAATCACATTTACATTGGGTGTCAGCAAAGTAAGTTTTCCAATGCTACATGGACCACCTTTGGTGTTTGATAGAACAGCTGGCCAAGCTCAATCTCCACAGGTGAAAAACATCCCCCATGGTAATTGTAAAGGGCTACAACTAGGTGCTGAAAACAGAACTGAGGTATAATTACACCAAGAATCCACATCTTTATACACAGGGTGATAGGGAGTGACATCTGAAGTTTGGTCTTTGCTTTGTTCGAGCCCAAAATCGCTGAATTTGATATAAAAATCCATTTTCACAGAACCAAGGATTTCCAATTCTTGGGGTTCAAAGGATGCTTCAGCAAGGAATTTGGCCCAAAACCCCTATCCATCAGAGGGATTTATAACGAATCATCAAAGATGTGGAGGAATGGTTTTAGGTATTGGCCAAGTATCTACTGGCAAACCGACCAAACAAGTGGAAAATGGCTTTTCAGGGCTTGAATGAATTAAACAGACACCTGCCATCCCTGAGACCTCCAGACCTCTGAATATGACCCTGGGTTTCTCTGTACCTGGGACATTAGGTGAAGGAGAAATTTTACAGAAACAGACAGCAATGTGTTTTGCTAACCTGCACGACTGAGAACGGGCTGTTTGTCTTGTGTTTTCTACTTGAGATCACAGCTTTCCTCCAGCAGCTGCTTTCCTTTAGCTCTAGGAGTACTGGTTTGACTGTAACAAGCAAAATAGAAACAGAAGTTATGGGTTCTCAAAACAGTCTCCCTCTGTCTAATTTTCACTTCTGGGTTTTGTCTTTCAAAAACTTTTTCCACCACAACTTGTGCGTATTCTCTTTTCCACAAATGCTTGTGCATATATATGTGTATGTGTCCAAACACACAAATACTCACACCCAGATTGCCTATAGCATTCACTAGACTGCAAATGCTACTTCTTTAATAGCTGTGTACACAATGTTATGTCACAGCTCATTATCAATGGCATATTAATCCTAATTTTCTCAGATTAGATTTTTAAATCCCTCTTCTTTATAATTTCTGATTCATTTTAAAATGCCAATAACCAAAACGCAATGGGAACATTGCATGTGTCTTCCTCTATTCCTTTCAGCTCCTTTAGAGGAGTAAAATATCTTTGAAATGCTTGAAATGTTTCAGATTTTGATTGCTGTTTTTTGCTCTCTCCTTTTTTTTTATTTTGCCCTAGACTAATTCCAGTTTGATTATCTTCCATAAAAAAAGTAGACTCATCAGGATTAAAGTTTTTTAAAAATTAATATGTGATTAAACATATTTCATCTAGTAATTAATTGTTATGAAATTATTAATTTATTATTTCTACAAGTCAGCAATTAATGAAAAAGTTTTGATAGCACTACAAATCTGAGAATTAATATATTGATTGACCAACAGGTCACACATCATTTCAGTATTCTTCTGCCTGAGCTTTTACATTGAGAATCAGAGTTCTACTCTGAGAATCAGATTTCTACTGTAGATTTGTGCTGTTACACTTTCTGCAAACATTCTTGTCAGGATAGATCTACTTCTTCAGTTATTTACAGGCCTCAGATTTCAAAGGAAAACATGCAAGACAAATATGCAGCTATTAATTGAGGAATTGCCTTCTCTGCAAACGTTGGCCAGTCATTTTTCTTTTAAAAGAATTTGTATTTAAAATGGAAGCAAAATAACAAACTAAATATTTATCAGAAATCAGATATATATAAAATGCTTTGTAATTTCTTTTAATTCTTAGGGCAAGAATATGATCAGGGTGATTTTTTGCAGGTTTATGTCTCTAAATCTTTTTTTCCCAACATGTTTTAACACAGAACATTCAGCTGATCACCACTGACTTGCACTCCCTCATGTCCTTGATCTTGATGTTTCCTACTGATAAATCATTTCCACTGTGGGACTCTGAAAGCACCCCTGGGTGCTCCAGCTAATTCAGGGTCTCTGAGGCCACATCAGTGTACAAAGATGGGGCGTCCTCACCCCTTGGCCAGTCCCAGCTGCCTTGCTCCCTGCCAGGCAGCCCTCCAGACCCTGGCTAAGTGTATGTTTGCACAAGGACTCCTTGAATTCCTCCTTCCACGGGTGACTCAGGTCACAGGAATTCAGCCTTACAGAAATTCATGCTCAGTTGCCTTTATAATTTGCCCCTAATTAACTGATGCATGCAAGAAACCTGTTCTCCTGCCTGTTCAAATAGTGGCTATGCAACATTAATCCGTGGACTTTTACTGTATCAACAGTCACCAGCACAAATTATTTCAGCTACCTGACTTGGATTATTTTGGATAGAAGTGAAGTCCCTCTGCATAAAGAAACATTGTTTCAGGCCAGTCTCTCCTATGAGCACAAATACAGATTTAAGGCCAATTTAAGACAGTTCCCAAAATGTCATGGGACCCTGAAGTTTCTGCATCCCGAGACAATGAGCAGTTATCTCAAAGACAAACAGCTCTATTTTCTAGAGCTGAACTTGTGGGAGTATTTACTAAAACAATAGTCCAACCCAAAACTGTGAGTATCAATACAGCCAGATAACAAAGCTGGGTCTCTTCCTTCAGGACTAGATGAGAGGATATCTCCTCTCCTCTCAACCTCTGCTTTTGTACAGTGTCAGTGAATACTGTTAACCACACATCATAGTTAATTCTAGAAAGGACTGCACTTCACTTATGAAAAACATACTGTATTATGGTTTTATGTTATGTTTTATTCCTTGGCAAAGCCTGACAGGCCTGTCTGTCCCCCCCATACACTGCTCCCTGCTGCCCTGGCAGGTGTGCCAACAGTGACTGTGTGCCTGGCAAACAGGATCAGTGAGCCCATCTTCTAACTGGCTTAAAAAAGCTCCAAAAAAAATTTCAAAACAAAACACACCCAGCACTGCACTGATCACAAAGAAAATGTAACATGAAACTATGGCCTCCCTCAACCCCTCCCTCAAAGCAGTCTCAGTTCTTTGATGAATAAAATACACTAAGTTTTCTCACTGCAGCTGTTTTAATTCTAGTTCAGGATGGAAAATGTCAGCACATTGGGTTCTTATAAAAGAATAGAAAATCCATTTCCTTTTTGGGGTCAATTAAACAATCAGTACTCTCTCAAAGAAGCAAAAAAAAACTTTTAATGGCAGAAGAATGAAAATAGTGACTCAGTGGTATTCTTCAACCCTACACATTTTTCTTTTTCTCAAGACTTTCCTTTTTCCTTTCTTTTGTTTATCTTGTGGAGGGAAAGGAAAATCTGAAACCAAGCTCCCTATCAAACCTGCCTTATCTCATCTTGAGGGTTTCCTTGTCTTGGGCAGAGCTGAAGCTGGGAGGAAGCCACGTGCCTCCAGCTGCTCCCTTGCTGCCTCCTGAGCAGCCAGGGACAGAAATGCTGGCATCTTACAAGTAACCAAGCACAGAAAGACCTGAAAATCTTCTCACCTGCCATCAGTGGAACAGCGCTCTCCTGTTTTGGATGAAAAAGCTCCTTCAGCTCACTTGTTCTCCTGAAATAACCACAGGTTAATGCCACACCTCTGTCCTACAGAGTGTCCTGGTTACAACCCCTCTCTCCCAGCCTCCAGTACATTTTACTGCCTCCACAGAACTGTATCTCCCTTTAGTCATTCACCAGAGACCACCAGGCACCAGGATATCCCCTTGCCCACTCCACCTACCCTTGAAAATAACTGCAAACCCTGGTCATTCTTCACTGAGCCCTTAGACAGAGAACAGAAAGCCCAGAAATGCCAGATGCTGCACGTACCCACACCCCCCATCCATCCACTGGTCACTCAGGGTGTCCAGCATCCCTGATTGGAACCCATTCCCACTCTGCTCCCCCAAACTTCATGACTTTGGACTGCCAGTTGCCTGCCATGGCTCTGAAAAGACACGCTGCAAGCAGAGGCACAGATTCATATGAGTAGTTTGCAAATCTGCACATTAGTTAACTCCAAAATGTTGGTAAGACATCACATGTGGAGCTGAGAAGGATTTAGCAGCCAGAGAAGCAATGCCAGCCTGCCTACACTGACAGCTGGAGCAACAGGACCAAGGAAAGTGCTCTGGCCATCTTCACTCTAAACCTGATGCCTCCTCAGGTGTGGACAAAGCTTTTGGGTGGGAGTGAAGCCCAGCATAGGCAAGGGGAAATTGGGATACACCAAAGTCTGAAGTAGGGAGTGCACTGGGCTTTGTTTTGCTTTAATTCAGGCATGCTGAACTTGGTTTCCCGTGGTTGTGATCCTTCAAAGATGCCTTTGCTCCTCCTGGTTCTGTGTAAGGAAAAAAGAGACCCAAAGGTCAAGCTTTTCAATGTGTATCCCAGAACAAGGATTTCTGCATGAAAATGACGGAGTTTGGAAGTACATCAACATGAAATGAGGACCTTTTACCTTCCAGCAGGAAAAAAAACATCTTCCAGAGAAATATTTAACTGCCTCTGCCTTCAGACAGCCATTCCAATGAGAATGTGCTTATTTTGGCAAGACTCCCCTGAACTGAGCTGCTTTGTGTGTGGTTGGGAGTGCTGGGTGAAGGCTCAGTAATTTGCTAGTGGATGCTTGAGGTAACAGTTCTTGGGAAGAGGCTGACTAGACAGCCAAAATGTAGGTCACCAGTGGGTGGAGTTCACAACCTCCCAGCTCTGCTGCAGTCAGCATGCAGAAGTTACATCTCCCACAGATTTTGAAATTATTGATGAAGCCTGAGAGCTGGGCTACTGGCTATAAGTCCTTAGGATGATAATTTCATTGGTTACTCATTTATGTAAGATGCTGGTTAATGTCCAGTCTGTTCCAGGATTATCTGCCAGCTAGGAGAACTTCCATCTGCAACGACATAGGTGTTACTCTACAGTGTCTAAAGGTAAATGCAAATACTGATAACACAGTTGAAGACCATCAGTCTCATTTTCAAGGTGTCTCCTCCCTACCACACTCATGGCAGTTCAGAGCAATCTTTTGACTCCTCAGCTCCAATGGCCATTCAACTGGCAGGGCTTTGCAGCAATGATGGGTGAGAGCCGTGGGGTCTCAGTTGTCTGGCCAAGCACTCAGTGAAAGCAGTCAGGGGAGAGCTCTAGTTTCTTGAATGACCCTTTAAAATCAGCTCTATATAGCATTGTGGCAGTTTTTATTCTTCTTGCTGCATGTGTTTCAGAAAAAAACAAAACCAAACCTCAAACCTTAATAGCTGTTCTAAACCAGAAGCCAGAACAACATACCCTTTTATGTTTGCACACACTCCATAGCTGCCTTAACTCCAGGCTAAACCACTGCTGTATATCTGCATAATCTTAAACCTTAGCAAATTAGAAAATAAATATATGTGCATGCATTTGAAATAGCACATTCTCCTCCAGGCTTTATCTCCCTGTAACTGCTGAAATTGTCTGACAGGGATGTTGCTTGCACTCTTATCACACGGATCTGTGGTAAAAAGGTTTCAGCAGTTTGCAGTGCAGATGTATCATCAGGACTGCCACCAGGATACTTTGGAGGGATTTGTAAAAACCAGCTGTCCCTGGAGGAGATTGCTGCAGGAGCAGAGGCCTCCTCTGCATGTACTATCTGCACAGACATGGGGCTGCTGCATATGGACCTCTGATACATCCAATATCAGAATTACTCCCTAAAATCCAATAGCTAGTTGGAAAGTGGTCTGAGTGATGTCTGGGAGGTGTAATGGTACAACTCATGAAGCAAAGCTACTGAGAATATCTGGTGCTGGAAGTTTAACCAAGCCAGACTTTAATTCTGACCAAGCCGTGTAAACAAAAGCTTTTGCCATTCTGCTTCCTGTTTGTAGTCTTCTACCCTGTGGCAAAAGGGCTAAGGATTGTCGGAAAAGATATTTCATATAAAGAAAACACTACTGGCACCACCAGCAGCCCTGCATCAGGATACATTCTGAAGTGTATGCCTGTCCTTGCTGCTGTCTGTGAATGGCCAGTTAGGCACAATCATCTATCAGAATAGTCCCTTTGAAGGGCAGGGATGTGCAGTTCATGAGACCAAAGATGGAAATAAAATAGCAACAACGTGCCCAGCATAGGCTAGGCAAAGAGGGCACCTAAGAAATTTTACAGGTAAGAACTTCTTCAGGTGTCCCAGAAGAGTAGGTTGAGTGGGACGAAGCAGGTTTGCTGTCACTTGAAGCCAGGCAGCCAAATTCCACCGGGGCTGCACATCATGATTGCTTTTCTGGACCAGGCTGTATAGAGAATTTACACAGGAAATCTGGGGTAGAGTAGGAGATCTGCCTCTGATTTTCCAGCTCCCAGTTCAGTGCTTTAAGCACAGGTGCCAGCTCCTGCAGTGGCCCTGAGCTTGTCGGGATGCTGGAGTTCTTCCAAACCAGCAGCGATACCAGAAGGGAAATGGGCCCTTTCAGCACAGAACAAACAAGAGCAGTCCATAAAGGCTAATGATACAATTTAAGTGTCCCTGTGCTCAGTGAACTCAGCCTCTCACCTCCAAGTGCTGGCAGCTGAAGTTTCTTTTGTCTAAGATCAAACATTGATGGCTTTAATGGACTTTGTCTCAGTAATCTATTTTAACACTATGGTTAATATCTGACAATTATGCTAGATTAGCATCGAAGACTAATGGAAAGACTGAGGTAAATATATTCACAACAGTCACTGTGTGGTTCAACATAAAGAGAAAGGTTTTCTATTATAAACAAGTATTAACATACTATTAATGGAGTAGCAAGTGAGCCCTTTGCTATTTCCAATGTCAAGGAACTAAACCACACTAAAGTTAAGGTTTTAAATGTAAAAAGTCTTGAAAAAAAAAAAAGAGTGGAATTAAAAAGGAGGGAAAACCTCAAGCCTCTTCTTTCTTCCCCATCATGATTCCAGCCTTTGTTTGTAGTTGCCCTGCCCGTCCATTCAGTACATAAATTCTTCATAAGCTATTTAATGAATGCAGATTAAAGCCAACAGGATCAGATTTCATAGGATGCTCTGGTGCCTAAGGAATGATGCAACTGTGAGACAAGATACAGAAAGGAATTTAAACCTCATTGAAAAATCACAAGAAAGAAGATCTTCAGCCTGAAAAAGCACAGTGTGAAAAAAGAGGATATACAGATTTTATTCATATATGCATGCTCCACTAAATTTACTATCATTTAAATACATCATTAAAAATTACCCCAGTTCAAGATTCCTTAACTAATGATGATTCTGCCTCACAAACTGCAGGCACTGAAATATTGCAAAATTTCCACTGAGCTGTGCCCAAGAAGTCACTGTGAAAATACACATGTAATATTTTAAGCACAATATTCCATAGCAGCATTTGTTAAAAAAGCATTTTCTGCTGTTCCCACTGCTTGTATTTCACGAAAGGCTAAGCAGGAATCATATTGGTGTGTACAGATACTTAAGCCCAGGATCATGGCCAAAGCATGGATTTCCACTTCTGCCTTATGATGCTTTGATCAGTACATAGACCTATTATTTTTCTGTGTTACTTACTAGTAAGCAAATCCCACAGCAGAGGGACAGAAGAGATCTTTGGCCTGTTGTTTACCACAATTCTTCATAAGCTATTTAATGAATGCATTATATCACATCACTAATGCAGGATTTCCAGTGTGCCTTGATGCCTTTCAGCATTCAACCTGTGGCTTCCAGACTCTCAGTGTGATGATTTAGCTGTTGCTGGGGACAGTGCTGCTAAGGCTGCATTGTAAGTGGATTTCACAGAGACACGGAATCACAGAGGTCTTCCCTTCCACATTCGCCTGCTTTGTAAGTGGATTTCACAGAGACACAGAATCACAGAGGTCTTCCCTTCCAATCCCCTGCTCAAAGCAGTCACCTAGAACTGGTTTCCTAGCACAATGTCTCTTTGGAGTTTGAATACCTCCAAGGAAAGACTACAGACCTCTCTTGGCAGCCTGTGCCAGGGCTTGATCTTCCACACAGTAAAGAAAGTTCTTTATTATATTTAAACAGAGTTTTTTGTATTTCAATTTGTGCCTATTTCCTCTTGTCCATTCACTGGACACTACTCATGAGAGTCTAACTCTGTCATTTGTTCTTATGTCTTTTTATTATGTTTTATGTCATAATGTTATGATGTGAATATTAGACATATTACTATCTTTCATGTCATATTATTGGTCTTTGTTATATTCCCCCATCAGGTATTTCTCTGCACTGATAAGCCTCGCCCACTCATTTACACAATTTATTTGCTTTCTCTCTAGGGCCTTGGTGGTTTCCTCAATGCTGGCCCTAACTCCAGAATGCATTTGACCTTAAGGCCCACCCTTTCTCCTCAAAGTTACTTGAATGCATTAATGGTTCATGGAACAGCAGCACTGTCCTTACAAACACATTGCAAGACCAAATTTCAGGAATGACATGGTGAATAAGAAAACACTGTTTTAGCTAAGTTTCTTCTTCTGCTCACACTGAAGCCCATATGCCTTTTAAATGCAGGAAAGGAAACTGTCTTCTCCTTTTGGCAAGCCCTGTAAGAAAGGTTCTGTGGGAAGGAGAAAACAAGAGGTGGAATATAGATGCCACTTCACCATACTTTCGAGCACTTGGCCCTAGGAAGCAATCCAATCCATGTGACATATTGCTCTGCACAATCATTGCAGAGCAATCAACTCAGGCACTCCCCTCTCCTGTGACAGCATTCCACAGGGGCTGGGTGCACCCCAGCAGCAGCTCAGCCTGCTTGGGTGTGTTGTTGGCTTCCTTCACAGGCAACATGCAGAACTCTGGAAAAAGTCATGCCCTTTCATCCACCTGGGATCATGTCCACAGAGCCTCCTTCAAGGACAGGTGCCAGGCAGAGCACAGCTGAAACTCAGTTACTGTCCTTGAAAGTGCAGGAGTTAGAGGCTGTGTAGTCCACAGACTGAACCTCATGTCAGAAGAGATCTTTAAGCAGCTCTTTAACCAGTGCCATCTGGGGAACACCCTCGTGGCTGATCTTTGGAAGCCAGGCAGCAACTGAAACCTGTGGGACCAGTGGAAGCTGGTCAGAGGGATCCTCGTGATAGCCTGGGAGTTGGGCTGCTTGGCTTCTGGCAAAGCAGAACTGATGTTCAGGTGTTGCTTTCTGCATCAGACTCCTTACTGTGTGATGAAAGATTGCTTCTTTTCTGCCACTGCCATGATGTCCTGCTCTGCAAACACATCAATCTTCTAAAAACTGACAGCAGCCTCCAATTCCCACCTCCAGCTGTCACTGCTTTGGCTGTGAAGCTTCCTGGCATGGTACTTGAGAGGCTTCTCTGCCTTCTTCTGATCCCAAGAGCTTTACAAGCTGCATTGACTCAGTAAACTCAAGCTATTTAAAACTACTGATGCCTGGATGGTAAATTCAGGCACTTAGAAGTCAGGAAATAATAGATCTGTCCAATTGCAGTTTTGTTCTCTTTGAATTTATTTTATGCTGCCCTATAAGGGAGAACATGAGTTATTTGCTTTAATTGTGGTTATGACAAATCAGCACCATCCTAAGCATGCACAGAGGAGAAATAATTACAGTGGCACAAGCAGTAAAATTATTTCCTTGTCTAAGCACTTGCCTTTGTAATCTAATAACAGTGAACCAGTTATTATCCTCCTACCCTTCCTCTGCCACTCCTCTAATTTCTCGCTTCCTTCCTTTCTCCCTCTCTTCCTTCCCATCCATAGTACCTCTCCCCACTGAACTATCAGCAGCATTTGCAGCTCTGAACCTTGTATATTGTATATTGAACTGAGATTAAAGACTGACAGCAACTACCAAGAAGGAAAGCTACGCCCTCGAAGCCGTGGAGAGTTTGCAGAGCCCTGGATCAAGACCAAAGCAGTGTCATTGTAAAGGCTGCTCTGATTGTCCTTCTGCCACGTGCAAACATCAGAAAAAACTTCTGCTGAATGCGTTGCTGCTGACAGACCGTAATTAGGTAGTAGGACCATATCCATGGTTAGTCTGTCCACTTTGTTCTGCTTAGGAGTTGAAGAATGAAAGAAGGATTGGTGTCTCAGTATAATTTTATTCCTGGAGAAACTAAAATAGAAGCATGTGTGCTGAGTGAAGGAGGTAACCTAAAATATCTCTCTCAAACTTCAGGTTTTTTCTCTTCAAAATACACTCTGAGTGCCTTTGTTCTACCTTAAAAAAATTCAATGCTTGGAGAAGGAACACACAGTCAGTTGACAATATGTGATTTTCATCAGTAAAGACCTTCCTTAACACTTATTTTCCTGAGTAAATAGGTTAGCTAGTTTGACTTCTAATTAAGTACAAACAGTTGGTCTCTTTAAGCACCTTCCTATCTCAAAATCTGTGGGGATATGACAATCTAAATGAGCACCTTCCTCCTCTAATCTGTGGAGCAGCTTGGAGAAAAACCCCATAATTATAACATTATAAGAACAAAATATTGATAAAAAACAATGTGGACCTTAAATCCACTTTTCATTACGTTAATTGCCTCATTTCTTCCCCAACAGGTTCCATTTGTAGTGTACTAATGCATCCTTTATCTTGAGGATTTTTGTTTCTTGTCTAGCTGTCTTCTATAGATAAAATCTTGACTCAGTTCATGGAACACATGGCTGTCAGCTTTGTGCTCTCCACCAAGCTCACCTGTTTGATTCAACCGTCAGAGGTCACTTGGTATTCAGTTCTCTCCTCTTCCTGGTAGCTTATTTATATGGTGTTGTGCAGGAAAATAATTTTGTATTGAGACACATATCCTTCTATCAGGTGTGCTCAAAGCAGGCAGTGGGCTGAAGGAAGGTGATGGCAGGGACACTCAGACACAGAGAGGATCACACAAATTTGCTTCCCTTGCAATGGTGGCGAGTTTCCTGTTGCATGCTGGTAGAGAAACAGATGGAAAAAACCATCATTGGCATTTGATTGCTCCTTAGCTTCCAGGGCTGTCACACCCAGCCGTGACTCCATGGGGTGCCATTTCCTCTGGGAGGGCTCCTGATGCCAGCTGAAATGCCTCACAGCTATCTGACAAAACGTGTTGAAATGGTGCAAAATCCTTCTGCCAGTTCAAGTATGCTCAAAAGAGGTTTGAAGGAGCAGTTTTGTCCCTAAAGGCTTTCTTTTATTTTTGATTTTTTTCTTGATCAGGTGTAATCTGTCCTTGTCCAGATGGCATTAACCTTACTGGGTAATTCAACAGAAAAGCAGTCATGAGTTCACAGCAGACCTGCATTAGGGCTGTTAGGGGGTGGTTATCCACACCCTTAACCAGAGCAGATCCATGTCCTGACATACTGGCAATGTCTCTACGTGCAGTGAACTCAGAAGTCACAAGAAATAAAATCTTATTTCAAGCTCTTCCAGCAATTGCCACCTTCGCCTTCAGCAGGTTGCTGAATCTCTTTGTGTCCCTCTTCTGACCAGAAAAATGGGAATATTTACTTTTCCATGAAATGAGGTAGGAAGCATTGCTACATGTGCAAGTACTCTTAGCTCTTCAGTATTAACTCACATCCATTAATATGTTCAGGAGCATTTTGTTAGTCTCAAGTGTTGCAAAACTTTTTGCTTCTGCTGTTACCTCTGTAGGAGTGGATCAGGATTAACTCTGCTGAAGTTAATAATAAAACCAGGCTGAGTAAATGCAGAATCATTCACTCCCAGTAATGAAACACCCCAGACTCCCTCTCACAGGAGCTGAACTTTCTTGAGCCATTCTCAGAATCTTTACAAACTCCTGTGACAAAAGATAAGTGGTTTATGTTTTCAGTCCTTTGGGAACCTGCACAGATCTAACTCTGCTGAATCTGACCTGTTTCTCCAGGTGGGAATTTAATTTTCTGACATGGAGAGCAGTTAGGTTTCCAGTTTGGGTGTTTTACTCCCCTGAACAGACCCTTGAATCTCATTAAAGAACATGCAATCTACAATGAGAAATGTGAATAACAAATGTTACAAAGTGAGTTCGGACAAGGCCAGAAAATTACAGTGGCAGTGGTATTAAGGGGCTTTTATGTTTTCCCCAAAGAGCTCTGGAACCTGTGTCCTGGGTGCATCAGGCACAGCATCACCAGCAGGGCAACAGAGGGGATTGTCCTGCTCTGCTCTGGTGTGGCCTCACCCTGAATATTGTGTGCAGTTCTGGGCACCACAACATAACAGTATAAGACTATTGGAGAGTGTCCAAAGGAAGCCAAATGAGGAAGGGCTGAGGTCACTTGGGCTGTTCAGCCAGGAGGAGACTGAGGGCAGAGCTCATTGCAATCTGCAATTTCCTTGTGAGGGCAAAAGGAGGGGCAGGCACTGATCTCTTCTCTCTGGTGACCAGTGACAGGACCCAAGGGAATGGCCTGAAGGTGTGTCAGAGGAGGTTTAGGTTGGATATTAGAAAAAGATTCTTCCCCCAGAGGGTGTTTGGGCACTGGAACAGGTTCCTCAGGGAAGTGGTCACAGCACGAAGCCTGGCAGAGTTCAAGAAGTGTTTGGACAATGCTCTCAGGCACTTGTTGTCATGTGCAGGGGATGGAGCCATGCAGAGCCAGGAGCTAGGCTTGGTAACCCTTGTGTGTCCCTTCCAACTCAGTTTATTCTGTGATCCTACGAAGAATCTTTCACACCATTTACCACTCATGAAGACCACACACTGAATGCACCCAGCCACTTCATCTCTGCCACATCTCTGACTCAACAAAAGCACCAGCTCTAACACCTTCTCTGTCCAGGTAACCATACTGTCTGAGGTCAAGCAGTCCTGTGGCACTCCCCAGGTTTCATATGCTGCTTTTATCATCCAAAACACGCCTGGCAGAATAGTATTATGATGCATTCAACCTCTCAACATGAGGAAGATATAAAACTTGAGATTTAGCTGCAGATATATTGCACTGCCTCAGAGAACTGAAACATAATAAGTAAATCTTGTATACATAGTTCCCACTGCTTACAGATCTTGAACAGTTTGTTGGTTTTTGTTTCACTTAAGTGTGTACTAAATTCTCTCTGTAACATTCTTCTGTCTTTTGCAGACTTCCAGCACAGCCTGAAGTTCAGTGAAAATGTCTGTTTTGGTCTAAGGTGGATTTCTTTTCAAAGCACACATTATCTTCTGGGAAAAGACCCCAGGTAGTCTGTAGGTCTGGACTCTGCATGCCATAAAGTTCTCAGGATGTGCAAGAGGAGGGAGGCAGCTCCAGAGCACAGATGCATGCAGAGAAACCATGGCCACACAACAAGGACAGCAAACTTTGAGGGTGACTAATACCAAATAGCTTTGAGAAAAGACTGTAACCTCTGGTTACTGAGACCAATCCAAACCTGTCAGGGACAAAAAATGGTTCCAGCAGAGCCCTGTACTTTCCCTCTGTATAAGTGGCCACAGCACAGGCTAAGGGCAGAAGACAGCGAGCCAGTCATGTGGGAAGGATTTAGCTCCAAATGCAGTGGGATCATGGCTTCTACACAGCTCAGAGACCACCACTGTAGCAACACCAACAGCATTTCATTCAGCTTCTGCTGCTGCCAAGAATTTAGGTTGCAAATTGCTTTTCTCTCACCCTCCCTCAGCTACAATCCAGTCTTGGCTCCTTCTGCACCGTGGCTGCCAGGATGCTGATCTGCAGGACCCTGAGCTCCCCCACCACTCAAACACCCCCACCTTGCTGCAGTCCCAGCCACCCCAGCCAGCCCCAGTTTCACCCTGGGGATAAATGAGTGCTGGGGAGTGCCGGGCTCCTCCAGCCGGCCATGGCTGTGGCAGAGCACGGGTCATCCCCTTAGCGCTGCTCTGGACACCCCAGAATCGTTGCCTTATAAAGACCATTTTGTCTGTGGCTCACGCTCATGCCCTGTATACATAAAGAGAAATTGAAATGTTCCAGGCTCCGCTGTCATCTTCTGAGCAAAGCAGTAATACATGGCCTTGCGACTCCTCCTCACCAAAGCCGCTGCAAGGCTGAGTTCCTCCCTTCAGCCGCCGCGCTGGCCAGGGTGCCACCAGCCTGGGGAGCCAGCTGCCATGGGGAGCTGCCACCAGCCTGGGGAGCCAGCATTCCAGGGACCCCCTGGGATGGCTTTGCTCAGCCTCAATTGTTGCCATTGATATTTTTCCGTAAGATAACAGTTGGCTGAGAGTCTTCATAAGAAAAGGTCTTAAATTCCTGGTACCATATTGCCTTTACAACACACAGACCATTTTTACAGCCCTGTTAACCACCACTTTGTCAGCTATTTGGTGTTAAAATTGTACAATTTGCTGAAGGGAACTGTAGTGGAAGATTACCTCAAAATCTCAGCCAGGACAGTTCACATCTTTCCACTTTAAAAAACTGCAAGAATGCAGAAGACCAGAGTTTCACCCTCAGCAACTCAGCCAGTATTTCATGGCAAGAGAAGGGCAGCGCAGCAGGAGGCTGGATATGCTGGACCTCAAATTGTAACTCATTAAAACAGCTCTGAGCAGCAAAATGTCTGCTGCTACTGAGAGAAATGAATTGGGCATAATTTCTCTTCAAAACAGTGTCACAGCTGAGGCTGTGGCACCGGGAGATGGGGTTGGATAACTCTCACTCTCCTGACATTACAGGGGAAAATCAGGCTCAAGGGCCTTATGTTTTTCCAGTGACAAAAATAATGAAACTCTTCCTTTATTTACAGGAACTCTGGGCAACACCTGTTTTGTACACAAGAATGTGTGTCTACTGCTGGTAAAGGAATCCCTCTGTCCTATCCACCTATTGCCATTCACTGCAGATAAGAAAACCTTGAGAAGTGTGACTTAAACCTCTCTCTAAGCAGAGATTTAGACTAAATATGTATTATTCATTTAGAATTATTACATCCTGCATTCAGTTCAAATTGTACAAGTAGTGACCTCTTCTATTTACAGAAAGGGAAGCTGATCAGGCAAACATTTCTTTTTTTTTTTCCCTTTTTGGCTGCAGTAGCCCTTCTGACACAAATATGCTAAAAGTTTTATATCAGCTGGTTTATGCTGAAAGCCCAGCTTTAGCTACAGGCTTATGTTAACAGATACTTACTGAAGTCATTCTTGTCAGCCCATCTACACTATCTACCCTGCATTTCCTCAGCGAAGGTGTTTGACAGCATACACTGCTGCAACATCCCATGTGATCTCTTCTCTCGTTCCCAGGCAAGGCTGGGACAGATACCTGCCATACAGAGAAATGAGGAACCAAAGGCCATCACAGCTCACCACGCTTTCCTGTTTTGCTTTTGTTTTACCAGACTAATGGGGGCTTTCCCTGCCTAAGTCAGGCTGAGCTTTGGCCATCAACAATTCAGGAAAGAATGTAGTGACAAGGGGAATGGATTCAAACTGAAAGGGAGTAGGTTTAGATTAGAGATTAGGAAGAAATTTTTTACTGTGAGGGTGGTGAGGCACTGGAACAGTTGCCCGGAGAAGTTGTGGATGCCCCACCCCTGGAAGTGTTCAAGAACAGGTTGGACTGGGCTCTGAGCAGCCTGGTCTAGTGGAAGGTGCCCCTGCACATGGCAGAGGGTTGGAACCAGATGGTGCCTAGGGTGCCTTCCAACACAAGTGATTCTGTGATCTCCCACCCATTCCCTAGTGTGCGAGAGAGGTGAGCAGGACAGTCCTTCAGGGTCCACCTCCTGTTGGATGGCAGGCAGAGAGGAGAGAGAATAGACCTGCAATGCAGATGTAGGGAGAGAAGGTCTTGACATACCCTAAATATACTGCAGATCTACAAATACTGAATTTATACATATATTAAGAATATATTTTATATATAGTATATTTCTTTAAGGTATTTATACACACACACTCATATAAACATAGAAGAGTCAACACTTTAAGGTCACTTACCACAGACTAACTACTTCTTGGTTCAGTGCTCTCAGATCTGTGTCATCTGTAACAATATGAAGGAGAGAATCAAGACAAAAAAAAGCTCTTAACTTAAACCTGGATTTAATTTTTTTTCTCTACAAAGCAGGCATGTGTGCTTTGCTGCGTGGCAAAAGACCCAAAGCAAATTCTGAAGGACGAAGGAGATAAACAAACAGCAGTTTAAATTAGCAAACCACAGATTGATACACAGCATATGCAGCTAGAGCAAAAGTGAAAGCTCAGGGAGAGGTTTCACAAGGCAAGAAGATTGTTTTGCCAGAACATAAGCATAAAGACTTGCCTGCAGCCTAGAAACAGGCTCAGATCAGCAGCACCCAGCTCCCCACAGCTGCTGTATTTACAAGACTAAAATTATTTTCTGCAAAAACTTCAGGCAGGTTGTTCTGGTATCTGCAGTTACCATCCAGACTTTGTGAAGAAAATCCAGGTGTGCTGCTATAGACCACCAATACAGAGCGTGGGGAGCAGTTATTTTGGGAAAGAAATGCTTGTAGTCATTGTAGCAAGTGGGAAGGGTTGAAAAACATGCGTTTAGTGATAGGGACTCCATTCAGTTGCATAAACATGTAATTTATTTCCCTCAGAGTGTCCTACAGAGTTCTTCTGACCCCCATCTATCGATGCAGGATGTCCCCCAGCCAGGGAATAACGTGCTCTGACTCCATGATGCAGAAGGCTGAGCAATTGCTTTATTAAAGCTATACTATATTACACTATATTACTACTATCATACTAATACTGAAACTATACTGAAAAAAAACCCGTGACCCTTTCAAGACAGTCACAACACAGCTTTGACCTAATTGGTCAATCAATCAAGCAACCATCACCAGTGTCCAAATAACAAATCACTATTCAGTAAACAATCTCCATAACACATTCCACATGTGCCAAACAACAGGAGCAGCAAATAGAGATAAGACTTGTTTTCTCTTCTCTCTCTGAGCTTTCTCCCTGCTTTTCCCAGGAAAAATTATGGGAGAGAGAATTATGTCTCTCTCTGTTCAAAGAGTATCTGAACACCACAGCCATCTACTCCTCCCATAGGGCATGGCTGTCCTGTAGACCCCATGCTTTATCCATCAGTGTATGTGGATGTCTCACGTGCCAGTTAGGACACCCTGGGTACCAGCAAAAAAATCCTGATCCCTTGGTGTCAGGAGTAGAGCACTCGCCATGGCCAGACAGGCCCATAAGGACAAGAAAAAACAATACTAAATATAATTTAGTGGGAAAAAAACCCCATAAATTTTCAAGAAGGAGATGAACAGCAAATGGATAAAATTTTGCTGCTACCAAGTGTGACTTGAAAAGTGTGAGAGCAAAGACTGGAATCTAGTGCTGTGTACACTACTGTTCTAGAAAAAGTATTTGTACTGAGGTATGCAGATTTGTCCCTCAGCCACGACCTGGGCTCAGAGAGCTGTGATGGGAGGCACAAGCCCCAGCTGGAGGCCAGTCTGGGGGTACCCCAGGGGTCCTGGGGTACCTGCTCTAGCTGACCCTGCTTTGACCACAGAGAGGCCTTTGCAGAGCGGCTGTCTGGTCTGTGATTGCATGTGGAAAAAATTTATTCGCTGTCTCTAAGTTATGATTTCTTCTATCCAGAAACATGACACAGCTGATGAGCATATAATCAACGTCACAGTCAAGGTATTTGCCAGAAATAGCACACTGATAATGGCAGTGGTAGACAATGGACCACAGCTTACAAGTGTAAAAGTCAAAGCCTTTGCAAATCATGCAAACATTTTACTTCAAATGCAGGATATTCACTGGGCAAGTATGCTGTGGATAGTAGTGCTGCAACAGCTAACTATTTAAACAGGTTATAGCATGCAGATTTTAGGGGAGCCAGATGTTTTGTGAAAAATAACTGTAAATATGTAGAAGAGCTCATGTGAATGATAGAAAATCAAAGAAGACTCAAGCGCCAACAGCCTATAAAACAGCCTTAAGAAAATCTGGAGTGAGTTATATCAGAAGAATGTCTGTGAAGAGAGGAAAAGAGAGGGAACATAACCACACAGAGAAAGCTTTATCAGTGCAGGTCATGGAGATGGACTAGTTAGAAATGTAAGATGGTGTATGTAAATAAAAGGCATTATCTAGCTAAGGGAAAGGTGGACATAAGCAGCCCATGACAGATGGTAACAGCTGAAAGATTGAGAAGCATATGAATAAATGAGAAATTTATTCAAGTAAGTACTCTAAAGAAAATGCAATCACATCTTCAGCAAAATATTTTAAAAGAAAGTCTGGCTCAGGGGGGTTTCTGAGAAGAAAGGGCATTGAAGAAAGACTGAAAATGGTGAAGTTCTAAAGAGGAAGGAAGGAAGGAAGGAAGGAAGGAAGGAAGGAAGGAAGGAAGGAAGGAAGGAAGGAAGGAAGGAAGGAAGGAAGGAAGGAAGGAAGGAAGGAAGGAAGGAAGGAAGGAAGGAAGGAAGGAAGGAAGGAAGGAAGGAAGGAGGGAAGGAAGGAAGCTTACGCAGTGATGGTTCAGCCTATGATGGATTCTTCTTGGAAAAAGGAAGAACTCACCTTCCCACTGGGTGAAGATAAAGACAGGGCAGAAAATACTCAGATTCACATTCATAAATAAAGCTGGGTTTTTTTCAATGGCAAGACTCTGAAAATAGGAAAGGTGTAGAAGAACTTGTCCATGCTAAAGAAAATGTGTCACAGGACACATGGCCACGTTCATCTTTGCATTTGAACTGAGATGGCCACAAAACTGAGAAGGTGTCTGGGGAGTCTCTCAATCACTGGAGCAGCAGGGACACAGGATTCTCTTCCTGACAAAGATCTTTTAGCAAGGATCCCTTCCTGCGGACAGACTGAGACTCTTACACTGATTCTGCCTGCTGAAGACTTTATTAGAATTTTGCTGGATATGGGACCAGGGCAACTCACTAGAACATAAAGGGCAAATCTTTGACATAGGTTATAAACAGAACAAGAGATCAGACAGTAAAGAAAAAATAATAGCTAAAAATGCAGCAAAATGCATGTGTATAACAGAAGACTGAAAACAAAAGAAAGGCATTGGAAAAGAGTGGAAGAAAGGCAGAAACAATTTTGTGAAGATAGCAAACATCATTGTTAGCTATATAAGTATCACTATCTTCATTAACCAAAAATAAAAGCCTAAACCAAACCTGAGAAGATGGATTTGATTTGAAGAATTAGGCACCAGGGTGAAGCCTGGACTTTCTCCAGCTCCATTCAACAGCCAAAGGTGTCAGCAAGATGAAAAACAGGAACCAGTCAATGCTAAGGAGTGTCACAGATGCCAGAATGTGAAACAAGAAGACTGAAGACAAAGAATCACAGCAGTAAGACACACAGAGTCTATTCTGCCTACCCAAGGTCACCATGTTATTTGCAGGAAATTCTAGGACAAGCATGCTGGGGGAGAATTCCATACAGAATTTTTTCTAGTACGTGGTATCATCTAAAAGGAGTTGACTCACAAGTGGTCTAATTCAATGGCCAAAACTCTTCTTGAAAGATATGGCATTCTGCTTGTGACTACACAGGCCACACATTCCTAGTGGAGACCAGATGCTGGATGCCACAGATAAAACATTATTTGCCAGCTTTGCTGAAGGCAGTTTGCAAGAGCCCACAGCAAAAGAAAAAAGAAAAAAGAAAAAAAAAAAAAAGGAGGGGAAGATATTACAGCATCTGAAGTGTAGAAGTGTAGTTAGCTGCTGTGAGAGATCTTGTCTACCTTTGCTGATCCTAAAGCAGAAGGTTCCAAGTGCACCAGTGTTTGCTGACACACTCTGCAGGCTCATCACATCTCTATTCTCTCTTCTGGTCTACATGGATCCAGACAGGAACCAGACCTGTTCCTGCATGTAACTATCCTGGTATCTCTTAAGGATTTAAATCTGACATCCAGGACAGGAAGGAGATGTGTCAGCAGTGATACCTGACCTCTGAAGGCAAGTCACAGGGGTTTGCTGGTGATGTAACAGACTGAAGACATCAGATGCAGGTTGTGAGATTTTTGTCCACGCTAATTCCCAGTTTTGGTGTAGAGTCAGAACCTCAGAGAAATGCAGTTCCACTGTCCTGAAAATTTGTTAGTGTTAACAGCACCCTCAGAACTTGCAGGCAAACCAGGTAATTCCATCATCTAACATTGGAGGAGGGTACTAGGAGCACCTTCCCAGCTCAGGAGCAGGTTGCTGCTGCCTGGAGGGCCGGCAAGTCATATGTGGGTACCACAGTAAAACATGAGTCACTTTTTAAAGACATGGAGCTGAAAACTTGCTGTAAACTGTGTAAACAGCAGCACATGTGCTATATCCCATGATACAGAGTGGGACCTTGAGTGATAACATCACAGTAACTTTGTGAGTCCACATACTGACTGATGAAGGTGCTTCACAATCATTGGGATCAAAGGGCAGCTGAAATATTGTCTGTTTAAGCCTTTGCTTGTTTTCAGTAACATGAATATCTATCCATACTTCCTGCCTTTGAATGCATAATTGAAACAGGACACTCAAATTTGCAATTTTGTTCTTCCTGAACATAACAGTAGGACCACAGTAAGAGCTATTTATTGTCATCAACAGCAATGCCCAAGGATTTGTGTATTTGGAGGGGAAGAGGAGCAGGGTCTAGCTGCAGTCCTCTTCTCCCCATGAGCACTACCGGGTTCAACATGCTCTCCAGGCCATGTAACACTAGAACATTCTGTGCCTGTGCTTCCAGCTCCAACAACAGCTGTGCTTAGCTGCAGGTCAAGGTACTCAGTCTGCATCTGTGTCTGTTGGGTTGCACACATCAGCCAAAAGCCTTCTAGTATAAAGTGCAAAACCATCTTTGCTGATAGATGAAGGAACAAAAGTAGGAAACTTTGTATGTTTTTTATTGCCTGTATAACTTGACAATATGACTTTTTTTTTAAGATGAGGGTAAAGGCCAAATTGATATTAGATTTGCAGGAACTTTCAGCAATGACACTTCCAGAAGTCTGAGGCAACATTTGCACTGTGTAAAATCCTACTATTACTGAGGCTCATTTGCAGATTAGTTATGAAAAATAGAATTTAGATTAGATTTTAAGGAGTAGTCATTGGTTACTGTAGTTCATTGTAGGTAGCTTTGTCTTAAAAACATGGCACAAACATCAAATAACTAATTCACTTGAAAGAGTAGAAAAATTCACAGGCAAATCTGTAAATTGAGAAATATAACCAAATAAGGCTAGTGGTGATGCTTTGGCCAAGAATTTCAGAAAAAAAAAGAAGACATGTTTCTGTAACAGTCCTTTGAGCAATATGGTAACTCTCAATAATATTCACTGATTTCTTCAGGCACGCTTCTAGAAGTACTAGAAAGTCATACTTTTTCTAATCACAAATCTTTCAGTCTACTTGCCATCATACCACAGCTCATTTTTTGCTTTAACCTTTCACTTGCAAAGTTAACAGTTGCTCACAAATAAGGTTTAATATATTCAGGATTCAAATAGTTCATACTAACACAGTTAATCCTGCATTTTTGTTTTCCCACATGAACATTTGTTTGTGCCTTCCATGTCTCTGGTAGATTTAAAATATTGGCTTTGATACAAAACATGCATTATTTATAAAAGAGTGGACAAGAGGCAAGTTGCTAATATACTTCCTGAGCTATTACACACCACATTATGGAAATGATAGTAAAATGCCCTATTTCACACTCAGATTAGCTTCAGAAGCATTTAATACCTGAGAAAAGTTAAGGGATAGGTTTATACAATACTTGTCAAGGTAGATTTGTTCTACATAAAGCTAAATTCAGACTTCCTTCAGGAAACTGGGAAGTGTCATTATTCCTTTCATCCTCTTTCATGATACCAAAGACAGTTGATATTCCTGCATTTCTTTCATGAAAAAAGCACTTAGTAATCCCCAAGGATAAGACTTCAGCAAAAGGCAAGACCAAATTTGAAGTGGATTTAGAGGAGGCTACGAAGATGATCAGAGGGCTGGGGCACCTGTCCTATGCAGACAGACTGAAAGAGCTGGGGTTGCTCAGTCTGGAAAAGAGAAGGTTCTGGGGAGACCTTAATGTGGCCTTTCAGTTCTCAGAAGTGGCTTACAGAAAAAGTTGGTGAGATACTCTTTAGCAGCGTCTGTGAGTGACAGGACAAGAGGCAGCATTCTTAGACTGGAAGAGGTTTAAGCTGGATACCATTAAACACTTCATGGTGATCACTGTGAGATGCTTGAAAGGGTTGCCCAGAGAAGTTGTGAACTCCCTGTCTCTGGAAGTGTTCAAGGCTAGGTTGGATGGGCCTTTGAGCAATCTGGTCTAGTGGAAGATATCCCTGACCATGGCAGGGGGGTTGGAACTGGACAACATTTAAGGTCCTTTCAGCCCAAACAATTCTGTGATTCTCTGAATCTATTAACAGACATAAATTCTGCTGCAGTGTCAAACAAGTTGTTTGTATTTTTCACCAATTGTTATTCTTCTATCCTCAAACATATCAGTAGCTGTACTCAACTTTTTACAGGTTCTGTTTCAAGGTACCTCCTGGAGAAGTTTCAAGATACCTCCTCTTGATACAGGACACAAATTCCAAAGCTTTTGATTAGGAAACATCAGGGAAGAAAATCACATTGAAACAAGGCAAAAAATATTTTCTTCCAGTCATCTCAGCATTGGACTTCTATTTTTCATTGCCATCTAGCTACATAGTTAGAAAGAGTTTGTTGTTTCCATTAAAGCTGTCCCATTCTTTCCCACTGGCAGAACAAAACAAACTACATCTTTCATAACATATCAGCCAGGGCAGTCAGAGGGAAAACCCTGTGCTGCAGTAAGAGATGTCATTTCTGTCATGATAGAGATACCATGACAAAGTAAAAAATTGCCTATAAAATTTCAATTTTTTTTATTTCCAGAAAGTACAGTTTCCAATGTAGAACAGAAGTTTCTAGCCAGCCCTAATAATTTCAAAAACCTGGCCTGCTTTCTTGTCATAATCAGGAAAGCATTGGATGAAGTATGAAGTTAGTCTCTTCCCATGCCTACATGCATCTGGAAAACAGATCATGGCTGAATGACTTGTATATAAACAAGGTGGGAGCGTGCAACTTGTGTTTTCTAGTACTTTTCCTTGTGCAAAAGATACAGGAGAAATTCTTGCTTCCAGTTTCATCCCACCTCATACAACATCTAGAGGAATTTGCCAGCCATCAAAGATGAATAAATGTCACCCTTAGGTAAGACAGTACTGTACCTCCAGCAAGGTTGGGATTCACTGTCCTGTGTATTAATTCAATTTACAACTCAGAATACTTTTTGAACCAATTTTGGAAGCAAGCAATTTAAAGGTTGATCTATATTTAGAGCTGTGCCAATAAAGCAATCCAGCTGTACTGAAATATTACCCAAGAAAGCCTCTTGAAGTGAATTCAAGAAATTAGGTTATTTTACAGCCAGACACAGCTAGAGTCCATGATTTATAGTAATTTACTCATGGTTCTACAGTCAGGATGCCTCTGCGAACGGAAGAAAACAATAGAAAAATCCAAAACAAGTAGTACCCAATTAAAAAATGGATATATAATGCCTGCTGACCTGAAATGAACATTTAATTCACATTGGGCCGTTTTTTAATTGAGTAGAAACAGTAACAGATTCGGTTTTCTATCACATACCAGTCTATTCATGTTCACACCCCATTGCAGCAACACCCAATTGCTTTCCAGTAGTGCATTAAGCAACACCTCCTTTGTTCTCTCTTCCTCTGCCCCAGGGGAGACGTTTGTAGGAGGATTTGCTTTGATAATTTGGATGCTTCTCTTTAATGTATATGTTGCAATGTATTTATGTCATAAAGGCAGGTTAAATAACCTTGTTTACATTTGGATGATGATGTTTGCAATTGTCTTAGCTCCTGAGGGAATTAATTCCATAGTCTTGGACCAGGCTTTAAAAGTTTCAAACCACCTGCAATAAGGAGACACTTTAGGGCCCAGGGGTAATTTTTTTTTTCTTCATTTTTGTCATGTTTTTTTCGTCTTGAATTTTAGTCCATCTTCTAGATGACTGGTTTTGAAAACAGGTTGTGTGGACTGAAGGGGTATGAAAGATAATCCACTGGGGTGCACCAAGAAAATACTTTTTGTACCATTAATAAATAAATTAATTAATTTTATCTTTAGCTCATCCTTCTTTAGTTTTAATTTTATGTTTTCTAATGTACATAATATATCATGATGACATTAGAGATATATATATATACACAATTTATAAATAAAAAATACAAATATATTGGGAATGCATGCTGGAAGCTTTTTAGTGATAGGGGTACACTACCTAAGCATTTTGAGACCTTGGCTCTGGAGAGCCCTATCTATCCCCTAATGATAGTGCACCCTAAAAACATTGAGCTTCCAAATTTTGATCAGTATTTGTAAGCCAATGCAAAAACCCTACTAATAAAGCATCAAGCATGCTTTAAAAAGTTCTGCTGTTGCGGAGAGTTGCTACAGCCTTCCTACACCACATGGATTTCCCTGGTGCCAAGAACCCCCAGCAGAAATAGCATGGAGCTGTGCTGTAACCAGGAGGTGTAAGAAATATGAGAATAGAGCACAACAGATCTGCGAACACAGGAGTGTCCTGGCCAGGAATGATTAAATATCACTGGCCTCATGAGCTGCTTTTAGGGTACCAGCACAAAACCCAGAATTGCTCCCAAAGTGTAGACTGAACTGACTGTGGGTTTGTGCATTCACACCAAGTAAACTGCAATGGACATGTAAATTCTTCAATAGTAATTTCTCTGAGAACCAATTCTGTCTTCCAGAGACTTCTGGTTCAAGAGCTGACACTTTATGCCCTGTCCTTGAAAACACAATGGAACTGTTGATGTGAGCGTTGATGTGACACAGGTTGGGTGACCTGTGCTAAGTGCATTAGCATTAGCACCTGGTTTTGAAAATGTGGCCTCCCTAGATTAAATCAAATTATTACAAAGGTGCTAACTGTAATTTTGAAAATACACAGACACAGATGTGTCTGCAAGATTTTCTTGAAGTCTTGAAGTCTTTTCTTAGCCACTGATTTAATCTCAACAGTACTATACTTTAACACATTCTCTGGCACACAAAAACAATTAGATATTTTCCAGTTTATTCACACCTTCCAGAAAAGCCTTGCAGTTACACTGAGGTAAACCTGAAGTTTTCCCGACTAAACCCGGTTTTCAAAAAGCATCAGAGTTTACACTTTAGCAGTACTATAAAACATGGGGGATGTGGGAGGGGAGGAGTTCCTAGAGAAAACAAGAGATGCCTTTTTGAAAGGCCCATTTAGCAACAATGTTCCCCACAGAACATTAAGATGTAGCAGATTGGGACAACTGCTTGTCCACACCACAAAGAAGAGGAAGAGGAGGGAAAAAAAAAAAAAAGGATGTTGAGCAAGACCACTTCAGGGTGGCACTCTAGGTGCTGATGCTTCTGAGACACACTTTAGGTCCATGCCATAATGAAGGGAACAGTGACCAATATTTCAGCAACATTTTCCCAGGCCTTAAAGGGAGTATCCAAGATAATAATGGGTATTCCTACTAGGATTCTGATTCAGATAGGGGAATGCATTAGGTGTAAGGCCACCAACGCAAGGGAACCCCTTGTAGTACTGTGTGTGGAGAGAAAAATTTTGGCACAGCTGAGAGCTTAGATGGTTTGGCTTTGGGAAAATGTACATCAGGGAGTGCAGAGGCAGGCAGCGTTGCTGTGGAGTCCTTCCCTTGCTTGCACTAGCCTGCTTTGGGAAAAACAAAAAGAAAAGGGGGCACTAGCTCAGGGAATGGTTGGTGAAGTTGGCAGGGGATATTTCTAAGGACAAAATGGAGTGTCAGGGTCTTGAGCCCACTCCCATCTTCCTGAGGGTTTGGCTCTCTGGGCTCAGGGCCAACTCAGAGACACTGCAGGTGGTGACCTTGAGGAAAACTCTTACTGAAATCAGAGCAGGGTGGCATCAGCCAGGGCTGCCCCTCCTTCTCCTAGAACCTGTATCAAAGAGGTGATTCTCTTCACTTTCCTCTTCTCTTTGGTCCCTGCCTGTGTTTTGCTGCAGTGGCACTGCAGCCATGCCTGTGCATTGCCTGCCAGGCTGCCAGAGGAAAATATTTGCACAACTGTGTCTGGCACTGGCAGCAGCAGAAATTGCAACATCTATAATGTGTTCAGCAGTATTAGCATTTGAGAGTGCTAGCCCTGTTCCTTACTGACCTGGCATTAGCATTTTTGCTGGCAGATTTAGGAATTTTGATTTAAATTTGATTTTCTGAGTGAAAAAAGCTATCCTATATACAATATTTTAAGGAATCATTTTAATTCCCTCCAGCAAATACAGTTATAATTATGGCTTCTGTATAGAATTGCAGGATTAGCAAAGTATGCCAATAATTAATTGGCTTGTATAGTTTATCTCCTCCCAAGAAAGGAATCCACAAACATTGTCCTACAAGAAGGACATTTCAATAAGCAGAATTTTCAAAGTCACTCCTGTTTAACACTGTGGACTAACCCCACCCAGCTGAGATTCTGCAGCCCATGATAACTGTTAATAACTGCTCAGCAATTAATGAGGCAGGCTGAATGGAGAGATATGCCTTCTGTGACCTTTGGTAGCTTAAGATGGAAAGTACCATTGGCCCACTAACAATTTTCAAAGTAGGAAAAATGTGTAAGATTATCCAGAATTGGATAGTTGGATAAAAAGAGAGGCATACATCAGATTACCCAAAGTCAGCACTCAGAGTGTTAGGAGGAGGCTGTAACCTGACTGAAGGGGCACTGATCAAAGTCACAGGGAAAATGCAGTTAAGTGCCCAGAAGGACTTCATCCCCTTCCTGATTAGAGGGTATCTTTGACAGCTCATTCACGGCCCGATAAAGCACATCCATCCAAGCTGCAGACTGAAAAATACAGGACTGTTATGGAGGCCCACCAAAGAAACAAAAGGCATGAAAGAACAAAAATGTACTATTTTTCCAGTCAGGCAAAGGTTGAAAACCAGATGTTTTCAGAACTGACCGCCATCCAGAAGAGGCACCTAACCCAGACAGACAGAAGGATCAGAAACCTGTGAATAAGAAAGAATAACAAATCTTAGGTATAAACATGCTAAATTACTTTAAATGGGGTTGCAGCTAAGTGGAAATGCCTTGCATTTGTGAAGACTAAACTGGTCATAGCTGTAGCCACGCAAATAAAAAAAAAATCAATCAGTTCATCGTCTGAGCAGTTGGCCACAATGAGTGAGCAGATTTCAGCCTCCTGTAGCACACTTCAGATCAGGTCTTTCAGTTCTACTTCAGAAAAATATATATTTTTAGCAAAATCCTATGTTCTTTCTTCATGGAAGCACATGAAAATATACCTATCTAGAGGTAAACACATGTTCAAGTACTTTTCTGGAACAAAAATTTATTTAGGCTGCAGGTGACTTACTGAAACAAATAGCAGGGCTGTCCTTGTGTAGAATAAAAAAAAAAAAGGGGAAAAAAAGAAACAACAAAATCCAGTTATGTGAAGCTACAACATTACGATCAGACTAAGCAGAATTTTCCAAAAGAAGAGATAGTTAGTAGTCATAACAACAACAGTGTAGATAAAGCACAATCTCTTCATAAGGATGTTTAGGAACTCCAACATGAAAATACAAGAAAATGTAATCTAAAGGGATTAGGAAAAGGCGGTGCAGGGGCTCCATGAAAGAAGGGAAAGCACTGTGCATCCCATGGGCCTTGCAGGCAAGCTGATGATGCAGCTAGAGGAGAAGGCTCTGCAACAGGAAGGGCACATCTGGAAAGAGGGTGGCAAGGACAGCTCTTCACAGCCAGGCAGACAAAACTCCTTTCAGAGGCCTGTGGGCAACTGGACCCCTCTAGGTTTAAGAGAAAAAGGAAATCATTCACATGACCATGAGAAAATGTACAAACTGGGAATGAAGTCTGGAGTCCCCTCCCCGGATGTGAACTTCCACCAGTAGGGTAAAATCAGTGTGACAGAGCCCCAGAGCAGACTGTCCCTGGGCCGAGGGGCAGCACTGCCACCCTGCATCCAGGTGCTGCCTGTGCATGTGGCGTCCTTGACAGGAGCAGCTCACATTCAGGATAAGGAAATGATGCATTTAATTTTGCAAGACTAATAGTTGAAATTCAGCCATTATACCTTCTGACACAGTTTATTGAATAAGGCGGCTTTTACATCTCTGGATGCTTTCAAATTGTTTTGTACTGCCAGAATGGTATAAAAGTACTTAGTATGAAGGAGATTTGAGCCAGGAATGTGTAAGAGGACAGGCACAGCCCTGTTTGGAAGAGCTACAATAGCCATGGTGCAGACAGGAGTAAGTCATGTGCTGGCACTCAGCTCCCAGACAGGTGTGCCGGCTGCTCGGTGACATTATCATTCTTCCAGTTGTTCCTTACCACTCCTCTGCTGAGAGTTTCCACCCCCGCAGCTCTGTTGGCAGAAAGAATTAAGTGAGCACTCCCTTGTGTGCTTCCAACAAGTCAGATGGATTAGTCAACAAAGAGGGTTTAAACCAACCTGCTCGCTTAGCCTGAAGCAAATGAAAGTGCTCCCAAACAAACCTTTTTACCAGATGAGCTACGGCTGCAGTAACGGCAGCATCGGAGGGGAAGCGTGAAGGCACAAACTGGCAAAACCTTCAAGTGGCACATTTACATCTGGCACATGCTAGTACACACTGGTACACACTGTTGTCCAGAGATTTATAAGTAAGCACAAGTTATACCATCTTACACACACAACACCTGTCCACGTGTTTATATTATTCTTCAGGAAACACAAATTTGATGCAATTACACTGAAAATTCTTCCACCATGGGCTAAATTAAGGCACATTATTTCATATTTGTTGTGTACTAAGAGCATGCAAGGGAACAGGTATCAGACAATGGATGGTTAGCTTTCATTCATAATACCTTTGTAACCTAAGATCACAGCATGTGATTGTGCAAAATTAAGTAATTGACCTGAAAAGATTGTGATTTACTTTTCCATTGTGATTTACTTTTCCAAATATCACTTACAAGGTAATTCCAAGACGAATTATTGCCCAAGCTCAATTTGAGTTCAATTTACTTCAGAAACAGCTGCCGATTTAGTCCAAACATTCTGCTGACACAACCAATGTGAGAGTTTCTACTCATAGGAATTACACTTTCAAGTCCTCTCCAATTGTAATCTGGAAACAAGGATTGTGAAATGACCAGATATGCCTCTGCCAGGCAGGAAAGCAATGAAATTCCAGCACACACAAGTCTTCCCATGGCATTCAGTGCTCCCTAGCCAGCTGAACACGTGCCACCAAAATTTACTTTGGTATGCGTACTTCAGTGACACCTGAGCATAAGGAGAACTGCAAACTAAGGATGGCATCAAGGTTTCTGAGTTCTTCCTCATTAGATTCAATCATTGTATTCTCTTCCTGGTACTTATGCTGTGGAGTAGCAGAGTTCAAACTACAAAGTGACAGCTTACACTATTTATTTTCTGCTATGATCTATATTTCCACTTTTGGGGTATCAGGGAAAATGTGCATTTGCACCTGTCCTGGTCCAGTTCCAATCCATTCACTTTCCTGGGTGATCCCCATAGCAGAGAAATGCTTTTCCTTGAGAGACAGGAGCACCTTCTCTCCTATGAGTCAACTTCCAGTTTCCAAAAACCCTCAATATACAGGAGTATTTGAAGTGAAACTTTTGCATGGCTAGGAATATAGATTTCATAACACAAAAATCATGTTAGTGAGCCTTGAAAGTTCTTTAAAAGACATCTTGAATCTTCCTTACTGAACACCCAATGCAGAGATACAGACTGTAGGGATAGGACAACAATCCATCAGTTTCAGAGGCTATCTTGGAAGAGTCAGCCTCATCATGAAAGTCTTTCTTAGATCACAGCAGGAATTGCAGGACACAAATCATTCCAGTTATAATATGCTATTAGTATCAGTGCATTTTTGTTGAAAGTGCTTATGACTGGTATGGCATGATGTTTCTCATGGCACGATCTACTTCTCACTCATTTCTGTAAGAGTTAGATCAGACTTTAAATACTCTCCTCAGCTGCAACAAAAGGAGAGACTGGATGTGTGTAACAAAGTCACTGGCCATGGTGGGGGGCTTGGAATTATGTGATACTTAAGGTCCCTTTCATCAAAACCATCCTGTGATTCTATGGATAACACACAGGCATCAATCATGCAAGTATGAGAATTTAATCCTCAGAGTCTTGCACAACAGGTTTTATCATCTAAAAGCAGAATATCCTACGCTTTTGTGTGGGAGCTTGCAATTTGTTCACTGAAAACCTAATTCAGCAGTATATACAAACACAAATTTAAGTTTTGGTAGAGTGAGCTTTAAGTAGTATTAAATATGAAATACGTTATGAAATACAAGTGATTATATTCATCCACAGAGGAGTTTTGTAAACCATTTTACCCAGATATATATACAGCTGGCATGATGAACAGGATTTATGTGATTCTCACTCCCTTTTCACAGCATTATGACATTTATTTTTAAATATTGGACAAAACAAAAATAATAAGTAATGCCTTCCTGGATGGTGTCCACTGCACAAAGTACTACCAGTGATTGGCTGTTGTATAGGTAAATCTGGATTTCTCTAAATTTGGAGCAAAATGCCACACTGCAATACTGTATTTACATTGAGGTATCAATTATTATTTATGTTGTCTTGTGTGAGGCACTGGCTTTTCATTTGCAGGAAGCTGAATGTTTCTTCCCAACTGAACAGTGGAAGATTTCTACATCTTTCTGTAACACAGGAGAAAGAAGCAGAGAGAACCAAAGGACTATCAGAGACAGAAGGTAAGGAAGCTCCATGTTACGTCTGGAGAACTAAACTTCCAACTGAATAAAACTGCATTTTCCATCTACAGTACTAGAATAGTTAACCTCTAAAGATTTCTTACCTACACTCCCATCAAAGAGTGTAAAAGCAAAGATATCCTGCTGTTGTCCAAATTATGAACTTTGGCAGTAAACACTACTGATTCTCAAGAGACTGTGGGTGAAAAACCTATGTTAAAAAATACCAGCAGGTGTACATCAATAGCTGTTTTTTAATTGTGAGCCTTAGTAGCATGTGGGTTTGTCAGGGGAACTGGAAAACTGAAGAAACTGCAATGTTGTTACAAAATAAATGCATTTTTGCTACAGCATCTCAGGGTGCTTTTGGAAATATTTTGTCCTACTATGAACACAGTAGAAAACTGCATTTGCAACAAAGCAGTCTGAAAGTGAGAATTTCTGCAGAGAAGATTAAATAGTTAGCAAATCTTTGCAAATTACTCAGCAACAAAGAGCATCACGCAAAAGTTAAGATTACCTAGGGAGACCTGTATCTGTGAAGACACTCTGTCAAATGCAGTTAATAAACAGACCGATGCAATCTTGATTCTATCGTGGCAGAGCCATTATAGAACAATTAAATTATCAACAATGATTCACTTATGTTCCCTTTTCTGAGAGCACTGCTCAGCAGTGGAATCCCTCATAGAGAGCTGACAACAAAGGCATGATGAGACCATTTGGGAGGAGCTATTGCAAAAGCTCCAAACCCGGGGAGAGTCTGAGAGGGTGTCTCTGAGAAACTTAGCGTGACTGTAGGGCTGGCCCTGCTTTGAACTGACTGAACTCCAGAGGCTTCCTCCAATCTAAATCATTTTATGATTCTGTATCGATTTGTTACCACTCGAGATTACCTGTTGCAATCAAGTAACACCTACTTCCACTTCGGAACAGAAGCCCGGCAGCTCCCTATCCTACCATTCCTCCTGGGTGTTTGGCAGCTCATTCCTGGATGCCCACGGAATAGGTTTTTAACAGAGCAGTCCAGGGTGCACTTAATGTTCCCAGAGATGACAAGCAGCCTACTCTGTAAATGTGAATCCCAGCAGGGATTCTTCCTGCAAACTTTCTGTATACACTCAGTGCCATCTGCGCTGATTTAAACATATAGCAAGAAAGAATCTACGCCACAAAATGTTTCTTTAAAAACAATATAAAATGGGTAAGAAATTCTAACCCATTTTAGGTTAGGTAAGGGCTGAGTTAGCTGACAAATGCTGACAGGTGAGGATAAAGTCACAGGAATGCAAAATTATGGATACATCACAAAACCTAAAACCTTATGAAGTACAGATCTGTTTTGTGTCGTATAGAGGCTGTATCATGGGAACCCTTTGCTTCAATGGACCCAGACCTCTATCATTGCCTTCACCCTGTGCCCCAGTGAGCCACAGCAAATTTAAAAATTCTTTTACTCCCATCATTCATCTGACTTTTTGCTTAGATTTAGACCATTTTTGCTCCTCTCACGGAAATCTGATACTGCCTTTTACAGTTACTGTTTCTCCACGACTGACTCTTCTCTCCCCCAAGAATTTTAGAAATATTTTCCCAGAATAGAAATTAATTTTCTACCAAATATCTCCTTTTCACAAGCAATTATTTGGAAGGAGGAAATCATTTTGTGTTTATAGATTTTTTGTAGCATTTGTGCAAAGTCTTCTCAAAAACTTAAGGCCAGCTCTTTCAGATCCCTGTCTGTTTCCAGGCCAAGACACAGGGAGTTGTGGTTTTTTTTTACTACTGAATATATGAATGAGCATTACATGATACCATCAACACTGCACTTCAGCTGGAAAACCCCATCACCCTCCCTCCCTTAAGATATTTTGCTATCTGGACTGGACCTGACTAGATATTTTATTATCTGTAGTACTGGACCTGACTAAATGTTCTTCATAGCAGCTGGATGGGCTGTCACCGCTGAACTGCATCGGCACCGAGGCCTTTTCTGTTTCTTACTCTGTTGCCACATGGAACAGACTGGGAGTGCCAAATAGGGGAGCAGGTGACACCACTAAAGCAAGGACAGCAGTGCTCCACGCTGTGTAACAGCGCGCTCCCGGACACAGAGGGAAATTAACCATCTTTTTCCTGGGAACTGGCATACCCCTGGGGCGTGGACAGTGACTGACTCATCACTTGCTCTGGTTTCCTTCTCTCATCTTTGCACATACCGAGCTATTCTGTTCCTTGACCTAGGAGTTTCCTTGCTTTTCCTTCTCTGTTTCCCCCCACATTGGGCGTGGGGCAGAAGTGAGCAAGTGGCGCAGTGAACAGGTTGCCCAGAGAGATGGTGGAGTCTCCCTGTTGTTCAGGAAGAGCCTGGAAGCAATCCCGAGCCACGCGCTCCAGGCTGACCCTGCCTGAGCAGGGATTTTGCCCCGATGACCCAGAGTGGAGCCTCCCAGCTTTTCCCACACCACGATTCGCGCAGCCCGCCGGGGTCAGGGCGCAGCACCGGCCCGCGGAGCCCCCGCCCCGCTCCCGCCCCGCGCCGGCACCGCGCCCGCCGCGCCTCGCGCCTCACGCGCGGCACAGGGACCCGCCCCGCCGGCACGTGCGGGAGGCGCTCGCGCCGCCCCGCGCGCCTATAACGGTACCGCCGCTCCGGGGCCCCGGGGACGATCGGCCGCTGCTCCGCGGCCGCCGCCGCCGCTCGCCCCTCGGGACTCGCGGTGTCCCCCTTCCCTCCCTGCTTCCGGCAGCGGAGGGGGCGGGCTGCGGCCCCTCGGCGCAGGCAGATGTGGGGGGAAGGAAAGGAGGGGGTCGACCCCGTACCCCCACGCCCCCCCCCGCCCCACACTGGGCGGGGCGGGGCGGGCGGCGCGTGACGCGGCGCGGCCGCAGCGCGCGCCCGCCCCCCGCCGGCGGCCCCCCCTCCCTCCTGCCCGCCCCCCGCTCGCGCCCCCCCTCCCCTCCCCTCCCCTGCGGCGGCGGCGGGCGGCGGCCGCGGTGCATTGTGGGCAGCCCGTTGTTCATTTGCCACCCGACCCGATCCGGGGCCTGTCGGGACGGAAGCGCCGCCGCCGCCGAGCGATCGAGCGGGATCCATTGTGGGCAGCCCCGCGCCCGCCGCGATCCAGGCCGGACCCGGGGGAGCGGGGAGCGAGCGGCCGGACTTCGCTTCTCTCGGCCGCCGCCCCCGCACGGCAGCCGGGCGCCTCCTTCCCCCGCCCCGTTCCCGCGGCGGACGGAGCGCTCGGCCGGGCGGGGGGCGCGGGGCGCGCCCGCCATGTTCGCGGAGATAAACCGGCGGACGCTCGCGTTCCGCGGCGGCGGCGTCGTCACCTCCGCGGCGGCCGCCTCGGCGGCCGGGGCCGAGGCCTGGGAGCGGCAGGACCCCGAGGCGCTGAACGGGCGCGGGGCGGACGAGGAGGCGGAGCTGGAGGGGCTGGAGGCCGAGGAGCTGGAGGCCACCGCCGCCGAAGAGAAGGAGCTGCTGCTGCCCCAGGACGCGGCGTCGCCCCCCGCCGCCGCCGGCCCCATGTTCGCCGAGAGGAACCGCCGGACTCTGGCCTTCCGCGGCGGCGGGGGGCTTCTGGCCACCCACCCCGCCGCCAACAATGGCTGCGAGGCCGCGGCCTGGCCGCGGAAGCACTTCAATGGGCGGGGGGCGGACGAGGAGATGGAGCTGGAGGGCGCGGAGGGACTGGAGACGGAGGGGCTGCTGGAGGGCAAGGAGCTGGTCCAGGACGGGGGTTCGCTGAGTGACAGCAGCGACGACGAGGAGGACGGAGAAGGGGGCAGCCTGGGCGACGGCAGCGGCGCCGAGGGCGGCAGCTGCAGCAGCAGCCGGCGGTCGGGGGGCGACGGCGGGGACGAGGCGGAGGGCAGCGGCGAGGGAGAGAGCATCCGGCACTTCCCGCTGGCCAGGCCCAAGTCCCTGCTGCAGAAGCTGCACATCTCCTTCCAGGGCTCCTGGCTCAAGGAGTTCCCGTGGCTCTACTACTGCCAGGAGACCGGCCTCATGTCGTGCGCCTGGTGCACCGCGGCCGTCGCCGCTGCTGCGCCCCCCGAGGTGATCATGTCCGGCGCGCCCCTGCCCGGGGGGCACGACGAGCTCTGCAAGGGCACCCGCAACTACAAGCGCACCCTGCTCCTGCGGCACCACCTCTCCGCCGAGCATCGCCTCAACGAGCCCGGCAGCGCCGAGCAGGTACGACACGGGACGGGGAGGGGGCGGCGGGGAAGGAGGGAGGGGCAATCCCGGCCTCCCCTTTGCATAGGTGAGGTTTTCCTGTGCTCACGTGTGTGAACTTCTCTAAATGGCTGCTCGTGGTTGTTGCCCGGCGGGCTGGCCCTGCCGCGTTGCTCTCTCTCGCCGCGTCCGGAGCGGGAGACGAGCCCCCTCTGGGATTTGGGGTGACTCTCCCGCTGGATGTGGGCAGGCACACAAACACAGCACGAGCTGCGGTTTGTGGCTGTATTCCGTTCCCGTTATCCGTCCGGGTGCCGCTTTCATTAGTTCATCTGTTTATCTCGCAAAGATAAACCGGCGATGTGGGAAAAAAGTTGCGTACGAGTCCCAGTGTCACAGCACTGATTTAAATACGCTCGTTACAACTTCCTCCTGCGGTACAGGCGGAGGGAGGGCAGTGTCCGGCCAGCGACCGCTTGTGAAATGGGGACGCGGCGGCGTGAAATTGGAATCGCTCTGCCGTGCTTAGCGGTGTGGCCCCGGTGCACTAATCGAATAACTCCGTGTATTTAAGTTCTTCGCGCTGAAATCTTTTTTTCCCGATTGCGTTGCCTTAGATTGAGTTGCTGAGCAAGAAGTCTGCAATCGCTTGGTGTGTATTTGAGATAAACATGTGGTTTCCTGAAAGCCGTGTTACTATGCCAGCACTCCTCTAACGCTGTAGGAGTAGTGAAACTCTTCACGTTCCCCGCTGAACTTTAAATCGCTGTGTTTCTTGGCTGCTTTCACGAATGAGGCAGCGCTTGCCCTAGAATATATGAGGATGAAAAGCCCCTAAAGTATGCTTGTGTTGAATCCGCAGCCTTCTGCAGCCTTTTCTCCTAGGGATGCCTGCGCTGCTAAAGTTCGCTGGATCGCTTCGTTGGCGTTAAACTTGCCTGCGGGCATTTGCCCTAGTGTTGCTTCAGGTTAGGCTAGTCCTTGAATTGTTAGGCTGTTAGCCGGAATTAATTGATTAGTCACTCCGTTTTTCTGCATTTAGAATTCAGTTTTAATTAAAACACCCACCTTGGCTGGGTAGCTTTATTTGGAGTCTGAAATGTAGTGCGGTAGTTAGATTGAGCTTATTGCTTGAGCACTCTTAAGGAGCTCAGGGTACCTTGGACAAGAGCTGCTAGTCAAATATTAGGGCAGGATTACAGGATGACCTGTAAAATATTAGATGAACGATAGTTTCCTTAGAACTACTTGGAAAATGTATGCAAATTTTTTGTGAAGCTATTGCAGGACTGCAGGGGAAGCCTTATGGTGCACAAATGCCAGTAATCCAAAATATTATTTTTGGATTTACAAGTGCAACATTCACCTTCAAGATGATTAATGCTACATTTTCAGCGAGTGTAGTTTTATAGCAGCTACTGTTACAGATATTATGTTATAGTAGGTCATCTTAACAGTTTTCTTCAGTCTTCTGGGGTTTGCTATTCACTCTGCAGTGTTTTAGCCAAACTTGCTTTCAACTAGTTGTTTCTAATTAAGAGACTTATATTCTTAGTTTGTTTTACTTCTTCATATCTTTGAAAATGTTCCAGTTTTGCATAATGCTATTGCAGCGTATTCCTTACCATCTTGTTGACTAGTTTCTAACTTTGAGTTGTGAATGATTACTCTGTAGAAGTATGTTATGTCACTTTGTAGCCTCCTGTGTTAGTGGATGCTGCTAATCCCTGCTACACTTGGAAGTTTCTCTGTCGGTTTTTAGCTGTATTTAAATAAAAGCTGTTCCAAGCATTTTTTCTCTACTCAGATAACTATTTTTTTTTTTCTTTCTGTCCTCTTACCCTGAGTCTGTTGTAAAACTGTTAAATACTGGGAGGGTGGAAGGGAGGACAGAATATTGGTTTGTTATCACAGTAGCCTATGAGTTAATGTAAGTATGTATTTGATGATTGTAAGTGTTTATTTGAAGACCTTTCATTGCCATGGGAATATTTGTAAAAATGAGTCTCTGCTTTTATATCACTGATAGTTTAAGAAAAAATATTTGTACTAACTGTGATAATAAATGAAACAGTGGGATAGATGAGTCAGTGGTTCTTCTGCACTGTACAAAAAATAAGGTTGGGACAAAGGTAGCTGTAAAGAGATTTTTTTTCGAGTGGAAAACAGTGCTTTGTGCATCCTCCTGCAATTACACTTCAGTTAAAACCTTCTCACGAGGGAAGGAATTGCAGTTTTTCAGGAGTCAGTGTAGTTTTCTTTGTGGCGCACTTTCATGTTACAGTTGCTTTATCAAAAACCTGAATAAGAATCTCTGTTTTCTTTCCCTTCTATGTTTTAATTTCCGTATCCTTTCATACTCTTAATGGCACTTGAATTTCTTTTGATACATATGTTTAAATTAATACCAAAACAATAGCCCCATTTTTTTCTAAATGCCATGATACCAGATACTTGGAACAAAAGTAGGTAATTTGTACCCTGACCGTATTTCCAACATACATAATGAGGCAGCAAAGCCGTTCAGATTTAATGAAACTTGGGAGAGAGCCTTCAGCCTTTGTGTTAGAGACAGCACACATGTATTATGGACTTGACAAGCCTCAACTGCAGGGCATGTTTAGCAGCTGCTAATAAACATATGGCATAGTGCCACCACTCAAGCGCAGAAAGGAAATTGTAGGTGTTAAGATAGTAAAGCAGTGGAAATTTCTATAGGTCTGTTGGATATTACACTTGTGAAGAAATGAGTGATGATTTCAGTTTATTTTTGGGATACATTTAATTTGGAATGCCAAAATACATCACAAGTGGTTGCAGCTGCTGTAATTCAAGGGTATTGAGCTGTCAACCAATGCTTCCTTCTAAGACCAAATTCTTGAATCTTTTTCTATTCTAGTTTTTAAAATAATAATTTTTCTCCACATTAAAGCTTAAGGAAATTGTCATAATCTTGAAACTACCTTTGTTTTTGTAGTGAACAGACTATTGTGTTGCAAAAATCTTAAGAAATGGATGCTTAGTGGGAAATCATGGCAAAATATTTTAATTCTTTGATGGATTTAGGTCCATAAGATACAGATTTATTGGCTGCTGCAGATTCCTCTCTTCAAACCATCTTCTTAAAACATTTTCTTTCTGGACATAATTTAAAACTAAGCCTTGGAAATACTGCCAGAAAAGCTTTCTCCAGTCTAACAGGCATGTTGGTTTAAAGCAGAAGCTCACCAAAAGGAGGAAGGCCTTTGATGTGTTATTTTTTCCATGTGAACTGGAATTGTTTGCATTATGTGAGCAGTGATGAATGGAAGTCATGCTTCAGATGTTAGAGTTACATTACAGTGTTCTAAGTTAACTTCTTGACTTACTCTTAGCAGAGTGAAGAAGTTGAGGAAGAAGTCAGGCCTTAGAGTAAACACTATTACTTAGTGTGTTTTTATTTAGTGTTTTCATCAAACCTCAAACTACTCAGTTTGATATTAGGCAATTAATGAAATTATTTGAAATTGCTTAGTTGTCTGTGAGTGGTGCTTTGTGTATACAGTGACAGTGGAGCATTGTGTGCAGCTGATGGGACCATATTTTGAGTTCATTTTCCTCTGCACGTGATTAAGAAGCTACTGATAGCTTAGAAGATACATTTACCAGAATAAGAATTAATCTGGGGGCACAAGGCACTGCTGTAGAGCAAGATGTGGTAGTGGGGAAGGGATTTAAAAATGTGCCATAATTGCTTTTCATATGCATGTAGCTGAGATGGAATCTGTGGTTAGGCTGGTTTGAGTTTTTCTTATTTCTTCCTGCCCTCACTATTCTTCCTTCCAGGGACAGAGTATGCTGATGGAACAGTAGGAGAAAGAAAACTAAACTTCTCGTAGCAATTTTGATCATCTCTTTCTGCTCCTGTTAGCTTTTGGGCAAGTTTAATTAATGAATTACACATATAAAATAGTAATTTGTCTTTGTGTGTATTCTTTTGAAACTGAGCACAGTATTAGTTTTGTTAAGCAGTCTCTGTTCTGTTACAGCTCTTCTTAGTCTCACCCACAGAGAGACGTTTTTGACTTAGAGCACTGAAGATCGCATAAATTAAAATGAAAATGGGCTGATTTTTATCTTTTATTCCTTACTAGTGTTTGTTAAAGGATGAGGTAGTTCGGTGTTGGGGTAACTTAGTTGATGAGACTAAGTTGGGGTCTGTGTTCTGAAAATATAGTTGACATCTAAGCAAATATCATTAGTTTGTTGTTTTCATTAGAAAAAAACTGAACACTTATGATGATGTAACTTACATGACACAGGAGTTTGCAAATAGACTTTTTCTTGTAATGATTTTGTGCATCTTGCCTTCTGTTGAACTGTATTGTATTTTTTCTGTATCAATGTCTAAATCTCTCACAGTAATATTTTGTTCATTTTTCTCATAATATCAGTTCTACTTTTCATACTTAGTGTACATAGACTTGATAACTGCTCAGATGTCAGGACTTCATCTGAGTTGTGACACTGGGGTTGACTGTACCATGCCAGCAGTAAAACAGTTGGTTTTAGTACTGCAGTTAGTTTTAGAAATGTTTATGCACCCACTTCTGTAAAGCTATAATACTGATTAAAGCTGTAATACTGATTGATCTCTTTCTCCAATGCACACCCCTAACACTTGGACACAGGTTGCATAATATCTCATTTTTCCACTCAACCTTCTGGTCTTGTCATAATGAAGATTTCAGTCTTGTTTTTGTGTAGCACATTTGTGATCTGCAGCTCCTCTTCACCGTGCTGGCTTGTCCTGTTCTCAGGAAACAAAACCCCCACATTGTAAATATAAATTTATTTTTTTGTCCCAGCTGGATTGGGTACTTATACTTGCTTAGTTAAAATGTACTCTTTTGCCATTATTTAATCAGACATTTGTCAAAAGAAAATAACTGCTGCAGGTAGTTTTTTAAATTTTATGTGGTGTTCAATGTGTTCTCAGAGAAGGAAATTGGCAGCTATCATAGCATCTACCTAACATTTACTGTGTGAGGTGCAAGTCACTGGTGATTGACGAGCCTGACAACACTTCAGGGTACTGTCATTTTCATCTTAATCTGATCCAGTGTCAGTGTAATTGGTGTTTTGAAACTGTGCAGTGCTCCGTTGCTAAAGTGACAGGAAGCTAGTCCAGAACCAAAATCTGCTGAGAGCTTGGAGTGACAGCCTTAGCTGTCCCACACCTGGAGCAAACTGTTTCACAGTCTTGATCTGAGGTAGCACTTGGGGTGTGTCGTAAAGTACACAAAAAAAATTAAGATGAGGTGGGCAAAGATCTACTGCTTGTTTTTGCATAAAAGCCTAATTGCTTTTATTCCTTCCTCTTTAATGAAGTGTTTTTCTGAGACAAGTAAGAGATTCAGGAGAAACTTGAATGTGACAGTAAACTGAAATTTCTCTGCAGGAGATGCTGAAATGGCACAGTTTCTGTTTTGGTTATACCAGGCCTTATTTGCTGCTTATGTATGTAAACACCGTTTTAGATGTAGGTACAGCTTCAGTTGTCATTCCAGTGATCCATACTGGGATTATAAATTGAGATGAGTACTGATTTAATCCACTGTTTCTGTTTTGGTTATACCAGGCCTTATTTGCTGCTTATGTATGTAAACACCGTTTTAGATGTAGGTACAGCTTCAGTTGTCATTCCAGTGATCCATACTGGGATTATAAATTGAGATGAGTACTGATTTAATCCACTAGGGTCTATGGGGTGGAAAGTGACCTTTAAAATATATGTATCTGGTTTCTGCCATAGTCACAAATTGAGTAGTACTTTCCTGCAATGTGTATTTTAGCTCCAGCATAGCTTATGGGCTCATGACAGTGCTAACTTTACCTTCTTAATACTGATTTTGACCTGTAATGTTGAGGCAGGTGAGCTTTAACACCAACTCTCGTTCCCTAATCAGTGAGGTGTTTTAGGAGCTGAGAGAAGAAAATAATTTGTCTTGGAGCTATCCACCTTGTTTGCTGGGAAAGAAGGGAGAATCTTGGAGATGTAGTATGAAACAGACTGTCTTTGTTGCTGCTCTTGATGGCAGCATATGTCAACCCATATAAGTATGATCTCAAATATGCCAGTCTGTGTTTTCTGCTTTCTCCTAGCTGCTGCTTTATAGCATCTCTGAATTATCTTTATCTAAACATGAGTTAGAAGTCTTCTATGTGCTCTAAAATCCTGTTCAGATCTCTTGATCTCTCCCTTTCTGAACTAATCTTTAATAATGAATTATGTTTTGGTGTTGGGTTTTCTAAAAATATCAGGTTTTAGGAAAAATTTTGAAGCCATGTTTGAGATCACATCTTAAAAAGGTTGTGTGTGTGTGTAATAAGTATTGTGCCAGTGTTGACACTGGAAAGTTTGGGAGGCTTATTTCAAGAAAGCCTGAGGTAAGTATTGTAATGGAAGCTTAAGTTGGGAGTTTTTTTGTCATCTGCAGTATTTTGTCTGCTTGTCATGTGATACACTGTTTATTCCTAAACCTGCTGCAGTTAAAAAGCAAAGGATAAATACTTAATTTGTAAAACTGCATAAGAAATATATCTACTTTACCAGTATGTTTTCTTTAAAACATTCAAGATGGATTGGGACATACAGACCTAATCTGTGTCTGTTCATATCTCAGCATGAAGAAAATGTTGAATCACTTATCTGGGTTCCGCTTAATTGTTTAAGTGGAGATTTCTGGGGAAGAACAAGGGATTGGATATGTAAGAATCATGTAGTTAAATCTTTGGAAAGAGAGGCTCCTGAATCTTTAGTATATGTGGGTTAGGAATAGCAAGTACTTCACACTCAACTGTATATTTCCTTACTTTTGGCTGAAATTTCCCTTCCTTTGCCCTCAAGTCAAATCTAATTCTCTTTGTTTCAAACTTGTGGGTGGAAGGTGCAGAATGAGAGCATGATTTTTAGTGTTCAGAAATGTCTTGTCATTTATATATTTCTCTCTGTCTTTGTGGCCAAGAACATAAATAACAAAAAAATAGTTTGATTAAAATAATCATCTTCAGTTTATTTTCATATCCTTATTATTGTGTTGAAGAAGTAAGGAGAGCATTTGTTAAGAGTTAATTATGTTTATGCGGGTTTTTTTTAATTGCAGGAGGCAGAGTTACCATCAGAACTGAATAATGAAGGATACTGTGATTTTAACAGCAGGCCAAATGAGAACTCTTACTGCTATCAGCTCCTGCAAGAGCTCAACGAGCAGAGGAAGAAAGGCATTCTTTGTGATGTTAATATTGTGGTGAGTGGGAGGGTCTTCAGAGCTCACAAGAACATCCTGGTTGCAGGCAGCCGCTTCTTTAAGACTCTGTATTGCTTTACAAACAAAGAAAGCCGTAACCAAACCACTGTTACCTATTTAGACGTTGTTGCTGTTCAAGGTTTTTCTGTCATCTTGGACTTCTTGTATTCTGGTAACCTCGTTCTTACGAGCCAAAACGCCATTGAAGTGATGTCGGTGGCCAGCTACCTTCAGATGACGGAGGTTGTCCAGTCCTGCCGCAACTTCATTAAAGATGCCTTAAACATAAGTATAAAATCAGAAGCTCCAGAGACTGTTGTAGTGGATTACAACAGAAGATCTGTTAGTAGGGATGGTTTATCTCCAAGGGATCAAAAAGTTGCCAGCTTCTGGGCAACACGAAACCTTACCAACTTGGCAAGTAGCATAAAAACTGAGAATGATCCCTACCCTATTGATGAGGGCCAAATGGAAAGCTACCAAATGAATGACTGCAGTTGGGTCCAGGACAGCTCACCTGAAATGGCTGAAAATGAATCTCAAGGTGAGGGAAAAGTTTTTGTGTGGAATGACATGGGTGCACAGGGACAATCAGTTCAAGAACCTGGAAAAGCAAGAAGGAAAAACCAAACTGCAAAGAGATTTATTTATAACATACCACCTAATACTGAAGAGAACTCTGAAGATTGCTCAGTGTTGCAACCGTCAGTCCCATATCCAGAAGAAGATTTGTCATTTATTAAAGAAGAAGCAGGTAAATATTGCTTAATGACAATTATGTAATTTGAAAATTAAAGTACTGACTGCAGTACCTGACTACATAACTTTTGGTATTTTATTTTTTAAATTATTATGCTTTATGAATAGTTAATGTATGTATTTGAAGTACTGTCATTTGCCTGCCTTGCTTTTTGATGAACTGTTTTGAAAACTTACTGCAATTTAAGAGCCAAGTTAGGGGTGAATTTAAGACACAGCTGGAATGAAGTTCTTTAGATGTCTGTTGTTTCTAAAGCAGTTTAAAATGTATGCCTGCTTCAGACATCAAGGAACTGTGGATGTCTCCTCCAGGGGGCCTGCTCTGCTCCTGCCCATGGTGGGGAACAGACAAGCAGTAGTCCCACAGGGGGCATGAGGGACCACGGTAGTGCTGTGTGGTGCCAGCAGTTCCTGGGTACTCTGGTGACACGTGCCAGTGCAGAGCAGTGTGGGATGGGACTGAGGACATGTTTCTTCAGTACAAGAGACCTTCATGTGCTTAGCGAGTAGTGTGACACAACAGAGCAGCTCTGGAGAAGCAGCTGTGCTGAGAAGCACCTCTGCAAATGCTTGTTACTTATCTCTGGTCTTCATCTCTGAACTCTGGGTATGTCTGCTTTAGCTTTGCTTGGGAGTTGTGCTTGTGAAGTGAATTTCCTGCACTTCTCTTACTGGCTAAGATTTGTTAGACTGCACAGGATTCCTTCTGGCTGAGCTGAGGATAGAAGCTGTGTTTCAGGAACATGACAGTCGCTAATATGCCTCAGGTCCACAGCATCAGGTTAGATCTAGCCTAAGAGAAGCGCCTTTTGCTGCAGATAGTGGGGGATGTTGAGTCCTCAGCGAGTCCTCAGCACCCAAACAACAATTCTGCCTGTGCTGGGCTACACTACATGCTCTAGTTGCAGTGCCATGAAAGAGGACAGTAGAGGGTTTGAAGCAAGAGCTGAGGATGTATTAGCTGCACAAATACAAAATTTCTGACACGATTTAGCGTGTGATTTCTATTGATGATTTATAGGGGGTAAATATTCAGTGTCTTTTACTGATGGAAATACAGAGAATATGCCTACTGTATGATGGCACCAACAACAGATATAAATAGTTGTTTGGATCCTGTAGAATTTTGTATGTGTGCTGTGAAGATTTCTTGGGGAAATAATGGAGGGCATGGGCAGTGCAGTATGTTTAGTCCTTGTTTTTTGTTGGGTTTTTTTTTGGTTGGTTGGTTTTTTGACAGAAGCACCAATGTTTCCAGTAACTTGTTATGCTAAAGAATTAAATTACAAAATACATCCTTGTAGCATTTTGATGAAAAGAACTGTATTGGAGACAGAGCATACTGAATATGTGTTGTGGTGTCAGTCCAAAACCATTGGAAGTTCTGTGACCACAGGGGGAAGTTTATTTTACTGAGTTCTAAAATACTAGTCAACTAGTGATCTCCTTGGTATTTTCAGAGCACACCATATGTGTTCCTAAGTACATAATTACATTTTCTGTCAGTGTCAGAATTCTTTTGGAAGCAATACCTAATATTTTTGTTATAAGATCTTCACTTTTTTTTAAGTTCTTGAATGCATATTGTTTGAAACAAGAAGAGTGACTGAAGTAGGGCTTGGTATAACTTACTTTTCACCCACTTCTTCAGCCTTTGGTATTCTTTCTCTTCTGCTTGTGGCTCTTTTTCTTTGCTTTGCAGGGAGATTCCACTCAAACACTCTTCTTTTAACTACTCCCTCTATGCCAAAGAAAAGGTGGAAGAGGGAGGAGTGCAGAGTTGGAAGAATGTCAAGAATGAGTTGTAGAGTAACCTGCAGGTTATACAATAACTTTTTAGTTTTGGATTAAATTTCTTGTGGGGATGAAAAACTACCAAAAATAATAGGCACTGAGAAAAAATGCATAAGAAAATGTCATCTGGAGTAGATATAAGACAATTTTCTAAGAAGAAAAATAAAGAATATTAAATTCTTATATTCAGAGCTAAGGAGTGTGCTCTCCCGTTGGTTGCTAAAACGGAAATGACGAGCTTCTACTATTATGCTTTGTCATGTTCTGATGGGGGTAACACCAGTGGTTATGAACTGTCAGTTACAAGCAGGGGGAGTTTCTGTGCCCTTGATTTAGGTTTGGGTTGGTCTGGTGCTTTTGTGATGGTACTGTAGATATGGTGGAAGAGAGAAGCCTACTTAGGATCACTCTCACTGCAAAAATTTATCCCTGAAGCCACTTCCTTGAATTCTATAGTAAATGAATTTTCCAGTTGGGTACAGTTGGTAAGTATTAGATAATAAACAGTAAAAGCTTTCTGAAGCATCTGCTACCCCTCTTGTTCCAGTAAAGCAAATATGTTAAACTGCTCCTTGCTGAACATGAGTTTTTCTACTTGTATCCAATAAGGATATGTCAGCTGCTTCTTCTTCTCGCCCTGTGTTGCTGATGCCTTGTGAAGGCTGATGTAGAACAGAGGCTAGATGAAGTTAAGAATAAAATAGGTATTTATTAGAAGGCCTCAATGGACACACCTTGGGCAGTACAGGAGCCCAGCCAGGGCTACACCCAAGATGAATCTAAAATGGTCACAAAATGGACGACTGGTCACAGGGTCTCACACTCTTCTAAGTTCAGGTCCATTTGCATACTGGAGTTAATTGTCCAATTATAGCTTTAGCTTTTGAAGGCTCATCCTTCTTGATTTTCTCTCTTCAGTACACAATTGTTTATGCTCTTGGGCCTGAAACTTGGATCATTTGTCCTTGGTCTCCAGCTAGAGAAAGAATTGTTTTGTCTACCTACTCTGCGAAGAAAGCTTACTATCCCTTAATATGAAGCTCAGAACTACACACTAAAGCAGTACAGAATCTGAAAAACATAAAAGCTAAAAACTGAGGCATCATTGCCAGTGAGTTTAACACCATCCCTGTAAAAGTATCATGTTGGTGAGCTTTAGAAAAGCTTTAAAAATGTTAAGATAGATTTAAAATTCCTTGTACCGTCTTAGATTTACTTATATTTTACTTAAGTTTTGAAGACTTCTCCAATTTAGCTGTATTAATTATAGTAGCTGTTCAACTAAAACATGGAATGTTACCACCTATCTCAGTATTTTCTCTCCTAGTTGATAATCTGCTAAAAAGGTCTTTTACTGTTTACAGCCATCATTCATCCTACAATTAACCATTTACCATAGTGAAAATAACCATACAGACAGTGTATTACAGTCAGTGTTACAGTGTGTTACAAAAGATCATAAAAGCTCAGTGAACATAATTCATCATATGCTTGATGTCTGTTCATGGGGTGGTTTTTGTCAATTTTCATCACTTCTTAGGTATGTCATCTGAGCATGGTGTTTTTGTTGTTTTGTAAAGTTTCCTATCCTCAGACTTCAGAACACAGCTGTGAAGTGTTGCTTATGCTTTCTGGAACTGGCTGTGTTGATTTTTAGGAGACTTGCATGCAGTATCCCAGTAGCTTTATGAAGCTATGAGTGTGTAATTTGTTACTGTGATTTTCAGGCTAGATGATTCTGTACTCTGATGGGGGTGAGGGAAAGGATAACAAGGGCAGGATTAAAACAGTCCTTGGTGAGACGAGAGGGTTCCTAACTGATTTTGTAGGGGTTCTTAAGGAATTAATTCAGCTTGCTGTAGAAACAACTACTTTTCAGAAGGACACAAACAGCAGCTAAACCTGCTTACAGAAAAATGTAGTGCTGGTCCCAGCGTTTGTCATGATGCAAGGGAGGAGCATAACACAACTTGATTAGGCTTTACAATAAAGCAAGTATCTTTGTATTTGAAGAAATTGGGATTGATGGACTTATCAGGACATGTGTATATTTCTTTTAGGGATAAACCCCACTTGACTGACTGAGCTACAAAAGAAAAAAAGAATTGTATATTTTTCCTACTTTTCCATGGTACTATAACTCTGTCATATTTTTTCTAGACCTTAAGCTAATACCCTGATTAAAAGATTTAAGTTCCTTGATGGGCCTTTAACCACTTTATTTGCCCTATTCCCTATGTAATCCAGTATTGAAGGTGTCAGAGGTTTTTAGAAGTCATCTAAAAACACTGCAAAATCTGAGGGTCAACCTCTTCCCCCTTCATTCAGTTTACCTTTCCCAGGGATCATCCCAAAGACAAGCAGATTCCCTCCTCACATTCTCACAGTATGGTCTGTCTGTGAGCCTGCAACTCAAGGCAATGTTTTGTGGGGGTTTTTTTTGGTTATGTTTTTTTTTTGTGTTTTTTGTTTGCTTGTTTGTTGTTGTTGTTTTTGTGGATGGGTTGGGGAAGAAGGTTTTGTGGTATCTACAGATCTTCTCTGCCTGAAAATCCCTTTGAGTCCCAGTGTAATGCATTGACTTACTAAAAAGGGTCCATGAGAACATTAAACTCCCCCACAAAGAAATGGTATGCATGAGGAAAGTTCTTTACTTTCGTGTGTTTCACTCGTATAGTTGTTGGAGATCAGCAAAATAGCTTTCACTTTCTTTGGAAGGAATTTTTCAGGGCAGGTATGATAATCAAGTTGAAAAGCAAGTGCATAATATATTTGGCATCAGTTAGTGGTCTTCTGTCCGGGGTAGTTGATGCTAAATCTGACTCCATAGTCACAGCAATATACCACATTTTCATGAATGAAAAATAGTAAAAATTGGGAGCAATAGATAGACTATGAGTAAGACTGCTGTGGCCAAATGTCTTATGTCTGAGCCCTCTGTTGCAAGAGGCAGTTGAGCAGTAGTATGCTTCCAGAATAAGCCTTTTCAGAAGAAGCAAGGTTAAAGATGTGAGGAATTCTTTGGGAACAAAGAGAGCTCAAGATGCTTTCTTTTTCCCACCTTCCTAGTATGTCAGTCTTGGCAGTGCTGTTTCCTCTGTCATGTTACCTAACATAAGCAACAAATCCAGCTCTCTAATAGCAATCCAGATTGTATCAGTAGATTACCACTGCTTTCTTTGCAATCCTTGAAAGCTATGCCCTAATCGCTTATCCTGTCTACTTTCTGTCTTTTTTAATTGATTAGATGAGCAGTGTCAGAAATATATTGAAAAATAGTATTTAATTTATTTTAATATTTTTCTCTTATTTTGGCACTGTTTCCAGTGCTAATATATGTAAAGAAAAGAGAAGGTAAGTTCACTACAAACAGCTGTATCTAATGCAAAGTTTTGTATCTTTTCCCTCAGTGCACCATATGTGTCCTTTTCTATAATGCCCTGTTCAATAGCTTCTGTCAGTGAACTTCTCATTATTTCCCATATCATCACCTACTCAGTTATGTATCTTTTTCTGGGCCCCAAATCTGTATATTTCCTGATATAAACCAGAAAAAGTGAAATTTTTCAAACTAAGTTTGCTTTTGGCGTAGACATGTTCTCTCTTTCTGGTGGTGCACACCTACCTCTTGATTTCAAAACTGAAAATCATTGTATCTGGCTTCTGGTTATCCTTTTTCCTGAGAACAATGCAGTAGGACATAAAATCCTTTCACAATGTTTTTGATAGGTGTTTTTTTTTAGTGGTGTAAGAGCCACACAACCACTTCATTTTGTTTCACACTATCCTTATCTCTTGTCAAATCAACATAGTGTGAATTTTAGTGCTGATGATTAATCAGCTTCTTTGTATTCTGTTTTTTTAATTATTATTTTGGCTTTGCTTGTTGTTGGCTTTTATTAAAGATCAGATTACTGATACCCTTTTATCCATGCAGGCTAGAAGAATGGGCAAATGTTTGAGGTTAATTGGCATTTGGATTATTAACTTACACCTCTTAGAAATCAACTAAAGTGTAAAAAGGTAACCTTAGATCAAAGAAAAGTTGTGATCAGGTGGTTTAGTCTGGAGACACAGAATACTATTGCTTCTAATTAGTTTTTTTTTTCTCAGCAATCTGCCTTACCTGTCTATACTTTCACCCTTTGCACCCTATCCCCACTATAGTAGTATGACTGCACCCATAGTTGCTTTCAGCCTCCTATCAAGAGGCTATCATCTGGCTTTAAAGTGACCAGAACAGGTCAGATGATAATTATGTCTAGTTTTGCAAGCAGGTTTCAGGGGGCAGTAGCCTGGGTGAGAGGAGAAATGGGAGAAGGTACTATGAGCCACAGGGGTCTGTAAATGTGTTGCATTCTGGAAGCTTACCTGACTGTAGGCTCTATATCTAGCTGGGGAAGGTAGTAGAGGCTGGGTATTGCACTTCCAGCTTCCAGTCTGTGTGTAATTCTAGTCTATCTTGTTTGGATGAGCAATTAGACACTGAAGATGCCTTTTGCATGGTTTTGTTTTGAACACATTAAATGTGTGCTTAATCTAGAAAGCAGGTTTTCTAGGTCAACAAATTATTCTAAGAATAAGCATTAGGTTTAATTATTATCTACTTAGTCATGTATACTGAAGCATGAAGCATGTGTAGCAACCTCTTATCGCTTGTGGTATCTGTGCTGCTGTTCTTTCATGTTATAGTGGGTCTTCTCTTCCAGTTGGAGGTTGAAAGATTTAGTAGCTACTACCTACACTAGATGACAGCTCTTAAATTTATTTGGCTCTATGCTGAGTCTTGTGCTAAGATCTCAAATTATGCAGGGGTTTGAGTTCCTGAGTTCCGTCAGACTTAAATATCAGTTGTGTACATAAATGTTCCTAGTGACATTTAGTTTGTATTCTCATAAACACAGAAGAATTATCAAAGTGACAGGGTTATAAAATGTGCTCACCTTGGTCCAACTCTTGCCTATGGTCAGTCTTTGGTGTATGTTTATTCTGAAGGAAGCTATACAATAGTGCCTGTACACAGCATAACATTACATCTGTGTGCAGTAAAGATTTGGGTCTGTTGATCTTACAGATATTCATCCTATAGGGGAGGGAAAAGTGATTAAAATACTTTATTTTTGACTGATCTTTCACTGTTCAGCTACAGTTCTAGTACAGGGAGAAAAATCTATAAAGAAAGGATCTCATACTTTAAACGTCATAAAGGTAGGTTTGGGGTATTTTTTCCTCTGCTAGGTCCTGAAGCCTGCTGTAATTTGAAGGCTTTTAGCCTTAAGTCATCTTTGCTCTTACCCAGACTGTGCAACACTGTTTCCTCTCTAATCCTTTTCATGTGTATTACAGAAGGAAGTCTTCCTCCTCACCTCAAAGGAATGTGTAGTTGGCATGTCTATAGGGTATCTGTGTTCTATTCCTTGAGCTGTTGAGATGCCATTGCTGGAGTCCATCACTCCAAATTAGTATAAGGAGTTCTTGCCTCTTTTGGACATAACAGAAGTTATGTCAGTAATTAAAGGTAGAGTCAGTAATTTAAGAAATTTTCCTCACTGCTTTGTATTTTTTAAGGGAGACGGAGGTTTATTCCCTTCCCTCTTCCTTTTATAGCAAAATAGCAGTATTTTAACTCATCTAACTATTTCTCATCTTCATTTACTCAAGCTCTGCTTTTTAAAAGCTCTGGTGGAATGCCTAGTTTGGCAGTCATGATCCAGCTTTGCTTGTTGTTTGCCATTGTCTAATGGATAAGATAGAATTATAAGCTTCCTACTTGTTGAGTGATATCCTTTTGAACTGTTGTCTTATGTTGCAGACCGAATCACTGCTGCCAGTGGTAATGCTGCCTGAGCAGTAAATGAAACTACTGTATGTGTCTCATGCTGTGAGGATTTGTACTTTTTTCCAGTAAAAAAAATCTGTACTTTTTTCCAGTAAAACTGCAAGTTCAAAGTGTTTAAATATGCAGCTTGCCACTAGCTACATGAAATTCCAGTTCAGCCTAAGAGAATTTCCTTTCCCAAAAAAATCCTTAGAATGAACAGTGTAGAGATAAAAAGAAGTCTTTGGACTATTAAAATGTATAGTTTCAGGCTTGAAAGCAAGAATACTTCTCCTCAAGACTTTTCAAGTGGTGACATTGGGAATCCAGTGTGAGGACCCAACTACCATCCAGAGAAATAAAAGGAAATCTGCCAGTTAACCGCTATAGTTTGTTTATTTAAAAACTGTTTGCCTGTGAGGAAAGGAATAGATTTATGAGTTCATGATTTCCAACGAACTCCTGTCTTGGGGACTGGGGGGGAACATTGATTTGCACTGTTGCCAGAAGAGCTTTTGCCCAACAAATATGATTTTGTCAAATTGTTAGTGCAGCTTTATTGTGTACTATTTATAGTTCTCTGTGCTCTGTAATAGTGACTCCTTGTTCACTGATGCAGTTCTTACTTGTTATGCAGTATGGAATTAAACAAGCAAAGATCTTTTTAAGGCATTGTTCACTTCTGAATGGTTTTATTTTTTTAAAAGAGGAAAAAAGGATACAAAGACAGCATAAACTGCAGATCTTGTCTTAAGAGCAAATATGCAAACTAGTCTTTTAAGCTGTTATATTCCAAGTAATTACAGTCTCTTGAATTGATGTGGTTGTAGAGTAATGGAAATGATTATTCAGAAAAGCATTTAGACATAGCTGTAGGATCCTTTAAATAAATATATGTACACCATGAAGATATGTTAAGGAATAAAAAAATGCCATGCCTCTAGTAGACAATACTTACTTTTGTACCAGCTAGACTACTGTGGCAATCCAGGTGAAGTCACTGCACAAAGCAATTCTGAAGAGAGGTTTTCTGGTGGAAAACCTTTCAGCCCCCTCATGATGATAGTGAGGGAATACATATCCTTACCATCAAAGTCCCTGTAGTATGAAAAAGGCTTTCAGTTTTTCTCAGGATGAGGAGTAGAAATGGTGCTGTGGAGAGTAGTTCAACGGTCTCATTGAAATTAGGAATACAGTTATTTCTGTTTTAGTATTGAATACTATGTGAAAACATGCTATAATTACTATGTTAAGGTTACAAACTTTCTTGTCACAGTTAAAAAGGATAAAAAGGATATATATGTTGCTAAACAGATTAGATTGATGACTGATTAGAACCCAGGAAGCTAAAGAAAGAATGTGTCTTTAATAGCTACTTCAAGTGACTTCAAGTATGGACTGTTGCCGGGTACTTCAAATGACTTCAAGTACGGATTGCTGCCGGGTACTTCAAGTGACTTCAAGTATGGGCTGCTACCGGGTACTTCAAGTGATTTCAAGTATGGATTGCTGCCAGAATCTTGGCCAAAAGAAGCTTGGGAAAATGGTAAGTGTATCTGATGGAGAGTAGGTAGAGGGTTAGAAAATTATTTAATTGATCTTCTTCCATATCATTTGCCTTTCTGGATAATGTACTTCCTTGGAGGGAGGAAAAGGAATTCAGATGTATGGAAGAGTAAAACCAGAATGTGATTTATATCAGTTCTAGTGTTGTGACTCAGTGTGAAGGTACCTGAGGCCTTTTATAACCTGATAGCTGCCCATCCCTTTACTAAGCTAAATACAGATAAATGGCCTTTGAAATTGAAAATTTGGATGGTGAAGATATGGAAATAAATACAATTTTAAAAGGAGATCTCAGCATATGTCTTGCTATTAAAAATAAAAAACTTCATTGCAATAAATTTTTTAGTTCTGTATTGCTGTAATTAAGCCTTTTTCTGTCAGTTCAAGCAAGCAATTATCTGTAATTATTTTTCTGTCAGCAAACATACTGAAAATACCACCATATCCAAAACAATTGTTGCTAGTTTCTTACAATACATAAAGTCTTCAGTAAAAAAAAGATATCAAGTACTGGGCAATAGTAATGTTTACCTCTTCTCTTAACTGAGCTGTTACTGGGATGTGGTTCATGGTTTATTTTAAATATTTTGGGTAGAATAATTGTGGTCATCAGAAGGTGAAATTTGCTGGCAGTCAAGAAATTAGAAGTTGGGTCTTAAGAAGTCTGCCTGTTCTCAAACCATTAAATTCCCATATATCTTACAGCCCTGATGTCTGCCTGTGTAGGACTTACTTTTCTTCACACAAGCCATTATGTGATGTTATGTGGGCATGCAGCTCACATGAGTGCTCCAATATGCAAACTTGTGAATATTAGCAAAATGTAACTTCTGTGTTTGGATGGATTTAAAAGCTCAAAGGAGGCAACTTTAGAGACATGCCTGTGAGAATGTGCACATAATGTGTAATTACTTATGTTTTCTTCCTGCCGGTGTGAACACTAGAAACTCTTGCACGTAATCATGTAGCCTTAGCCAGTGTCTTTTGGATGCTTCTAGATGGTTAGGATTATGTTGATAAGTTCTCGCCTGTAGTAAGTTGAGTCAGTATGCTATTATCAAAATCATCCTTGTATTTCTCTGTGGCCTTCTCCACATCATAGAATCCTGTGGTGTTCTTTTTCACACACTAATAGGCAACTGTATTAAACTTGCTTTGCATGTATCCTTTGGGCAAACTATATAAAGAGTTCTCCTCCATCATAAGGAAGAAGTGAGATATTGCTACTTCCAGAAGTTTTTTCTGCTCTTTTTATTTTTTCTGCTGTTAGATCAAAGTAGAAAATAGGTAAAATCTGGACCAATAACTTCCTTTTCAAGAATTTCAGAATTTTGCTACCTCTTGGTGTTTATTCCTCTTGTCAATATTTATTCTTACTTATACTTTTTTTAAAGTCAGGTCTTGGTAGATGGTTCCTGCATGTAATTCTAAATAGAATATTGGAAGAGAAGATTACAACTGTCTAAATGCTGCAGAGTTAGAGGCTTTCTAATCCAGGACAAAATCTAGGACATCTAGGAAAATGGAATATTGGTAAATTGTGGTTAACTTACTTCAATTCATGAAATAAGACTTCCGTGGTAAAAATGACTTGGTTACAAGTAGGTATTTTTCTAGTAGAATTGTATATGCAGAACTTAGCAGCATTTATGATTTCTGCAGACAGGCATTGTCCTGATTTCACTGATGAAAAGTCATGTGTTTTGCTTTATTGTTTTGGCACCTGCTTATTTTTGTGCACTAGAGAGAACAAATTTAAATTATTTTTTGTGCTTTTCATCATCTTTTCTCCTGATGCTTCTTATCTTTTAGGCGATTCCTCTGCTTTAATCATGAACAAGTTGAAGTGTCCACACTGTAATTATGTAGCCAAATACAGAAGAACACTAAAGAGACACTTGCTCATTCACACAGGCGTGAGATCTTTCAGTTGTGACATCTGTGGGAAGCTGTTTACACGAAGAGAGCATGTAAAGAGACATTCCTTGGTAGGTAATCTCAAGCGTTTGTGTATATGTATGCACATGTATGAGTGGAGTTTTATGGGGTTTTTCAGGTGTTTTGGTAGTTGGAACAAACTGTTCTCTGATTTGACATAATGTAAATTGTCTTATCTCGATCTGAAATGGATGAAGATAAACATTTCTTGGATAACTGTCTCTTGTTTTCTTAATGAAAAATGCAGTGTCAACAAAGACAGTCATTTCAAATCAAGATTATTTTGAAGGTGATGTGATAAAGGGATGCAGTGTATATAAGTATTCAGTAGATAATGAAAAGCACTTTTGGCTTTGCTTTACTGCAGTAGAACAGCACATCTTGGTCTATAACACTGCATCACCATTTTCTGTCAGGGTACCCTGTTAATTCAGCAGTTGCACAATATCTCGAGGTAGTTCTGAAATGTTTATTTCACAACCACACAAAGCTATAGTATAGTATCTGCTTTAAGATTAGGAAAGAATGAAAAATATCCGATGCAGAAAGTAAACATCTGTCTGACTTGCATTCTGCCAGTGCCATAACCAGGAGTTCAGCTTACTCTGTCCTGTGCACATTGCATAACTCAGGATTTGACCTGAGTACTCATTTATATGAGGATCCAGAGGAAATTTTATCTGTCTTGGGTACTTTGTAGGTACTTTGTACTGAGTCTATAATGAAATTATGACTCCATAATAATATATATTATATAAAATCCAAGATGTATTTCAGGGCAGTAATAAAAGCCTGGTCATGTTGGTGAGAAAATAAGAACTTTTCTCCAACCTGTGATTTTAAAAATTCCCCTCATTTTGCAAGATGTTTTGTAGATAGATAGAAAAGGTTAGTTAGTACATGGAGTGGGGTAAATTGCACTTCTCCCAGGTGCTGCCCCTGGGCTGGGGCACCTCTCAGTATCTATAGAGGCTGTTGGATGAACACATCGAGAGCAGCCCTGCTGGGAAGGATTGGGGGTGCTGGTGGGTGAGAGGTGGGACATGAGCCACCAGTGTGCTCTCTCATCCCAGACAGCCAAATGCATCCTGGGCTGCATCAAAAGCAGTGTGGCCAGCAGGGTGAGGAAGGGCATTCTGCCCCTCACGAAACCCCACCTGGAGTACTGCATCCAGCTCTGGGGTCCCCAAAACAGGCAGGACATGGAGCTGTTGGAGCTACTCCAGGGGAGGGCTAGGAAAATGATTGGAGGGATGGAGCTTCTCTCGTATGGAGAAAGGCTGAGAGAATTGGGGCATTATTGCCTCATTGATGGCCATGCTCCTTCCTTTGTGGCTCACCTGAGAAGATGGCAGGCAGTGGGAGTTAGTTGGTCTACCAGGAATAGTAGAGGGGGACTTCGGTTTTCTGTCCTGCATTGTCTGACCAGGACTTGAAACTGAAGATTTTTTTTCCTCCAGGAAAGGAGATGAAGTCAGACAATGTGAAAACAGCTGTGGAGTGAGTTCAGAGCAGTTCTGTGCTATAACTGAAGTTTTCTCTCTCTGATGAAGTCAGAACACTTTTTTTTTTTTTCCTAGGTTTTTTTCCCCTCTCCCTTCCCCTTTCAGCTCAACAAACCTCAAACATTGTCTTGTGTGAAGTATTATAGGGTCTAGAGGCTGAGGAAAGCACATGTATCAGCTGTAAAGACTATACAGCAGAGCTGAAGTAACTATTTGTATCATGACCTAATTTATTTTTCCCCTCATCTGGGTGGTAATTTCTCTTTTATCTAAAATTGCAACTTTTTCAAATGAGATATTTAAGCACATAATTGTAATCTGTTGTGGGAACACCAGATAGAAGAAAGAAGTTTTCAACTTAATTTTTTCATAGATAATAACTAATATACATGGTTGCTGACTTTAGTTACTTGTACAAGCAACATACTTCCAAATTCAAAATCAAAATCTATGGTTAGTCAACAGCAGCCTTCTAATTTTACATGCAGACTCAAATAGCGGACAAAAAAATTACCTAAGGGACCTGGAAAGCTGATGTTGATTTTAATTGTGTTGAGAGGGAGAGGTCATGGAAGAAGAATTTTGCTCTTTAAATTCTTGAATGTAATAACTCTTGCTTGTTCTTAATATTTCTAGAATTTAAAATTGTAAAAAGCAATTTTCTAAACGAGCTATCTTGTGTGCAGTGGAAGGGTTTGTGCTGCTCTCATTGCTTCTGAGTCTTGTTCTGTGCCCTGAGATGTGAACTGAACACTCGCCTGTGTACAGAACAGGCGACCTGCTGAGCTCCAACAAAGTGGTTTGTTTGTGGGCAGTAGCTCATATCTGTTGAGGAATACATAAATAGATCTCCAGTAATCCTTCCTTACTCTGAATAGTGTTGGGTATCTTTTGGAAAAGTTAAAAATAGGAATTTTAATATTGTTATTGTTGTTATTAAGAGTTTTCTAGTACTATATACAAATGTAACCTGATGTGCCTATATTCAGCTGTTAAAATTTCTCTTCCGTAGGTGCATAAAAAGGATAAAAAGTATAAGTGTATGGTGTGTAAGAAGATTTTCATGCTAGCAGCCAGCGTTGGAATAAGACATGGATCGCGACGTTACGGAGTTTGTGTAGACTGTGCAGATAAATCTCAGCCTGGAGGGCAGGAGGGAACAGACCAGGTGCAGGACACAGATTTCCCTAGGGATGAAGAATACGAAGAAAATGAAGTGGGAGAAGGCGATGAGGAGCTTGGTGATGATGTAGAAGAACAGAATGACCAGTCTCGATGGGATGAAGGCGGGGAAGTTTGTATGCCTTTAGATGACTGACAGAGCATATGACTTCAGGGTGCTGCAAATGGACACTGTATGGATTGACTGTTTGAATTTTTGGACTGAAGGCTTGCGAAATATGGTACAGGCTGGATGGTAGTTATGTTGCTGTGAAAATGTAGGGTCAAAGCCTTATAGCAAAAAAAGGATTATTAATTTTTTTATGATATTTGCACAGGACTGTACAGCATACAACCATTTGGTTGAATTATACAGAGTCCTCACATCTACAGTCAGTTATCAAAAGAAAAATGTATTTTTTATTATTTATAGGCTATAGCTACTTGGGTCCTATTCAGACATAGTAGTAACTGTAATTATGTTACACATTCATGTGTCCATTAACATGAATGAAGAAAATTGCAATTTGGTATGGAAATACAAAGACAGCTTTCCCAAATCCACTCGTACTTTTGTCAGCGAGTCAGTGAAGCTAATTTGGGCTGGTGGCTCATTTTCCACAAGCATGTCTTTGCCATACAAACCTTACCTCTCCTGTAATCTGTAGGTGAAAGCCAATCATTTAAATATGTGTCACAGATATTGCCAACATCTTATTGAAATTTGGGTTGAAAAGTTTTGGCTCTATGCTGGCAGGTGCTATGGGTGATAAGCACTGGAGAAGTTTTTAATGGCATTAATTTAGTGTCTCTTTTTGAAGAAGGTTGTTGTTGATTCATCAGTTTTTAAACGATAATGCAGAAGAAATGACCAGTAATGAAAATAATAGACTGATCAGAGCATGGTAGCTCTTGTGCCATTTAGTCAAAAGAGACAGTCATGCTAAAAGGTATCTGATGTAATAATGTTTCTTCTCTCTTCTAAGGCCCCTCTTCTCTCAAAATTTTTTTGTTTCCCTGGTGTATACCTCAGTCCCACAGAATAAAAATGCAAGGAATGGAGAAAGTGTCATATTAAAACAACTTTTTGGTCAATAATTTCTTACTTGTCCGTTTTTTGGCTAGTTTATGTGATGTGAATTGGACACTAGGCTATTGTGCCCATCGTTCATCATTGAACACAAACTATTTTTTATTCTTTTGTACTTCATGGGTTGTTGTTAGTATTTAATGTAAAGAAACTACATTTAACTTGCTCATTTGCTGGATTTTTTTTTTAAGAAAAACAAGAAGTCCAAAGGAAAAAATGCTCTTTGTTTCAGATTTTCTAGGAGGCATTGAAACTTGAATTTTTGTAGCCACGTAGTTCTTTTTTTTTTTTTTTTTTTCCTAAGCTTGTAATATTGTACCAATGATTTCAGGCCCCTTTCATAGGGAGGGGAGGGCATTACACCTTCACCTTAAACGCCTCTGTGTTGTCTAGCCTAAGGCAAGTTAATTCAGGCAATCATTGGAACAATAAGTCTGATGTATTATTATGTCACAGTGAGTAAATATGCAGAGAGCATTTGTCATGACATGTAGCTAGGCCAGTGTGACAGTACTGTATAAAAAACAATTGAGGGTCACCATATTTTTCAACTTTGTTTAATTTTAAAATGAGTATTTTTTTCCTATTTTATGTCAGGTAACTAAATTATGGTAGTTGTGTGGGTAACTTTGAATTATGCTTTGATGGACAAAATCTTACTGGTGCTCCATCTGATCAAAGTTGGTATGTATTTAAAGAGACAAGCTTTACTGTTGTCCATAGAACAGTAACATAATGTTAAGACATTGTTTTTGCTGATGGAAACTGAGATGATAAGTTTGAACTACAGTTATATGGGAATTAAAATGCTTTTTTTTTATCATCCACTTGTTTCATTGGTAGTTTCCACATCATTGTAAACCTGACATGAATAGTTTTTTGGGGAGGGTAGGGAGGGTGGGATACCTTTTTTTACACTGCAGATTACATTTTATTCTCATTGTTCTAGACTGAAATGAGTAATGTGTAATTCTGGTGGGGTCCAAAGTAGAAATTAGTTGGGCAAAGATGATATGAATGAAAAAGTATTTTAAACGTTAAAGTAATGTTCTGCTTTGTGAATATGTAAGTATAGCATAAAGATTTTTCCATCCCATTTATCCCTTTTAAAACCATAGTTTACAATTGGTAGATCTGTCTATATATATAAATATATATATATATGAAATTCACCTAAATCTGCTTTATTAGAATACTGCTCACTTAATGCTTAGAAACTGGACCTGGCTCTACATTTTTAATGTATTTTCCTTTTTTTTTTTTTTCCTTTTGTTTTGTTGGGATTTTTTTCCTCAAGGTATGAACTTATTCTCTTGGAACTGAATCTTCTTTTACTACTTAAATCATTTATGTATATCTGGTAAATTATGACCAAATTTGTTGTTAGACTGCATTACAGTAAATTGAAATATACACTTGGTACACTACAGAATCGTTGTGCTTTTGTTCTGGTTCTGTTTGGAAAAGCAGGCCTTAGTAAACATTTGTGTTATTTATACCTATTCAGTTATTTTTCACTGGCCTTAATATTCTGTTGCATTGTGACAATCATAATTTCCTTGGTAAAGCTTAACAGCTTGCTTTTAGAAGTTGCATGTAATTGCCCATGGTAGGTTGGAGAGAGAGGGTGGCTGTCTCTAGCAAACAGTGTGAAATACTTCAATGTAAGTCCACTGTTCTTGTCCTGGAGAACCATAAGAATTCAGGTGCTATCTCCAGTCTGGTTTTTCTGAGTTGTTTTATTTAGAAGTTATTTTAAATATGTTAGCTTGATTTGGTATAGTTCTAAATTAATAAAACAAAACTTCTGAAGACTTAGTTCTTCAGAGACAGGCTCAAGTTTCTTCATTATTATAAGAATTAGGAAGAGATTTTTCTTTGTGCAAGAAATTCTTTCCCTCAAGAAAGGCTGAAGTTATGCTGCAGTAACACAGCAATGGATTTTGTCTGTTTTGAGATTTTTTTTTCCATTTTAAAAGAAGACTGATGCCCTTAAAATGTCATATTTATCAAATGAGAATATATTCAGTCTTTCATTTTGTCTTCTGATGAATTAATTTTTGACCCAAATGTCTGCAGTTTGTGTATTTGGGCAATGCCACACAAGTAGTTTTATGAAAAGCATCATGTCTGTTACTAAAACAAAGTTTGTCTGATGTTGGGATTCCCCCTTTCTCTGAGGGTTTTTGTTTGCTTTCTGCTCTCTTCAAGCAGTAGTGGGTAAATTTTAGAGAAAATCATACAGAGCAGTTTCTGGCAGGGCACCGTGATGCAGGACAAAATTTAAATTAGTAAGTAAAATCACTTTAGATTCACAAGTAGAAGTTCTGGTCAAAGTAGGTCAAATGATGTAAGGAAGACACACAACATAAAATGTTTTTGCCTTATGTCAGTATTACTACAGTGCATTAGAAAGCATTTTTCAATTGCAATGACAGATGCATCTTGCAGAGGAAATGGCACTTCCAATTACTTAGACAAATTTTGTAGTTCAGCTTCCAAACAATCCTCTAGTAAAGTAATTTCTGCCATGAAACCAGTTTTGAAAACCACAAGTTGTATTTACTTGTCAGCATGCATCCTAAGAAGTATGAGTAGCAATTACTTGTTCCCATACTGCACACCTGGTTTTTGAGATGTGTAGCCTTCTGCAAATGCAGTTTTCAGGTATCACTACATGTCACTACTCTTTCTTCTGACAAGAATAAGCATTATCAAGTGAAGAAAAGTTGGGGGCCAGGACACTGACATGAGGTGTGCTCCTAGTTGTGGGTCACAGCAGTAATGCTGTTAGCAGAAGATGCTTTCCTTTCTAGCTTTAAGCTTTTAATAGGATTTGCTTTAATGAGGCCAATCTCAGTTGTTAGCTTGCTTTTAAGTTTTGTTTCACTTGACTTTTCTTGCTCTTGCCACCCAGTAACACAAGTCTCCCACCTGTTCCAAAATACTTTTGTAGTTCTGCTGATTCCACATAGATGCAAAATTCACTTTTGTAAGTACTATACCTTGTTTGCTGTTCCTTTTTTACTTTGTTGTATTTAAATGGCTTTAGAAACTGAAATGAAAGCAAGACAATTGACACCACCACCAGCCCAAAATATTTGTGCCAAATGAAAAAAGGAGCAAAATGTGGAGTGCAATGTGATAAGAAAAAGTCTGTTGAGTTTGCATTGTTACAACTCCTCTGGTTTGTTACTTGAATGTTTTGGACAATTCACTGTACTTTCTCTAGCACTAGTTGGTGACAACCTTCTGATGAAGAAGCTATGCAAGAAGCCCACTTTTGAGTTTATTCAGTGTCTTCAGAATGTGGTTCAGCCTCTGCAGAGGTAGTAGCACTGAGTAGTTTTCTGTAGATATTTTACTGTAGATCCTTCTGTTAGCATCCCTCTTCACTGTGTGATCTCATTTTTTTATTTGATAAATGTTTGCTCCTTTGCCTTTTATACATTTTAATAGCACATCACTGTGCATTGCCGAACAGTATGGTAACAGTTACATATTGACACAATGGAAAAGAGAAATTAGTTGGTTTTCATTTAGTATCTTTTAACAAACCTGTAATGAAATAATTCCTATGTAATAAAGAAAATACAGGTTTGAAATCCAGGGGAAGGGGTGTTGCTGATCAGAACCCTTTACCATTAAAGATTCCGTGTATAATTCACCATGGGTTGTAAAAATAATTTTATGTGGGGAAAAAACTTAAAACTACACTAGAAAGATCCTCTGACTTAAACTTGAAAATAAAATTGGCTTATCAAGTACTTTGTATTTGACATTATTGCAATTTGAAGTGAATGTTTTAAATAAGCTATACATGTTTCTTACCTGAATCAATTGGGTTAGCCACTTCAGGATGCAGATAAAAGTAACTTCTCACTAACATTTTGGTGTGTAAACATAACTTCAAGACTTCTAATACTCTGTGCTCCAGTCTTTAAGTTACCATGCTGCAAATAAATTGAAGAAATAACCATTTTATTCTATTTATTTTTCTGTGCCTTGCCTCCTCACCCTCCACAAGTAGATGAAGAGAGATTTCTTTGGATGGCTAAGTGTTAACATTTAATACTGAAAAAACAAACAACAACTTGCTGCAAATATTTCTGCTTCTGACATAGAGCAGAATTTGTAGAAAATAGCTGTTATTTTAAGCTGTATTTTTAAACGTCCCTCTTAATAAGGCAGGTTTAGACATACGTTATTATGCCAATTTAAAGATGACTAGTTTCCAAAAAGCAGAATCCAGATAAGGTGGTTATATCTAAAACTGGATTTTAGACAAACTACTGCAAAGCTGAGCATGTCACAGATGGAGTACTTCAGCCCCAGTCTAGTGCATAGCAGAAGGTTTGGGTCCCCTCAGAAATGCAGTAGTACTGTGTGTGCTCAGAGGCTTTCTCTTGCTGTTTCCTTTCCTCCCTCCAGCTCCACCAACCTAAGAATTTTGGAGCAAGTGCTTTCAGCTGGATTTATCAAAAGCTTCTTTTCTGAACAATTCTGTATACGTGTTTAAACTGGTGCTTTGGTTTCTGTTATCTTCTAAAGGTCGGTTATTTTGGGTAGATTGTACACAAGTGGGTTTCTTCAGTTAGATGATCATCTCTTTGGGTCTTTGAAGGGTTTGAACACTGAAATTTTCTGTTTGCCCTGTAGAGAAAGCTTTAGGTTTGATACCCTGGACAGGAAAGTCTGCCTGTGTGTCTTGACTGGGATACCAGGGGTTACTGAACACCAAAGGCTTCTGTTCAGTTAAATTTTCCTATTCCCTGGATCTGCACATCTGATTGTGTCTAGAGCATGTGAGGAAATGGTCTTGTGGGGGACTATAGCTCCAGTTTGGAAAGAGCCTGGAAAATAGCTTCTAGGCCATTGAACAAACCTCAGCATTATTTTTAATTATCAGAATGGTGTTTCTCAGAGAATTGTCTTTAGACTTGGATATATTTTAAGATTGTTAATTGTGATACAGTAATGTGATTTTTTTTTTTTTTTGTTAAATGTATATGAACGATTTTATTTTGTTTAAATATGTTAGGAAAGAGCTTCAGAGTCCACAGAACTGTGTTAACTGTGTAGCTAGAAAGGAGCAGCTGCAGCAAAAGTATGTTTGCTAAAATTAATCAAATTCAATCTAATTAGGTAAGAATTAACATTGGGACAGCAAGGAGCTCTAGAAGTTGAACTGCAAAGTTGGAGGAAGGGTGGTGGAAAAGCCAGTGCTGTGTGAATGTAGCAGCTTTGTTAAGGGGCCTGAAGTCTGGGTGCATTCAGCAGGGAAAAGGTGCTTATCTTGCAGCAGGGCTCAGTTGGTGTTGCTGTAAAACCCTTAACACTTGAAATGCTGGCCTTTAAAGGATAGACCTAACTTCAAACTTTGAAGTAGTCAGCCTCCCTTTAGCCCTTTAGCTTGGAAATGCATGCAGGATTAACTGTTAAGAGATACCAAGTTTATGCTGAGAAACAGACATATTTTTTGGTTATTAATTATCTGATATTTTCAGATCAAATGAAGAGGGTTTTTTGAGCAGGTAAGTGATTATATCACTTCAATGCATTTATTTCCAAAAACTCATGCAGTAGGGACATAGTCCAGTTCCTTCAGAGATTTTTATATTGAATGCCAAAACTGTCAGCTTGACAAGAAACGGTAGCTGCATCCCACTTCTATAAACCTAAGATGCCTCTAGCTTGGAAGGGTTCCTTTTATGAGTCAGTGTGTGCTGCATTCTCCTGAGATACTGCCTGCATAGGCTGCATCTTGTTCAAGCTAGCCTTAAGTTCCTCCTCCTAGGTTTAGGGTGCAAAACTTTATCAGTGAAGTGTCACCAAATAAGTCTTACCCGGGAATGTTTTTCTTGTTTCACATTGCTGAAATAGTCTATGTGATTGCAGCATCTGACAGGACTCTTAAAGCTGTTTTATTGCCTTTTGTGCTGTGGCCTGCTAGGTAATGTTTGGGGGGGGGGGTTTGCCCTGTGTGTGTAATTTCCCCAAATAGATAATTGTCTTTTCCCTGAGATATTTCATAAAGCTGTCCTGAAGCACTGAGAAAACTGTTTTTCAAGAGGCAAAGTACTGGAGTACCTGTGTAAATCTGTGGTGTTTAATGAGAATTATTGGAAGTTCCTGTTCTTTGATGTAGCTTTAGAAAAAAGTCTAAAACTGAATGTGGTTTTAAGTTACCACATCAAATGATTTAACTTTAGAGTTTATTCATAGTGATGGATGATGACTCATTTCTTTATCATCACAGGATAAAATCTCAAACAACTCTTCTCTCAGACACACTTCTACCTGCTTGTCTTGCACCAGACACTCCTTTTTCTCTCTTCCCTTGCTGGATTGCTTCAATTAAGCACATACTTTGCTTTTCTGCACTTCTACTAGCTGGCTCTGAAGTGATTGTCTCTCTAGATCTATTGCCTTATTTCCTTACTGTCAATGCAAAACTGCTGGAAATGAGTTTCTGTAGGAAAGAACTTCAGTGGAGTTAGGGAGACCTGGGTCTGTTCAGTACTCATAGCTGCAAAACCTACTTGATAGAAAAATAATAATGAAAATATTTAACATCAGTATCTTTTCTGCATTTTGTTGTGATGCTGCCCTGCTTTTACTGATGTTAATGAAGATCATTGGCTTTGCCCACACATCCTACAGAAGGTAGAACAGTTCCAGTAAATCCTTAGTGACTGCATCATGGACAGTGGCCAACCAATTCTGCCTGTAAATTGTCTGCAAATTTGGTGTATCCTGAATATTGCTAGCATTCTAGAACGTTTCTTTGTAAGCAAAGTAAGACAACAAATAGTAGCTTCTTAGTTTTGGATTTGGTGCCGCTGTTCTACAATGTTTTAGGTTATGCATCTTTAAACACAGTTAAGGGTGTGTTTTTGTCACCAGGCTTTGGAGCTATATTGCACTAACTGTAAATTACTGCACCAGGTCATTTGTATTGCTATAACTTGATACTGGGCTTGCAAAGCAACGTGTTTGATATCAACAAGAAACCTCCTGATTGCTGGATCTGACATGGAGCCTGCCAGTCAGTTCTCTCTTGAAGAATGGCAGGGAAGAATTGAAAATATAGGAGCGGGAATCCTCAGCTTTGACACAGCAGGGAGGAGGACCCCTGCTTTTTAGAGTTCCTTTCGCAGTAAAACTACATGGAATTAGATTTATGTACTTTGGAAGGCGGAAGGACTGAGTCAGCCCGGTTGGAATTTGAACTTTTGTGCTCGGGCGCTTCGATGATTCCAAGTCTGAGCTTACCCTGCATCCCTTTAAACAGTGTACAGGAGCTTAGTGCATTGGAGCAATAGTCTGCAACCTGTTGCTGCTAGGTGCAGGTCAGATTTTGGGTCTAGTGTGACTTCAATTCCCAACTTAAAGGTTAATTATTTTTTCTAATGGCATTTTTAATTGATCATTTCAGAATCCACCGTTGGCACCCTGTGTGTATTCAGTATTGAATGAAATTGATACATAAAAGATGATATATGCAGTACATTTTTCCAGGCAACAGGGCTTTGTTTTTCATCTTGCAGTTATTAGATAAGCACACTGGAGCTCACATTGTGTCCCTTTGTTCTTTCGAGGACCCTAGATCAGGATTTCCCTTTGAAATGTAGCTGCTCTCCACCTCTCTCAGCTGCTTTTCCTGTACCAAATCAAACATCAAACTTCTCATACCATGTTTAGCTTTACTTGGCAAGCACACAGTTTGAAACTTGGTATTTTTTACATTCTACATAGCTTCTGTCAAGAAAAGAAAAAAGCAAGCTGTGTGTTGTTTTTCAGGTGTTAAAATAGAGATTGTTCCTGAACATTTGAACTCTCTGTGTTCAGAATGGCTAAAGGAATATCTTATTAATGCATGTAATATTAATTTAATGCCAACTTTGCCTTGAAGTAATGTCTTGTGGTTTCATGCTGAGGTGTGTGCCCTCAGGCACAGCTGTAATTATGAATAAAACATGGTACAGAATGCAGTTGTTTTTAAAGAGTGCAGCAGACTTTTTGGGCAACTGAAGTGGGAGAAACTGAGGTGTTGCTACAGCTTCGGCTGCTGGGACACAAATACCACCAGCCTTGAGACATGGAAAGCTTTTCTGAAAGCTTGGTCAGGTCTGTGTTTGCTCTCTGCCCAGAAGCAACACACTTCCTCTGTAGTGTGGCTTTCTCCTGGGCATCACCCTGAAGGACAAAAGGCAAGTGCACCAGGCATCCAGTGTTCTCCTCAGGGAAAAGGGTTATTGTTGCTGGTTATTATTTTGAGCTTGCTGTTATTTGTTTTGCACCCTTCTCTGACTGTTGTGGGGCAGGGTATGACAGTGTTGAAGCTTAGATATTTAGTAAACTCTGTCATGAGCAGTGGTTTATGTTCAGCTTTTCAAATTTGACACCAAGCTCTCCCTTGCCTTTTAATAGAGATGACACCTTATGTGGGTGATAGAGATAACAGGTGCAGTATTGACAGATTTTGTGTCAGGTCTGCACTAATCTTGCTCCTTGACAGTTTCAGCAGCGTTGGTGATTGATGTGGTTGATTTGTTGGTATCCTGTGTTTTGCTGTTATCAGCCAAAAGCAAGGGGCACAGATGCAATTTCTGATTTAAGTCCTTTTTATGATGTTTGCTGGCTAAGGTGCCAGTGCTAATAAGCTACTTTACTCTTAAGCTTTATCAGTTTGCTACTATTGTTGTTAAACAAAGGCAAGTACAAATCAGCCTTGTCACATCATTACGATGTAAAACAAATACTGGAGTTGGCAGATACTGTAAAAAGGGGAACTCCGCTGTTACTTGGGTCTAGCTTGTTTAGAAGTTACTGTGCTCAGACCTCTTTTTTCAGATTAACAAAAACTGTTTGCTGAAAATTTATCTATGGCAAGTTTCTCGCGTAGTTGTAACCATTCTTTTTTTTGTTTTGTTTCCAGCAAAGTGTAAAACAATTACAACTACTTTTTCTAGTCTTCTTTTCCCACCCCCTTGTTTTCTTTGACCTGTTTTCAGAAAGTTTTTGGCTTCCTTACTAGGTGTAGAAATTCAAATGATGTATTGTTCTGAAATATGACTTGAACCATATTCTCACTGAACTTGAAAACTGACATTTGGATCTAATTTTTTCACCTTGCAAAAGGGAATTGCAAATAATTGCTGAAATTAAAAAAATAAAACAAACAACAAATAAAACCAGCAACACTGAACAACAAAAAAACCCACAATACAACAACCACACCCTAGGGTTGGGAATTTTTGCTCATGTTCTTGAATATTTTGGGCACTATCTGCCTGTTAATAATTCCTATCCAAAGGGATGAGGAGGCAAAAATGTTCATTTCTGCAACTGAAGAAAACTTGACTGTCTAAAACTGGTGCAGGAAGAAACAATTAAGATCTTCCTTCCAGATCCAATTAGAACTTCACACAGACCCAGCGCTCATTATCATTTCCCTGGGCTTTTTCTGGGATGACAAGATAGTCCAGAGGACTTGAGTTGTCCTGTAGCTCTTGCAAGGTCAAGGTGCAGACATTTCAACTTGTTCAGTCTATGCTTGGACAAAGAAAAGGTGCTACTTTTCAGTCAAAGCCAAAGTAACAGCATCCAGATCTTGAGTTACTTTGGATCAGGAGGTCACTCCTGAAGCTCTCCATCACACCCACTTATCCAGCTGTAGTTTTTATTGCAGAGCTCCCTGAACACTTCATTGAATTCCTTTTGGACAAAACTAAATGAAGACATACTTCAGGAGTGTTCCTGAGATGCTCCAACCACTAATGCTTCCCTGTCTGTAGGATCAAATTACAGCTAATTAAAGGAAAATCTCCTTGAAATGTGCCTAGACTGGACAACTGTTTACACGTCTGCTTTTATGGGACTGCAGAATTAACAGGCATAGGCAAATGGTGCTACCCTAGAGCTGCGCTGCTTTTGCTTACATTGACTCTACCAAAGACCAAAATGAGGACATAGAATTTCTTAACTTCTAAAATAATTACTGGAAAAAAGCAATTTACAAGCCATGATAACAACTGGCAGATTTTCCTACCCAAGTCCTTTAGCAGTGTGATGCTGCACAGGCTGGGAGTGTGAGGAGTATTTCTCTTCCTGCTGAGGAAGCAGTACCTGCAATCTTGCACGTCCTCACTTATTTTGTCTTGCTTCAGTATCCTGCTGTGGCTTAGGTTTTTTTTGGGTTTTTTTTTTTTTTTTTTTTTTTTTTTTTTTTTTTTAATTAAGCTGAAACCAACAAAATGTCTTTAAATGTTATAGTCTTTACATTTCATTTTAGTGCTGTTCTGGTGCAGCATGGTCTCTTTGCTGGAAGTAGTGACTAAGGTGGGGGAAGTCACAGTGGTGAGAGCAGGATTAGTTCTAAGCTGTGGATGTGTTTTTTTGTGGCCTATTTCTAACATAGTGCAGGGGAAGAACTCACAACCACTCTGTCCTAGAGCTTTTCAGAAACAATTCATGGGGTGTTGTAATGCCTCTGCTCTCATAGGGACTTCCAATACCCTCCTGAAAGACATTAGGGATAAATTGTTTGCTTATGCTTTGTTTGCTGAGCATATTGCTGAAGAAGGCTGGGCAATGGCTATTGCCACAATGGAAACCCTCACTTAGCCCTTTTCTGTGTCTGTGTGGTGAATACTTCTTGGAATTGCATTGAAGATGGGATCCAATAGTGATACTTCCTTGTGCCCTGCGTCGTAATTTTGATTGAGCGAGAGCAGCACAAGCAATGTCCAGGTGAGTCACACATGCAGAAGGAGCTGTCTGGGGTGGCCTGAGTGCCTGTTCTGTGTTCTCTCTACAACAGACCGATTGTTTCTGTCTACCTTGGGGAAGATGGACAGAAACAATTGCAACATTATTTGCAGGCTCAGAACTAAAGCTGATGAGACTCAGCAGCTCTTTAGGCCCCTGATTGGACCTGCCTAGAAGAATTTTTTTAAAAATAAACCTCTCAAAGAAAAGCCGAGTAACCACTGGCTTTTATGTCCTGTCCCTTGGCTAAAGTTCCATTTCTAAAACTAAGGAATTTCCTTCTTATTCTGGGAGTTGCAAGGTTGGGTCCTAGAAAGGACAACAAATTACTTAAGATATTTTGACACATTGTCACTTAACACAAGGGAGTGCATTTATATAGTGCAGAACTTGTTCAGAAACCTTCTTCTGTCCCTCTGTCATGTTAAGTGCTCACAATAACACTGACTGTAATCTTTCTTCAGTCTGATTAAATCTTCATCACACTTGTAGAAGCTACATTTTGACAGGCAGTCATTAATGTTTATGAAGCACGTTGAGAATGAAAAAGATGACTGGTAATGTGAGAAGCTAAGCTGTACTTGATTGTTCTGGTGCCCAGTTGCTCGAAGTACAATTGTGTTAGCTTGGAAACCAGCCATCGAATTATTCTGATGTCATAAACATCACTAATCAAACTCTCATTGATCATGCAAATTGGGAAAATTAATCAAGCAGGTTTCATAGACATATTTTAAACAAGTTGGGCACCTTCCAGAGATCAGATTGATTGTCCTGTGATAATGCAAGCAGGCAGCAATCACACCTCCCTGATGGAGGGTGGAATGCCTTCAGCTCTAGGGAGCAAGGTGCCACCTTTTGCCAGGCAAAGACAGTGAGGTTGGCACGGAGCAGGGGGAAAGGGATGGCTTTGGGGTACAGGATTCAAAACAGAGTCTGGGTTTGTTCCTACCTGCACCATATTAATGGATACAATTTAAAGATAACATCCTCCCCTACAGCTGTCTTCCTTCCTTTTTAACAGCCATTTGCAATATGTCACAAAGTGTTTCAGTTAGGGAACTGATGAGGTGCCCTTTCCATTTAATTCTTTTTCCCAGCTGATGTGGCCCATCTGTTAGGTGTGACTCAAAGTGGTGAACAGATGTTGAATTAACTGTGGAAGTGTCTGTTACCCACCAGGATTAAAAGTGTTTGCCCTCCAAAAAAATGCTGGGCTAGGGTGAAACTTGGATTAAGCTGGACAAACAGTATTTTTTCTTCTCTCAAATGGACCTGATGTAAATACAGGTCCAGGGGATGAATTCCAATCCCATATTAGACTGTGGCAGTTGGTGAGTGTCCTGCTGCTGCTTTATTTACAGGGAAGAGTGGTCTGGGGTTTTTTTAGGTTCTGAGTTCTTAGGTCATAGCCCCTGCCCTCCAGCCTACTCCAGCAAAAGAGGCACACCCAGTTTAGCCTCAGTGGCCTTAGTTTAGTTACACAGCTCTGGATTTGACAGTGGTGGATCTTTATGCCTGCATGAAAAATCATTTCAGTTATCACCATCTTTTTGAACCTATATAAGTTGTTCTGTGATTCCCACATAAGCCAGTGAAGGGTGGCTGTCACTGTAAAGCAGCAACAGCCAGGGCAGCAGATACAAAGAGACATTCTGGAAACAATCACCCCAATTTTGAGAGGCTTCACTTTGTAATGGAATTGGAACATTCCAGTTTGTCTGGTCATGCACAGTCCTACACAGATTTACTGTTCTTATCAGTTACTCTTGATAACTGGCAAATCCAAAGCAAATATTTAATTCTGGATCATTTATTTCAACTTCTTAAAATGCAAGTTCTTTAATTTGAAGAGGATTAGCAAATGTTTCCTTAAATCTGACAAATTTATATGCCCTGATTTTTCAAAGCACTTGAGTTTTACCTTAAATGTCTTCAAGCATCCAGGTCTTAATTCATGTAAGTATCTGAGGGGCTGATGAGTGATACTGATCACTGAGGATGCTAAGATGGTGGCCAGTCTGAAAGAAATTTACTGCACAGCCTTAAATGCTGAAGTCCTATTGAAATATTTACTACCACAAGTCACACAGAGTCTTGAGGTATTGCTTGATGGTCCTAAGAGTTTGCAAACACTTAAATACAGTACAGAGAAGAAAAAAAATCTAGTCTAAAAGATAGTTTTTGGAATTAGTCAAAGGATACAGGGAAGACCTTTCTCTCCAAATGCTTTCTAACTAGGCTGGCTGGTAGATCTCAGATTCAACATCCTGTTTCCAGCTCGTAACAATCCATGAAAATTAATTTAGGAATTGCAGTGATGAAATTATCTAACTCTATTTTTGAAAACATGGATGCCATGTTCTTTTGTTTTTCTGTTATAGTTGATGGTTTTGTGTAGTTCTTGCTGGTATTTTCTTTATTTGTGAAATGTCTTGAATGGAAATTCCAACCATCTTCAGCCATATACCACCTTTCATTAGAAAGAGCTTGTCTGTTTGCATTTGTGCAAAATATTCAGTCATTCAGATAGCTTTTGCAGAGATTCTAATCTGTGTTGTTTAGATTGGCACAAAGAATTCTCAAATTAAATTTTCATTAAATTGCTGTATTGGATACAGCCTTTTGGAAAATGAGATGGAGGGAAAAAAACAGTGTTTGCAATTAAACTAGAATTTGTTAAGAATGATAGAGAGCCTTCTTTTTAAGTCCCTTTTAAGGTTAATTTTAATTGAACAATTGGTTATTTTTTTCAGAGACAAATATCTTCCTGAAATCCTACTCTATTCCCTTATAAGCATCTCCTCAGAGCTGATTTGTTTTAGATCCTCATCAAGAAGCGAAGTAGGAACAGTAGCTTTGATTTTCAGGAATCTGCATAGACACAGCTATACATGGCTAAATGAAGAAGCAAGAGCCAGTCCTTTGTCCTTCACCTTTCATTTGTAAATGACCATGGTGAAATTACAAAAAAGTCAATTTATCTTCACTTAATGCCAAATGCCAGTATTGATTTTAAAGCTCCCCACGTTGTGGAATCACTGTTGTGACCCTCTGTGCAGTGCTCTCATACTCCCCAGTCCCTGAGCTGCTGTTGCTTCCAGGGAAATGTGGCGTATCCAGTGTTGCTCCCACGCTTGTATCCATGCAACTGCCTTTGGCTACTGCTGAAGAGTGTGACATTCCTTCAGCTGCTCCTCTCAGGACTTGTGCTCCAGACCCTTCACCAGCTTTACTGCCCTTCTTTGAAAACACAGCTAGTTCAAATAGTGTCTCTTCTCTGTATTTAATTATCTTACTTAATATACACATTCATTTTCTTAAATAAAAGTGATCCTCTGATAAACAAAACACATATTTGGTGTCCCCAGGTCTGGCTCTAGAATGGTGTTTAAATCCTTGACAGATATTTTCACACAGTTTGATTTTTCTGCCCCTAAAACCTTTGTGCGGCTGTCATTCTTTCTAAGTGTTAGCTGGACAGTAATTTCTGACTGCTGCTGCTAAGATGGAAACGAAGAATAAAAATTCCACGTGTTTCTTTGAGTTGTGCCAGCAGGAGAGTCATCAAAGCTTCTTCCTTCTGGAAAGAGGCCAGATGTTCTAGCAAACAATAAACATAAGTAAAAAGAAGAAAGAGAAAGCATGCAGGCAACATTTTTTAGCTAAAGGAAAAAGAATCTGTTTGCATGTGCTGGGAAGACTGAAAGAGTTATATTTAATTAGCTTTGGAGAATGTGGTTGCTACTCTTAATTTATGATGATGTATATGAAGCATTCACAATCTCTCCCCCTAACACAGGCATGCTTTTTCATGCAATCAAAGGCACGTGCAAGATTTATGTCAGTACTGGATCGCATCTCAACCAGGTTCATTTCACATGTCTGCTTTAAAACATGATAAACTTAACCCAGGAACTAACTGTGCTTTCTTAATCCTTATAAAAGAAACAACTTTCACAAGAAGGGAGCTAGGGCTCAATCCAGATGCTTGATTGCAGATGTTTGAGGGTACCTCCCTTGTCCTTCATCTGCTGGTCAGGTGGGTGGGTGACTTACAGCTCCTACATGGTCCCAGCCAGTCCCATCTGGGTGTTTGAAGAACTGAAATACTGAATTGATTCCATAGGATGGAGCTTGCCTTGATGGCCAGGAACTCATAGCAAGAGGACCCTGAGAAAGGCCTGGAAAAGGTTTTTGCCAGCTAAGTGCTGGTATGTACAGTGGTGCTCCCTCCTGCTCTCTGCTGAGGCAAACAGGGTTTGTTAGTACACATGCATGGAAAAGCCATTTCACTGTTGCTTTCACAAATCCAGAGAACTCCAGGGGTTTTTAGCTACTTGGGCCAAAGAGTAAGATTTGCCCTTTATCCTTATTCTTCATTTCACAAAACAATGTGGTATAACAACTCTTGTGTGTGTATGAGTTAGACATGGCAAACAGTGCCACCAAAAATCAGCCAATGCTGCATCTGCCAAGGAAATCCTCAGATTGGAATCCAATTCTTTAGATCAGAGCTTCTTTAGAAGTGGCTCATCTTATGATAAGATTCTTAGCACTGATGTGCAGAAAATATCATAGTATGTTATTGTGGGCAAAGCTGTATTATTTACCTTTGATAGATCCATAGAGTATGAAAATTAAAGGGAGTCAGGAGTTAAGCAAAAGCTCAGTGAAACAAACTGGTACTGACATACACAGATAATGTCAACTGATAGCTTTTTGGCATTATGTATTGTTTTATAATTAGGTAATTAAAGCAAGTCTGTACAAACTTTAGCTTTCAGGAAGCTGTAAAGATACATGTAAAGTTATACTTAGCCATTAATTTCTTGTCAAGTCTGTCATGCTTTCTCATAAAATGTCTAATAAAGAAGCTTGAACATGCACAGTCTCATGCATTTCTTCTAGAAACTAAGGTATGTAACAGTGCAGCCCTAGAATACCAAAGTACAATAGTAAAAATATATATAACTCTTTGCTCTTCATTCTTTTCAAATTGAAGCTGTTATAACAGCTTTAATCTTTTAAAGGCTGGAGAGCACTTAAGTCCCACCAGAAGCCAGTCCCACTGACTTGGCTGAGATTGTGCAAAAATATCAAGCAGGTTCTCTAGACTGAGAACTAAAACTGCTTGTTACTGTTCCACTGCCAGAAAATAAATCCTTAGACTTCACAGGGAAAAGAGATGTTATTTGAGCCAGCACAGGGTCTTTTTTCTGGGTCTTATAGGTCCAAGTAAGTATTGTACATAATATACAAACAGCTCATGACAGATGTGGAGGAGCTGAGGATGAATAAAAGTAAAAGGAGGTGAGGATGAATAAGCAGATTCTTAGTAAAAAATAATCAGAATAAAAGCCTATATAATAGGCTTAAACCTGGGATATCAGTTTGACTCAGCTGCACTTGGAAGTCAATGAAATGAAACTGACAAATCATGGATGCAAAAAGGGCTGAACTGACTGATATGAAAATTTCCTCAGTTTTGAGTTGTGGGCTTTTTTGGAGGGTGAAGACTGCTGCTGAACAGTCCATACTGCAACAGTCAGACCCTTTCACAAAGATGCAGGTTGCTGCAGCCACATGCTTGGTCCATTAAAAGTGCTTAACTATCCAATACACGTTTGATCACAATGCATTAGACTGCTCCCAGCAGTAAAACCTGTAGAATTTCTAAGGGCATGTTCATTACTAATCTAACCTGAACTTATCCTGGTTGCCGCTGCTGATACCCAAAAAAACTGTGATACAGAAAAATGAAATAAATGGGTAAGACACAGGCAAACTGAATGCTGCCAATATCGATTGCTTTGCATCTTGTTTGACACAAGCAGTTTCTCTTCGCTGGGAAAATACTTCTGGCAATTAAATGAACCTTAAGGTGCTCTGGGGGCTGGCACAATTTTTACTTCCTTTGTTTCTCTCATGCTTTATTTATGACCTGCCAAGTGCTTGTAAAAGAAAAGCCAGGGCTCGCTCTCTCAGCATTTCACAAGGCTTTTAAATTATTGGAGCAAAGCTTGAACCTCACTAGCACGCTTTTGTCTTTAAATTTTAGGAAGAGTACCATTAAACATTCAAAATAAGCTGAGATGCTGGTATCTGAAATGTTTCCCTCTTCCCGACTGTGTTGTTATAAAGATGTATCAATAGTGACAAGGGGCTGTGGTCATCACCAAATCTGGATGAAGGTCGCAGTTTTCCCAGTGCATGTGTTAACCATTTCCAGAAAGGTATGTGGGGTTATTGGAGCTTCCAAAGTACAATTCTTTAAAAAGGACTGGTCATAGTAGTTCCACTGAAAACTCCATCAGAACTTCAGTTTCAATTTTATAACTCATTCTCTAAATTAGGCAACACAACAGTGGGTATTAAATACTCTGCACTTTGTATGCACCTCCACTGTCTGTTAACCGTGTTGTCCCCATCCCAAAGGACACTCTATGTTCTGCTGAGGAGCTAAAAATTTGGTTTTAAGAAGGTTTGGATTGTCTTTTGTCAAAAGGAGATGTGAAGAGATTTGGAAAACATTATAGGTAAGAGAAGTCATAAATTGCCTTAATGTTTATGTCTTGATAGTTCAGCTTTTAGGTAGCCAGAATTGGAGTTGTTTGCCCACCAGCTTCCATCTCCCAGCCATAGAATACATTTGCTGTAGCTGCTGGAAGCAAAGAATTTGAGGTTTATCATGTGCTTTGACACTGGTACTGGCATGCTCTGCAGAACAAATACCAAACTCTCAGCAAGGGATCTAAAAGTGCATTTGGAGATCCAAGCCCCTGCCTGTGTCTTTGGTAACATTTCTTTTACCTGTTTTAATCCACTCACCAGAGGTAGTTGAACCAGCAACCTGGTCTTGTGGAAAATGTTCCTGCCCACAGCAGGGGTCTTGGAATGAGATGATCTTTAAGGTCTCTTGCAATCCAAACAATTCAGAGATTCTGTGATTTTCTGTGTATGGGCCTATTGACACTCCACAGGAAGGAGGGAATCAGCCATGCTGCTTTTAGTTAACTCTGTAGAATGGCACTGAGACCCAAATGCAGCACCAGCCTGGCGCCTCCTGCAATGAATTTATGGGACTCCTGAGCTCACTCATTTCCTCCCCATGAGCCATTTCTAGCACATTCTCTGTCCTGATTGCAAAGTAAATACAGTATCTTGCTTGTGACTGCTGATTTGCAGTAAGATTTTAGTATTGTGGCTGAGAGGCTCCAGAAGGTTGGCCAAATCAAGGCTAGGTTTTTTTGCAGTCAGATTCTCAGTATTTTATTTCTGGTTTTCGTGTTTCTGAATGCAGACACAGGCATATTTACTTCCCTCAAGCATTGGGAATGACAATCCAGCTTTAAATTCAAAGAAACATATGGGCTCATATGCCTAATGCCACAGCTCTATAGTATAAGTATATTACATGTAGACCAGTCCATACAGGTTTTTTTCTTCCTTTAAGGTGGCTTTATGCTGGAGGAGGACAAATGATACCTGAACTTATCTGGAATTAGACCAATGTAGCAAATTGTAAGCAAGAACTGATTTAGCAATGACAGTTACATCTCCAAACTTTCCCTTCTAATGGGTTTGTAATGGTTTAATGCTTTGGTTTCAGGCTTTTAGGCTCTCAGTGTCCAACATGAAATAAAAATCGGGCCAATATAAGTGACTGACAGAATCACAAAATTGAGTTGGGATACACAAAGCTCTGTTTGGGACCAGAGCAGAGCACTCTAGCATTGAAACTGCTATAAACACACTAGGTCACATTTAAAGGAGAAAATAAATGTAATTGGGACCAGACTGAGGGAAAATCTCTACATCCTCCAGCAATTTTTCTTAATGTGATAGATTGCAATATATTTTTCCTACTTGCATCTCAGGAAAAGGGAAGGAATGAATCCTACTAGGCTGTTTCATCTGAGGGAGTGGAATTCACTATGTACACTTGGATGAAAGTTTTTACTCTCAGATTCTTTGCAGAATAATAGCTTTGTAGCCAGAACTGTAACAGTTCCTTGAATAAATGAGGCCAGTCAGGCTGGAGGGACTGGAGGTGACTGTACAGCCTTGTCAAAGTGGTTGGGGAGGAGGGTGCAGTGCAGCAGGGGCAGCCACCAGAGAACCAACATCTCAAGGGGAAAGAGGCCCCTATCAGTAAGCTGTGGAGTCACACTTCAGAGATTTAATACAACAGGGAGTTGGAAGTACTTAGAACTAAAAAATTACCTTCATCTTCTGCAAGTCTTGTTCTGCATGAGTGGTGGGTCTTGACTGGATGCTGGTAGCCTTTCTGGCCTACTTTCATCATAAATTACTGTTCAGGAATTGTTGGCTTGTCCATAAAGCAGTATGGGTTTGTTTTTTCCAAAGATCATGTGATAACTGGAATCACGTACCAGCTGCAATTTTCTTACTTCTGCCTAGAACATAATATTTTGACACAGAAAATAATATGGATACCCACTGTTCTCATCTTACAACAAACAGACCACCATGCAATGTTTCTGAGCTCTCTGTCTTGTTTAAGAAATGCTCAACAGTAAGATGCCACCTTCTGTGGGTTTGCTGCACTTCGTTTTATAATAGGCTTTCTTTCTCAAGATATGGGTTGCAGGAATAGGGAGACTGCAGTAGAAGAGAACTTTGCTAAAGAAAAAAAACCCAAACAATCCCTCCTAGCACTTGCACAGAGCTTGGAAAATGTGAGTCAGGTCCACTCTCAAGCTCAGAAACCAGAAAGCAAATAAAAGAACCTAACAATGTTGCCCAAAATAAATAACCACAGTGTGGAGGCACCTAACTGGGGGATGTGTGGAGGAGAAGTTATTCATTTTTTTTAATCCTCAAGCTTGGCACATCTGCCACAAACTAAACAAACAAATTGTTATTGGAGTCAGGAAGGGACAACTAATGTAAAACAGGCTGAGACATAAATTAGTAGTCATGGTAATCTGTCACAGGTGAGTGCTCCTCAAAGAAGTGACTTGAAATGCCAAACAAACCTTCTACTGAAATCCTGGGAATCTGTTTATCCAGCCACTTTATTTTAATCTAAGAATCAGCTACCGTTACTATGAAAAATGCATTTAGAGAAATATAAGCACTTCATACTGTTGTAAAATAATTAGTAAACTCCCTTCCACAGCTTCCCTGCCATCATAGCACCTGTGCAACCATGTGCAGTACTGTCACAGTAAGTCAGGCCTCCCTAAATCAGAAGCCATGAAAACTTTAAGCACTGCTTTTTTTCTTTCTAAATTCCAATGTTTTATGGAATACAATTCTTTTTCTTTGCAACCACTGGAATTATCAATGGCAAAAAAATTCAAAGGCTAAATTCCTGCATAATCTTAGCTACAACAATGACATTTGTGGTTTTATGGGGAAAAGACCCACTCATGGTGCAAGACCAAGGATAAAACAATGACAGCTGGTAATAAGTAAATGGGCTCATCTTCTAAATGCTTTCATACTCACGGCAACTGTTTGAGCAACTTTGCCAAAATTTGTCAGGAAATATATTAGTTCTTTATATTTGTTTCATGGGTTAGTGCTGTCTTGTAACATTTCAGTATCAAGACAGTACATTAGGCTAAAGAAGGTGATCATATGAACACTGAGCAAACTGTTAAGTAGCTGTCAGAATGACTGGCTCAAACCAACAAAAGATTAACACTCCTAACTTAGACCAAATGGGTCGACCTAATAGAGACACAAATATGTGCTCTGAAAATAACTGAGCGGGGGCTGTTTCCGGAGGGCTTGAGGAACACTATGACAGTAAGTTTGTTCTTACAGTTCAGCCAGCCTTAATCATCACCTCCCATTTCTCACTTCAGATTACAACTGTCTAAAAAAATTACTTCTGTTTAAAGTGCTGATAAACTTGGAAAACAATGTGGTGCATTGACCCTGGCTGGATGCCAGTTGCCCACCAAGGCTGCTCCAATACTCCACTCCTCAGCTGGACAAGGAAGAAAAAAGTGTAACAAAAGGCTTGTGGGTTGAGAGAAGGACAGGGAGAGATCACTCATCAGTTACCTTCATGGGCAGAGCAGAATCGCCTTGGGGACATTTGTTTAATTTATTGTCAATCAAATCAGAGTAGGATAATGAGAAATAAAAGCTAAATCTTAACACACCTTAAACTGCCCACACACACTCACACCCCCCTTCCTGGGCTTAACTTTACTCCTAGTTTCCTCTCCCTCCTCTCTCCCAGTAGTGCAGAATGGGGGTTGAAATCAGTCCATCAAACATTGTCTCTGCCACTTACTCCTCAGGGAGAGGACTCCTCTCATTCTTCCCCTGCCATTCCATGGGAGACAGTCCTCCACCAACTTCTTCAATATGGGTACTTCCCATGGAGTGCAGTTTTTCATGAGCTGTTCCAGCATGGGTGCCCCCCGGCGTCACAAGCCCTTCCAGGAAACCTGCTCTAGCATGGGCTCCTCTCTCCATGAGAGCACAGGTCCTGCCAGGAGCCCACTCCAGTGCAGGTCATGGAGTCACAGCCTCCTTTGGGCACCTGCCTCCTGTGGCTTGGGGCTCTCCATGGGCTGTGGGTGGATCTCTGCATCTCCATGGTCCTCCACTGGCTGCAGGGGCACAGCTGCTTCACCATCAGCTACAAAGGAATCCCAGCTCCAATGCTTGGAGCACCTCCTGCCCCTCCTTCTGCACTGACCTTGGTGTCTGCAAAGATGCTTATCTCACATATCCTCACTCCCCTCTCCCAACCAAACCTGATAGTTTGGCTTTTTTTTCCCTTTCTAAAATACATTACCTCAGAGGTGCTACCACCATTGCTGATGGGCTCAGCCTTGGGCCTGCGGTGGGTCCATCTTGGAGCCAGCTGGCATCGGCTCAGTTGGACAAGGAGAAGCTTCTGGGGTCTTCTCATAGAAGCCACCCCTGAAGCCTCCCTGCAACTAAAAACTTGCCACAAAAACCTAATACAGCCCTTGTTTTGACAGAAGTACTGTCTGCTTAGGCCCACATGGATTTGATCAGAACTCAGTGAATAGAGCAACTTTACATTTCTTTCTTAGATATGAAGCTGAAACAACAATCCTAGAAGCTTTTTTGAATCTTCGTGACCTGTGCTGTTTGGGTATAAGAACAAAGCTCATTTATTTGATGCCTGAACAGTCTTAACAGAGCTAAATATCTTAGAAAATCTTTATTTAGATTTAATGGCAGCAGAATCTAATTAACAGCTGTATATTAAAGACTTGAAAGTCTCTGATCTCTTAGAAAATCACCAATGCTGCCAAAACTGCAAACTCATAAAAACAAGGAGACTGATTTACATTGAGAGATCTTTGCACTGAAGTAGTTTATGCAATTTCTTCGAAAGGAAAATAATAGCTGTAATGAAAACTAGCAGGAACACAAAAGTGATTAGAGGGCCAAATCTCTGTGAAAGCAAGAAATATTGGAAGAACTAGTAATGAAGGGACTTGCCAAGTGTAAGCAGCAGAATACTTCAGTATCAGTTAGATACTGCAAAGTTTCAGGTATTTTCATGCTATCATAAAGAGGAATCTAGGAAACATATTTATACTTTAACTACAGAGTTCTAAAGGCAAAACTGTGCCCCTAGCATGGGTGGGTACAGCCCTGCTCTGCCTGGCTGCCAAGTGATGAGGGAAGCCTGTGGGCGCCAGGTAATGTGAGGCTGTAGCATATTTTTCACATTTCTCTGCAGCAGCACAGACAATCTTTGGTTCATTTGATCTGATGTGCAGAAAGGAAAAAAGAAATTGCAATACTTCACTGAAGAGGAGAGCAGAAAGAGCTAAGGTCACCTACATTATCATAGAATCACAGAATCATTTAGTTTGGAAAAGTCCTCCAAGTTAATTAAGTCCAAACTTTCAACAAACACCACCACGCCAACTAAACCATAGCACTAAGTTACAGTCATTTTTTTAACATTCCCAGGGATGGTGACTCTACCACCTCCCTGGGCTGCCTGATTCAGTGCTTAAACCACTCTATCAGTGAAGAAATTCCTCCTGATGGTAAACCTGAACCTCTCTGGTTATGGCTGAGGTTATGCTCTCGTCCTGTTGCTGGTTGCCTCAGAGAAGAGACCAACACCCACTTGGCTACACCATCCTTTCAGGCAGTTGTAGAGGGTAATAAGGTCTCCCCTGAGCCTCCTTTTCTTCAGGCTAAACAATCCCCATTTCCTCAGCTGATCCCCATAGGACTTGTGTTCCAGACCCTTCCCCAGCTCCATTACCCTTCTCTGGAAACACTCCAGCATCTCAATGTCCTTCTTGTAGTGAGGGGCCCAAGCTGGACACAGTTCAGTGGAGCCTCACCAGTGCTGAGTACAGGGGGATGATCACTGCCCTGATCCTGCTGGCCACACCTTTGCTGACACAAGCCAGGAAACCATTGGCCTTCTTGGCCACCTGGGCACACAGTGATTCATGTTCTGCTGGGCTCTAAATAAGCACCCCCACATCCTTTTCCACTGGGCTGCTTTCCAGCCACTCTTTCCCAAGCCTGTAGCACTGCCTGAGGTTGTCATGATCCAAGTGCAGGATCCAGCACTTGGCCTTGTTGAACCTCATACAGGTGGGCTCAGCCCATAGATCCAGCCTGTCCAGATCACTGTGCCCTCCAGCAGATCAACACTCCCAACCAACTTGGAGTTCTCTGCCAACTTACTAAGGCTGCACTCAATCCCCTCCTCTAGGTCATCAGTAAAGATATTAAACAGAATGATTTTGTATCTCTCCTCCCTTCAAAATCCTTGGCTTCTGACTCTCTTACCAGAAGAAAGTACAGGTTTAGAAATAAAAACAAAGAAAAATCCATGTGACTTTGGTTTTGTTTATCATCTTTTTGTTCCTATTGCTCTATGGTAGATGACTAATTTCCCCTTCAGTCCTCAGGGGGGACTGGCAGTACAGCATGACCCCCAGCTGTTTCAAGAATAGCTCTTCATTTTGCAAGGAGAAATTTCTTTGGATGCAGAATGTGCAGCCCATGTGCAGTCTCCATATTGTGTCTTTCTTAAATGCAGCTACCAACCACACACAGAACATGAAAATAAGGCCTATGGCTACCTTTTAGCAGGCAAAAGTGTTCCAGAATAGGATGAAGACCAGTAACTTCTCTTCCTCTGTCCCACAAGCTCTTTACATTTGGAGAAGACATCTGACCATGACTGTTGTACAAGAAAAAGAAGCCCTGCACTTATCTACCTACCTGAATGAGTTCCCTCAAATCTTGCAACCTGTAGCATTTGCCCAGGTCCTATCATCCAGTTCTTGGCCTTGTAGATCCCCTCCAAGGAATGTCACAGCCACACAAGGAGAAAATATAGTGAGCAAAGGAGTAACAGGCAAATATTCAATGCAATTCTGACAAAGTCAAACAGCTGTTTTGTATTTGATCCCAGCAATTTTTTGGTGAGCAGTGAGATGCAGCCATACTCTGACACTGCAGAAATGGAGAAATCAGAGGTACCCACAGGTTAATTAGACCATGAAGATTGCAAACTTAGGGTTTTGCCTTCTGCATGGAGCTCTGATGTGTTTTCTATAGCTTTTCCCTGAATTTCTTTTTTTTCTTTTTTTTTTTTTTGACCCAGAGCAGTTGGGAATATTAGCCTCCAGGAACAAGTTTTGCAGGAAAATCTAATTACATACACTATATTTCAACTCAGAGCACACTTTACAGCATACTTTGAAAACAAAGCTACTAGTTATGGTGCTATAATGTTATTACTGATGTTATAATAGGGATTTTGTGTCTGACCTCACTCCCATCTCACCACTCTATCCGACTGGTTGACTTTTGCAAAGTCTGATTAAGCATTAAGTCAAAACATAAATCCTAAGGAATTTTCCCAGTCACACTGACATTTACTAGTTTTCTGCCATGCATAAAAACACCATTCTGCAAAATCCCATGCTGTTGCTTTAGTGAATGAATGCAAAACACTCTTGGAGCCATGGTAAATGCAGACTTTTACATCGAGACACGTAATTTATTCCAGCTGCATAATCTCTTTTCTATTGCTATGTCCTGTACTTTCCTAATGAAACCACCTGTTGTTTCGGATAAATGGCTAAAACTACTATCTGTTTAAAGTTTACAGTCCAAAGAGGACACAGTAACAAGATGGTCATTCAATCTGTATTCTCCAAACAGATAACTAAATTCAATATTCAGATGAATGACAACTGTTCAGTTGGACAGAGAAGCAGCTGAAGCAGCTTGGTAGCCTTCATTCCTAGCAGGAATGCTTTTTAAATCTAGGCTGTTCTCACAGTTAGAAACACCCATAGGAAACAGCAATCAGATTCTCCCAAATATGGGGAACTGCACAGTTCCCAAATAAGGAATTCTCCACTGAGTCTCAAACAAAGGAAATTGTCTGCTTTTCCTACTGTAAATCAAATGAATCATTTTTCCACTAGAAGAGACTTAACTATACTGTCCTAGATGAGCACATTCACTTCAGCATTGCCAAGGACCTGTGCTTTCAGTTTTGTTTTTGCAAAAGGATATGGAAACAAAGTCTCAAGTCCCAGTAGGCAGACTTGTTTCTCTAGCTTCTTTGTATTGTCCGCCCCAACTGATTTGGGAGAACCCGTTTGTCTGCAGCAACAAGCTGAAAAGCACTTTTTAAAAAATACAAACTGCCTTTAGTTTGTAGAGAGTATGTCCACATGACAAATATTTGCTACTGCTCCCAGAACAAAGGGACCAAACCCAGATGTGTGCAACTCATTTAGGAAAGGGGGGGGGGGGGGGGGGGAAGGGGAAAGTCTTAACCACTGTCTAATCTGCTTTTGGTATATTAGCCTTTTGCTGAATAACAGGCTTTATGAACCTACAACCAAGGTTAAAGATTGTTACACTCACATGAATGTGAAAAACTTCCTTAGAGGCCATAGTTGATATGCTCTTGCATTCCAGTTCCAGCAAAGACACCTCTACCTCTATGTTACTTGTAATGCCAGCTTGGGAGCACCTGGACTCAGCTGACAATGTACAAGGCTATAGTTCCCACCTGGAGTTAGGATTTTTCTCCTATAGAAGTGCTTTGTGTCAAGTTCTTACTTGCAATTTTCTAAGAGCTGTTTTAGCCCACAGGCAGACGTCTCAATTACTGCTGCAAGATCTCCCAATAAAATCAGGACCAAATTATTAGGATTTTTTTTTCCCTTGGAGAAGTTGGTAAGCAATCAGATTTAGTGGGAGCATGGCCTCTGACCAGCCTGCATCTTAAACATCCTCCTGATACACTTGAAGACAGCAGTGGCTTTTAGGAGCTCCAGCCCACTCAGTCCTTGGAAGGTGCCAGCAGCCTCCCAGTGATGCTTCCCCAGAGTTGCCTTCAAGAACAAATAGAGTTAGGCCCTATAAAGAAGGCAACACAGCTGGAATTTCCATGAATGTCATCTGACACTCACTTTCCATTTCTAAACTTGAGAGCTAGGTCTCAGTTCAGAACATTTTTCAGCTCCAGCAGAGACTGGAGTTCCTCAGACTTTTTTTTTGCATGTAACAACAGCACAACTGATTTACAATGCCAAAGGAATACTGGCAGGAGTGAAAAGGTTGTTTTTCGCTTTAAGGAAATAATGCCCTCATTCCATAAGATTTCCTCTTCTACTCTGAGAGAGCAGAAAGATGGAGAGGTAAGACAGGAGATTGACACTTCTCCTGTTTCACTTCTCTACAACACAATGGAAGGAGTTGTGCTCCACATCTGGTCTTAAAGTGAGCACTGGACAAAGCCCATCCCTGCTGCACAGTTCGGCTCTCTCAGTAACTTTCTCTCAGCTGTGTTCATCACTGGGAAGGCGCTCTATTGCCAGGATGTTCCTGCCTCCTCCCACCCACTCACCCACCCGAGTTTCCCTGGCAGCTGTGTCTTAGCCTTGCTCCAGCCCTTAGGATATCTCCACCTACCACTTCCTGCCATGAAAACCTTTTAGATTTATACCACATCTGCTTGCTTGGATAACGAGACACCAAATGCTGAGCTGTATCATCTCTCAAAGGCACAGATGGGGGATGGGATGCAGAAGTGGCTTAATGTACCAAGGCAGCTCTTTTTCTGCTTTGGTTCTAGGGGATCAGCACACATCAAGAACTGAATCTGTTTCAGCAGCCCTTGAATTCCTTTGATTCATTCCAGCAGCCCCAATAGTACATAATTGTCACCACAGTGAACACTCCCCGCACAACAGCTACAGGTGGGGGAGTGTTTATGACTGTGCTGTAGAGCACTCAGAGTGTGGCAGTTCTCTGCTCCCACTGTGATCCTTCACAATTCTTCAGCTGCTGTGGCTTGGCCTTGATGTGATCCTTAGTTACTGACAGGGCTCCTACGCTGTTCCCTGGTGCAGAGCATGAGGACAAATACACAGCTCTACTACAACCAGGCGTGGAGGTTGCAAGGCTTGTAAGACAGAAAGAAGCTGGGAGAAGGGGCAGGAAGAGGTGAGCTGTCTAGCTGTGTGGAGATCAGGAAAGGAGCTGCAAAAGGCTGCAGTCCTTTGGGAGGAGACGTTGCACAGAAAGCTCTGCAAGAAAGAGGAGTGTTCTTCAGACTTCTTGACATCTTTTTTTTGTGGAAAAATGAGTGAATTGGTTCAATGCATTGTAATTCAGGAGGTGACTTGTTCCGTTTGCTGTATTCCAAGTTTTTAAAAATGGAAATACGAAAAACGAAATCAATTTTCCAGACTCACTCCATCAGTGGCTGAAAGGAAACAAATATTTTCACATTCTATTTCTAGCAGGTATGTAATTTAATGTTGCAACACTGTAATGTTTGGGCTGTAAATGCTTCAAGGAACTTGAAAGAAAACTATTTCCATTGGATTTTAAATCACAGAAACCTTTCTATTACTATAAATTTCTCACATGGTACAAAAATGAGCTCTGATGCTTTTAAATTTAGCTCTTCTTTATTTACCTCCTAACAGCAGCAAAGGGTTCAGAAATACTGAGTATTACACCACAAATAATGTCAAAACAATGAATGCTGAGATTCCTAAAGAGCAAAACTGTAGGTTTATGACAGTTTATGACAGGGACAGGAGAGAGACAAAGAGAGAAGGTAATTTATTAAAACCTGAACATTATACAGAAGAAAATATATGACTATGTTTCTAATAATGTAGCTCTCACAATCCTTTTGAATCCCTTAAGACTTGAGTGTGGAATGCAATATAAGCCAGAGGCCCAAACCAAAGAACGCATACAAATACTTCAAGGAATTAATTATAAATACTACAAGATTCCTGTGTGTAGTGTAAATTATTGTTACTGCAATTTCAAGGCTCTTTATGCCTGAGATGAATAAAAGCAAGTTTGCTGTGTTCCCAGAATATAGGAATATAGCTGTGAAATGAGCAACGTCCATCAAAATAAAGGGCCTATGAAAATTCTGAGATTCTGCTCCATGGCACGATAAATTAGGGCTTTTGCTCCTTACTTTTACTGACTTTCTTATACTAAGAAAATCTCATTGCTGACCAAAAGCCATGAAAGTTTTTTTCCCCCACAAGAGACCAGTGATTATACATTTCCTAACCACCCTACATTTCTCTCTCTTGTTTCCTGGAGAGTATTTGTCCCCACCACTGGCCTAACTGTCACCATAAAACTATGCCCTGTTCAGTTTCTGCAAGACAAAACAAGATCCAAATCCAGGAAAGGGTTCATGGCTGTGAATCCATTAAGGAAACTTCCTCCAGTCCAGAGTTAGTTAAGTAAGATCCTGAGCCTCAAAGATTTAGATGTCTAACTTGTATTTAAAGGTACCTAATTACCTTTAAGAATCTGAGCCTAAGCCCCTTAGCCCCTTGGGGTTAACTTCTGGCTCTCTCCTTAGCATTTCCTACAGCTATTTTGGAGAGATCCCTGTTCAATTTGCTGACATTTGGGATTTCAGGAGGGAAGAGGGCTCATTTCAAATCTGTGGTTCCTGTATGTTAAAAGCCGAGGTTCAAAGGAGTGCTGGCATCTTTTAAATCCCCGGTGTGAATTTCCCTTCTCATTTCTACTGTCTTTGCACACACCTGAAACCCTTCCACTGTCTCTTCTTCTTATGCTTTCCTGCTTTTATACACTTCAATGCAATAACTTCTTCCATAAGGCCTACACAACATGCTGCTTTCCTCTAAGAAACAGCAGGCTTTTTCTTCCCTCTCCTCCTTTGCAACATCCTTGCTTTGGAATCCCTCCAGTAAGCTCCTTAAGCACATGGAGTCACAAGTACTTAGCACAGAAGAGAATTACATAAATAATAATAATAATTAATAGCCCATAAATGGAACCTTAAGGGGCTTCTAATCTTCACATGTGCTTGGAAAGCAACTCTCTGAAGCTATTTAATTCGGGTGAGAGTTCTTAGCAGCAATATAATAATCAAAATATCAAACAAGTTTATACAGTTACATAGCCAAGTAGGCTTCTAAACAAGGCAATATCTGTGTAAAGCTTGGCTGTGGCAGAGCATTGCCCATCCCGGATTCCTGAAGTTGACTTTTAAACAAAGTTTGCAGGGAATGTGTAGGATGTGTTACTCTTCTGTACTACTCACTTGAAACTGGGTGCCAGGTTGGAGGAGTGAATCATTTGGAAGCAATGGATTTCCTTGAGTTTCCTAGAATAAGACATGACATAATGCATGCAGTTACACAGCACTACCAACGCACCGTTGATGCTTATATTTAATGCTCTTGATTTTTAAAAGTTAAATTATTTCAATAACCCCAGTATTTGGAAAAACATTTTATTCTCCGTTTTCATGGAAAATTTCAGTATGAAAACTGTGAACAAAATGAAAAGAATAAACTGTGCTGCTGTGGTTTCTGGTCTTCCTTGTGACTGAAATGTTGCTTATGTGTAGAAAAATGGAGATACCCTTGAATGAACAATGATTTTTGTTTCAGACCAATTTGACTACAATGTCACCCCCCCCACTGATCAGCAGTGGGACCTTCGAGGAGATACTAATGGCTGAGTTTTCCATTGAATATGTTACTTCAGTAAAATCTTGAACGGTTGGGAGTGGAGTATTGAGCTGCACTTGGAAAAGAGCTGTCCTGGAAACACACATTCCAAGAGGCTCAGGAGCAGGCCACAGCCCCTTTCCCTGACATGGCGAGCTTGTGTGCTGGCCACGACTCTTTCCACTTCTGGCCACCGTGTGCTTTCCACAGGGACAGAGAATTATCCTGGGGAACACCAGCCTCCCCCTGGAAACAACAAGCTGTTGTTACTAGTCCACCAGGGACGGGGAAAACTGCTGGCTCGGAAAGGGCTGCCTGAGGGGCTCAGCCCCTCTCACAGGCCATTCCCTGAACTTGCGTAATCCTCTGGGGTGAAAAACAAAGATTTACCCCTATAATCTCTCCGTTTCTCTTAAGTTTTCCCTCCCGGCTCGCCGGAGAGGCCTCCGGGGGGGATGTCAGGGCCGGGCCGCTCCCGCCTCCCCCGGCCAGCAGCGGGAGGGAGGCGCCGGGCCGGCTCAGCGGCCGCGGCCGCCATGGAGACGCGATCGCGCCCGGCGGCTGCCCGGGGGCCGGGGCACAGCGCGCCCGCCCGGGGCTGGGAGCACCGAGAGAGCTCAGCTCAGAGAGCCAACCTGAAAGAAAGCAGCGCCACGCAGTGCTGGCGCGTCTGCGGGGTTTTTTGCTTGGTGGGGTTTTTCTCTTGTTTTGTCTGGAGTATTTTTGTTTGGGGGGGGGAAGGTGGGTTTTTTTCGAGGTGGGGAAGAATCGTCCAAGTGTAGTCAGCATTTAGTCACCATTTGTTATATTTATTGAATTTAATTAACATAGGAAAGCGGCAGCGGGCCGAGCTGGCGGGTTTTTCCCTTGGGTGAAAGAGGAGGAATTGAGCGGGGGGAGGTGACGGGGCTGGAGAGAGCATGAGGCGGGACAGGGCGGCTGGAAGGGCGGGCGGGAGGTGACGGGGCTGGAGAGAGCATGAGGCAGGACAGGGCGGCTGGAAGGGCGGGCGGGAGGTGACGGGGCTGGAGAGAGCATGAGGCGGGACAGGGCGGCTGGAAGGGCGGGCGGGAGGTGACGGGGCTGGAGAGAGCATGAGGCGGGACAGGGCGGCTGGAAGGGCGGGCGGGAGGTGACGGGGCTGGAGAGAGCATGAGGCGGGACAGGGCGGCTGGAAGGGCGGGCGGGAGGTGACGGGGCTGGAGAGAGCATGAGGCGGGACAGGGCGGCTGGAAGGGCGAGCGGGAGCCCCGGGAGGCGGGTGGTGCCGTAAGTCTCCTCCTCCGGTGTCTGGCGAGAGCGGAGTGTGGCGGCTGCAGCTGCCTGGAGGGACCGGGTGTGCGGGGAGTGGCAGGCACGGACGCCAGAATGTAAAATCAGGGTTTCTGAGCAAGGCAGGGATACCCAGTGGGTTGGAGGGGAGGGATCTAAAGTGTGCCTGGGAAGTACAAAGGCAGCAGGAGTACTGTTCATCAATTCCACCCGAGCTTGGAGGAGGGCCCATTACCGCTCGGAGGCCGACGGTGCACAGCCGGTGTGGCCCGCCGGTGTGGCCCCAGGGACACTGCAGCGTACACCTCTGCCTCCATCCCTCTTCATCCCCTGCACTGCCCTCTGCTCATCCTGCCCACAGCCAGGGTAAGGAAGCAGAGCAATGGAGGGGTTCGTCGCTGCTGCAGAGCTGAGGGCAGTGGGATGTCCTCTGCCCGTGGAACAGCCGGGCTGGAAACGTGGAGCTGAGCCTGCAATTTGCTGTTCCTCTGCTGTCAGTAAATAACAGTGAGAAACCATCAAGCTCTTGCACTGTTCATCTCTGTAGAAGATGGCAATTTGCCACTGGCATAGGTTAATCCTTCAGCTCAAATGGCAGAAGGCCATGTTGTGGAGTTACAGCATTCATCAAGCCTGCTAATGATCTTGTGGTGACATACATGAATTCTGATGATGGGTGTCCTCTCTTTGCTTTAAATATGATCTGAAAGATTATGCTACAGGGCTTGTTCTTAATTTATCCTCCTCCTGCATATATTCAGCATGTTGCAGGTTGTAATGGTAGATTGTGTGTTGTTTTCCACAGGGTGCCTCTGTTCCTCAGTGCTCGAGGTGGATGGTGCTGTGGGGATGAATCGTAGGTGGGCACTTAGAGGGATGTTATCTGGGTGGCTCCTGTTTTTGTTTTGCAAAAACTGGACCATGTACAGTGGGTGATGTGGGAGAGGCATGATAGAGATGGGATGGTCTCAGGAGCAATATAGTTAAATACCACTTGGCATGCATGACAGAGCTGCTTACACAACTCTGGGCAGCAGCTTAAACTCCAGCTTGCTGGCCACTGCAGGTATGTGCCCCATTCTCAGGTAACCAACCTGCATTGTCACGTCTATAGCTGAGATCACCAGACTTCTAGTCCCTCCTCAAAAAAAAAGCTAAATACTTTGAAAAAGTAAGCAAAAAAAAAGTTGGAGGTGTCTCAGACTGAGAATCCAAAGTACCATGTCCCTTGTTCATGTTCTCTCTCAGCCATAAGGTTTAGTTAAATGAAGATTTTCTCTCAAAGTTCAGTTCCTTCATGTCACTTCTGCCCTTACGCTGTTCCCTGCTCTGTGTAGAAGCTACCAGCTCCACAAATGCGCTAGTTAAACTGTCTGTGGGCTTGCAGTGCAGATGATTTACAGGCCAGCCTTGTAAATGATTGTGTCAGTGCTACTATGGAGGCAGCCAACTGTGCTGCCAGAGTGGGAGTGGGAAGCTGGAGACAGGAACCAAGAGAGGATGTCTTTGTCTGCTTTTGCTATGGGAGGAAATTTTCCTGTAACAACATTGTGAGTTCATCATTGCTCAGGTAGTAACACTGGTGTGAAAACTTACACCTCTGCTCCTGTAGGTGTCTAACAACATCCACATTAGTGTTGGCGAGAAACTGTGCCCTCTGAGCCCCTGAGGAACACCGATGAATAATCCTCTGTGCAGAACACAGCTGGGGCAACATTTGGCTTAGGAAGATGCACAAACACAGGCAGAACAGAAGAGAAATCAAATTACTGAGCAGGCACTCACCAAGTGGTCACTGGCTTTTCTGCTCACCAAATGATGCTAGAATCCCACAGGAAAAAAAACACCTTAGAACATCTCATGTAATTACAGGCTGCATCTTCACATAGTTGTGCAAGAGTCACAGTTCTAAACCAGCATTTGACTAAAATAGTAATATCCTTTGAGATACTCTGTTTTTCCAAAAATGCCTCTCTTCCCATTCAGACCTGGTCGGAGTGGCTGTTTTTCCATTTCAACCTGTTGGACTGAGGCACCTGGCAGGGTGCTGCAGGCTGTGAGAAGCATCCTGGAGCCCGAGGAGTGACAGTGAGCTGATTTGGCATTCCAAGTGCTACCTGTTGCTGGGGCAACCCAGCCCAGCCTATCGCTTCAGCCAGCCCCGGCTGCTGCCTTCATTTCCTTCCCCTGAGCTGCACGGGTGGAGAGAGGCAGGCTGCATTCCCCGGGAGAAGGCAGGCTCTGGGATACGTTATTGATTTGCTGCAGGAGACTTGCTGGAGGGCAGTGAGAGAACAGGGCAGCTGGGTCCTGTGAGAGGATGGCTTGCCCAGCCAGAGATCAATATGCTTCAGCAAACCGGGGAGCAGGCGCTGGCAGAGCCAGAAATTTCCTTTGTTCTGTTTGTCTTGTGGAAAAAATAGACAAGCAAATAGGCTTAAGGATTCTGGATATAGAGAAGGGGAAAACCTCCTTATTTACAGAGTAGCACAACCCATGCAGCAGTGACAGTTTTAAACCAGACTGTTTTAAGTTTGTGTATAGCTGAGGAAATGGTGACTAGTAAGGGTGGGGAATCTAGAAAGTTTAGTGCATGTCTTTTGAGTTCCTATTGGTTTGAAATAAGGGCAGCTTCAGGGACAAGTGACCAAGTTCCCAAGCCAGTATTTTGTGGTTTTACAATCACACTTTCAAAAATGTTTTCTCATTCCTGTTGCTGGTTGGAAGAGCCACCAAAATAGCTCTGAAGATTGCCAACGCACCAGGCGAAAGAATAAAATACTACTAATAGCATCTGTTTTGAAGTTTGTGTGACATACAATACCAGGAGACAAATAGATTTGAAATGCAAGTGTGTTTTCTATTGTTTTTAATTTGACAGTGACTCCTTAAGAACATAACATTGCCTCCAGAGTTTATTTTACAGTTCACAGTAAGCAAGAGTTGGGCTGCCAGGCATGGTTACTTTGTTTTGGGGATTCTTTTCCTTTCCTTTTCCTTTTCCTTTTCCTTTTCCTTTTCCTTTTCCTTTTCCTTTTCCTTTTCCTTTTCCTTTTCCTTTTCCTTTTCCTTTTCCTTTTCCTTTTCCTTTTCCCCTAAAATCATGGTCTAAAAACTCCCAAAATGCAGACTGAACTGCTGCATGGTTTTGGAAGGACTGGGTCATTGTGTCCCCATAGCACCCCATACTCTGCTTCCCTGTTGCACAGTTGCCTGTAAGTCTGTATTCAAATGAATTGTTTTCATAACTACTTTGTTCTCTTCTTAAGAGCACTTCCCTTTTTTTAATAACTACAATATAAAAATAATGAGCTAAACATGGCACAAGTGGTGACTGATGAGTTCATGCTGACAGCATGCTTCTTGGGATGGCTTTGGTCCATGCAGCCCATACTTCTCAGTCAGTGCCCAGACACAAGCCAGAAACTGTTCCCAGGAGACATCGTGGAGACTTGTTTTAGGAGACAGGGAAAATACTGCCACATGGACACAGGCTGGGCAGTACCACTGGCCTTTAGAGTCAGAGGACAGGCACTAAACCTGTTCAGTGTAATACAGATGTAACTGTGATCAGGTAACTAGAAGAAAAACCAACACAAATTTCAGCTTCATTACGAACCTAGCTGTCCTGTGTAATGATTCTGGTCCTCTGCAGAATCTGCTAGGAGGGTCTCAAGCTGGTAGAACATGCAGGGTGCATGGGGCTGCTTGCTTGGATTCTTTATAGAGTATGTACTATCTTAAGTTAAAAAATATAGATTTCAGCAGCACCAGATGTATCTGAGGAGTCTTCTTTTTATCAAAAAATGTGTGTTTCTTCTAGGCGGTGAAATATAAACTACAAGGTAAAGGGAGAAAAAAGATGGATGTAATTTGTGTTTTCTTCTACTAGAAGTTTGTAACCTCTGGCAGTGAGTGTCATGTCAGCTGGGCACTTTCTTGCCTCAGATGTTGCTGCTAAGCCTTCCAGCATTTCTCTGTGAGAGAGGAATTGGAAGGAGATGGAGAAAGGAGATGTCAGGAACCTGTCTCCTTCAGCATGTCACTTCAGCTGTTCAGCCACTAAACTTAGGGATTTAGGTGTAAAACAACAAAATAAATTCCAGCTTCCCTTCCTCTCCCTCCCCAAGCCCCCTGGGTTCTCCCTAAATAATGTCTGTGGTCACCCATTTAGGTTATTTGCAAAGTTTCCACTTACCACAGTAATTTTGTAGGAATGACTGTGTTCCTTCAGTGCTTTGTGATAATAAGAATAGAAATAGGGAATGGAAAAAAAGAGCAGAGGAGAGGAGAGGCCTCACCTAGAGCTGTCCTTTTACTAAGTAGCCTGAGCAGAGTGTCAGGGAAAAGCCAGGCAGTACTTCATCCTGAGCTATCACATCACTTAAGACTGAAAGCAATTACTGACATTTTCACAGGGCCAAGACCACATTTAGGGTTGAATATGTTTGTTCAGGCATAAAGTCTGCCTATGCAGTTAATTTCAAGACATTTAGTTAGTCCGATCCATGGGTTGTCACATCTGAAAACAGTAAAGTCCAGTTGAACTGGGAAACAGAACATGAGGACCTGTGTGCACCTTTAAAACTGCCTTCCTTAAAAACAAGATGGTGAATGCGAGCTCTCACTTGTAAAATATTTGTGCCTTAAAATCCCTGAGGTTTTGCTCCTTGCTCCTCCTGTTAGGCTGTATGAATACCTGAGGATTTTAAATCACAGAGTTTCCCTGGATAAGTGTGTTGGTCATCATCAAGTGTGTTGATGACCTGAAGCTTCATCAGAGCAGTATCCTTATAGCCTGCAGCAGCTGTCTGTACAAGACCAGGTGGGTTGTGTGGTTGACAAGTCTTTAAAATCAATTAGCAAGCTCACCTGCTACATACTCAAGACAGGTCTTTTTTACGGCAGGGAAAATACAAATGTTAAAGAAAAGGTAATATGCATGAAGTATTGTGTACAGCTTGGGGCACCACAATATAAAGAAGCTGTTCCAGAGCATCCAGAAGAGAGCAGAGTGATGATGGTGAAGGGCCTTGGGGGCAATGAGCAGCTGAGGATACTTGGTCTGTTCAGCCTGGAGAAGAGGAGACTGAGGAGAGACCTCATTGCAGTTTAGAGCTTCATTGTGAGGGGAAGAGGAGGGCCCAAGGGAATGGCCTGAAGCTGTGTCAGGGGAGGTTTAGACTGGATATTAGAAAAAGATTCTTCACCCAGAGGGTGTTTGGGCACTGGAAAAGGCTCCCCAGGGAAGTGGTCACTGCACCAAGCTTGACAGAATTCAGTAAATGTTTGGACAATGCTCTCAGGCACATGGTGTGACTCTTGAGGATGGTTCTGTGCAGGGCCAGGAATTGGGCTTGATGATCCCTGTGAGTCTCTTCCAACTCTATGACTCTATGCATACAATAGTGAAGGAGAGCTATTTCCAGCGCAGAGTTGGATGTGTGTGGAATCAGGATGGAGCAGTCCAGATTTGCACAGATAATGTGCTGAATTCACATACACCTTTTTCTTGAGAGTTCTTATGGCCAAAGGTGCCTCTTGGATTTAGGTATTCAATTTGCAGTGGTACCAGTGTGCTTAAGTACTGTTAAGGCACAAAGAGAAGAGCTCAGAGATTCTGAGTAATAATTCTATGACTCAAAGCAATGCCAATGTGTGGTCCCAGCTCCCATAGCTGTGCAGCATTTCAGCAAGAATGGTGTAATGCCAGATCCCTGGGAGTGTTCAAGGCCAGTTTGGGTGGGGTGTCGAGCAACCTAGTCTAGTGGAAGGTGTCCCTGCACAGCAGTGGGGTTGGAATGAAATAGTCTTTAAGGTTCCTTCCAACCCAAACCATTCTATGATTCTTGAACAGCTCCAACCACTGTGTTGTAAATTGGATTTAAAGGTACTAGGCTTTCCTCATTAGCATGGAGGAGGAAAAGCACCCTGAAATATTTGTTGATACTACTCTATCTTACAAGCAGGGCCATCCTTGGCTTGACCCAAAGATACTTTCAGTGCTTCAGAAATGAGTTGTCACTGCTTTTGCTATGCTCTTAAGTGGAATGCTTTCTGTGCCTGGCCTTATAAGTGTCAAAAACCTCCAGCCCAAAGTCTACAGCCACATAACTCCCTGTTCCCCTTTTCATTTCAGTCTTTTCTCAGAATCTCAGAGTACAGAAATATGGTTCAATTTCCCCAAGCAGTTCTAGAAATCAAATATGAAAACTGTAGAAAAATCTGTTTATGAAGTTAAAGAATATCTTACAGAAAATTCAAGTGGATTTTTGAATAGCATAGTTTTAAAGCTAATCAGTAGCTAGAAATGCACTTCATCTTTGTAACTTCACATGAAAACCACTTCTAAAAGAAAACACTCCTGTTTCTCCTTTTTCTTAATTCCTGGGGTAATTGCAACAGCTTGTATTTTGTGTGGTGAAATTAAGTGTATTAGGCACTGAATTGAAAGAAACTAAATGATACTTGTGCTTTGTTTATCTTGTTTATTTGCTGACTTCTTTCAGACCTGAGTCAATTCCATCTGCCCTTTACAGAAATAACACTCCTTTACATTATTGGGCCGAGCCACCAGCCCCTTGGAACAGCCCACATTTTAGGCAGTAGCAACCTCTCCCATCCCTCTTTTAAAAGGCCAGTGGGCTGAACTTGTTAAACTCTTTCTGTGGAGTTTCATGACATGTGAAAGGGAGTGGCAAGGACAGAAGGCCTGAACATGGTAAAGGGAAAAACTACAGTGCGCTACGTAGCCAACATATATGGAAGATGGCAAAAGATGGTACAGAAAGGCTGAAGAAACAAAAAAAACAAACCAACAGAAAACTGGTTTAAGACCCTTTCAGCAAAGCACTCATGTGCCTACTTTACGATGCTGGGTTTTGTGGCAGTACTTTACAGAGTTTGTCAGCCAGACCCTTAAAAAATCTTGGCTTCCACCCTACTCACTGACATTGCCAGCTAAGCCAAAGATTTCACTGTCTTTCCCTCCTTCAACTGCACCCTCTTGGAAAGTTCCTCCTCTCTCTTCCCTTTACTCCACACATGGTACTTGTTAGCTGTCCACTACCTTTTAGCCCTTTACCCTTCTGAGTCTGACCATATCTCTCCAATACTTTTAAAATATTTTAGAAATTCCTACATTAGAATGCCTCCAGTTTTGAAGCCTCTCTTCTTACATTTCCCTCAACTGTACATTGGCAGATCAAAGGAGAAATTGTTGCCAGTTTAAAACATCTCCACTGCATCTAAGCACAACTCTTGATGAGCACAGACTGTCCTATCATTTTTCTGTTCCTTCCCTGTGGCTGCTGTCACTACAAGCCCATTTTTCAATTTTCTTCCTCATCTTGTTCCAAAACCAGGATCCAGCTATTAAGGTATAATCAAGTGCATTAGAAGGACTCAGAAATTCATCTTTGCAGCAGGCTAACAAGCACCAGCCTTTCAAAAAGCAGGGCCAACAAAACGGTGCCTCCTTCCCCTCCTAAGCAAACTGAGAATTGTAAACTGTACTAAGATGTGAATTACATTCATATGAATGGCACTAGTAATGAAGAGAAGTGTTCTCAGAGTAGTAATTGTGATTACCTGAACAAACAAGATAGGCACCTTGGACATGTAACCCTAGTCCTGTATCTGCACCACCACTTTCTCCCTAACACCATACATTGCCTCCCATCTAGACTTAATTCAACACCTTGAATTGTGTTTGATCAGGGACAGATCAAAGGAGTTGCCACCAGACATCTTTGACAGATTTTAGAAAGACCTAGTTTTTTATTTAAAAACAGAAACTTAAAATGTCTGGTGGCTTGTCCTCAGAGATAGTAGTTTGCTCAGTTTAAAACATAAAATTCTCTGCTTGCTGTAACCTGCCAGGCCAGGATTCTGATATCCTCAGAAATGGTTCACATGCACACTGGCCTTTGCTGTGCTAAACAAGTAACTGGAACAGTTTCAGTTCTATTATTTCAACACAATGTTTTTTTCTCATGTTCAGGATGAAAACTGAAAAAAAAATTACCCCCATCCCCCAGTGAAATATATAGAAATGCTTTCATGTGGAAAGTTTCATTTTGAAATCTTTCAATTCAAACCAGTTAATTTTGGCTTTGTTTCACATGGAGAAGTATCCTTACAGGTGATTTTGCTGCTTTTCAGTCCTTGGGATCTATATCTACTCAACACTGTCACAGTTCTCCTCATGCTCCACTCCAGCCAGAAAAGAGAATGCAGTGTGGGGGAAAAACCCCACCTTGATAAGAACCACCATTCCAAACTTGTTTCTTGTATGCTCCAACAAGACATGTTTGATTTGAGATGATAGTCATTGATGAAATTGTTCATTCTTCTAGGGAAAAAAAGTCAACTTCTTCACAGCTGCATTTTCCTATAAAAATTGTTTTGGTGCAAGTTTTAAAGCAGCTGTAAAATGTGATATATTTTGACAATTATCCTCTTATTTAGAGACTTTAATGTAGACTAAAGAAATCCAGATTCAACTCTTCAAAGTTTTGGTTAGGAAAGAATGTATCCAGATGTTTACTGAACAGTACTACTATAAATTGGATTAATCTCTACCATATTTTTCCTAGATGGAAATGTCACTTCCAACCTGATTCTCCCCCAGTGTTGATGATCCCCTCCAGTCAGTGAGTACTGCCTGCAGTACAAGAAAAAGAGCTCTGTTGTGAAAGAACAAAATCAGCTTGGTCAGAAATCGTCAGCTCGGAATAAAAATATAGTCCCAGAAGAAGGGCTGAGGTTGAAGGACACTATTCAGAAGATGCAAGAAGCCAAATTAGTCAAAAATAGACCAAATGGCAGGGAAATGTTGGGTGAAATTGAAGCAGAAGTCCTCAATACTGCGGCTTTCACTACATAAAACCTGCATTTTCATTTTCTGTCACATTTCATTAGAAATGTCAATTCCTGTTCAGAGAACCTCACTGCTGACTGTACCTCAGTTGGTGGTATTGCTTTCCTAGTTTGGTTTGTCTTGGTCTGTGTCTTTAGACACTGTACCAAATTTCCCAGTGACACCTGCAGTTAAGGTCTCTACAATGAGAATTCAAAAATTCTTCCCATCTGTCTGTCTGAAGAGCTGTGGTAGTCAAGTGTTTCCTCTGAAGTCCACATGCATCCTTCTCCCCCACAGCCTTTGTACCTGTGCTCTGACACAGTGTTTGAAGTCAGCAAGTGAACAGTACACACTGCAGAGCCTCCTTTCTGGACTGAGGGATTACTGTTGCCTGCACACTCTCCCCTTCCCCCGATGAAACCTGGAGTAACAAGGAGGAGTCATGGACTCGAGCTCTGTCCAGCTTCCACTTTGGATAATAACACTAGGTTTGTCTGTATCTCCTCTGCAGATTTAACTAGACACAGTGCACAATTCACTTCCCACTAGAGCTTGCCATGTAGTTTCTTGCGTGATTGAGATACAGTTCAGCAAGAAGATAGTGGATAGCCTTTGTGTATCTGATGAAAAATAAACAGCATCTGAACAGACTGAGCACAGCCTTGAGTCTTCAGTCTATGAAAAAAGAAAAGCCCTTACATCTGCTCCTGAAACCTGATCCCTGATGAAATGTGCACCACACACTCTGGATCACACCTTAAGATCAGAGGAGAAAAACATCAAAACCCGAGTCGGACCTCTGCAGCACAACTTGGGGCTCCTGGTGGCAGAAGGCTGCCCAGGAAGTTCTGACACCCCAGGAAATTCAAGCTGCCAGAATGGCTTAAGAGAGAGAGCCCTTCTGCTTCGTACTGGTAACACAGTGCAGGCTAAGCAGAGAACCCCAGAGCCCACATCTCATGGGAGCAAAAGCAGAAAGTTCCCCTAACCTATCTGTGGGTGTCAAGCACATCACCACATCAGACAAAGAGCACATTTGCACACACATTTCATCAGTGGTCTGCTAATTCTGGGTCCAGCTCCACCATCTGTCCACATCTTCTTGTTCATGCTGTGAGCTAGCAGACTGACTGCTCAACACATCTCTCACCAGCCCACTGAGAGAACTGTTACACTGTTATTTCAGTAGCCATACATGCAAAACACCATTTCTCTCTTAAAGCCTAGGAAATCAGAACACCACTACCCAGAAAAAAAACCCCAAAAACAACAAACCCAACAAAATCAGAGTCAGTCAGGCCTTCTATCTGTTTCTCTCTAGGGAATCGTAAGAAACTTGAATCACCAAGACAAACAATATATTCCTCTCCCAAACTAGAAGCTTTTGAAGCCTTTGAGGCTGGGACATACAGTCCTGTGAGTCAATTCATGTCAGCTGTGCCCATCCACACCCCCCAGGAGGGCAGCTGCCCTTTGGGGGTCTCAAAGAGCCTCCTTGGTCTGTGATATATCCCCAGCATATAACACTCTCCAACACTTGGTAGCCATTTGTTGGCTTGCTGATGCTAATGCTCTGTGAACTCTTATCAGATGTATTTATTACCACAGTTGTTAATGTTTTGGGAAGGCACTGGCTGGCTTGAGTTCAAAGAAGAACCACAAGAACAGAAAATAAGCCCTGAAGGTGCTTATTTCAGGAGTCTGACTAATGCAGCTTACTAAAGAGAAGGTTGAAAATGCAACGTGGTGAGTGGGTGTTGATACTCACAGCTGCAAAAGGTGTTTTAGTTCAGGGCTTTTCAGTTCTTCAGAGCAAGATCCAGTTTCTTGCTCTCAATCTTCAGCAATATATGAATATATTCCTGAGAGGGAAGTATAATTAATCACTGGGGCTGGAGAGTGGGGCTTTTGTGATTAATTGTAATTGATCAGCAGGGAACACAGGGGGCATCAATTAACTTGCTGCTGTTAAAGATTTTAAAACAGAGAGAGAAGGCTGAGCTGCATCACATGAGATGTGATGGTGTGTTGAGGAGATTAGTGCAGGTGAAGGATGTGAGGTAGCAACATCCTGAGGTCTCTTTTCTAGTGCAATAACATGCAAATCATTTGTGTGTCTGCAGTGTAGCCTGTAAGGGTGGCAGTGGAAACGTTGAAGGTCATGTTGTGATCTAAGAATACAAAACAATGAGGTGCTGCATCTTATACTGCTCTGTATTCAAATAAATCCATCTTACTAATGGATCTATTTGAATACAGAGCAGTATAAGAAACAACCATGGTCCCATTTAATTTCAGAGAGGCAGTGCTGCATGTGCAAGAGCTTAAAGCTAAAAAACTTAAATGCATTTTGTCACTCTCATCTCTGCAGATGCTTTGTTGAGTGCTTATTAGCACAAAACTCACATGAAGGAAAACAAAATGAAATCACTTGTTGCTCTGCTAGAATCTCAAATAACTCTCTTCCCAAGGAAGGGGATAGTGAGGACATCATGGGGCTGGTACTCTGGAGGACACGAAGCCATAGAGAATACAAGCTGGATTTTTCTAGAAGATGTGTTGCTTCATAGAAGATTAATGTAGGTCAGAATGAAAATAAGAGTTTAGGTGCTCTCCTTGTTCCTTTCTATGGCTCCTTTCAGTGGCTCTTTTTTCCCCTGAGCTCTTGGGGTGCTTATTTTTAGGTGCTTGACAGGAATTCAGGGATCAAGGGAAAGAATAATTTTTCCATCATGTTCTGTTTCTTTTAAAATCAAGAGGTTTAATTAACAATATTCATGCTACAAGCTTATTAAATATTTTGTGGAGTTTGGTATTTTTTGACACTCCTTATCACATTCGTAAGTATAGAGTACATGCAGTTGACTACTTCAGACTATCCAGGCCATTCCTTTAGTGTTTCCTTTAGAGAAAAAGAATGAAGACAAGATTTTCTTGCCATCCAGGGCCAGTGTACTTCATACACTCAAAAGGAGTTACCACAGCTAAAATAATGTTGCTTAAAACCAGTGAGAAGGAGAGAAAACGTGCACAGGGCTTCAGGTGTTCTTGCCTGGTGTCAGCCCTGTGAGAGAGAGGCTGCTCTCGTGTGTGGGACCTGCCCTACCCTTGCAGAGGGATGGGGCCAGCTCGGGCTGGGCAGCCCTGCTTTGCCTCCTGCTTCCCACCAGAGGAGGCAGCCCCAGCTTGTCCTTGGGAGAAGGAGCATCTTCCCTCTTGACTTTCCAGCTGACTCTGCTCCATTCTGACATTTCCAACTATTCTGCTCAACTCCCCGTCAGCTCAGGGAATGCTTCAGCCCTGCCAGCAAGCCTGGTCTGCAGGGACAGGGGATGGAGGGGTCCCAGGACAGGCTGGCAGAAGGGAGGCAAGGGGATGAACAGAAAAAAAAAAGGTGGGTTTTTTTTTTTCAGAAGTTAAAAAAAAAAGAAAGAATCAAGAGGCTGCCAGTCACAGGTTTGTTTATTTTCTGTGCTTAGCCTTGCCATGAAGAGAGTACTTAGGCCTTCCTCTCTGTAGATTGAGTTCTTTATTGTAAAAAATTGTAACTGTAACTTGTGCAGAAATGAAATGAAGACATTAGAAGGAGCTTTCCATTTGCAACATTTTTACTGGGAGTGATGCCTTAAGTTTTAGCTTTCATGTTTTTCAGATTCTGTACTGCATTAGTATGTAACTCTGAACTTCATATGAAGTGTTAGCAAGCTCTCTTCACAGTTTAGTCAGACAAAGCAATCTTTTTCAGCCTGAGAACCAAGGACACCATTGCAGCTCAGGCCCAAAGAGTATGAACAACAGTGAATTGATGAAAGCAATCTAGGAAGACAGGCCTTCATAACCTGAAGCTGCAATTAGACAATTAACCCCAATATATAAATGGACCAAAACTTATAAAAGTGTGAAAACTCGTGTCTCGGAGTCCATTCTGGGTGGAGCCACGGCCAGGCTCTTGTACTGCCCAAGGTGTATCCTTTAAAAGCCTTTTAATAAATACCTACTTTATTCCTTTAATAAATACCTACTTTATTCCTTTAACAAATACTTACTTTATTCCTTTAACTCTGTCTAGCCTCTGTTCTAGGCAGCCTCTTTGGGCACCAGGAGCTGAATCAAGCCTCCTAACTGAGGTAAGCAGAAAGGATTGTGGAAGGACACACAGCTTAACTGGAGACACAATGGGGAAATGAAGTTGAAATAAATGTAGGTTTTTACATATATATGCAGCAGTCACACAATCACTCATATGGAAAGAAGGCATGGATCAAAGAGGAAGAGCCTAGCATGAGATTAAAGGGGGGATAATTGCAAGCAACCAGAAAGTTTTATAATAGAGGTGATAATAATATACAGCAGAGGAAGGAAATGGCAAGGAACAGAAATGAGGATAAAATGCAAATATAAGAGATCCTTTGATCCTTCTGGCTTGCTCCTATATAACAGAATTATTTTATCACCCACTTACTTCATTTCCCTTCCACTTTCATCTTGCTTTCCTCTGATAGCTTTCTAGTTCCCCTGCCCTGACACCATACCCACTCTGCCTCTCTCCACATGTCTGATAGCAGTGCAGTGCAGGACGTGTCTTTGTCATAAAGTGCTGGTTCTAAATACGAAACATCTTCAGTGAGGGATTGTGCTTCTCATTTTGCTGCTGACTTTGGGAAGCAACAAAGCTGGCAGGGGGAGGAATGCAGAAAATGAGCACATGTAGCGAGCCAAATGGTCTAAGTTCAGCCTGAAATGCCAAACCCCCTCACCACCATTCTGGGGGAAAACACAAATATTTGAAGAAAAGACAACACAAAAAAGAAGCAGCCTGGGAGTGGGATTTCGCAAATATTTTTGAAATTTTCTGTTTTTTACCAAAGCTGCGGAAGTAAAAAACATTTTCCTTCCTCCTTCCTTCCCTTTTTCTGTATCCTGTTTAGTTTCATAGGTCAAGAGGTCTGTGACCAGAAGGAAGGAACCAGCCCTTTGCTAAAGAGGATGTCATTTAAGTCTCCCAACAGAAATCTCTGCCCTGCAGCACTGCAGAAAGCCTGGTCAGCCCTGGCTAAAAACTCAGGCTAAACTTGGTTCTGTGAGTCACCACTGCACTGACTTCATACCGCAGGCACGACGGAGCAGCGGCGGTGATGCTGAGAGACACCAGAGCAGAGAAGAGGGGACAAATAACGAGAAGCAAAAATAAAGTGCCAGTTTCTCCTCCACGATGGCTACAAGGTGTGTTGATGGCCTGAAAAGGACTTAAAAGCATATCTGGCAGTGATTTCTGGGGGTGGCTTGCTCACTGTGCGGGGGCGGGACTTGAAAGCACAGGATCTGCAGCTAGGAGGATTCTGTGTTTGTGTTTGAGTAGCCGTTCCAGCTGTGTGGTAAGATGAAGGCATCCTTGGTGTGCTCTGGTTTCAGAGGGTGCACTGGGAAGGCCTGCTTTATACACAGTGCTGCTTCTGCCAGTGACAAAAGAGCAAGGCTGCAGGAATAAATTTGTTCCCTCTTCTGAGGCAGGACTCAGAGCTCCCTTTTTACTGAACACTTTTATGGGCACTGTTGGTCAGAGCCTTGTGTGTGTGAGGGTAGGGAATGCCCTGCATCATCTGGAGAGTAGGTGAGGTGTATCCCAGGGACAGGGACGCAGGCCTAGTGGGACAGGTACAGGTGTACCAAAATGCACTAGGTACCAAACAGGGTACCTAGTGCAACTGGACTTCAGGGTGGGGTAAGAATATGATAATCCTGGTCTTGTCCCAGCCCTCAGGCTCAGACAGTTCACTCCTGGCAGAGCTAGTAGTGTCTGTTTCCTGTGACCTTAAATGGGCTCACCACTGAAGGATGGTGTTAAATATATTTGGGTTCCCACCTACTGACTCATTTTCTGCTCCTCTGGAGTCTAAATGGAATGAGTGATTCGAATGATGTGAACAAGCCCATAGAGGAGTGAATACTGAGCTGCAGAGCATGTGTGTCACCTCCCTTGGACAGCTGTGCTGTGCACCGTGCTGCTGGTGGGGAATGGACAACAGCAAAGGTATCAGAAGTGAGACAAAAGACTTGGTCTTTCACAGATTAATTAGTCAAATGGTCTCAACCACAAGTTGTGAGAGAGGGATGCTCCATGCCTTGTACACAGTGAGATAACTCAGTGTTGATGATGACGCAAACACACCTCTGGCCTGCAAGGATGAAGGACAAGATTCCAAACTAAAGCTGCTTGTATTTCTTTGCAAGGAATTTAGAACAACCCTTCTCAAATTTAGGAACTGTTTTTACCTGATTAATTCACCATGTTTAAATATTGGTTAAGATGTAGGATTTTGTGTGCATAAGAGTTAAATACCAAAGTTTAAAGGGGTGTGGGATGTGTGTCCTCTGGGATGTGCTCCTTGTGTTCCCTGCGTTCCCAGCCTGGGATTGGAGGACCAGCCTATCGGCATTTCTCCGACCTCGCCGTGCTCTTGACTTCTGGCTACTATTTTTGGCGACTGCAGATTCCTTAGGTACCACAGGAGGTCAGCATGGGATAAGTTTTTACTTCCACTGAGTGCGTAGAAAAAATGTGTCTCGATCTCGAGACCGTGCAGTTCCCACCTGCTTCAACAAACGTGGTCTTGCTTTTGGTATCAGTTGTATCTAATATAGTTTTAGGCTGCGCATATTTTTTATTCTCATCTTTTCTAATAAGGGCTAGTTTATAGGTTTTTCCCTCCCTTTTTCTGGATGTTGTCACTATGAAAATTAATTTTGTGAAAAGCATCTCTGAAACACACACACACACACACACACACACACTATCTTTTATAGATATACTGCTTATAGTATTTAGAAGGAAAGCTAAAAAGCCTGCAAAGCTAACAGTTTGAAAGCCTGAGAAGGATGGGTAAATTTGCTTTTAGCCAATAGCCAAAGGGGAATGTTCACATATTACGGAAAAATACTGAAATGAATGTTTGGTGGACTAGTGATTGTCAGAGTCAAACAAGACACTTGGAGCTATGGCCCTTGTTTGGTTAAAAACAGCCTTGGTGGTTTAATCCAGCCCTTGGTAGTGGTTCCTCCCTTTCTCACCCTCATAACTTTTGGCTTTTTACAACTTGGAAAAAAAAAAATCAATGAAGTCTTGTCTCAGAGCAAGACTTTACAATAGGTATCACAAGGCAAAGCAAAGATAGAGTAATGAGAAATTTGCTTGACATTTGCCTTGCATTGAAATAAATGTGTTTGAAAACTCTTTTCCTTCCCCAGAAACTATAAAAGAAAGAAAAAAAGAGCTGTGTCTCTCCACAGTGGTATCTTCTGGGGATAAACAGGCAAAATATAATTCAGGAAGGTGCAAATTCTTTTTCCTCTCCAAAGTTAATTTTAGAACATAAATCTTAGCATAATGTTAGTTTTTTTTTTTTTTTTTTTTTTTTTGGTAAGCCAGAAAGAGAAGTGTAGCTTAGTCTTCAAACAATTTTTATAACATAAATATTTTTCTTGGCATCATAGGGATGAGTGTGTGGGAGAGGGAGAAAAAAGTTGGCAGTTTAAGCAAATAAACTGGAAAATAATATGTTGGGTTAAGGGCACCAAAATAATATTATTGTTCTCTAAGTGATACTTGCATTGCTAAAAAGTTGCTTCTGGTGCAGCAGATTTCCATGAGGACCTCACATCAGAAGTAATATTATAAGGCCACATTTGGAGAACAGGTCTCAAATGTAGTAGAATAAAGCAGGATGATGGCAGCATGCACAGTCCAGAACACACAGGTCATTGAAACAGAAATTGTTTTCTTGCAGCTAAGATTATTTGAAGTCTAAATTTGAATCTAGTGAATTATTTTACTACAAGGAATGAGGTTAGAGGAAGTTACTGATGCAGGCAGAGACTGAATCATTCAGTCTCAAAATTTTCTATGGGAAGTACATGAGACAAAAAAGAGACAAAGCCTGTGCAGAAGTGGAGGGAGGGAAGCACAAGTATTGAATTTTGGTCTAAAATGGAATCCCTTTAATGTAGAAAACATGATAAGAACTCTAATTCTGAAGACAGCCCATCTGTCTTCAGAAACATCAATTACAGCAGAGATTATTATCTCTTAAAGTGGCATTTAATTAGTGGAATTTAGTCTGAAATATCACTTAAATGCTTCTTTGGTAATTATATGACTTCAAATCCCTTCCTTTTTATATCTGCAGGAGTCAGCCATAGGATTCCCACTCTAATGATGCAAGTCAGACAGCTCTGAGTACCTGCGTGCCAGGAACGGGGCTGTGAGACAGCTGCCTCCTCCAGCAGCAGCTACGAGGAGCGCTCCAGCAGTGCCGGGGGCTGCAGCATCCCTGGGGGCGGAGGGACGGCGGGACACCGGCACCGGTACCTCTTGTTGGGCAGCAGGGCGGAGCCTTTCGGCCAGAGCTGCTCCGCCTCTGGCTCAGATAAGAGGTTTGTTCACGGATTTCCTCTGCTGGAGAGGTGACCGAGTGCGGGCGTGTGTAGCGGGGAGGTGCTGCTTGGAGGGTGGAAAATGCGAGCACAAGAAGAGTGATTAAATCACTCATTCAGTTTAATAGCCTTGCTATTTACATTGGACTTTGTCACCGACGTGTTTTATGAAAAATCCTTTCCTTAGGATTTTTCCCTCCTGAGAAGCTGAGAGGCCTCAGGAACAAACTGTAAACAATTCTTATCTGTTGCTGTGGAATGCAACAGGGGGAATCTGTGATTGGTCTCATCTGGTTGTTTGGAATTAAGGGACAATCACAGATCACCTGGGCAGACTGTCTCGGTCAGAGACAAGCCTTTGTCATTCATTCCTTTTCTATTCTTAGCTTAGCCTTCTGATGAAATCCCTTCTTCTGTTCTTTTAGTATAGTTTTAATATATTATCTATCATAAAATAATAAATCAAGCTTTCTGATAAATGGAGAGACTGTCTCGTCTCTTCCCTCATCCTGGGACCCTTGTGGACAATACTACAGGACTTGGCATTGCAGCAGTAGGTAGGAACACATTAGCCAAAGGAAAATCTAAATATGACCTAACAAAGCTGGAAGGGGAGTCAAGAATTTGGACAGAAATGGTATTAGTTTATACTTCCCCTTCCCCACCCCCCCCAAGAAACTACTCCCTTTTTCAAGAATGACTCTCCAGCTTGCAAGCTTCAGGCAATAGCTTCATCAGCTTTCCTGTGGAGAATACATATCCTGGCCAAACAATCCTTTGCTGCCAGGATTGCTCCTTGCTGTGCCCAGGGAAGCTGCCAGGCGGGAGCAGGACAGGGGAAGTGTTGCTTGCAGAATGCATCAGGAGGAGCAGGGTGAGCCTGGAAGTGGGAAACCACAGTCACCAGCTAAAGGCTGAACTTCAAATTGACAGGGGCAAAACTCAGTCCAACATCCCTGTCCTGTGTGTCTTTGCTCACAGTGTGTAAAACATCATCCCTCTGATGAAAGGGAAGGGAATCAGCCCTGCTCGTAACAAAGTCAATGCTCAGGTTATCACTGACTGACTCCAGCTGGTCCTTGGTTGAGGCACAGGCATTCATGGCTGTGAAAGAACTGAGGTTCACATAAACAACTAAAAAAAGTTATACACAAGAGATTTATTACAGGAATAATGTGACATACTCCATGGTAGTCAGATACAAGTGCATTTAATTAATGTTTTGTGGACATCATAACAGTCGGAATATTTCAGCTGAACAGTCAGTATTGGCTGAATTCAAGCCAGTGCAATTCATGACATAACCAGAAACAGGGAGTTACAGGTCTACAATGAGGTTAGACTAGATAGCAACAGCATATTTATTGTCACATCAAAGCATTACAAAGTATGAAAGCCCAATATTTCAACTATCTCTAAAATGGTATTTGTACAAAGCTGTTGTAGATACTTAAATGTAAGGATTTGTCGCATCAGTAATGGACCATGACTTTATTTTTGGAAGTTATTTGAATATTCAAAACTATTTGGGGCAACGAGAAGAAATGTAAACATCTGACAGTCCTTTGAAGGTCCCTTCTGAGAAAATACATTGTGTGCCACAGGAAAAGTGCATTCTAACTGGTGTGTCTGCTATGGCCAGTTTGACTCACATTCACTTAGCACCAGGTATTTATCCATTTCTGCAGTAAAAAGTTAGAAAATCTTTGTATTAACTCAGAAAAGAGAAAACTAAGTCAAAAGTTTTTTTCTTCTTCTTTCTTTAGAGGAACAACAGGTAAATTAAAAAAAAAATCCCACCCAACATTTAAACAGTTACCTCTTATGTACAAAGGAACCAGGAGCTAGCAAAGCGCGTAGCCCCTGAACAGTCTTTATTATTTTTTTCTTCAGGTTCATGTACCTGAATATATGAGTTTATTTACAGGTGGACAGGTATCCACAGAAGTAATAATCAGAATTTTTCTATTTGGCTAAAAGTTGTATAAAAAAAGACAAAACACTGTTCAAATACTTTCCAAATATATATATATATATATATTAAAAGTATTCAGTATTTCCATCAGTGCCAGAGTTGGAAGCTCTTCCTTGTTGTAAAAAGTTAACTTTGTGATAGTAAGTGACAGCAAAGGACTGACAGGGTCAGTCAGAGCTTTGATTTGAGGGACTGCAGCTGGAGCTACCCCAGGCCCACAGGGCAGTTGCAGATTGCAGGGAAATGAATCCATGTGTGTCTGTTGCAGTGACAGGCCACGTCCTGGTAAGGGTGACCTGCTGCTCCAGAGAGCCTCCACTCACACTGGACAATCCTGTGGAACTCTCTGGGGCAGGGTCCCTTTGAAAACAACCACCCAAAAACCTCTGAAGTAGTGGAAATATTCTTTATGCAAATGAACAACTAGCATGGGTGGGCAGGTAGCTCAAGAAATGGAAAAACGTAATCGCCACACTAATTCTTGTAAAGAATATAAAATTAAAAACTTGGCCCCTCAAATACAAACACATACCGCAAAAATATTTTTAATTAACATAACCTAGATGAGTGCAAATCTCTGGATACATAAGAATATGACTACCTTCATACTCATACTGGTATCAAATATTTAAACAGCTTGCATATAAACAAAATCTTTCTTTGTTGTTGAGTCCATGCTTGCTTTAGTCTAAAGCAAGGATATTCTTATTACTTCTACTTTTTTGGTCTTTCTTCCTGTAGAATAAAGCATAAGAAACACACTTCATTGAGTAGACTGGGCTGATGTATATTACAGCGACAACCCAAAATTTAAGTAAGAAATGTTGCATGCAGTATCTTTTTCCAACATTTAGTTACATCAGCTACAAGAACAAGACATCCATTTTCCATCTTTTCTGCTCCCTTCTAACAGAAGATACCCTAAACCCAAGCTCTGATCCTTTGTCCCTTGCACACCCCAGCCCTGAAGTCCCCCAGTGATTAGGATGAAGGGCTGAGCACTTTGGGCACGGCATCTCCTGGGGGAGGTCCCAGCAGTGAGACCACAACCCCTGAGGAGCCATCCCTGCCTTGCACGGTGGGGAAGGGAAAGTCAGAAGGAACCCGGGCTGCAGGGATGGCTGCAAAGGCTGTCCCGAGGGGCAGGATGGCATCTGCCAGCCCAGGGGCAGTGGCCTCTCCTTGGCACAGCTGGGCTGGGTGTGGCTGCAAACTCCCCCTGAGCCCGGCTGAGAGCAGCTGCTGGCCCGGTTCAGCCGCCCCAGGGCCCGGGATGCTGAGAGGTGTGAGAGGTGCTGGGGCTGGAGCAGCTCTGGCAGAGGGAGCACAGCTACCACACCTCTGCTTGGCCACACTGGGCCTGGCAGCCCAAACTGGTCCCCCAGGGCATGCCAAGTTCTTGACTTGGCCACAGGCCCCCAGCCCCTCTGCTCCTTGGGCTGTGCAGCTCAGCACTGCTCTGTCCTGCACCTAAGGTTTTTGGAGAGCAGAAACAAGACAGCAGACAAATATCTGCCAAAGGAGGTGGGAACACCTTCTGCTCCTTAAGTCTGGGGGTTTCTAAGCTGGGGAAAGGTTGAAGTGATTCAAGATACAGTAAGCAGCTGTGTGAAAATGCATAGTTTGTATGTATACATTCATTTACAAAGACCAAAGGAAGGTCCTTTGCTATGTAGTTTAATCACCATCTGCTTTTAACAAAAATGTGAGCTGACAAAGCTACAGGATGTCAGTTAAACACACAACCTGGGAGTTAATGGTAGCTGAATGGCATTTCCCAAACAGGGAATTAACTTTTCTTTTTGCTTTTTTGAGATAATTTTTAAGTACTTTCTAATTTGAAGTCTGTTGTTTCTCTAATCAAGTGTTTTAGGATTTCAAGAGATTCCTATTCAACTGTGGTCATCTCAGCAATGACAGACCCTGCTTTGTAGGCTGTTAAGAAGTAAAAACCCCAAAAGACAAACAAGCAAACCAACAGAAACCTGGGTTTAGCTATGGTGTGTGAACTAGATCGAAACATGGTTCTTTTAAACTGCTGCAATTCTAGTTCAGTAGTGAGTAGTGCTTTTTTGCTGTTTTGTTTTTGGTCCTTTTTTTTACAATAGCTGAGCTAGTACTAAGAAAATCCTATGAGTTTGCTCACTTTCTTTTTATTTAGTTGACACTTTGGAACCTAGCTGCTTCCTGTGAGGAATGTCTGTTGTCCTGAGCATTCCTGAACATACAACAGTAATGTAACAGGCAGGATAGGCTTAAATTGAGAAAATCTTGGTCTAAATGATCTATTTTATTATTTTTCTCCATTTGCACTTTTTCTGAAGAAAAACTCCTTTGTCACTTGTGGCACTAAAACACAGTGGGGTCTGCTTCTAAATGTAATTTTAACACAGATCAGTACTTTCTGCTAATCAGTGTGTTCTATAAATATTTAATTCAGCAATGGATTGACTTTTCTCATGAGACTTTATCTTCATGTTTGTTTCATGTACTTGATTTTTACTTAGCATTTGACTTAGATTCTTCCTTGCAATTTTTATTCAACCGTATCAATGGAAATTGCACAAAAGCATTTTTGAAGGCTAGAAAAAAGTAAGAGTCTCATATAACCAGATTCACATGGAGGAGAGTAAAATTATGTAAGCATATTTTGCCATCTAAAGTCAAGAAACATTGCCTGTTGCTTAGTGAACTGATCATTCACTGGGAAATGGAAAAGTAGTAAAGGGTTTTTTTCCATACAAACAATGAATATTAGAAGTGCAAGAGGATAAGATTAGCTCATTCTAAAATGCATTGATCAGAAACAAATTATTCATTACCTGAACTACTTGAGTAACTTGAGAAAAAAACAAACCTTCTAAATTTTTCTAAAACTACTGTGTACAAAGCTGGTTTGCTGTGTTGATGAAACTCAGGAGCTCGTGCTTAGCACATCACAAATTCAGTAGTCATTCTTTAAAGTTTCAGGTGCAAGCAAATACTTCTCAGTACCTTAATTATTTTTATCAACTTTTAGGCATTAATATGCATATTGCTAATTTTGCAAATGTTTCTAATTTCAGAAAAACAACTGAAATGTTTGGAGTGTCCTGACTTGTACTGAGAATGATTCCCAAGATATCTGAAGTCCACTGGAAGTACTCTTGGTTCAGCAGGCAGAACTGACTCATATGCTGACACAAAGATTTTAACACTTCTTTTCATATGAAATAACAGCAAAATTCTCAGAGGAATTTTGCAGGGCCCAAGTCTGGGTGGCTTTGATCCAGCATTAAATCGTTTTCGGTGGCAACGGAGTGCAGAGGTTTTTTGATGAGTAATGGCCAAGGTCCTCTGAATTCTCGAGTTCTCCCCAGCTGCTGGTGCTACAGGAGACTGCAAGAATTTGACAAAAGTCAAATGGTGGCATTTTGTTTTGTGTTTTTAATGTTGTAAGAATGAGAAAAGCACCTGCTCCTTACAAGAAACAGTTTTTTTCTATGTCTAAGTTACTGTTAGTGGAAGCCCCTTACCTAAATGTGCTGTGCCAGCCCATAGGCTGCCCCCAGAGCACAGAACCAAACCAAACTGTGAAGGAATAGCATCTGCAAGCCTTCTCTTCTAAGCCTTCATTCATACATACATGGAAATACAGCAACCAACTGGGCCACAGAGCTGTTATTTGTGCTGCCTGACAGAACACCACCTTGGACAGGGCCTGTCACTGCTCTTGCTCCTCAGCCAAACACAGACACCCTGTGCTCACTATAAAGGTTTTAAGCTTGCTTTGCCCCATAATTCCAAGAGCTGAGCTATGCTGTGCAGCCCTCATTTCTGTGGTGGGATGGACAGGTGACAGCAGCCCCTCTTCTCTTCAGCACAGGTACCACTGATGTTAAGCACCAGGCTTGCACACCACTGGCAGTGTGCTCGCATTGCTCCTGAAGGACACAACAGCTTTGCAGCACACACAAATACCTGGATCACGCCCACCTTTTGCAGGAAGAACTGCAGCTTGATTAAAAATGGCAAGGTGATACATTTGCAGTCCAAGGGGAAACTATACCCAGGCTATTGGAGCAGCAGGTAGCTTTTACTTTTACCTATGGATGCAGAAATGAGCAGAATGTCTGGAAGCCTCTGAAAAGGAGCTGGGGTCTCTGGGAGGTGGCCAACTAAGAGCTTTTGCAAGGATGCATTTTACATGACTTCCGAGCTGTGCATGGTCCATGCACACACACACTCAGCCTGGGAGAGGGGAGCCCAGGAATGATTCACCCTGGGAAGGAAATGAGCATTGCTGTCTGTCTCTCTCTCTCCCCTCTTCACTGCCATGTGCCTTGTTTTCCCCACTTTTCTTTGTCTGATTTGGAATAAAGAGCTTGGACAAAGTAAATGTCAAAAAGGTCTTTATTTTTCAGCATGCTCCATAAGATATAAAAGGATTCTGTGCTGGGGCAGAGTAGCTGTTCTTTGTTTAAAATGCTGAACCTGGCATCTACAAATTAAGACAAACTATGTGCAATAGCGTGAGTGCTGCAAGCTTAACACCAAAACCAGGGGAAGATGAGTTCATTAATTCACTTAGGAACAAAAGGATTGTCTTTAGGACACCAGTTCCCAAAACCAGTGGGGATGAAGTCAGGAAAAACCAAATGGAAATACTACTGCCAACCTGGCAGTGGCCCTGCAAGTTGGGAGAGTGGCTGTTTAAAGCAAGAAAATCCACACTCTCCTATGGCTTCTGCTGCTGCCCTGTACCAGGAGGAGTTCACCTCCTGCAGAGCCCAGGAGCTTCCCAGGCTGCCCACTGCACAGCACGGGGAGAAACGGCTCCTGGGTGCTTAACTTAAACTCATTTCCAAATTTCTGTGAGCTCCTGGCATTTTAAACTTGCCTTTTAAACAGTTTCACACTTCTTTAAACTAGATTAGGCTATTTTTTAAAACCCTTATCAATTAAACTAATGCAGGTTTAGCATATAAGGAATTCTACCATCTAGAACTTTGTGTCCTTCACATTCACATTCCACTTTAAACCATGATATCCATTAATGTATTGAATTTACCAAATGATAAATAATTTCAGAAGCTATAATATTTCTCAATGTATCATTAAAAAAAGTCTCTGACCCAAACAAATTTACTGTATTTTAGGGAATTTGCATTTTTATAAAAACATCTTCGTTTCATGGTTAATTTCAAGTTAAAACTAGATTAATAAAAACTTTACTGTTCTGTGTATCAAAAATACATGGCCCAAAGAGTGAAAAAAAATATATAAAGTGCAATGCAGAGCAAATTAAAGCTCCATAATTTTACACTGAAGTGAAAGAGGAAATAGCTTCTAAAAATAATAATTCAGAAAAAATGTTTTTAAAAAAGAACTGGAACTTACTTTATACTCTCTGAAACAAGATTTGATAGGAAACAAAGGAAGAACAATGTATGCAGGCAGGTATGTTCCCTTCTGTGACTGAAGCAAAAAAAAAAGGATGTGTGGATATAAATACTGCAGTCTTCTGCGAGCAGAATGTTTTAGAAATCCCTTACTCATAAAAACTAGGCAATTGGGAATTTAGTTTCCTACAGCTGCTTACTCTGTGCTAAATTTACCCCTTTCTATGATGGAAATACTTTCTTTACATGAGAAAACATGAATAGCAGGTGACAAGAATACATGCTTGTTGTTTCAGAGGGTTAAAAAAACCCCACAGTGCAATGGATGCTGATGTCCTCTTTCTTCAGTTACCTGATGACCCTTTACCTCTTGCCCAGCATTCCCATCACTCTTAAACTGAAGCTGTAAAAAAATGAGGCCGAAACTCTGCACTAGCAAAGCAGCTGAGGATCATTCCTAGTTGTTACCACGTCTGGATAAGAAGTATACCCTGGTTCTCTGTAGCCCAGAGATTTACAGAGGTCATGACTTCCAAACCCCTTAATGAGCCTTGCCTGAGATTACCGTGAATAATTCCAGACTGGTTCCAGGGAGGAACAGGGTCCGGTAATGTTGTTTTTCACATCCCTTAACTCCTCCTATATCTGCTTAGCAAAATCATGGTGCAGTTAAGATGCAGTCTTAAGATGCATTGGATGTACAGTTATTGATCTAATTCCTCTCTTTTCCCCCATATATTTAATTTCATACCAAAATCAATGCCACCAGCCATAGGTGGAGCTCTCCTGAGTTTAATGCTGTAGGGGTATGTGCAAGTTCAGGTCCTTAATGAGACTCTAGACAAGACAGAGTGGGATAAAGGCAGTATTACCTGCCTGCTCCATGACAGAGCAGGGACACAGACCCAGCAGGCCATAGCGTTTTATACAGACCTACACTTACAGGGCTGGCACAAGCCAGCACAACTCAGGAAACTTCTCTCTAGAAATGTCTCTGCTGAGGGTAGAAAGAGCTTTTTCAACAGCAGCACAAGCTCATGTCACCTTAACCTGCTGTGGAACTGCAGCCTGATGCAGGATGCAGAGGTCTAAATCTAAAATAATATCCCCAAACTCCATGACTGACCAAGATGATGTCTGGCTCTTTGCAAATGCAGCAGTGGATGGTGCTGTGTTAGAAATGCCAAAGGCAAGCGATGGGGCAATGTCCCCTTTACAAAGGTCTACTAATGAAATACTAACTTAGGGAGTCTAAGAGCTGGGAAAGAGTTGGGAAAGAGCTGGAAAGAGCCTCCTTTATTGGGGGTCCAACTTGGTTTAGGGCTCAGTGCTGGGTTCCAGCAAATGTTTGGGAAAATCTTGCTTAAGGTTCCAGGGATCTGTGAGAGCCCCCATGGGAGCTGCAGCATGGCTCTGGAAGGAGGGACACAACTATGCCTGATTCAAAGTCTGACAATGATGGGACTCATTCAGCAACTTTCTGTAACATAAAAGCTATCTCACAGTTTTATTTTAATAGCTGAAAAAGAGACTCTTTCTCTTCAAAAGTGTTCTGTACTATGAACAGGTCATGAATGCAGGTGGATGACCAACCTCCCTCAAGCTGGACACAGCAAAGGCAGCACTTGAGCCAACAGCACATGGACTATGGTGGTGGTGACTCCTTTCACAAGGGGCTGGCTATCCTGGATCCCATACTGAGAAACCCCCTTCTCCCTGGGGCTGGTGTCAGTAGGACAGATTACAAGCTGAATACCACCAGCCTAACAGCTCTTCAATCTGTCACTAGGTAACACATCCAGAGTACTGCCACTTTGGTATTACTAGAAACTCTTCCAAGAGCTCTGCACATGTGCAGAGGTATCCACTGTATCCATCCCTCTCACAAAGCTGAATGCACAATTCTCAAGCCCTCAGAAAGGGCAATTAACACTTTCATGCTCCCAATCCCAGTGGAAAGTACACAGAGGAAAACCCACATGCCTTTGTTCTACAACCATTACCTGTGTGAACAGCCCTGGTCAATGAAGTTATTCATGGGAATAACTGAACTCTCCTGAGAAAACCTGTACTGCTGTGAGGGCTCAGCCTGTTACAATGTGATCTGCATTCTGCTCTTAATTGTGTAATAACACTTTTTACCAGACTTGTAATTCACAAAAAAGACCCCCAAACCACCAAAAATCAATCACAGAACGTCTGTAATTGACTGCTTAAGACTAGTTTCCTCCTACTGGGATCCAATTCTGAGAAATTTTTTTCAGGTCTTGTCTGACTGGCTCAAACCCCTTTTGACTACTGTCTCTGCATTTGTACTTTGTCCCTTTGTTACAAGTCTGTCAAACAGGGAAAGAACCAAACAGTCTCTGTTCAATGGACCTGATTATTTCTGTCTTTCAGTTAATTGCGGACTCGGAGCACAAGACAAAAACAGTAAGAGAGATGAGAAGATGATCTGTATTTCATTATTTATCAGCAAAAAAAAATCCCTGAACAGGGGTGAGATAGCCAGATACAATGTACATGGCAGCCTGTATTCCATCAACCCTGCAGTGCAGATAAAGAAATACATGAGCGGAGTTTTTAGTTTGATTGTTCAGATCTTTCTCATGACTGAACAGTGAATGCTCAATGCAATCCTTTCCTGTAATCTTCTGCTTGTATGAACTCTCTACTTAAGCTGGAGCAGATCATGTTGCATGATCTCATTCAGACTGTACAGTATCACAAAGAACTCAATTTTAAAAGTTCTTTTTCAAAATTATACTATTCGAGCCAAATACTGGTAAATTTAGGAATGTTTTCACCATCAGAATACAAAAAAAACCCCAAAACGTTGAGAAAATGCAAGAGACAAATCAAGGGGAATTTCAGACTAAACTATCTCTGTAACCAAGGGAAGTAGATTTTTTTTTCTTCCAATGATCCAGAATTTGTATGGCTTTGTAAAGGTGTTTTAATTTACTTTTGTCATGGAAAGTAGCATATCACTAGTCTATGTGATTTACAACTTCTCTCTACTCCTTTTGGTTCTTAGGAATTCCCAAATCCTGTTTCATAATGTATAATAAGCAGTTATAAAATTATACCAACATTATAATTTCAGAGAGGTATTAAGATCCCAGTGCTATAAAAGTTCATTTTCAGAGAATGCATGCTTGCAGTGATGCACAAACACACATCACTTGTTTCCCTAATTTAGCCCTTTGTAAGTATTGCACCTGGTTAATAAGGCTATAGTCTATTTTCTTCTAACACTAAAAATTACACATAGGCAACATCATGTGTGGCTTAAAAACATAGTATTCCTAAAGTTTTTAGGTAAACTCATTTATTTCCTTGCATACTCAGAGCTCCTATGCCTCCAGTTGCCTGGAGGAGTGTTGAGTGTACAGGAAATATAGATGGAACAAGAGAAATTTATTTAATGTGACCTGCTTATCATGGTTTTTCTTTTTCAGCGAGCTCAAATAGATTTCTTTGAGCTTGATGTCAAATACACACCTTTTACAAACTTAAACAATGCTTTCACATGGTGAAATGTACAGCTGAACTCATCTCTTTCTCACCTTCCCTTCTGCAATGCAAAAAAACCTAATAAAAAAATTCTGTAAATTTGTCTGGCCTTCTAAACACAAGATAAACTGCATAACTCCAGGGAAAGGTAGATTGTCCCACAAAGTGCATACTTCAGACAAAGCTATTGGTTTATCTGCTCTTGCCAAGGCCTGATTTCAGAAGAGCTCAAAAACGTGTGCCAAACTTTAGGAGCAGGAGGAGTCTCATTAACAAACTCCACAGGTGGAGGTAAACACATACTCGAGTGCTCTGATGAACCTGAGCCTACATTTTATCCTTGTAATACCAGCAGTTCCATGTCTGTGCAGTTGTACTTTGTAATTCACACACTATGTGCTCCCCTTCCCTGAAAGATTTGTTGGCATCACTTAAAGAATTAATTACTACAGTTAAACACTGATACTGAAAATTCTGATACACGTAAATGCTATTTACATTTGTAGCTCCTAATACTGAGGATGCTGATTTTTATCCACTTCATTATAAACATCTGGGCAGTTGCAAAACAGAGTGCCTGGACACAGAAAAAAGAATTGATAGGAAAAGAGTATTATGGCTCAAACAGGATTTTTCTGTGTAAAAATAAAGCAAAATTGAGAATTTGCAAAACTTGTAGAATTTCAAAATCCTAGACAGCCCAATTCAAAACCTTGGGTTTACTGGAGCTGATACCTTTGCAGATATGACAAAAAATATGTGATGACATGTTTTCATTTCATGTAGAACTAGCCCTTTGCAAAGTGCAGTACACAACTCTCCAGGATATCATGCTGACATACTGCTTTTTTGCTTGCTGAAGTCATTTGGTAAGAAATAATTCAATTACAGACAAAGAATGTTTTGACCAAGCAACTTTGTAGAAGCCCTTATACTTACACTAGATCCTGAAAAGATTTACACAAATGTATAGATTTACATTAAAATTTGTTATGTTTTAAGCTAATTTTCTGTATTTTTATGTAATTTTTTTTGTATTTGGAACTTCTTAAGCTACAGCATTAAGATCATGTTCATCAATTAGTGCTTCATTCTAATTTTAATAATTCAAGTAGTGACATATTGCTTTTTCTATTTTGCCTAAAATAGAAAAAAAAAAAAACATTCTTAGATATCTTCCATTCAAACAAACTTGCATCCTGCTTTTACAGCCCTCTCATGTTCCCTGAGGAAATCTGTTTCAACTGTTTTCTTTTTTCCTGTCTTCCAGAGACAGCTTTTTATAAACATTTTAGTAACTTTTGTTAATCTGGCCATTACCATTAAACATCATATATTAATTGATGCTGGGTATCACATACTATGTTAAGGACTCTAGAATCAAACCTGAATCTTTAACAGGATTGGCAAGCAGTAAATACCAAGACTCAAACATTTTTGAATGTTCGAGCCCATCTTTAGTTTTAATTACATAAAGAATTCAGATTTAATGCTGAAAGAGCATTTATATTGCTAAATTTATTTCCCTCAAGGGTATATGAGATCTCACATTCAGATTCAAATACACAAGGAGAAAATTCTAGGTGTCAAGATGTGTCAAAAACTAGCAGAACACTAGCTTGTTACTAAATTTATCTATTCTCTTCTGTTTCATCAGCTGAAAAAATTCTTGCTGTGAATGTGAGGAAACACCAGAGCAACCTGTACTTTCTTCTGGCTGCTGCCATCAGAAACAGGCTGATTTCCCTGTTCCCAGTCTTTCTGCATTGCTTTCACAAATGGTCTGTGTGAAGCACAAAGAACATGATGAGTGCTTTCTGAATTGAGGAATAAGCTCAAAAAGTTGCAAGTGGAGACACACACCTCCTTAAATCCCACATTTGGATAGAACTGAGAGCACGGTCAGTGTGAAAGCACTGCAGTCCAAGATGGAAAGAGCAGCTCAAGTGGGCACTCTCAAGTGTAGGAGTACATTGGCTGTTAAGATTTTCCAGCTCAATATGGATGCAAAGAAAGGCTGCTCCCATCTAGCAGACAGAGAGTATATTTAAATGCTCAGCTCGATTTCTGTCCACGACTTCCTTCTAGGTATTTTCCAAAGGTGCCATAAAACTCTGCTGAACTCATATTAGAAAAAAATCTACACTATGATACCTTATACCTGCCAAGTTATGTACTAGAAAAACCTGACAATGCAGATTCAAGCCCAAACTCCATACTGCTCTCAGTTCCAGTGCCACCACCTCACAGGGAGATTGAATAAAATATAAATATAAAATCAAGATGAGGCTTTACAAACGTTTCTGTATCAAAATATTTCTAAGAAAAGGTGCAGCACAACTGTCTCCAGGAGATGCCTCTAACTTTCAACCAATAGAAGGAAGCCTCACTGGCAACCTCCAACATCTCTGCAAATGGCTAGCAAGCCTCTAATTCCATGTCCTGCTTCCAAGATCATCTTCCAACACATTTACAGGCAGCAGAAGAAAGAAATCACTTTGCAGTGTGACACTTGCAGAGATTGTCCTGGATTCTCAACAGGGCCATTTTAGCTGGTCCCAGGCCACAGCAAGCAATAGAGATCCACCCCAATGTACTGGATCAGAATGAATGACAAAATGAAATTAGTGCCAAGAACATCTGGGACACTGCATGGTGCTGGAATCTATTGTGCAGGTTCTACAAGAGCTTTTGGCTAAAGCTTTACCTCCTGTTGTGCTGCCTATCTAGTCATTATGGTGAAAAACAAAAGGGACAAGGAATAAAGATAGCCAACAACTGCAAGGAATTTGTAGATAACTAGACAGCTAACATTCATACCAGGCTAAGGATTTGGGAAAAGTCATTTGACAGACAGGCATTCTGCTCAGCTTACTCACACAAGCAGGGCTGACCTGCCAACAGGTATGTGCTAGGTGATGACTGGTATTGGTTAAAAGTGTAAACTTGCAAATTGGAACAGAAGTTTTACTCACTTTGCATTTTGTATATCCTGTTGTGTTTGTGCAAGGCACTAGAGAATCAGGCACATTGTTTTGTGTGGAAACCTTTTTATGACTAAGATGATCTGAGTTTTAATGTTCAATAGCTTCATAGAGGAGCAGCTGGAGCACAGTCAATATCAAAAATTGCCATTAAAATTTCCCACTTCTAAAATTATCTTGTTTTCCAGATCTTTTGGGGAATGGGGTGAATGGGGAATTGGGAAATAGCTTTGTTTTAACAACAAAATATTTTTCTTCTCCTAAAGAAAAATATTTGGCATGAGTATGGTTGATCTCCGCTCTGATACTAATGCTGGCAATTTCTGTTACCAATGTCAATAATATTAACAATAAAACAGATCCTTAAATTTTTATATCAAGTTCTGGCTCTAGACATAGATGAACCCCCATCCAATTCCCTGTAGCACACAGACACTGCATGATGTGTCCTTACGACTTCTCTGGGGGGTCAGAGACAATGACCTACCTCCCACAGAGAAACCAAAAACTGGAACTGTCATCACATGTAGTGATGACAATAAATGACCACAGCACTCAGGCTAGCTCCTCCTCAGGAGAACAAAGAAATCTGACTGTTTTGGACTGGTCAGGGCAGAAGTGTGAGATAAATCAGGTGTCAGGAGGACAGCGACACAGCCCAAAGCAACACAGAAGCAAGAGACTGAAACATGGAAGCGATTACTCCAGATTATGATCAGTACTGCCAGCAGAAGGAAGGCTTAGCTGACATTTCCGTTCTTGCTGGCTGTGTGAGGATCACAGAGGGGATCTCGGCAGGCGCTGAGCTGCTCGTGCAACACGAGTTAACTGGAGCTCACAGCACAAAGTGACTGCAGAACGCTCTGTGCAGCGCCGGCCTTGCCTCAGACACGGCACCTCGCCAGGTGCCTGCTTGTGAATCAAAATGCCACAGCCAGAAGATCCAAAACTGATTTAATATAAACCACTGATTAAAGGTTGAGGAAAACTACTGGTAATTTAGCTTTGTCCTGCAGGATTTACCAATACTTCTGACTCGTTAACACCAACTTTCTCTCCAACTTTGATGGTTTGTGGCTTTAGTCCTTTATGTAATCCATATTCAATTTGTACCAGAGGGCAATGTGGTCTGGCAACAAAACCATTCTTCTCTGCAGAAATTTATAAAGAATAATCTTATTGTAATAATTCCTAAAGTGCCCTTGGGAAAGTTGCTCACAATGCCATGACATTATAGAAACAACATACAATCTGATACACATTATTTTCAAAAAAATCCTCCAAAGCAAAAAGGAGGTGAACAACAAATATATAGGCAAATACTGTTAGTCTAACAACAGTCGAATTATGGAACACTTTATAGTCTTAGAGTGTCTTTAAAATGGGAGGCAGGGAACAAATTGGCAGGAATATCTTGGGAAAATAGCAAATTTTTTAAGTTTTATCCAAGTAAGTACACCATCAGCAAACCCAGTGTTTGAAGATGAAATGTCTATGAATTACTATGAGGTATTTAACCGTGGAAATTGAAAAAATACAACATGTAAAGAAAATCCATGTTTTACTAAGAGGAAAGAAGATACTACAGTGTCTATGTATATCCACTGACCCTTAGTGCCTTTTTTTCCTATTTGTAAAGAAAACAATCTTTCTCTTCCCTGTTAATTTCAGATTTTATATACACATACAAACTATGTAATATACATAGTTTTACATGTATATACATACACACATACAAAATACTCATACACACTCACATGTGTATATATCTCAGGGTCTTACTGGATTTCAGAGTCTGTTTTTCTTTTTTTTTTGTGACTTAGAGAACACAACTGGGCAAAAAAATCAAGTAATTGCATGCATGCAAGCGTATCTTGCCACTTGTGCATGTAAATTATACAATTTGTAAATAACTGCAGAAATAGCATGCTCAAATTAGGCACCTGATTGCCCAATTAACTTGTTCACAGAAAATCAGATGATAACCTTCAGTAGCTCCTATTATAGATTCTTCTTTTCACTGCTACCCTATGGAATCCACAGTGTTCCAAACAACTGCATTGTTATTTTGTGCTTTTACACAGACACAAGCAGCACTGCACACTTAATAAAGCTATCAAGTGAACTTTGGACCAGATTTTAGAAAGTTGTTTAGATACTTAAAAGTCCTCTTAAGAGAATGAGCCAGCTTAGACAATAAAAAAAATTAGAAAAATATTTGGTCTAATTTCAATTGGTTCAAATGTTATGAAAAAACATAATCCAGGCATTTGTGGCCCTTCAGCTCTATTAATAGGCAAAGTTTTGCTTCTGTTTATTTGATTTTTTTAAGGTGTATAAGTATTATTTCGCCATATACATTCACTTCCTAGTAAATCCTTCCTTTATTTTTGCATCGAAATAATCATTAATTAACAGTAATTTGATACAAGTGGACACAGAACACCAGGTTGCCACACTCCAGTGTTTACTTCCTAATGGACAGAGAAACTGAAATACCCAAATCAATCCAAGTACTGCAAATAGAGAAACTCGTTAATTCATCTATCAAAATCAGTTAAGAAATGGTCTTTTACCACAAATATGTTGCTCCTTTGCTGTTGTACTTCTTTTTCTGAGATGATGTTGTTTCTCTACCAATTTTTTGCATCAAATAAATCTTAGTAACTTTAAAAGAAAAAGCTGAACGAACCATTATCTTAACAACAATCTTTGAAATAAGAGAAAAGGAAGCAAAAGCAGAACTGCTGGGCTGGATCATTTCCCTGAATTAGGTATTACATATAATCCTAGTGGCTGTATTTACCAGTTCTTCACAGGCCTCCTGCAGCAACAGCTGTGCTGGTCCAACTGTTCACCCCCCCTCAGAAAGGGCAGAGTAATAAGAAAAGCTACTGGAGTCCCCTTACATCCTTGTGGGTTTCAATCAAGCATCATCGTATTTCTTCCCCTCAGACTTCTCGTGACAGTATCTGCTGGTGACTTGCCATTGCTGCTTTTCTTCCTCTAGAGGATCAAAATCCAATTTGGTACTTAAATTACTTTGTTCCACTCCACTGGTCTGTGCCTCTTTTAAAAAACTTCCAGGAGTGCTGCTTGTCCTTCTTGCAAAATCAGCTTTGCTTTTCTCCCATAAGCAATCAAATGAAAATCCCAACTCTTCCCCACATGCCCTTTTCAAAAATATAATCACGATCATTTGTATTAGGAGAATTATTTAGCAGTCTCCAGTCTTAGTACAGCTTTTGTTGAGAAAACTGTAGCTTATATGACTCTGAAGTGTTTAATAGAAAGCTTTCAAAAAGAGATCTTCGTTTCAGGAAAAGAAAAATTGTTCAGTTTAGCAAATACAGATGTTCACAGCAGAAAGACTGAAATGGTTAAAAATGATCCTAGGGAGCAAGCAGCTCACAGAGTTAGCAAAATAATTAACATTTTCCTTTCTTTTACAGAAGATCACTAATAGCTGCTCTGGTTTCCACACTTACTGAGACAGATTTTGTTGTGTGGTCTTGGTTTTGCTTTTTTTTTTTCCTCTATTGCTCCACACAGGTTTTAATTAGTGCTTCTCCTTGGCTACAAGTGCTTCATTTTGAAATACAAAGCTCTTAAAAAAAACAAAACACCAAAACAAACAAACAAAAAAACCCCACCCCAAAAAATCAAAACCCCCAACACCACATCACTGGAGGGGAAAATGGGAAGTGATACAGAGCAGCTGCAGCAATCTGCTTCTGCTGTTGTCCTCCCCCTCCCCAAATCCTCTGCATAATTTCAATGGTTAGTCGATGAACCTTTGGCAGGCCTTCTTCCATCGGCAGGCAGTGCACCACATATCTCTGTTCTCCATCCCATAGACCTTCCGACACTTTTTCCCCTCCCCTCTAGGCTTCCTGTCAGAGAGAAAGGGAAGCTCGTTAACGAGATGCTTTAGTAGTTTTGTTTTTCACCCTAAGACCAGGACAACAAACTCAGTGGAGTGCAGGAGGCAGAGAACCCATGGCCTTTCATGGGATTTGGGTTGGTTTCGTTCCACCTGGGAGCTGATGAAGTGACAGCCACATGTATGGCTGTGACTCCATCACTCCCAGGGACCAGGCCTTCTCCTTGCCGGGCTTTCACAGCTTCTGCAGCAGCTGCTGAGCCTGCTCCTCCGCTCCTGGGATGATCCTAGGAACATACTGCCCTGACTTTAACCAGCAACTAAACCTGGACTTAGTTCACTATACTTTAGCCACATGAAGTGCCAAGCTGTAATGGGCAGCCAAAGCTGTTCCACAATACAGGCCAGGCCATGGCAGGCTGAAGTGCTGCAGAGCTGTGGTAAAATATCTGGAACAGCTCAGAGCAGCAGACTTGGACCATCAACAGGTATCAGCTATGCCAAAGCAGAGAAAAGCTACCAGCTCCTAACCTTGCTGGTCCTTCCTGCAGTTTGCTCTGAGCTCGTTGACTGAAAAACAACAAAGTGAGTGGGAAGTTTTAACTCTGCTCTCACTTGCAGCACATTCTTGTGTGCAGCTTCTCTGTGGTGCCCAAAGCCAGCAAGGTGGGCAGCACCTGCTTTTAAAGCTGTAACAATTGTCCAGTTTTCCATCTTACAACCAAACTTGAAAGGTCACAAGTTTAGAAAATGATCCAAGTAACTGTTAAAATGGATTTTTTAATTCAACACACCGCAAGACAGCAAACCTGAGGAACAATGCTTCACCAAGCAATCCAATGTTCACTACTGCAATGCCGCCTGTCCCAGAATCTTTAAATAAAGTAACTGTACCAACAGAACTGTTTAATACCTGTTTTACATGTTGCATGGCACACATGGGATTCCTTTCTTGCATACCCACGTATTTTCTGATTACTGAACATTAATTAATGGGCACAGTCCATGAATTGGGAAGATCCCAAGTTTGGTTTGTAGCATTTGCAATGATCTGAGAGTCATGAAGAAAACGAAAACCATGAAATCTTCTTTTTGCCTCATTTTAGGGTACATTAACCTTTAGGACTATGAGAAATAAGAGTTTCTTTATTGTAAGAAATTTAGCATTACAATCTGATTTTTTAACCTAACTTTTTGAAGACTTTAAAAGTAGATTGTGGTCAAATATCAGTTACATTTAGTGGTAATGGATGCAGCTTATGTCTAGGAAGACAAGGCATAAAAAGCTTTGCCTTAATCTAATTTATTGTAAGACAGAGCTTCTTATAGTTCAATCAAAGCCAAATGTCATTCTGACTGAATGGTGATAAACACATAAGACAGTTCAGCCTTTTAGGGAAAAGTGCAAAACCAGACAGTGCAGCTGAACTTTACCTTTGATAGTAGTGAAAAGAAAAATAGGTTCTGAACGCTTACTTTGAAGAGCTCTAGCAAGAACCTGCCTGACAAGTGCAATCAGGAGTGGTGGTGGGCTTTTTCTGATCCTCTGGCCACTGACAACTTATTTACTGAATACCCTCCAGGTTGTGAGGCTGTAGTGTCAGCAGGAGCTAATGGTCCCATACCTCAAGCCAAATGCTACTCTAGGCGGTGATGAAAGAACTGTGTGGGACTGCTTCTGCTCTCCACTCCCTGCAGCACGATTATGGGTTGGTGAGACCTGTCAATACAGACAAAAAAGCTGCTTACAAAGAACATACACATACGAATGCAGTATAAATACTTTTTCCAAGAAAGTGCAAATTATCCTGCATGGCGGCAAGGATACCCAGGAAAGGCGACTATATATAACATACAAAAGTAAGAAAGCGAAAATTTTATTTAGCATTAGGTACATTACATTAGCTTCTCTTTGTTTCCTGTATTTCCAGTCATCCTCCTAGACCAATCCAAAATACAGATCAGCATCACTGAAGGTTTTGAAAAAGATAAGAAATCCATTCATTCTTATTTAAAAACTCTGAATAGCTCTTATGAAAATCTTCTCCAATTTAAGCAAAGAAAATAACTGGAAAAATAAACTCTGTCCTGTGCTGAGATCAATACCAATAATCTCCTATGAAATAAAGGGATTGCACTTGTTGCTCTTGTCTGTCACTTGGCACTCTTTGTGGAGAGACACCCTTGGAGAAGAGGGTTTGTTGAAGAGCACTTCCAGTGGGGCCCCTCGAGGTTTAACAGGCAGGGAGCACAATGCAGCCCTTCTGATCAAAGCTGCTAACAAGATCTATCTCCTTACTCCGCACAGTAAACCTTCTCAGCAGGTCTCCTCTTTGTGAATGTTTCCAAGGGAAGGGTGTAGTTTGGTCTTCTGAGACTTTCCAAAGAAGTCTCCTACATGAGCATGGGGCTTGGCAACATCATTCACGTGATCACAAGGCATAAAGCTTGGCCTTAAATAATACCTAAATTATTTTGCTATGGTCTTATTTTGCTCCTGTGTAATGGCCACAATCACTTTACATCTAAAATACCAGAAAAAAATTCTGAACACTCTTTTTTTTTTGTTGTATATTGAATGTAGCATCTACTGCACAGTCAGCCTCCTGCTGCCAGGAACTGCAGATGTGGTCGTAGTTCTCTGCACTGCTATGACTTTTCAAGTCCTGCCCTCCTGCCCTTTTCAAGTCTTACAATATCTGGAAGAGAGGGAACTGACTGACCTCACTTGAAGAGAATTACTGTATGTGCTTTGATTTTTGATGCAGAGTCTATTCTGAAGCTACTCCATAGTAGCAAAACACTAATGCTTGTAATTGAGGGCAGACACTCTTTCAACTTTTACTCTTGGCTAGTAGCAGGAGAAATTTTTGATTTAACTGCTTATGTGGACCTCTGGACAAACTTAGACCATTACTGATATACAAAATATACCTGCAAAACTTGGAAGAAATGTCTTCTCTCTCTGCCAGCTTACCATGTTTTGTACATCCAAAGACCACATTAGCTCCTTTTGTTCTATCCCTCCAGAATTCTAAGGGCAGCTTGTTCTCTGCTACTTTTTTCCAAATTTTTATCAACCACATTCCTTGTTTTACCTAAGAATGATTGAAACACTGAAGACAAAATGCAAAGCAATAGCACTTTTGTGCTATTTTGCATTCACCAGACACTGTACAGTCTTCCAGTCATTACCAGTAACCAGAGATCTCCAGTCATTGTGCTAGGGTTCAGAAACATTTTGAAAAACAGAAGTTATTCTACATCTACCACGAGTAACTGGCACTCAATATATTAGCTGCCTGTCATTGAACAGAAGACTACTTGGATGGCCTCCTATGTTATAAGCAATTATCTTGCTTATTTCCAAACAGAGATCAGGCTGGAGCAGTAATTACAGCATGCAGACTCCTCCCTTGCATTCTCCTGAGAGGGTCTCTGCACGATGGTTCCCCAGACTGGTACACCAAGGCAGCCACACAGCAATGAAGCTGAGCTGTAGTGTATTTTGACAGGCTTTGCAGCAGGTCTAAACAATACCAGTTTAGACCTGCTGCAAAGGTCTAAACAATAGTATTAGACTGGTATTGTTTACCAAAGGTCTAAACAATAGTATTAGACTAGTATTAGACCTGCAGCAGGTCTAAACAATACCAGTTTAGACCTGAACACTAAGAGCAGATTAAGAGCAAGCCCTGAGAAGGCAATCCTTGCCCTTGGAGGCTTTTCATGTCTGAAGCACTGTCTAATGCAGAGTGAAATAACGCTGTTTGCTTGAAGAAAGGGCCTGGAATTTCCCATTACAACTCCTGGGGGGGAAACTGTGGTTACAGAGAAGATTTGTCATCTGTAAACATCAGATTATCAAAGAACTTGCCTGTTCAACCTTTTTGGGTCTTACAGCAGGCAGATGTAAGTATCAGACAGTGGAGATCACACTGACTTTTACCATACATTACATAGAAGTAGGAAGTACATGGTCATTATGTTAAGTCCTTCAGTACCAAGACATATGGACTTCACCATGGCTCATCTCATTTGTATCATTTAATTCACTCTCCTCACACATCCCTAGGATGTGGCTGATTTAGTCTCCTAATTCAGCCTCCATTGGTAGAACAATCAGTCTGTCCTTTCTGCTTCATGCAAAGAACAACATCTTACAGTGGCTCATAACTGTTCCAACATTCAACCTTTCAGCTGCAAAGTTATCTTAGAAAAATGTTATGAAAAAGTGTATTTCCCATCTGCGTTGGAATCTAACCTGTGAATGATTCAGAGCTTTGGGGCTTTGGAGGTTCCCCTTTTTACAGAACCACAGAATAACCTGAGTTGGAAGGGACCCACAAGGATCATTGAGTCCAACTCCTGGCCCTGCACAGAACATCTCCAAGAGTCACACCATGACACCATGACCAGTGCCTGACAGCACTGTCCAAACACTCCTTGAACTCTGCCAGCTGCTGCTGTGACCACTTCCCTGGGGAGCCTGTTCAGTGCCCAAACACCCTCTTGGGGAAGAATCTTTTTCTAATATCTGAACCTAAACCTCCTCTGATACAACCTCAGGCCATTCCCTCGGGTGCTGGCCCTGGTCACCACAGAGCAGAGATCAGTACCTGCCCCATCTCTTCCCCTCACAAGGAAGTTGTAGATTGCAATGACTCTCCCCTCAGTCTCCTCCTCTCCAGGAGGAACAGACCAAGTGACCTTGGCCACTTCTCCTCCCTTATGACTACAAGATGTCTAAATAAATGCCTGTGTTTAGATGTTGTGAACACTCCTGAGCCTAGAGCAGCAACATACTGAGCCCAACTGATCCAGCAGCATATATGGGCTGCTTTGAAGTGCTCAGTTACTTGCTGATAAGTACACCCAGAGTCACAAAGACCTTTCAGTGCTACTCTGTTAAAGACTTTCTGAAAATAAGGACTTAATGCAACTCATGGTGTTTGAACACCCCAGTTCCCAGGACAGAAAGCAGAAGTGCTCAATGTCATGGAAATTCAATGTCCACAGAAATGAAAGGGGGAAACAGAATGTGTCAAAAAATAAATGTGAAAGGAGACTATATTGAAAATATGTAGGCCTATGCACTTTTTCAAATCTGTACCTAATCTTTTCCTGTTCAGTGGTTTGTCCAGGCCAGAAAAGTATTCCAAAGCCATTTTAGAAAATTGCTTGCTTAAAATTTAAGAGTCAGGCAAAAAGTAACAGGTTTGGACTTACTCTCTGAGGCTCTCTTGGGTGCTACAAATTTGTGTCTCATCTCAGGGACCGTGCATGTCACAATTGTCTGAGTTTGTTATGCTGGCTCTGTCACATAGTCTGGTCTTAAATAAACCCCATCAGAAAAGGAGAGTCTGAATGTAGGTGAAGTATCTACACTGAGTGTAAGGGTGGGAATTGGCAGATCCCTGATTTTGTAAAGTAATATCTAATTTACTTTGAAACAGAAATAAAACTTTCATTTAATATACAGGTATTTAACATAAATTCGCATTTGCACCCTGACTTACTGCACATAATTTCTCACTGCAAGCAAGCCTCTGTAATTCGTAAATGATCACACTGATGACAAAGTAGTCAAATGTGTGCAAACCTGGAAGATTTTTTCTTATTATTATTTTTTCTCTGTTAAACAGCCTTATAAATGTTGTTAGAGCTATAATGGCAGTTCAAACAGTTCCCTGAGCAGTTTATAATTCTGCATCACTGCTTCCCCAGGTTTTTGTATTGGGATGTCTTTCAAATTGTACTTAAATCATTGCCATCTCCATCGAATTCTCAGAAAGTGATTTAGCATTTCTTAAATTCTATTGAGAACTCTCCACTCTACAGCTATAGATCAGCATTGTTGCCTGAACAAGTAAACTCGACGCATACGTGTCTAATCCTGTCCTCTTAAGTGTCTGATTTACAATGTGACTAATTGCGTTTTTAGATTCCCAACACTCCTGGCACCAGTTTCTGCTACTTCACAAAAGGAGCCAGTTTCATAAATACTCCGTATCAACCCCATTGTTGGGAAATCAAATTCTCAGGGAACTCTGCGGATAGCACACTCTGTCAAGGCACTCTTGCTGAAATTGCTGCCAGCATGATGTCTTTCACTGTTAGTTGTTCCTTGATGGAATTTAATAAATATTCATTGGCAGAGTGCAGTGTAATTGATTCAGTCACTTTCATTTTTATCAGCTCTGCAGGATGCCACAGCTTCTGCAGAAAATCTCCAAGATTTGCCAAAGGTTGACAGTAAGAAGCTTTGGAGATTCACTTGGTGAAGAGAAGGGAGGGAAATAGTATCTCTTATCGCCTTGTCTAATATTCACTGTCAGGAGAAAAAAAGCTATATGATTCTTTGGATGAGCAATGTGCCTTATATAACACACTTTAAAGATTCATAAATTCATAAAGTGTAATATTAAATGAGATGTTATGATATCAAAAAGGTTTATGATTAGAGAATATCAATTTATCACCAAAACAGTGCTTTCCAATAAATGAAGGTACTTTACATTAATATTTATTTCTATTAATCATAGGGAAGATTTCCCATTACTCATAAACAGGGATTTGCATTTACTTTCAGCAGTCCCCACACCAGACACTACAAGCCGAATCCCTTGCAACTCTTCATGAAGGTTTTTCACTCCCCCCCAGTACCACACCTACACTGTGGTGTACTACACGTTTAGAATCATTGCAATTCTGTGTTTAAGCAAATACCACATTTCTGCAGTCCTGTTGATGCCTTAGCATTTTAGCATCACTGTTCACAGAATTAGTCCTTGTATGCCAGCTTTTTTGAAGAAATGGTCAGTGTTGAATTTCCATCTAATACATACTCATTAAAAAGCTATCAAACTGCAATATGTATTAATAACAAAATGCAATATATACTGAACATGTTTTCTGTATAAAACAACATTTTCCTGCTATCAGTAGAGGCTACATACTGCAAAGCCTCCTAAAATGGGACTTTGCATTTCATTTTATTGTTTCTTTCAGCTGTCTTTCAAAAATGCTTCACCTTCAGAGTTCATTTAGGTAACAGCCCCACTGCCTGAATCCAACTGGCCTGTTAGCATAACCATCACCAGGCTGATTTTCCATCTAGTTCCATCTAGTTTTTTAAGAAATCTCTTAGTGGTACAGAAATGAAGCACATAGTGCCAAGCTCTGCACCTATCAGAATGTTCTTTGTAAGCATATAGTTTAAAAAAAAATATATACTATAGATACTATAGATTAAATTGTCTGCTTATAGATGCTGATGCAAAAATAACCTAACTGCACTGATAGAGTTATAAAGGTGTTAAAAACAGCCATGCTGGCAAATTCAGGTACACGTTTTATTTGTTTCCTTTTGGTATCTGTTGTGTCACATTTAATTCCATAATTACAGACTGTGAAACAAAGCAAAAAGATCTAAAAAACCTTTTTTCTCCCCTTCTTTCCTTTTTTGATGTGCACTTACTGGAATGCCGGTGAAGGTAACTGGAGGCGACTGCCAAGAGATGCTAAAGCTACTGCCATTGGGAGTGAATTTTGCTGACCCTGGAATGTTCACCGGAGGAGTGGCCTGTGTGAAAAGAAAGTATTATTCCAGCAAGAAGAACCATTCCTCTTCCAAAGGATCTTTCATTCCTTGAAATGGTAAATATGTGAGAGATTTTCTAAGGCATAAAAAAAACTCCATGGTGACAAGCATTTTACCCTTGTGAGAGGGATAATCATGGATAAGCTAGTAAGGAAGGGACAGAGCTATATATATACATCAGTGTTCCTGAACCTTGTTTAAAGAAAGATGATTGCTCTCAAAAGAATCCATAGAAAACTTTTAAGAACTAGATCTGTTGAAAAAACAAGACAAAATCAAAAGTCACATACAAGTAACTTTTAAAATAATGCCAGCAAGAAGCAAAAACTACTTCACAGATGATCACCTGTTCCACAGTGATAAACAAGGCCATACTTAAACTCATGGCAGCTGTTTTACACAACTTTAGTGTGGACAGCAAGGCTTCTTGGATGGAAGGGATTAACAGTAAATGTTGGTCATTTCTCATTTATCAGAAAAATGTTTAGAGTCATCCCAATTAAAACAGTTTTTCCTATTAATAACTGTAAGAAGCTGTAAATCATCCTTGGGATTCAAAAAACGGCTCTTGAAATACTAAACTGAAGCAAGCATTTGGGCTTATTGACCTCCTATGCTCTTCCCATCCAGGCTGTAATACCCAGTGCTGCCCTGGGGTACAAGGGCGATAACCTGAGCTTAGGCTGTTGAGCATTTTTCATCTTGTGCCTTTCCTTTGGTTTTCTCACTGGGTTATGAATTTCCATGAATTCTTCCCTGCCTCTTTTTTAATCCCATTTAATTTTCAGAATCATGAAATTCATAGTTGTGTAGCTACCCTGCCTAGCAGGAGCGTGAGCAGCCAGCATGAACAAAGGCTCACTTTGACCCTTGAATTTCAAGCTATCACCACAAAAAAGAACCCTCCTTGGTTTAAACTTACAAATAATTTGCTAAAATGAGTTTTCACTTCTGCCTTTCAGTTGACAGTACGTGACAACAACACAATACACTCATTTAAGTAGTGTTTGTGTTTGGGGCTGCTGAAATTGTCGCACTGGTTCAGGAAGAGAGTGCTTCCTTGAGCCACCAGGCAGAGAGGAGTGATGACAAACTACAACCTGATAGTCCCCATTAAAGATAATCTTACAAGTAAACAAGGGCTGAAGCAATCCCCTACAGCCTTTCCAAGAAAAGGAAGGTGAGACCACCAGAGGCCTCTGTGTATGACAGCGATGCTCTGTGGGCTGCCAAGCTGCTGACAGCTCCAAGAAAATCCACACAGACATGCAGAGCAAACATCCACTGAGCTCCATAAAATATAAAAACCTCTCTGAAAGGTGTCAAGAACAATTTGGCAGCTTCAGATGGTACCAGTAGTTGTTCAAATGCGAAGGAGCGAATGACCACAGAGCTCCAGACAGAAAGAACTGGAGAGAGCTGGATGAGCAGTGAGGCAGCACTGCCTCTGCTCAGCATCCCACAAGGATAGCAGCTCAATCCCATGGTCAGCTCAGCAACTTCCTCAGGTATTTGAGTAAGACCTGGAAGGGAAATCCTAGGTGCTGAAAGAGCCTGTCTGTAGCTTCTCTGTAGTTAAATTTAACAGGTACAGGCAATAGTTTTGTAAAGAAACATGAAGTTTAAAACTGACATAATTGGCAGTTTCTTAAAACACCACAGTGCTCAATTCCTTTTTCTCAGTGCCTGAAGATCTACCTCAGACATGATCAGACTTAGATATCAATCACCTTGTTCACTTGTTTCCCAGATGTGCATCTTTGCTCATCAAGCACAGTCTGCTTTTTCAGGCTAACATTTTAGTGAATCTCTTCCATAAAGTAAGCAACTACAAGATTACAACCAACTGAAGAATTTCTATACCCCAACTTTAATTTGCTTAGAGACCTCCACCTAATTGCCAATCAAGATATATTAACGAATAATTTGCATTTATTTGTGCCACCATTACCCTTATATCTGAAATAGCCCATGCTCATCCTCTTCCCCTCTCGTGCCTGTCCTTTCACTTTCTTCCCAGACAGCAATTACATCTTCTTCTTGTCCCTTGCTTTGCCTTAGGTATCAGTTCCAGGACTGGAGAGGCTGCCCATGTCCTCTTTCTACTTCTTCTGGCTGAAGCCCATCACATCAAATTTGGCTGACCAGAATTCTAATTCAGGATTTCAGCTGAAGTTATATGGGGTTCTTGTATAATGGCATTAAAAACCCCTCTCTCTCCCAGGTATTTCTTATCCAAGAGAGCTGACAACTATTTTTTCCCCCTTTCACAGCTCTGTTGTTTGTTGGCTCACAGTCATTCTGTGATGGATTAATGAATATAGGCTTCCTTCTTACATAATTTTCTAACTACCCTAGTTTATAGCAAAAAAAAAAATCTCATTAGTTCCTTAGATGCAGGACCTTGCATGTTCTGACATTAAACTGCATCCAAAACCTATTATTCTTAAGATCACCCGGTCATGTAATCCTGATCTGTAACTCCCTTACTGCTGATGTCTCCCAGGTTTATTATCAGTGAAGTTTATTATAGTATTTGTGTATTACCAAAATGATTTAATGAAAGTGAGATCAGGGCCAAGAACAGCTTTTCATTTAACTCCACTAATGACATTCAAAGGCCCTTTCAAAATAACTCACTGCTGTTCTCTGTGACTTTCCAGCTCCTTCTCCTACACTAAATTTAATCTCTTGCTGAACAAATACTGCCTACATGTTTTAAGATCAAATGCTCTTCTTGAATCCAGAGGGATTTTTCTTTTGCTTCCTGTATTGTTCTAGTGTCATCTTTCTCTGGGGCTCCCCAGTGCATTTGCCTCAAGTGCTGTACTTTCCAGAATTTCTTCAATTATTTTTCTAAATAATTTCTCACCCATAGGATGGGGTCAGGGAAGAGCATCAGGACTTTCCCCAGTTTCCTCATATCTTTCTCACTAAAAGTAGTCTATTTGATGTTTTCCAGTCACAGAGGGAATGGCAATTAACAGATCTCTTCAGGATTCTTGCGACTGAACTTTGGGTTCTGTATTTTCCCCCCTTTTTTTTTTTAACAGGAATCCTGTGATGAACAATATTCAGCCTCCCTTGTGCAAGTTCCTTGAGCTACTCCCAATGAAGTAATGTCCACTTTCTCCTCTGGCTGGTGAGATCTGAATCTCCACCCTGCCTCCTGGCCCTTCTTTCAGGGCAGAAGGGATCCTGGCAGAGGATGCCACTGACCTTCTCTACGGAAGCTGCTTCCTTTGCCAGGACAGGCTGAATGCTTGAGCAGGGACCCTGCCTCCTGCTTCCAATTAGCAAGCTGTGATCAGTGGGGACTGTGTCACTTCTCACTGATGAAATTAAGCATTGACACCAGAGCAACCTGAAAAGCCCACGGGGCTCAGGCACTTGTAGTCTTGTGTCATGGAATACATCAATTCTAATCCAATTCAAGGACTTTAAACACTTGAATTAGGATTTCCTTAGCCAAGTGCTTTACTCAGAGGCTGCTTGTAAAAAAGGGTTGAGTGGGTCTCCAAACAGCAGGGCAGACTGTCATGACTGCAAATCCCAAATGAAGCAAAACTTGTCATCAGCCTAGACTTGTTGCCTCACTCACTAAGGCAAGGCTTAAGCTACACTGAGAAGTCTTTCTCCCAGCTGGCTTAATCAGTCCCCAGGTTGGCATCCTACCTGATGCAGCTTCCACCTGCAATGCCAAGCTTCCACCCATGCTTTTCAACAAGCACAAAAGTCTAAAACAAGCCTGTGAATTTTCTATAGCTCTCTCTGACCTTTTAGTAGGTGGGCTCCAAACACACCACTAAAGTTTTATCTGCACAACACTATATATGATAGTTATTGAATCTGAAGAATTTAACAGAGTTCAGCTCTCCAGTGCATACACAGGTCACGGACCACACTACTTCAAAGCCTCTAATCTTCTTTTATCTTATGGTATCCAGACCAAAACACGTCAAGTTTTAGTGCAGTTTTATAATTAATGCTCTCTGTCAAAACTTAGCTGGAATGTTCTAGGACAGCAGTTTTTGCCATTTGAAAAGCATCACCTCCAAAAATAGGAAGGTACCATGTTTGTTTTTTCATTCTTCCTGCTCTACTTTACAACTGCAAACTGACATCTCACACAGTACAAAAACAGGAAATGAATTGTTCCTGGCATCCTTGAGTTCAGTCTTACGCTTGTTGACACTTCAAGTAGAGCTTGTACTTATTTAATAAAAACAAAGCTGAAATGAAGACTCTGGGAGGGATTCAGCTGACTGGATGGGAATTTTTACAATGCAGGAAACCCCATCTGAGCACACCACCTAAGGTTCTCCTTATGGTCAGTGAAAATTGAACTGATGTAGGCAGTGGGATACACAGATCAATTCTTCTCAACCTGAAGTATGCACCAATGTATGGCTGGATGAACAGCACCCCAAAATCCACCAGCTGTGGCGGGCACATAAACCAACAAACAATGAGCTCAGAAGAATACATCCCAGTTTAAATTTAAAAAATGCCTTTGACTGCTCTGAACACCTTTCAGCCCATTAGAACCCAAACACTGTGATGTGACATTTCTTTACACATTAGTGACACTAGTGTAATCCCTGGAGCTCATACCACTGGTGTTACCTGGTAAGCATGGTCCGTGTGTACGAGGTAGAGGTTGGTAGGAGCTGAGCGGCTCAGAGGTGTCATCACTTTAGTCTCGGTTTTGGCACAGGAAGTTTCAGGACGGATGGCGTCTTGGGTGGGAAAGGAAGGAGGAGATGCTAAAGATGGAGACACTGGGGAAAGACTGCTTAAGCCATCAGCTACTGAGTCCGTGTTGAGCCTGATTTCTGTATAGTAAAAATCCTCCTCTCCATCACTGTAGTCAGACTCTCCTACACGTCTGTATCAAGAGAAAGAAGTAGGAATTGATTGAAAGCAAGAACCTAGAGGTAAATTTTAAGTTCTAGATGCATGAATGAATATATTCATATAGTCAATAAATTAATATTTGCAGTTTCAACCCTTCCTACTTTATCTGCATTCTGACTGCAGGTAAGGGGAAGAGGAAAATCATCTAATCTGAAGGGAAAAGAAGTAGGAATTACTTTTTTTCCTCTCTCTGTGTTATTCTTGACCGATTTTTCACCTTGGAGTAGATGCTTGACTCCCTGAGATCAAGTATCAGCTTCTCATCTGTAACTATTGTAAAGTTAACAAGAATCTCAATGCACTCTGTCTTCGAAAGTCACAGCAAAGATAATAGACACAGACAAAGATACACTTCACTCATGTTACAGCAAACAATATGCAATCTTATCAGAAGTTACTTAATGATACCAAATATACTTATGGCTGCCATTCACTGTAACTTTCTGTAACATAACAGAAGAATTTGCTAGAAAACAGTCTAACCATGCAACTCACTCTGACACAGAGAAAGCACTCATACGGGCTAGCTTGCCACAGCCAGGACTTTCTGGTCCTGCTCTCCAGAGGCAGACTTATTGAAGGAGGGCATGTAGGAGGTTTAATTGCCTTAAAGTTTCATCTGATGTGCATTTGAGCACAAGTGCTAACAGTGAAGCCACCCAGTCAAAGCAGTAGCTCCCAGTAGACTACACGTTATCTTGAAGTCCAAACCAGAAGGTGCTGAGAGAACACATGTCCAGCAGGTTTGAAAGGCTCCACCAGAGGTACCATTCATCAGAATGCATGCCAGTCACTCACCAAAACTACTCTTTCCAGAAAAGTTTCTAGCTCCAGCAAATTCCAGAAAGGTTCTGCTGTTTGTTTCTGCCTCTCCCACACCACAGAGGGGATATCCCCATAATATAAAGCACAAATCAACATTCTAGCTGCATTTTGAGAGAGACTTTCTGTTTCCCACAGCCTTACTCTTAAGCCCAACGGTAATTGTTGACCTCTTCAAGACCATCCTGAGCTCCAGATCTTTCTTGGGGTGGCTTTAATTTTTAGGCTGTGGGTAACACAGACCTACAGAACAGAGATGTATTTTCACCTAACAGGTGAAGACCATGAGTCCCAACTGTAATTATGAATGAGACAGGTACATCACTCAGTGAATTACACAGGAGAGTTCAGTTCAGCAAACAACAGCTCTGAAATAAACTTGTCTCCTAAAAGATCAATTTGCTTTTGCTTCTAGTCCAAGTAACACACGCCTGTGTCCTGGTTTTGTCTGGCCTGGAGTTAATTTTCTTCCAAGTAACTGGCCCAGAGATGTCTTTTGGATTTAGGATGAGAAGAGGTTGATAACACACTGATGTTTCAGTTGATGTTGAGCAGTGCTTACTCTAAATCAAGAACTTTTCTGTTTCCCATGCTCTGCCCCTGGAGCAGGGGCACCAGAGGCTGGGAGGAAGCACAGCCAGGACAGAGGGATAGTCCATACCATAGACTATGTTCAGTAAATACACTGGAGGGAGCTAGCTGGGAGGTGCTGATCACTACTTGGGGACAGGCTGGCCATTGGTCAGCAGGTGGTGAGAAACTGTAATGTGCATCACTCATTTCTCTTCAGTTCTGTTTCTCTCTCTCTCCCCTTTCCTTAGAAGTATTAGAGTCACTAGTATTACTGTTATTATTATCATCAGTGTTTAACTTTATTTAAGCCATTAAACTGTTCTGGGCTCAACCCAGGAGGTTTACTCTTTATTCCTTTGATTCTTCCAGGGAAAGAAGGGGATGGTGAGTGAACAGCTTTGTGGTACTTTAAACCATGACAACATGCAGCTCCATTTCCTTTTATTTTTAGGTTTCTTATGTGGTTTGTGGTTTTGGTGGGGTTTTGGCATTAATAATCTTTTTGGCATTAATTCAACTCAGAACTGGCACAAGCACCTGACCACATGTGAAACAAAGCTGAAAAGCATTCATGCAAGACCCTGAACCTGTCTACCACAGAGTGTCATCCCAGACATGATGTGCAGACAGCACACATGATGTCATGGCACTGAGCTGTGCAGCTGACAGGGAAGTGCAGTGTAACCTCAAGCTCTATTTGACCTTCTAGCAAAGCTGACAGAATTTCAGGAAAGAAAGTGCCTCGCTGCTGGAATAAGTGCTCATTCACCTTGATGCACTATTCCACAATTTCCTCAGAAACACAGGGATATCAGACAACAGAAGCCAAGGACAATCCAGTTCATGTCTCCAGCCGAGGGCAATTGCTCCTCTTCTATACCAAATCCTTTAGACTCACAAAAAGACTGCTCTCTTACCCAAGGTGAATGGTCCGTATGTGTTTCTGAATCCCTGCAGCTGTGCTCAGTACCTTCCCACAGTTCTTCCACAGGCATTTGAACATCACCTTCATGGAGTTCTGAAAATTATGAGTAAAGCAACATTAATTGTATGGAAGTTGTAGGGATATTAGGAAAAATTTCTTCCCTGAAAGGGCTGTCAAGCATTGCCCAGAGAAATGGCTGAGTCACCAACCCTGGAGGTATTTAAAGGACTTGTAGATGTGTTGCCTGGGGACATGGTTTAGTGCTGGACTTGGCAGTGCTGGGTTAAGGGCTGAAAATTTCTGTGACTCTGTAATTCTGGGAAGGTAGAAAAAAACCCAAACCAGATAAACAGTTACAAAACACTGTGAAGATTCAAGAGCCTTTGACTCAAATTCATAACGATCTAATAGTCTCTTGTCAAATATAACACCCTACTGTATTCAAGAGAATCCAGTGAAAAGCTGCAGGAGCATTTTGTGACAAAACTTAACCACTCTCTGTTCATTGGCAACACTTTCCCATTTTTCAGTTCCTCCACTAAGGGAGGCAGATGATATAAAAACTTCCTATACTTCTTTCAAAAAAAAAACCCTAATGAGGACTTCTTACTTTATCCAAGGTGCCTTCTTAAATTAAGATCTTTCCAAAGCAAGCTCTTATCAATGTTTTTGCTCATGATATTTGCAGCACAAAAAAATATTGTGCCAGAAAAACCTAGCTTCTGTTATGTCCATATTCGCCATGAGTGGGCACAACATGCTTTTGTTTCACTCAGAAGCTGCTCTAGACCTTACTCAGACAAGAGAATGAGAAGTTATCTCATTCAAGAGTCTGTGTTCAATATTTTAAAAATACAGGTATAATTTCATTTAAATATTTTTTATATTCTTTAATATAACTTCATTGATCCCTACTGAGTTATCACTGATTTAGAGCACACCCAACCAGGCTATCACAAGGCCAATCTTCAACATTTTGAAGACTATGGAGAAAAGTAGTCTTAAAACAACACAGATGTTACAAACTCTAAAGATATTTAAAAGCTAATTTTACCCTAAAATAAAACTGATTTTGTACAGTTTAAATTAAAAAAAAATTCTGAATAGCTTGTAATTCTTAAAAATAATTTTCTCTATTATTACAGAACACATTATTAACAGGAGGAAGAGCATCAAAATACTGTATTATAATTCTATAATTTCTGTTACATATAAGATTAAATTAATATCTTCATATAAAACTCAATTTAAAAAAAAAGGGAGAGAACAAGTACATCCTTAGGGTTAAGTTCATTTCACTGTGCCTTGAATAAAAGCTGACTTGGTTCTTTCTTCAATTTGGACCCTTTGGAACTGCATGCCAGTAGATGGTTTCAGCATTTGTTAGAAAGATGATGATCAGAATGTAACTTAAAAAAAAAATCTCAGCGGATGAGCTTTTTAAAATACAAGTTGATTGTAGTAGCATGTTCTCATAGCTCCCTGCAGTCTAACATCTCATGTTTTAATGCATGTGTGCTTAGGGCTTTGAGATTTGAGGTACCTGATCATACTGGTTGTATGAAAAACTTCTGTTTGGAATAAATTGCACATAAATTGACTATTTTTTATTTGATAATACAACTATCAGCCAAACAGATACAGAACTCTTTCTTTTCTCAAATTAAATATAATCCATCTAGCAATTCTGATTCATACTTTTCTTACTTCCATAATATAATACTAAATACTATTATCAGCTCAAAACCACAAAACCAACCACCAACTATGTCAACAAGATGAAGGCCATGTTTATAACTGACATCCTAGGAATTCCAATATGACATCATAAACATCATAAGCATCTTTCTGAACACAGAATGGTTTAACATCCATCCCCAGTTTGATGGTAAAATCAGTCTCCTTAGCTCCACTGTGGTTTTGGATTTATTGTCACTGGTAAGAGTTTGCAAAAACCCACGCACTTTTAACATAATCAAGTGAAAGCTCACTCAGCAGAAATGTGCTTACATTTCTTCCATTTCCTTTCCAAAAATTACCTATTCAGGTTTAACGTTTTATTTAAGAAAATACTGGAACATAAATGGTTTGGTGAGGAATAACTACCTTAGAGGAAACTTTAAAGCAAATAGTAAGGTTACCAATCACTCTATTTCCAGGTTCACTCCTTCTGACTTTTGCAGCCCTGAAGAAGAAATTTTGAACAGTTTTGTTTCAGCTTTTAAAGGTGCTAACCTGTACTCAGATCAAATACCATGCTGGAACCAGAATAAAGAAAAAAAACTGCAGGAAAGCAAGTTCATTTATAAAACCAAGTTTGGCATGGAATGTTACTGTTTATCTAAATAGAACATTTGCCATACAAAGCCAAATCCTTGTGAACCAGAACAGATAGTGTAATAGACCTATAGTGGGTACATAAAGAGAAATATTTGAAAGCAACTTCGAAAACAATAAAAATGGCAGCTGCAAACCCATCTGTCTCATCACAGCTGAGCAGTAAGAGTGGTGCTAATAAGATGAAAGTTAACTGAGAAGTAAAAGGCAAACCAGAACACTTTTGCACTCCTGCTCCTCCTGCCCCACACCCCCCAAACTGTCTCTCTGTTTAGTGCAATGCTCAGCTCTAACTTCTAATTTATTATAACAAAGGTGTCCTCCAAAATACTTTTTTCCTTCTTAGCAAGATGCACAAACATTTTCACCCCTTTCCCATGAACAAGGAAACAATTGCATGGGTCAGCAAATAAGCAGCTTCTGGAGCAAGAGGATAAATCTGAACAGGTTTAAACAATCATTAAAACTTCTTCCTGCTGGTGATGAAGCAATTAACTGTCTCAGACTGAGCCAGAAACAAATTCACTAAGGGAATAAATTCCCTGTTTTTTCTCCTTACAAAAAGCCCTTTTGCATCTTGCTATACAAAATCTGTCCTGTTGTGTTGGGAGGGAAGGAAACTTGGACTAGTGCCATCTCTTTGTTTTCTTTTTCTTCCAGAGAAGCTTGCTGGCTAGCAATGGTGCTTTTTTGGGGTTAGTTTTGGACCTTTTTTTTATGTCATGTTTTATTTAGCCTGCTTTTGCACTCCAACTAAGGATAAATTTGGCTAATGCTAATACTATATCAAAAGCCATGGGTTTGAGCTCGCTCTCTCCATTTTCACTCCATATGTTTGTGCAGAGAAACCTTCACAGTATTAAGGTACCTGACACGCTGTCAGACAAACAGCACTTTCAGGGAACAAGGACTATTAAGGCCATAGTCAGTTTTTGTGATGACATGTAAAGGCTGCCTGTTGCATCCTGCACACGGAGAATTTGTCAAAGTAGGACAGAAAACCCTTGAATGGCCAGAGGCAACACCTTCTGGAAATCCCTCTAGTGTTTTCTGAGTACCTCACCACCTGGCAGGAAATATGTGGTGCTGATGGCAGCATGGTTGTGCAGGAGGTGACCACGCTGAATGAGACACAGTGACTACGTGAAGTCCCTATGTTAAATGCATGCCAAGGGAGGATACACAAGCAGAGGTATTTGGGTGACCTGTTCCTGTCTTACAACAAAATAAGCCTACCAACATCCTATCTACCCATGGATGTGGAATTTAACACAAGGCTAACCTTTCTCTTCCTAGGAATGGGTTCATCAAAGAGAAGGTTGCTTGTTTCCCCTTCATCAATACCATCATCTGGCTGGGAAGATGTCCGAAAAGCTTTGAAGCTGTCAGCTGACAGAGGTGGAGATGGGGTGGATGGGTTGGACTGGTCACTGGGAGCGTTCCAGCTCCAGTATCCACTGCTGCTGGTACTAGAAGGCACAAATCCTCCTTCTTTCCAAGATCCATTCAGGGACTCTGTCAAGAACAACAAAAGCTGTTATTACAACAGTATCATCGTGAGAGGGCTAAGGAGCTCTTTTTTCTAAGGTTTAGATGTCTGGTAATTAACTGCACATTCAGTAAAGGAATGTGAAAGCATTGGATGTAGAGAGGACAACCATATCTAACTCGGGGCACACAAATTACGTATTCCACGCTTGATATTTACTTTATTTAAAACAAAAAACCAAAAGCAGCAAAGTATTTTTCTAAAAAGAAATGTTGCATTTGAAAAGATAACCTGTTCTGAAGCATAAACAGTGATAAACTGTCAGATATTGCATGCATGATTTAAGAAAAACATTTAAATTGACCTTTAAAGGTCCCTGCAAACCCAAACTATTCTATGATTCTAAATACATCCTCAACTTCCAACAGGAACATGTGACTCTGGTGCAGCACCAAGGCAAGCTCCAAGTCACCAAATTGCCAAGAGGAGATCCCCTGGGAAGTGTACACACACTCTGAGCCCCAAAACAGTAAGCAGATCCACAACAACATGACCATCTTCCCAGTACTAAAACACCAAAGGAAACCATAGTTACACTCTGTGTTCTTACAGTCTCTCAATACACCTGCCTCTGCCTAATCTGAACCTCTACGTGAGGTGTTATGTATCCCTTGGGATACACAGGTGGGCAGGCATCACAAGTGGAACACACAGACACTGGCTCACCTCCACACCCACTCGCTGGAGGAACTGCCTCCTCAGTGCTGCAGCTCCCCATCCATTACATGCTAAAACACTGGAACTAACAGCCTACACTCTGCAGCACCATGGCTGGGAGTACCAGCACTGCCTGTGCAGTCTGAGGCACGGCTCCAGCCACGCTTCATTCACATGCAGAGGTCCTCAGGCTTTAGACGCTGGCATGTCACTGTCAGCTTGTCACTGTCACTGTCCCTGTCCCTAAGGGCTGCTGGCAGCAGAGGAGCATGCAGGTCATCAGCTCAGGGCAGGCATGGCCCGAGCACATGCAGGGTGCAGCCACAGGCCACTCTGCCAGAGCCCTCAGGTTCTCACAGGGCTTGGGAAATGTGCAGGGACTGTTTAGGTGCAGCTTCTCCCTAACTCAGGCATTGGAAGCTTTTCCCAATGACACTGCAGGTGCCTGAGCATTGTGCAACACCTGACTTTGGAACTGGCAAGCAAATAACATCTTATCTGTTCATGAAACAGTAAGTGTGAGACAAGTCCTTTCAAGCCAGTGCCTGTCTTTAAAAGATCTGCAGAAGTCACTCCTTCATTCCTTCTCAATTTCTTACAGATAAATTTAACTAATGATATTGGCAAGAAAGTGAGCTCTCAAAAGCTTACCCCCAAACCAGTAAATTTTTGGCGTTTTTTTCTCCTAATGGAGTTGGTTTTGGGCAAAATCCTTAATGACTAACATCAGCTGCTCAAAAAAATAGAACGCAGTGCCCCCTTGAGTAAGCAGCTGCTACAGTAGTACTGATTTACTGATCAGGACCACACAGCATAAATGGAATTGATCCTCTCCCTCCACCCTACCCAACTCCTCTTTGGCAAAGGACAAACATACACATTCTGGCAGCTCCGAAGTTAACATATGAAAATGTCATGTTTTGTCTCATGATTACAACCTTCATGTGCTGTAATGAAGGTGGGTTTTGTTTCTTTTATATATTTGGTACTTCAGTCTTGTGCCAAAGCCAAAAATTACATCTGGTATCAACTTGTGACCTTAGCATAGCTTAAAATTTTCATGTCTTCAGAAAAACAAAGGAACACTCTTTCAGCTACTACTTTCTGAAACAGTTATGGTGCTATTTGTATTCTCAAGTGTGTACAGCTTCTCCTCACCTTGCTGAGAAAGAGATGCAAATCAAGAGCATTTTTTAAGTAGCATGGAAAAGACTGAATGAGGTTAACAACAGGAAAAAACCAAACACTGGTTCTCATTCATACTAACAAATCTGTTAATGTAAAGAGGTTTAATATATAAATAAATGCAACTTACTCTTATTTTGGGGCTCTTTTCACACTGCTGGAGTTGCGTGAAAGAGAACCAGACCAAATATTATTCAACTGCAGAGAAACAAGGGCCAAACTCTGATCCAGTTTACATGGGTGATCATTCCCAGGAATTCCAGCACAGATCTGACTTTAATATTAATGCTAATGTAATTTTTTTTTTTTTTTTTTTTGTTTCTAGGCAAAATTCCATTTGTTTTAACAAACGGTCCTTTAATTATACTGCTACTTATTGCCCTTTTTTGGAAAAGCATGTAGAAAAAACTAATCACTAATACATTTGTTGCTTGTATTACTAGGATCAGAGCCTAGCCTTGCAACACCAAATAAGCTTCAAATGATCCAGTCTTTACACTTCAATTCTTTAGTAAGCCTTGACTAAGGCAAAACTAAGATATTCAGGGAAAAGGTGCCCAAAACCAGCTTCAAAATCTTGTCTGTGACTATTGAAAACATGTGAATTACATTTTCAGGCTAGTCTTCCCAGATTTTGGGAAACAAGGAGACAAGCTATATGAAGAAATATCAAAGAGCACTCAGACTATGCTGAGAAATATCAAAGGCAGTTAAACAGCCACCATTTGCCTATTAGCAATTCAAAAGGGCTTGTTTGGAAGATCTTTCCAATCAACAGCTGCAGCTAATGTGCACTGCTGCTCCTGGCAAGTGTCACCTGCTCACACTGTCTAAGGTGGCAGCTACTGCTTCACCCACAGCAGAGCAGCTCCCCAGGACAGGGATGCAGCAGGGGACATGTGTATGCCTTGGCCACACCAAATCCCTGCCTGCCACATCAAGCACAGATCCATCTTCAGCTGTGGTTTTGTCTGTGAGCTGAGCAGCTGGAGAGCAGGTGTGCTTTTACGCTTCTGCTGGCCTTTCCCAGGGGCTGGCAACATCCTGTCCTGAGGTGTGACAGTCACCAGGGATGTCACTGCCTGAGGTTTCCCAGTGCTCCTCAGAGCAGTGGCACTCCAGTAAACACTTCTGGCTTTCAACACTGGAAAGCACATGAACAAAGGCCATGGATGTTCACAGCCAGAATTCCAACTAAATGGATAAAACTTACATTTTCTGAAAATAAATGGAAATACCACAGCATTGACATTTGCTATGAATTCCTTTAAGAACATCATACAGTGGATCATGCCTGCTTCCATGAAGAAAAGCAAGTATTCCTAAATCTTCACAATTACTGGCAATAGGAGAGCATCTAGTGGTTTTTTTAGCAGTTACAAGTAAGAAAAGTCAGTCCTACAAACAATGCTGAGGTACCCTAACAAGGGTACCCTAATTTAAATTATTCCTTAAAGTAAAACACTCCTAAAAAATTATTGTAACTCCAGTCAATCTTGCATAGATCAATTATTTTTCATAATCAATCTCCTCATTACCTGAAACTTTTTATATTTGTTTTTATTTGTGTCTCCTGCCATACCATGAATGAAGTGGTCTTTAAACAGATTATGGATTTGATGCAAGAGCAGCAGAGAATTACACACAGCACAGGAACTGGAGGTGCAGGGGGAAGCACACTGCATACTATGCAGATTGCTACTGCACGGCCTCTCAGCCAAGGGCTGTGATCTGGAAGTGCTTTGCCTTATTGTGGCTTTGGGTAAAATCTGATCTCATTTCCATGGAGTGGATGACAGGAACAACTGCTATCATGTTTCCTGGATATGGCACTCAGGACATGGTTTAGAGGTGAACATGGTGGTGGTGCCAGGCTGATGGTTGGACTTGGTGATCTCAGAGGTCTTTCCCAATCCTAACCATTCTACAATTCTAGGACTGTATGTGTGCAAATACAAACAAACTCTTTGAAAAATTAAGTGTTTCGGTGATGTGAAGAGACTGTTTGAAGCACTTATATCCCATTTATGGAACGGGCATCTCCCATTTCATAAACCAGGCTGCTCTAGAGTTAAAGAAAATGTTTCTTTTAATTTCTGCCAGTGCTGCACCAAAGACTTTGACTAGGTTAGAGCAAAGCTCAGTATGATCCCCAACACACAGAAGACAGCCACTCACCCTTTGTTCTCCACCATGGCCACAACTGCTGGAAACAAGCCCCCCAATAAAGGGCCCCGGCACCCCTTCCCACAGCCCCTGGCTCCAAAGGCTTACCGTTGGGTCGGACAGGAGGGCTGCGGACCAAAGGGCTGGTGGATAAACTGGTGAGTACCATGGCTGCTGTTACTTTATCCATGTCCAGTTCTTCCGAAGATTTCCTGAAACACAGTGAGTGGGAGGCAGGAAACACATCAACAAAAATTCCTTTTTTTTTTAGTGTGGTTTTTTTTTTTTGTTTTAATACCAGCTCAAATCCTAAGCCAGCACAGCACAGTAACAAAAACAAGCCACTGCACAGAGTTCTCCAAGCATTGGTTTTCTGGCAATCTGAGCATATCAAGAGGCTTCTATAAGCAAACTAACTCAGGAAAAGAAGTGGGAAAAAAGAATACATCTTTGTATAAAATTTTCAGGATTACTGTGACTCTCTATAACTTTGGCTTTGTTCCTTTTTTATTTTTCAGAATTTCAGCTATTCATATTCTTAGAGCAAAGTGTGTTCTTAAGGCAGTTTTCTTGGATAAAGACAGAGATGTAAAGTTGGGTGAGATTACTAGCAACATTATCAAACATATATTAGTCTCTGTAGGGTAAAGAAAAATTGTGAACTGGAATGAAAAGATGAGAGTTCGTTGCTTCTGCTTAACATTATTAACATTCCCATACTCTCCCCCAAAAACTGATCCTAAATTTTTCCTGGTCAGATTAAAACCCAAATATTTTAAGTAATTAGGAAACTGGCATAAAAATGATACAGGAAGGGTAGGAGGGTAGGGGAGAGAAAGGCAGAGGGAGAGAGGGAGAGGGAGAGGGAGAGAGGGAGGGAGGGAGAGGAGGTTGTTTTGCAGGTGTGATGGATGCCTGAACCAGCATGATGGCACAGGGGCCCACTGCTGCCTCAGCCTGGTCTCCATGGGAACCTGTGTAAATTAGAGGAGAGGACATGGAGAAGGAGTAATAAGGGAAAGGAGAGCATCCAGCTTTTCAGTGAAAGGAAGAGAAGATTTGGACAATGCCAAATGCCACCAGGAACCAGGATTCAGTGATCCATTGCTCAAGGAGTCATGGGGGGGTTTTTAGGCAAGGAAGGAATTTTTTTTTTGTCTGTAAAAATTATATTCTGTCTTTTTTACCCAAGAGTAACTCTCTCACAACGTAAAATTTCTGAGAAGTCAATGCACCAAAATAAAACTACCAAACCCACTACATTAGCAGACTTTTGCTTTCCACCCTTTTGGGCTGGAAATCCTTGTGGGATTTCCACCTTGTAGGTGGAATCAAAACAGACAATTTTTTGAAAATGTTTGCTTTCAAACATATGACTGATCATCCAAAATCATCTTCTCAATTCCTAGAGATCAAGTTAATTTTGTTCTTACAAAAGGACACTTCCCCCCCACCCCGTATTCTGCTTTCTAGGTCTCTAGAGATATCTCTGTGCCTTGTCTGCTTTAGCTCTACTGAGCAGATCAGGCTGAGTCTAATTTAAAGCCCAAGATAATAAGTGGTCAGCTACCTGCTGTTTCCCATCAACTGTTGGTCAGTAAGTCACCAAGAGGAACAGGATGTGCTGGGTGCACTCCCTTTTCTGGAATCCTATCTCACACATCAGGTGGAAGGTTCATTAACTGGAAACTATACTACAGTGAAAGGCTCTTGATATTTCAGTGAGCAAACCGTGAACTTGCCCATGAAAAGGTTCACAGCTGCTTTCTGGCTGATGCAAGGACCCACACAGATGCTGATGAACACTCTCCCACGCTGCAGAATGGCTTAACTCTCACAACTGTCTTTTGCAACACATCAGTGCCTGGAGCTGAAACACTGATGATGGTTCCTGCTGCATTCTGATTATATCTGTAGAAACCCTTCTTTCCTCCAGCCAAGGCTTCTGCAAAGAGCACAGCAGCCATATGGTCATCATCAAGTATTGGAAAGGTCTTGGATGTCTGCTATAATCAGCTGAATTCCTAATCTGTCACCCATGAGCTCCTCATGCCTGCAGAGGAGTGTTTCACTCAGAATGCCAAACTCCTCTGGGCTCAGAAGACCCTTCCTCAGGGTTGACATGGAGACGCTACACTTTCTCAAGACCAACACTGCCAGATGATTTTCCAATTACCCAATATCCCAGTATGAAAATCTAGTTTCTGAGAAGGCTTCACCTGTTCTGTAGCCCATTCCTGCCAGACTACACCAACTGTGACTATCCAGCTGTGAATGAACCATTACTATCTGCCTTTCTGCAACATATGAGGACAAAATGAGCAGAAGTTCCTGATAAGATGGAGAAGCTGATCCCTAGTGTTTGCAATCAGCCTTCCAACAAAGCTCTTCTGCCTGTGTGGCAACAGGACTAACATATTCCCATCCAGGCCTCTCCAGAATTGCGAAATCACACTACAGCAGTTGTTGCAAGTGTTTGCCAAGTTGGTGTCAAGATGTCAGAGTCTAAACCAGGAGCTAATCACAAAGTTTCCCCAAGCAGTTTATAACTAACTTCTTCTAGTTATTTTGATTTTTTCCTCTCCTCTATAATGATAAGCACTGCTGTTCTGAAAATCTAGCCCTTGCTCCAAATAATTTTACGATGTCCCAAGATTGTCAGCACTGGCATCTGTGCTTAAGGCGGAAGTCTTCACAAGCAGGCAAAGAAAAGGAATAGTCATGAGAATCCTTGCCATTTCCAGCCATGCTAAACCACACTCCTGCAATTAATGGAATCCTTTTTTCTTCCTGATTTGGGCTGTTATCCTGATTTACAGGATAACAGCCCAAATAAAATGAACTTTGGACTTTCTCTCTGCCCATTCTGAATGACAGTCATTTTTACTATTTACTGCTCCTCAGCTGCATCCAGCAAGCAAGAACACTCTGCTCATACTTCCCAGCCACAAGAATTTTAGCAGCTACAAGTTATGTGACTTGTTCCATTTTTACAGTTTGGCTCATAAATATAAACACACATATTTCATATATCAGACAGCCAGTACTGCAGCAGCAGGAGCAGCCTTTGAGATACAGGAAAGGCATAAAACTGAAGACTGCAACCACTAAAGCCATCTGCATTTAGTCAGAATCACATGTGAGTTCATGCCTTAAGATTTCCCCAGTATTTTCCAGCTTTCTTTACAGGAAAGCTGAACCTGCACGCAGCTGTTCAACACTATTTGGACTCAGAGGGGAGAATAACTTGTTACACATTGATTGTTCCCAAAACATTTATCTCACCATTGCTAAGGCGATTTTCTGTGGACTGAAATCATAAGCCCTGATGTTACTGCTATTAGGTGCAATGAAATTTAAATCAGTTGTAAGATCATCTACTACATCAACTATGAAGATTTCTTCTTTTCTCTAACCTCACATCCCAGTCTTCAAATTCCATCTCCCAATTTCTGTACAGATGTATTTGTGTCAGCCCACTCTGCATTAGGGAACCAAGCAGTTTTGGATCCTTTCCTTCTAAGTGCTTATAAAGCCAAACACATGAAAAATAGCCGAATTACAATGAATCAGCTGAGATATTAGCAGCAGAAGTTACAGGCCCTTGGAGGCAGACCTTTGACCAACACCCCAGGTCTCTTTGTTTCATGTCTCCCTGCCTCCTCAGCAGGGGGAGTGGTTTCACTGGATCCCTGCAATACACTGATCTAGCCAGCCTGCCAATTAAGTGTCCTTTTCTTTAACAGTCAAGGCCAACCAGACTTGGTTACTTTTGACAAATCCTTTCTTTGATTTTGCTGATGAACTGATTGCATTTTTGATAATAATTTATCAATGTTAACCACCAAACACAGTTTCCCCAGTCAAAACTCTCTACAAGGAAAGGCTGGGTTTAAGCTGCAAGAGATGAGAAAAGGAGGGTCCCAGACAAGTCCGAGGCTATGCAACTGTTCCAAATCAATGCAGAGTCCAATCTCCTACTGTCCCATTTCTTCTGCCAGCTCCTGGCCACTGTTACCTTCAAACTCCCTCCTATGTATTATTCCCATCTGGACACACCTATATGATAGTTCTATTTTTTTTTTCTATTTTTAAGGCTTGCTCTTAAATAAATCCTAAAAATACAAATTTTACTCTAGTTTTTCAGTCTTTAGACTACTCTTTATTACTTGCTTGGCTTAGATCAAAAAAGCCTGCAGTTCTTCCTCTTGGAAAGACTGCATTTTAAGTCATTACTTTACCCAAGCACATTTTAAGGGTACTGGAGAATATTCTCAGAGCAGAGAAAGTGGTAGTGGTAGCAGGTGCTTTTGATAAAGTTGACCCTATTGAAGAACACAATCAAGTTTACTTCAAGCAAAGAAAATAAAATCATTAACTAGGATTGATAAGAAGAGAAGCAGTAAAGCACAAAAATGCTATTATTCCATGTTAACTGTCTACTGTCCTCCATCCAAAATTCAGGTTATGGCAGTGGTTCACAAAACACCTGGACCTTTTGTAAGAAGTACCATATAAATATGTGTGCTTTAATAAGCTATAACTGGGACAAAATAACACTATATTTAAATTGCTCTCTCCTTCCCATACTTACATGTGCTAAATTCTCATAAAGAAACCTCTGAAACCTGAGTCTGGTCACTTGACTATAGCCACATCACACTGATAATGTCATACTGAGCACTGCATCAATACTGATAAACATGTTGTTAGAAGCTTTGAACACCAAAAATATGATTCATCATATAATGAATCATCATCATCAGTATACTAGTAATAACAGAAGCACTTCTGAAGTGAAAATCCTAAATTACATTTTACAGGGAAAATAAAAATATTTTTATTTTCTTCAGTTCATCATTAAAGGCAAAAACCAACATCCCAACAATGAACCAGCAAGAAAATACATGAACATGACTGTGACTCCATGTATTGAAAGTACCTACAACCACTCTTCTGTAAAGATCTTCTTCATGCTACAAAATATTCTTAGTCCATATAAGATTTTGCATTTACCATAATACTTGGTTACCATGTAATAACTCAAAATACTGACAGTACAGATAAATTATCTTACCTTTTGCTCTTGTGTTTGGTTGTTGATTATGGAGATTAAAAATTACTCTCTTGCCAAACACAAAACCAAAAATTACAGAGAGAATAATCAATACAAATAGTCCAAGGTCTTCAGTGCTCTTTAGTAAAAGCCATAACTTTCACAACAAAGCAAAAAGCAAAGGAAAATATTTCCAAATATTATATTAAATCAGCACAGTACTAGAATGATATATCTCAGCACATTGAGAGCATTACTGTTTACATATTTAAAAAGAGAACTGGTGCTTGATATTTAAAAGAGAGATACACTAATAATGCACTAATTAGAAATTAGGGATTTCTGCCTTTGCTCATAGTGGTCAAACATAAAATTAACATTTTCCATGCTAGCTTCATATTTGCAGACTAATTCATATGCAGAACAAAGGCCCTTCTTTGTTTCTGCTGTCCTTGTTATACACAAGCATTTTTTATACTGACAGTGACTAGAATTAGTTCAGATAAAAATACAAATATAAGAACTTTTCTTCTAAAAAAATATATATACCTGAACTTCTCAAGGAACAAAAGAAGAATGCATCAAAGATCATCTCAAAGTTCTCCACCTCCTCCTGGCCAAGCTAATGCATTTTGTGGTTCAGTTATCCAAAGAGCCTTTGGAAGTCTGGCTGGTGTGTTAGAGCTTGAGAGCACTTGACAGAGTCCTCAGTAACTGAGACACTGACTTTCCATTTGGATTGTAACGGCTTAAAGATAATAAAAAGTCTCTGCACATCAGTCCTAAGAGATGGGAGACATTCACAGAGTGGTTCTCAGCATCCTGGAGCAGAAAATACAATTTAACAGAACTGAAGAGAAAGTGGTAACACAGGCAGGTTTCTCAAAGTGTTTTATTTGAAGTTGCATCTAGCATTGTTCCACAAGGAATGGGCCTGTTTTTACAAACACCTATTTCTCTATTGTCTCCATTTTCACTAAAACCACTAAAACTTGACAGAAGATAATCCATTCATTTTTACTACCAATTTGCAGGTGTAGATATCCAAGAAATTGCAGTATTTTGTTCCAAAGGTTGGCTGACGTACTCTCCCACACACAGGGCTCTCCCTTGTCTCTGCTGCCCCAGCCACCTTCTCAAGCTAGGTGGCTTCCCAAGCCAGGTGTGTCCCCAGGAGTACCCGGAGCACCCTTTCCCAGTGCCCCCTCCCCCTAGAGGAGGTACAATCCAGTGGTGATACCCAGGCTGCCCTGGAGCCTATCACCACACCAGGCCTCTCCATGAGTGCTGGCAGAGCTGCATCAGCAATAAACAGGATGTTAAATTTACTGTGATTTCTGATGTAAACACATCCCATGGAGATGCTCTGCTCCTGCTGCCCCCTCTGCAACCCAGTGGAAGGAATAGCTGCTTTGCCCCCAAAAGGCTCCCCAGGAAAGGTTGCTTAAGTTTTGCAAAACAGATGGAAAATGCCTTTTTCATGGAAACCTTTTTATTACTGCTTTTTGAGCAACTTGTCTGACTTCCTTAAAGAAAACTGAAATTTCAAACCTATCCTAGCCATATGGAAACAGGATTGAACTCTAGATCTTACTATCTGATTTATAAAATATGGGATGCAGTGTGCTGGGAGTAGGGAGGGAGAAGATGGGTAGTAAAACACTGCTCTCATTATTGGCTGGTGATAAGATCTCCAGTTTTAAATGCTCTGCATAAACAGGAGCAGTGAGGCAAGCCAAATTCCACACTAGGAGATAAGCTGCAGTTTACAGGAACAACTTATTCTATATATTGAAAAGATCAATCCAATGAATAATTTTTACTTTTCAAACAGCTGCAACCTATCAGGAAAACTTATCTGGTGGAGAGCCCTTGGGGCAGTGACTGAAGATTAAGTAGAAGTATGACACAGAAATTGTCTGCTTCAAAACAGAGCAACCAAATAAAGGGTAATCTCTTGATAGATTATGAGTGCAAAGCAAAAATTAAATTAAGAAAGGAATAACAGAACCCTGCAGAGAATGGTTATCCCTTATGGTCATCCACAAATCTTGAGGATTTTTGGGGAAGATTTTCTGTTCCATTTTTTCTACTTTAAAGGCCACTTGCTGATGCAACAAATAACTCTGTCTGCAAACCAAGCCTCAACAGTGCTATGAAGCAACAGATTAGTTATTCCAAATTTATCCAAAATATTCATGTTCCATCCCTTTCCTGCCTGTCCCATATGCTACTGTTCTAGTTTGTTCACAGGTACATCCCCACTCATAAATGAGATCACTTTGACAGGGTACTGTTTACAGAAAGAAAACTTCACACTTCTGATGCTTTCCTCAGGGAAAAGGGCTGGACCACTTGCTCAATGCAATACAAATTACCACGCTGAACATGAAAAAAGATGGAAAAGAAACAAAGCAAAAAGTCCATAAGTCTTCCTTAATTTTTGAGAAGAATGATTAGCTGAAGATATCCTTACAGCAGATGCTACAGGAACTTTGTCTTTCCCAAAGTAAGAGAAAATGCAAGATCAAAAATGTTTTGCTTTTCCTTCTTCCCCGCTTATTTATTGCAAACAGTGTGATTCCTACACTGTATGAATATTCCCAAAATATGTTTTATAATATTACTGCATATATACAGTCCTAATGCACATACATGGGTAATTTGCCTAGCACAATTTGTCTCCAGACAGTTGCTGTAAGTCAAGTTTAAAATAATATTTAACTTTTTTTCTGCCATCCATTAAAGTATAATTTTTTGGTAATAAAATATACATTGATGAAGCACTTGATAAAACCTGCAAGTCCTCATCTCACCAAATCAAAGAGCACAGGCATGTTGTTCTGTCACTAATGTGAATGCTTTGCTGAAATCAAGTCAATCTCAAAAATGACCCAAGGGTCAGTTTCTGTTTATTGCTAATATTTACATGTAATTCTTTCTGCACTTTCCAATTATTTGGAAATAATTATTTGTTTCAAGCAAGAAGCAAAGAGAATTGTAAATAAAAAGCCACTGATTCTGGACAATGCTGGCCAGTGCTACCAGCACTGCTAAAAGAGATCTGGAGACTCCAGGCAAGAAACACCTCTGAGAGGATTCTCTGCTTCCTACCAAAGTGAGATTGTACCTCTCAGAGTGGGACCATTAAGCCACTGTTTCTATGGCATGCACAAGCCAAATGGTCACAGCACTGTAAACTATGTTCCAGGGTTTCTTTGCTATTGCAGGCATTCAGGAGACACACACTACAGTCCACCTCACAACTGGCTGTATTTCTGTCCTTCTCCATCCATTAGAAACCTGCTTCAGAACAGGGAAGGCACAGTTAGCTCATCTTGCCCTCTTCAGTCCCAATTCCCTTCATCTCCTGTCCTTGGGCCAGTTCTGCAGGGCTACACGGACTACAGTACCTGTGATAGCTAATTCAAAGCTATTTTGTCTATGCACACATTCATGGAGAGCATCCAGGTACACATCTCAGATGGGTTCTTTCCATTTCCCTGACCATCCTACAAGTCTGTGTTCATCTCTTGTTAATAAGAGTACATCCATCATGAGCAAAGGTGCTCCAAGTGTTGTTAACATGGTCGTGTCAACATCATCTACAAGAACACTGTTATTTTCCTGTTCTGCTGAAATCTATGATTTGACTCACAAGGATAGCTCAGTCACCTGTAAGGAACAGTAGAACCCCACTGCTGCTCTCTCCATCACTTGTTTACAACTAATGAAGTTGGAATTATTTGGTGCTAATGAACTTTTTGTTTTGAACAGGTGATGAAAATGTTTCCTTCTAAATACAGTAACATACTGTATTTAGAAGGAAACTGACATTTATCTTTAAACCCAGCCTAATTACAGGCCAGATTTTAATGCTTTTCCTTTCTTGGTTTTCATTTTCTCAGGGAAGATCATTATTGAGATAGCAGCACTTCCAGATATTTTTCAGGTAGTGCAGTAGGGTGCATGGTACAAATAACACATAAAATCTCATACCTTATATGTGGGACTCTACACAGTACTTGCAGTACTCTGCAGTCAGCACAAACTGTGTCAAAGGAAGATGCAACAGGGACATTCCCACAAGTGATGTATCATCCTATCCCCATGATCTACAAATTTCTTTACACTCTGAGACCAGATTAGAAAAGCACAAAAATAATATATTCTAGATATTTCAATACATCTTCTATCAGCTATGGCTCTTTTATCAGCTATACTCCTCCCCATTTTCTCCCTCCTCCATACATTGTTCTCACATCTGGGCTTCAGTCACATTCCAGGGCAAGGCGCAGAGAAATCTAGCTACATTATTCAGGAGACAAACAGTGCCTTGTACCAGGTTTGATTTAGTTACCTCTGCAACTGTTCTGTTGTTTTCATGCTACCAGACATGGAGAGCAGAAGCTCCAAGCTCATAATTGCTTTATTTGTTATGACATCACCTCCTATCAATTGCCTTTTTGATGTGAGTATATCCAGGAACTTCAGTATTTCTTTACATCAAGCTCCTTCCATGTTTATCAAACCACAGTTCAGGATACACCCTAATGTTGAAACGAGGAGTTTCGGAATGAAAATGTCTCAGTCAGCCAGAGATGTCAATGATGAACTTTATAGCAATCCACAACTCCTCTGAATTACACATGATATACAAAGTGAAGCCCCTGAGGCTATTCCAGTGTCAAGGAACTGCCTTTGCCAATTTTATGCCGTGATGACTCAAGAGACAAACTGATGTTCTGACAACACACTGCAATGTGTTGAAGAGCTAAAGGAGGCCCAAGTCCTTCTCTTTTAGGAAAGAGAGTGCTTGATTACAGACTGAAATAAATCCCACCACATTAAAAATACATTGTGCGGTAAGCATCACCATCTTGTACACGCTCTACACCAAATAAACTTGTTTTGGGTGACACACAGTTTACCACTAAGTCTTTCAGAATTTTCAGATAGGTTGCCTTTAAAAAAAATAAATTCACAATTACAGATGAGAGGTTTCTGTTGTTTCCTTAGCACTTGAAATTTCAACTGGACATTTTGAACTGCGAAGTATCGCCACCAGATAATCTCCAAGCCTAAACAACACAGTGTTTTTAACAAGGGCAACTGACTTTGAAACAATTAGGGCACAAAGCCATCTCTTCACTAAACCATCTCTTATAAAGAAGAAATACATTAAATCAAACATCCATCTTTCTTCTTGGTTTTTAAACAACTCTTCAAACTTTTCAAAGGTCCAAAACAACTTAATTTCTACCAAAAGAGTCAAATACAACCTCTTGACAGCCATCTCCTCATCCCATGAGTTAAACTTTTGCTGAACAAAGAAATAAGAACTAAAGATATGTTAAAAATTATGGATATGAAAACAGAGACTACAAACCAACAAGATTTGAGTAGATGAATGGACAGCAAGGAAATGCCACTGAAGCTTCTGGGCAGAGTAGGGCCTATCAGGCATGAGCCAAAGGTGCTTGACACTAACTATACATCCATGTTAAAGCATCACTATGGTTGCCAGCTTTCTTTTTTCTTTTTGGCTGAGCAAGCCACCTGCAGAGTCGGTGTGTGGAGAAGTTGGGGCTTTCCAAGACCACTGTCCCCTGCATGTACACTGTACACCATGTGCATGTGACTGTCAAAGAAATCCCAGGCAGGAATAACTGCACCAAAATGTATGTATTTATGTACAGCAGAGTAATATCAACAAGAAAATGAGGAAGTATGGACCATCTAGACTATCTATTCTAGACAGCAGCCAGTGTTCATTGATAGCAGGTATTAGACTCCATGACTATATATTTCTTCACCACTCAACACTAACTACTGCTTTGAAGATGCCCCTCCTTAATAACCCCAGAGAAGATGAATTTAAAATAATCTGAGGTAGAAGGCCCCTCCTGAGTCTGTAGAAAATTTAAATTGTTCTGTATTTCCCAGCACAGGATGTTCTCCTAGGGTACAATTTTCTAACTCATACATGTTTGCAAGGAGAAGTGGTGGCAGATTAGTAATATTTTTTTTTTTATTCATGTAGTATTGTTAAGTGTCCAGCATCCCAAATAATGAGTGTTAAAAACCCCAACACTACACCTAGAGCTTTGATTTAAACTATACCATGGGTACAAGTCCCAGTGTGAAAAGGGATATTTCACACATAGATCTGGTGAAGTTGCAGCTGGGAATGATCATTCTTGCTGTAATAGCATGAACTGAAAACGTTTGTCATGGCAGGAAAAACAGTACCATGCACCTCTACTTTGCATTACACTGCACTAAGGCCATCAAGCAAGATGCCACAGTTCACTTAAACCATGTGACATTACAGAATCTATATCAGACCTTCAGATCTACCCTAAATTAAATTAGCATTTCACCTTTTATCCCACCATCACCTCTTAAAGTAGACTTATTCACTTACAAACAGTGGTAGCACTCAAAAACCAGTAGTATGAGTGATGATTCCTGACAATTATGGATACACAATGGTTTTTCTTTGAAGCCACAGGGAAGTCACTTAGTCCCTCACGAAATTTCTGAACTCTTGTTTTTCACCTTTGATTCCCTTCTTTGAGGGAAGTGAAAACATTGCCCTTTTAGAGGGAGATGACAATGAAAAAACCAAAACCAAAACCAAAACCAACCAACCAAACAAAAAGTTTATCATAGAATGGCCTGGGTTGGAAGGGACACTAAAGATCATCTAGTTCCAGTGCCCTTGCCATGGGCAGGGACATCTTTAACTAGACCAGGTTGCTCAGAGCTATGTTGGTTATGTTTTCAAAACACATGCCACAATCCTGGTGGAACAAATTGGACCTGAAGTTAGAATCTGACCCTGTAACTGAGAAAACTGCAACACAAAAATACCAAATCATCAACAATTGAGCTTGCATAGTCAAGCAGAGGGTGGACAACACACAATGCGAGACCAGAGGAAGGGTGATATTCAATAATGTGCAATACACAAAACACCTTCCAAAGTGGTAGAGGATGCAGAAAAAGCTGGAGGCAGCAACTACCACATATGGTTCTATGAGTATAGTAGGAGATTTGGGCAAAATTAGTCTGCATATTATTGCCTTCCCTGTCATTTGTTTCCAAGCAATTTATCTATGATCTGTAATACCATTACAGGAAATAACCAAAATATATATTTACATTTAAAGTGAAATAAAGGCAGAGCTTCATAAACTATCTGGAGATATGAAGATGGATTAAGAAGTCCTATGAAACTTATTTTTAATAAAGCATTGTAAGCATACAAGATGGTCAATTTAGATGGAATAAAACTGAAGGGAGGTTTTGGGAATATTTATAAGTACTCTTGATCTGAATGCTTTTCCAAGAGGCTTTTAACATTAAACATTCACTGTGCTATGAAATATATTTGCTTTATGAGTCCTGGGCTTTTTGTTGTGTTTATGTTTGCTTTTTAATTGAATAAAAAGCTTTTTTTAACTTGAATACTTTGTATTGAAAAGAATGAAACCACTGACATAATATGTGGTAGCTGAAGAATGCATCTGGTTTAACTCTGCTGTCATTAGTGTTCTTGCTCTGAATTCAACCTTTTTTTCATTACAAGAACTACCAAAACTGTGGCCTGCAGGTATCAAAGGGAAATTGAGAATACACCACCTCTGGTTAGAATAACCAGCCTCTGGTTAGTTAGGTCCATCTTGTTCCCCAGTCTGGTCTGCTAGATAGAAACACTTCCTTGGTAATGTATGTATTTGTGTTAGAAACTGTTTAGAAAGCCAAAATACAATAATGCTGTACAGACTCAGTTGCTGAATACGTTCTTGTAGTTTTCAAATCAGGTAGCAAACCTGCTCACCACCTTTATTTTTCATTATTATTTTTGTCTAGGAAAACACTGCTCTCACAAATATTACAAGTGATAACTACCATGAGATAAAACAGCTGGTCACTTATTGTGGGTCTGGCATTATGTTCATGTTATCCATTCTCAGACTTCCATAAAGTTACTTCTGCTGCTGAGGGAAGTACAACCATCGTAAAAGTCACCAAAAGAAACCACATAAAACATGATCTTCATTTTCCATACGGTCCTATGCAAGCAGTGCTCTGCAGATGCACGTTGTAAAATCTATCAAAGGCTTACTGAAATGTCCATGTTACACTGGATACTACAAACCTTATTTCTGATTCCATCTCTCAAAGACAATACAGACTTTAATGACAAGAAGGCATAGTGTTCCATTACAGAATTCAATTCTCTTCTTCCTCTCAGAAAAGAACTGGACTCTTTTCCACTCTTAGTCAATAAAGTACAACATTTTCCATCTTTTATTTTCTATTTTCATACAATTTGCAATTGCCTAATGGTCTAGTTTCTTTGTCTTCAGATCACAAATGTAGAAGTGGCTAAGCATGTGGAATGTTCCACACAAATGAATTAAGAGTATTTATAGTCAGAAAGACATTTACCTTTAAACATTTAGCTAAAATTATTTAAGGAATTCTCTCCATATGTAACAACAGCACCTCTTTCTTCAGAACAGAGTCTCAGAGGAGCACTGTTACTAGTTTACTCTTAAAATTATACCCACTAGAAACAGAGGCTTGGAAAGCTGGGAGGACAGCAAATGCAATCACATTCCACTCTGCTCGCTCTCAGGCAGACTGTCCACAGTTTTCCTAAATTCAAACATCCTTGCCCCTCATCTTAATCCCACTGTGATGCTCTGCTCCAGTCTTTCTACACTCTATTTTCTTCCTGACACCAGACTTCCCCTAGTATCCCTGTCTTTTCCAACAACCATCAAAGAATTTCAGGGAGAAAAAACTCCCTACGATCTAATGAAAAATCTAAGGTTAAGGCAAATAAAGACATAAATAAATAAATAAATAAAATAAGTAAATCTTTTCATAAAACAGATGAAAACGAGAAGCTCTAGCCTGTGAGCAGCTGGCAGGTGCCTGCTTAATATCTGCTTTTATTAAGTCCTCTCTGCAGTCCTGGAGAGCCACAGCCTCCTCTTTGCTGCTCTCTGGGGAGCCCACAATTAGTGTGTTTGCTACTTTGGACAAAAGAGACACACCCTTCATGGAGAATGAGTTTCTTCTTCATGAGTCACTAAAAGCAGCATTCACCTGACAGCAGGTTTTAATACAATACAAACATGAGCACTTCCACCGGGGGATTACATTACTATCCTGTAGATACACTGTATTTTTGTGCAAGCTGGAGCACTGCAGCTATACACTATCTTTGCTGAACACTACAGCGTTTTGAAAATCTGCCAGTTTTATTTAAAGAATAAGCTATCTTGAGAACATCCATAATTTCTGATTGTTTTTCCCCACAGAAAAATGAAGGTGACTGAATTTATGCCTTCTCCATTACACATCTCAATACAGATGTAAAAACTGCAATGAAGCTGCAACTCTCCAGTAGAGCTGATAGCAGTCTCATCTCTACCATCACCCTTCGGCTTTTTAAAATAGATAAATCATATTATTTCTCTCTCACTTCCCTTCAACAATCTTTTCTTGTCCACACACAACCTTGACTCTTCCCCAACCAAGCACAACTTGGCAGGTCACTATTCCCCTGGCTAACTTTAGGTAATTTTTGCCTTATTCCATCTCCAGCACGAAGTCCTCACATAACCTGCCATAAGGAAAGGATGTAGGCAGGAAAGTACTCCTGGATCCCCAGTATGATCTACCTGACATGAGTCACTATGGAGAAGTGTCTGACAAAGCACAGCAAAGAGCTCCTCCCCTGGGCAGTAGAAATTGCTCTCTATCCTTTATTAGGATAGAGACAGGATTTTGTTGTTTGCACTGCAGATCTAAGCAGACATGGAAATTTAGGCCAGCATCTTTCTTTAGAGCATGCTGGGAGTAAGGAAGCCCAAGTGATACCAAGTCCGTGTTAGCAGGATGTTTCCTGTTTGCAAATAAAGATGATGATACTCTTACAGCCCTGATCATTGTGGCTGCAGCTTCAGCAGTAGGTTCAACTCATCCCTTGGTCTGCATTGTCACAAAGGTATTAATCTCAGACAGCACACACAGATCCCTTCCCAGAATGACTGTATGCTTCAGGCACTACTCCAACCAGACAAAACTATTAAAACTGCTTGACTTGGAACTTTGAGAACCATAGGTCTCGCAACTTGGCCAACTAAATCAGATAAAAACCATATTTGTGACAAACAAAATTGGGGAAAAAAAAGGCATTTCTGTGCTTCAGGGGTGACTGCTAACCATGAAGAAATACATGGCAGAGCCATTGACTACAACAGCTGGACATTTTTACTCATGTTGTGATAAAGTACAAGATAATGTACAAGATTAAATTGGAGCAAAATGGGAACAAAAAAAAAGAGCACGTGCATGTGCACATAAAACAAAAAAGTACATTTTTATGACTCAATTTTTTTGTTGTTGTTTTACATTTCATATTCCATCCTTTTGTCTAAAACCTTACAGTTGGAATTTTTTTTGTTCACTGATTACATATAAAATAAGATAAAGAATCATGCACCCAATGTATATTTGTCCTTCACTTTAAAGGAATATCTTAAAAAGATAAGCACTAATTTACAAAGCTGGAAGAAAAATCATAGTCATGTGTTTGTAACTATACACAATCCAGAAATGGATTTCCTAACAAAAGATATTCAGCTATAAACAGCAATATGCAGAGCAAGATAAATCACTTAGAAGCAAGCATCTGTAATAACACAGCCTCCAAAGAACACTTCACAAGCAAAAGTACTATTAAAACAATAACACATGCTTTCAGACTGATTTCTCTTGGTCTCAGTTTGTAACCAGGGACTTGTTTTGAAGATGTGGAGATACTCAAGGGCAGATTGAGCTTGTGACAGTTTCCGTCCGCCCGCTCTCCCGCCTGCCCTCCCTGCCCACTGCTGCGCTGAAGGGATGCTCTGTCACAAGGGATACGTCAACCAGCCGACCAGCAAGGCTGTTATGCAACGAGTCCATCTGTGGTTCCTCTGCTGGCATTGACTGCTCGCCTCAGGAAAGCCAAGAGTGTCAGCAGCCTTGCTTTGTAAAGACTCTCCTTGTTCTTTAAATAACTCCAAGGATGACGTTTGTGTGACTCCTCGCTGCCATACCTGGCTCGTGAAGAGCAGTGCACGGAGTCCTGGCAGTACAACACCAATTGCATTGCCCCTGGGACTGCAGTACTGGGAACTGGGAAAATCCTGCCTTTCCAAAGCAGAAAGGCAGCAAAAACCCACAACACCCAACAGAACAGGAGGTGAAATGCAACAGCTTCATCCCTGAGCATTTTATTCTACCTGACCCTTCATCCAGGCTGACATCTGATGACCAAGCCTGTTTCTGGCTGAGCACAGATCCAGACTAGGAGGAGAAAGAGAAAGCTGCTCCCTCCTGCTCCCATTGGTCTGCCAGCATGGGAATGTGTAAGACTCCCACACATTTGAACTGGCCTGGTTTCTGTATTTCTGCCCAGATAACAGAACTGCTGGTAACTGCAAAGATTTGTCCCCAGTTTAGTGGTGTTTAGATAAGCACACTCTTAAGTAACACCTACACTTTAGCCAAAGGTGAATAATTAAAAACTGAAGACTTTCAACTGGATAGTGCTGGGTACAAACACACAGTCAAATACAAAAAAAGAAAGAAAAAAGCTTTGGCCAGCTACTGTAATTCACACCTTCCTTCAGCACACCTCATTCCCAAACAACATACCTGAGACAAATTTATCAACTAAAATGTGAGAAGAGACAAGTGCACCATAAAGCTACATGTGTTGGTCTGTTTAAATATACTCATGTGCTGTCAACATCAGCAGACAAATGCTATTTTGGTATCCAGTCAAGAGGACCATGTCTGAACCACCCTAATCACTTGATGGTGGATGCTCTATCAAAAATGTTATCTTTTCAAAATACCTAATGAAAATCTAAAGCAAAATAGAACTGTGCTGTTGCATGTGTCCCCACTCATGCTTCATCTAGAATAACCAATAATTTGGGACACACAACCCAGCACAGCAATGTAAGAACCAGTTTTTCAGAAAAGCCTTTAGGTGAAAACTTTCCCAAAAAAAGTTAAAAGCAAAACCAAAACCCCATTACAATCAGTTGTTGTAATCAATGTGATCAACACAGCTTCATGCATCACTCTTAAATCAGAGAAATGCAGAAGTAAAGCTGGCTTTACATTTCAGCCTGAGTTATTCAGGGAAGCCCAAAAGTCTTGCACAATTCTGCTGTGGCATTATTGTCAAGGTGAACAGCCAAGACTTCAGATCAATTGAATGCAGTAATCAAAAAAGTAATCACAGCCTTAGTTTTTTTACTTATCTCCTAATTTTTTATTCCTCAAGAATAAGCAGTTATGTCTTAGTCAGCTGATTTTTTAAAAAATACCATTATTGAAAGAATCAAAGAATATTCACTAGAATCAAAGAATATGTGACTTTAGAAGTGGCATTCACATAAACATTCACGAGTAATTTAAGTTTAGAGTAAAACAGAGCAAGAAAAGGCTGTATTCTCACTAACATGGAACGTACTTCTATATATAACATGGAACCATACCTCTTTAAATGTGCAACACATTCTCTAACACTGCAAAATGTTTGCAAAAGTAATATCCAGTATTTCTGAGTCCTTATGAGTGGGTTGGGGGTTATTACAATATCAGTCAAGAAAAACCAGCATTTGCTTCAAAAAGTGGTAGAAGAGAAACTGCTATTAAAGAGAGAGACTTTATCTAATTATTTCTGGCACGGATCTGCATAACGTCTGTTCCCAAAGCTAAATCACAGGGACAAAATCTGTGGGGTCAATATTTATTTTTGTTAACTTGAGCCTCACTTCAGCTTCAACTTGTATGAACAGAAATCAGTAAAAAATAAACATTTAGAGAAGCTTTTTTGCAGCCAGAATTTTTACTGTACTTTAAAATCCAGCTTTGGAATATTCGTTTTCCCAACTTTTTCTCCCATGGAAGCTTTTGTCAGATGAAAATCCTGCATCTTAGAAGATGACACTGAATAGTTACAGAGAGAGTCCAGAGGATTTCAGCACATTTACTGATTGCATTCTTCCACATTAGACTGCTGGGAGAAATCAGTAGCTGAAATTTTGTTTCAGTAGCCTACAGTCCTCCATACTGAAGAAAAACCACACATGATGAAAAGGGCACTCTTTTTGGCCCCTATAGTGGCACTCAAGAAACTTCATTAAGTTATTTGTTGCCTTTTTCTTCTCTTAGTTTGAATATAATTTGACAAGGGAAGTTTAACAAGGTAAACCTCAGCTTGCTAATGTGGAATGGTAATTGATTGCATAATGCTTTTTAGAATCCATTTATAGTGGGAACAAGAATATAGTTATTGGTGGAAAGTGCAAATAAATACCTGCTCCACTCAGAAATCAGCTGACAGCCCTGGTGACCTGCTACTTGATTTAATTTCCATTAATTTTCCACTGGAAAAACTGCCAGGAGGGAACACAAAAGATTCAACAAGAAGTTTCTAGAAATATTTGGCTCCTTTACCCAAGCAATCCTTTTCCTGTGCTGTTTTTAAGCTAAATGTGCTAAAATCAATGTTTTTGCACATGACTGGCTATCCCAAGCCTTGTGGAAACAACCAAAACACAGGGTACCAGCAGTGCAATGCATTAAATGCTTCAAGAAGTTCCCAATTTATGAAATCAAATAGTCAGCTAATGAAAACAATGTATTTTCTTCAAGTTGTCATAAATATCAAGGATTTAATCCTGTAAAATTTAGTTCACACCAGGAATTCTACCAAAATAAATCTTCTTTTTTCCCCTCTAAAATAGAACCTCCATCAACCCAGAAAATGCCTGTTTGGCATTTATTATAGGATTAAAATGTATAGGTATTATGCCTTAAGCCCTATAAAAGGGAGTTTGATGAACTACTTCAAATTTATTTATTTATTTATCTATTTACGTAAATGAAATGTGGAATTAAGCAACAGTTGAGTGGATAAATTGCCATGCATTTCTAAACCAGGAGAAAATGCTCCAATTAATTTAAAACACCATTTTGCAAACTGAGTACTAGAAATGGCCACATGCAAACGTGCACATCAGGTCACTCTGAAATGCTCATTTTCAAAATGTGAGCTCCTGAAAGAATAACTAAACAGGAACACAAATTAAAATTAAAATACAGCTGCACAACAGCATTTATTTATTTATACACACACAGACACACAAGTCATCTCCAAGTTAACAAGCTGAAGTCCCCCTAAGTAAGATGTCTGGTGCTGGGGAGAAGGCAGCTCAACACTGCTGCTTTCCATTAACATGACAGCTCAGGATTAGTTCCAGGCAGGGACCACTGGGCACAATGCCAGCAGATAAAGTTCAACCTTGCACCCCCTCTTTTCCAGACAAAGATCTTAAACTGCAGGATTCTGGAAATTGCAGCTGCATCTCAGGAAATCCAAATCCAGCCCCAAATTTTAAAACTGCACCCTTCTGAGTTTGTTAATAGATGAAACCAATTGGTGGTTTCCCTCCTTCCACTCTCAAACCCATCTTTTCCCATTACACCTATACGCAGCAGTATCTTAAAAAATACAGCAAAACCCAGAAAAAATGTTCAGATGGCTTTGGTAACAAATCTAGGACATCCATGTCTGTGTTTAAGCTTTTAAATGTAGTAAAATATTGCCTCCAGCTTGATTATTTAGCTTCCTGGGTACAAAAAGGGTATGGTTGAGAGCACTATTACTCTCCTGCAAGCCACATGCAACGACACTTGATTTGTAAGTTTCCATATGCTTAACTACTGTAATTGAAGGATGCTTTTTAGTCACAGTTCTGAAACCAATTTGTATCTTTATCAAGACTAGCAGGAAAGCAGCACTGCCTCTCCCTCTGCACACCTCTGCTGAAAGCTCCACATTTTATTCTCAGTGCTTAGAACTGTGCGCTTGTTGGTGCAGCACCCAAGGCTGCTCCAGCTGTAGGACCTGCACTGAAAGTCTTGGTTGCTCTCAAGAAATTCTTCTCTCACAGAAACCTTTTCACATTTGGAAACAAAATGTCTTTAATGCATCAGCATGTTTTAGAATCTCCTGCCATAAGCAAAGTATGTGTTTAAAATAGTCCTTTAGAGGATTTTTAAAACCATTAATACATGGGATATACAACATGGAGCTTCTGTTAAAAGATGCATTAGAAATACGTGCAAAGCTGTCTGACACAGGGTGGGATTCAGGTGCTGTATGCCTGCACTCCTGTTACTGTCAACAAATAATTAGCAAAACACAAGGGTAGATGCTACCAGCAGAGTTAAGCTTGAGCCTGCTTAAATCTAAGTACCCAGCATCTTTGAGATGCTCTAGCATATTCTCCCCTGTCCGCCACAGTCACTAGCTGCTGCCTGAGTCACACACAGAGCTCAGCACGGGCATCTCAAACACCTGATGGCCCCTAACATGGCACTGGATGTTTGTGCTGGCCAACTCCAACTCCCACTTCCTGTTTCCTTCAGGTAAGATGAACTGAACTCAAAGTCAACTGGCCTCTATATTGAGGAGATATCCTGACCACAACAGCTTACACAAGACTTATATCCAACACTCTGAAAGGAAGATTCCATTCTTAATTAGTTTTTTCAGTATAGCAAAATAGTCCTAACTTTACTTATGGAAAGGCAAAAGAACAAAGGAGTTTGCTCAGCATCAGCTACACCACCACAATCAGCTGGTGCTACCAATTCAGTTGTGAAACCCAGAGCAGATCCCCCTCCTTCGTTACTCCTGGAACCAACAGCATCCCCAACAGCATTTCATAGCAAAACAATCAATTAAACTTTACTTCCACAAAATCAAGGTGTGGGCTTGTCTCAAAACTTCTACATCTGTGTAGAAGGCTTATTTTTGCTTTTGTCTCTGAATGCAAAGATTAAGTTCATCCTTGAGCACAGCTGTACAAAACATGCTGTAAAATACTGGAAACTAGAAAGTGTTTATTGAAGATTATGTTTTTTTTACAGAAGGACATGCTGGGTTGTTAGTCCTGAAGTCATTTTGAGTTCACTTCTGAATAAGTGTATTTTGGCACTGCTCCCATTCATGGTGTGAAATTAAAAGATTACTATTTTGAAAATATACAAGCTGGCATATATACAATTTGTCTGTCACAGATAAAGCTGACTACAAGGAAGCCAGGACTTAAACTGCAAGTCTGTTTGCTTTCCTCCAGACTTTCTTAATGCTCCTGGAGTGGGAGAAGAAAAGGAAGGATTAGCAGGCTCCCAGCTGAAACATGTCATAGGTGCTAAAGGGCTGTTACCTGCTGCCCATGCTTCTAGAATATTTTCATGAAGTTGAAATGTATCCTGCATCTTCATCTGTTCAAGTTATAGAGTCTGTAAGAACTACACTGTCTTTCCACAACCTCAGTAGCAGAATTTTATTTCTACCTTCAGGTAGGTTTTAAAAACCCGCCTGAAGGCAGAAATACCTGTTTTGTGTACCAAAAATATTCTTTTCCCTTCAGAGAAGAGGACAGCCAGTGCAAAATTGCCATGTTCTAACAGGCTGCAGTAATTTTTAGAAAACAATGATTTTCTTAGTGGGCCACTTTTTGGTGAACCTACTGACAAACAAGCCTGGCCTTTGGACTGAGTTATTTTCCCCAAGTTTGAGTATTATTCCCCAGCAAATAATTAATCTTTTTCTTCACTTCCAGGATATTCAGTCTCTCCCCAGAACCTAAATGCAAATCTGAAAGGGGGACAGGGCTTTTAGAGCAAACCCCACTGCTTACCTCTATTTTATTTCAGATTTCTCTCTATTTTTATTGCTTATTGTTCTACAGCTACCAAGACAGATGCATCTACAAGAAGTGGCTAGATCACCTTACATCAGGAATTAATAATTCTATAAAGCTGTTACAGACAGCAGCAATAATTAGAGTTTAGCAGTTCACCCCATCCTCAACTCAGAAGGCAGGTGTTGCATTAAGGGAGAAGGTACAAGGTACCTAGAAGAAATCAAAATAATGCTGAAGATTTATCTTACTTCTTAGAGGTGTCCTGAAGTATTTTCAGAAATGATAGGCACAATTAACCCTTTGAAAATGACATCTAAATCTAACATCTTAATCTTTAGAAATATCTGTTAAAATGCACTTCTGAGGAGAATTTCACTGACTCCTAAGTACACAAACACAATAACACCTCTAGCCTGGAGCCAGGCAGGAGGCAGAATGCAGCTGATGCAGTTCCCAGGTACTTTAACTGATTTTCAAACAGCTGCTCTGACCCATTTGCAAAATGACATGGTTTCTGACAAACATCCAGACTGGACTGTGAGACATTCTAGGATTTAGAATTTTTTTTTATCTTATTATTTTTTACTTTCTGTACAGAAAAGCTTACCCTATCTATATTAAACACTGCCAAATTCCTTAAGGTAGTGAAAGGCAAATCTATTTGGCTCTCAGGCACTTTCTTGTGGGTTATTTAAAAAAAAAAGTTAAATAAATAATTAGTCTTAATATGGACTCTAGAAATAGAACATGCTTGTTCTTTTCTAAGAGCCCAAGTTTTAGATTTAAACTCCTATTAGAAATTAAAACTCAGTTATTGAGGGGAATAATACAGCTTTGCCAGAGCTACACTGCATCTAAACAAGAAACATATACACATACACACATTAGGTCTACATACCCACCTTCCACAAAAGGTAACTCAGATTGCTGCTGGAAACTAGCAGTGTAAAAATGTTAAGTAGCAGGAATGGGGGGAGAAAAAAACAACCTGCTTATCCTTTTGGGAATGGCAGACATGCCATTCTCTAACAACATTGTGGAAGCAAAATAGAGAGTTCACTCTTTTGTTTTGCACTGATGCTTGTTTTTATTTAGTAGAAGCTCTCCTAGGTCTTTAAATAATTCATAATGCAGTGCCTGTTGTTCAGTTCAAGGAGGGAGCCTGGAGAATGTTAATCAAACCAGAGATGAATTGGCACAGCTGTAAATCTGCAAGGCCCCTCCCCGATGAGCTCATCCCCTAGCAGTGCAAATTAGAATGACATCATGCTTGCAAGCCGCGGGTGCACTCACACTGCTCCCTGTCTCCTCCTCCCCGCACAGGATTTCTCCTACTTTTTCACGCAGCTTTTTTCCCCCCGAAAGATCGTTGTAGTGATATAAGTAGGGAGAAGGAACAGAAGCTGGAGGACCTGCATTAAAATCCTGGGGTTTGTTCTGTTACAGGTCCAGCACAGACAAGAAAGATACATCTTTCTATTTAGAGAAGAATGAAACTGCATCTTTATCAGTCCAGCTGAAAAAAAACCCTTTAAAAACATTAGAGACATGCCTTTGAATAAGATCTACAAGCACTTCACAGAGTACCACTTCTACTTGCTTTCTTATAGAGCACACAATTAGATGACCTTTGGATCACAAAAACACTCAAAACTAGGTCTCAAAGAGATGTATTTGTAAAAGAAAATGTTCATACAGCCATGCTGTTGGAATCTCTCATTTCTCTAAGCCTGTTTCAATTAGTCGTCAGACACTCGAGGCACGGATATAAAAATATGCAACACAGATGAATAATCAGAACCGATTAATAGTGGGTAACAGATAAACTGAACAGTTAATAAAAAGCCCACAAAAATAATGCATGGGAAAGAAATGGTCCAGGAACAATTTTGATACAAACCTGCAGAAATCCAAGGTGTTTTCCTATTTGTCCATGAACAGAAGGGCCAGCTGCATTTGTTTACTTTTATGAATATGTTAGCTGAGGTCCATAACAAGCTTAGTAATTTCAGAAAGTACAGTAAGCATTAATATTAACAAGCTCATTTAGGTCTATTTCATACTCTTCAATAATTAAAGTTATTATTTACTGGAGAAGTTTATAAAATTACTGATTGCAGTAGAAAGCCCAGCTCAGCTGTCTGATGCAGCCAGCATACCACTCAATGAAACTAAATTGGGAACACCTCTCAGTCTCATAGCATCCACTGGTCTGGTAAACAGCCCACACCAAGATCAGGTTTCTTTCTTCTCACTAAGTGGATACTATATAAACTCCCATATGAGAATAGGCAAGAAACATAATCTAAGGAAATTTTTAAAACCCTATCATCACATATTCCTCAGAAAACACATAAAAAGTATGCTTTCTGCAATTTTGAAATCTCACTTTTTTTTTCCCTTTATAAAAATCCTTGTAACAACTGAAGTCAACATACCCAAAGCTATGTACTTTAGTTTTAACAAGCAGTATCACCTTTTAGTCCAGACCAAAACCAAGTTTCTGCTTCCCGTGAGAATGACAGAATGTAGCTGCAGGAGGTTTACAGGTCTGCTAGTTCTTTTTCTGAACTCCTGGATTTTCTGTGCCTCATCCTGCCTGTTGAACTATGCTCTCTAATATCCATAGTTTGAGGAAAGAAAGCAGGCACACAGTGATTCTCAGTGATGTCTGAAGAGCTTTGCAGACAGCAGTACAGAGGTGAATTGAAACAGGTCTCAGAAGGAAAAGAGTAGAGCTTCTTAAATGCACAGGAAAAATAGAAAGTGAGAAGAAATCAACCACAGACAAACTGCAGAAGCAGCACACTTGACAGTGATGAAGGATGCAAGGCAGCAGGATGCACCCAGAAGTCATTACCATGTGGCCTAAGCCAAGATAAAAGATGTGCCACAAAACGAGAGGTCTCCCGGCCATGCAGGAATCATGGCTGCTCCCTGGGGAATACAACTGGGATATTTCCAAAGGGACAGAAAAGCTTGAGAAGCACTTGAAAAAAACAGAAGCAATTGGTAAGAGGAGGGTTGGAGAGGAGTTGCGGAGGGGCAAAGGATCATTACAGCTTGACACAACCCGCTTGGTGTGAAAGCAGAGGAGTAAAATGGTCCATAAGGTTAGAGGACTTTTTTACCTTAGAGAACTTCAGTACAACAACTTTGCATAGCATTTTTAAGTGTTGAATACAGCGGTGTCATTCTGGACTAGGACCTTTTTCAGATACCAACAGAAAAACAAAACTGAAGAGGTTCAATAAATTGTGAACTAATTCCTCCATTAACGAGCAGGATACCTTGTAATTCCAAACTAATACAAGTCCCAATTATATTTTCAGATACAAGATTAAGAAACCCAAAATACATACACCCAGAAAATAATAAATGCATTAATGAACCCATACTTTAGCTATAGACTTTGGGACATGTACAAACACAGGATGCCATAAACCAATGCCTGCACAAATGCTTAGGATCTTCCTTCCATCTCTATCTCAAAGAATCCTGCCTAGCATTCCTATGTAAACAGCTGCACATTGATATGCTCAAGATTTCAGAAAATGAGATTTCAGCAAAGGAAAAAAAGCCAAAACATCCCTTCTGATCCAAGTGCAGATTTTGAATCTTTTAAACAGACTCTGTATTATGAAGAATCGGAAATCTCCCATGTTAGCATCAAAGTCTTTGGCAATTAGCCCCCAGATCCAAATTCTGTAGCTTCATTCTACCTCAGTTTGAGGAAACATACTTATCCTTCCATATTTACTCATATTGTTAAACAGCTTGTACCTCTCCCTTCTCCAAGCTTCCCTCCTGCCCTCAGCTCCCATGTGGATGCTTGGAACCTGGACAAAGTCTAACGAGAAACTTTAGAAAGTCTAGATGAAACAACAGATTGTTTGATCTCTCTGTGCTATCACTCTGCCCCAGAAGATGGTAACAAAATGTGCCAGTAATGCTTCTGCCTAAAAAAAGAAATTTTATTTTTCTAATTCAGAAAAAAAAAATTAACCAAAGCTCTTCGGCATTTTGTTTCCATCTGCACAAAGCAAGTATTTAATGTAATCTAGTGACTAATGGCAAAAAGTTTTAGCCCTTAGTGCTTGATAAGTCTCTTCAAGCAGAAAATATATACATGAAGAATTACAATATGGAAAAATTCTGTTGACATAGAAGACTTTTTATTTCTGTGGCTTTCAAAGGATATACAGAATGACATTGACTTGGACAGTCAAAATGATAGGTGCATTTTCATTACTTGTTATTAACCTTTTAAAAATAATCTAATTCTGTAAAAGTTATTATGTAAATCTGTGGAATATAAAACATCTTTTCCGGGGACTGTGTACAGGCAAATGCAACTTACAATGGTTTAAAGGATGGTTTAAAAAACCTTCCAGAAGTACCATAATTGCATGCAAAACTTGCTTATGTGCCTTTTTTAATAATGGGATGTGTTAATTTACATTTCTTTGATCTGCATAAAACAAGCTCAGAACCAAGGACTGCTGCCAGTTTCTCGCAGGCAGGGATCTAATCCACAAGATGCAAGATGAGCAGGTGCATCAATACCAGCTGCAAAAAAGAGGCATGCCCAAAACCAGAAGAGGGAAAGCTGTGGTGTAACATCAGGCAGAAGTGGCACTTCAAGGAATATCTAAAGATCTCTGGAAAGATTTGGTTGTACAAGCCATGAAAAACACACAGCTGGGTACAAGGAAAATATATACAGAATATGCAAGAAAAGGATTTTTGGATTAAATAACCAGAAAGACTTCAAGAGCTATGATGATTAAATGTAAACAAAAGTGGACAACAAAGAAGGATCATGAGCAAAGGGTTATGTGCCAAGTGGAAGTAAAATCATGGCTGAGAACAGAATTTTCACCCCAGTGTAGGTTCCAGTGGACTAGGGATGTGAAAATGGGAATGAACAGATCTCCAGGAAACAAAACATGCAATCTGTAGGACAAAGCTCTAAGAGACATGGAAGCTCCAGCAGAGGTACTGAAATGCCAATGGGCAGAGCAGAAGGGCTGCCTGGCTAGTTCAGGATTTCAGAAACCATCAGAAAAGACAAAATTGCACCTTCAAACTAGACATTTAATTTTTTTGCCTATACAGTTTCTCTTCGATGTGCTAGTGAAGCACTATTAAATATTACTGATAAAAGAGCAAAGAGAAAATCAGCTTAGTTCTTGTGTTGGTCTGATTAAACAGGGAAAATCACCAGTTCACCAAAGCACAGCTCTACTCAATGTAAAACACAATCAAGTTACTGTTGGTTCTAAATATGCTTACTCTTCAGTTAAATAGCACCACCATAATCAGGATAAAGATTTCGCTGCTCTTCTAAGCTCAGCATGTCCCTAACACCTGCAAGAGAATGTTCATATTGGTTAAATGCATCTTTTCCAGTTGCAATAAGATAAGGCAATACTCTGTTTGGGGGGTCACCATTACACCAAACTTAATACCTGCTGCTAGATAAACAACTGCAGGACTCTAATACACTACTTCAGACCATCACATCAGTCATTTGCCACATTTTCTTCAGCTGATTTATCCCTGGGTTTTTTTGTTTAACAGCAGACAGTCATATTTCAAACACAATTTTGTTTTCTTTGTCTCAGAAGCTTCCATTATGTGGACTAAATATGATGAGTTTATCTAATGAGATTAGAGTCTTTTAAGCATTTTTATGCTAGTCAATCCTTATGATAGGATGCTTAATTTGGAGAGTCTTGCTGAACAAAAACAAAGCACTGCAAAGAGACCAGCAACATACAGTGTTGGAAGCACTGATGCTGTAACAGAGCCACTTCTACCACTGTGACTGTGACTGACATGTATTCTTCTATAGTACTGTTTATTTATATAGGAAGTATATATAAATATATACTTTTAAAATGTGCACACATGCTCTACACCCCATTTTAACTTTCCCACTTCTAGTAATTTTTCACGTAGCTTAGGTTCATAAGCGCATAACTGCTGAGAACAGTACACAGGCTTGGAACGTCCCCCCCATCTCATAGAGGCAGAGGAATCATCCAGCTCATTCCTGTGGCTTGAGCTGTGGAGAATATCAAACACATGAACATGTATTTTCTTCCCCCAAAAATGTACACTCTATTTACTTTTATATTTGGTGAGGTGCAAGGGTTGGTGTCACAGACACTAAGCTCTTCATAAAGTCAGCTACAATGAAAGAATGAATGATGTCTTTATTCCGCTTTTAAATCTCAGCTGCTGTGAATCACACTCTTCTGTTTGAAGACCAATATGGCTGCAAAATGGGCTTTAAACCAGATAAAAACATAAACGTCTCAGTTCTTTATTGTCAGACCACTGTTAAAATTTGCTATTTAACACCTTGTCTGGACTGATCAGAGAGACTGGCAATAATCTAAAATTGCAATGGTGCAGCAGGACAGAGAGTCAGAATGTACTGCTAAGGCTAGCAACTCCCTTGTGTCAACCTAGACAATTCACTTAGCCCATCATTTTCAGGAAGTGGAGATTCAGTTTGATAAACTCCTGTGCAAGTCTCACCACAAAATGCCTGGGACAACTGCAAGCTTGATGCTCAGTTGCTTCAAAACCACACTTTACATAATTTGTGTAAACACCCAAAGATAAAGGGCTTTAAATAAATAAACAAAGTTTTCAGAATAGATGCTTTTGACCATCATTTGAAACCAAATACAAGAAAATAAAAGGTAATTTAACACCTAAGAGAAACCAAGGACATTTCCAAGGTCATTTGGCATAAAGGCAGGAATGGCACAGATTTTTTTAGAAGTGTGTAAGACCTCATATGGAGTAGAAGGTGTTTCGCTTTGTGGCTGGATCAGAGGTTTTTCCCTATTTTTCAAGTCAACTTTGAGGGAGAATTTTTAACGATGGACTTTAGATGAGAAGTGTAAATGGGGCATAAATGTCAGAAAGAGAAGCTGCCTGTTGGGAATTAAAAGAAGGAGGAGAGGAGCAGGGCTGGCCTTCAGGAAGTCTCCGCTTCTAATCCTAGTACAGCCCCTGCCTTGCTGGGCAGCCACTTCCTCCTGCTGTATTGCTTCTTGGACATCTTTAAAGTGGTTTTGCTTAGTGTTCCCAGTTTAGAGCACATTAGTGTCTGTACAGCACTGAATCATAAAAATGCTGTACAAAGAACTATTACTTTTACTGTCAGCACAGTTGCTATCCTATACACACCGAAGCGGACCTTTTTCCCTAAAATAGTCATTTCTCTGTGCATGTCTGAAGTTCAGTTAAAAAGCAACAAATCATCTCTTCTAAACTACACACACATTAATTAGCTGTGCTGCAGTACATAACTGTGTGCAGACATGGACAAGGGAAAATAAATGGGAAACGATTCGCAGCAAATGGAGTTAGTAAAGCAGCCATTCTCAGAGCAATTAATTCCGGGAAGACATGAGTTTGAACTGCATGATGCACTTGAAAATACCTGGGTAATGGTCCTTCACTTTTAACACTGGGTCATCTGCTCAGCAATTCCCAGGACTAACTTCAGCGCAATTCCCACAGAAGACAATCGAAGTATTTTTGGATGGGTGAAGGGGAAATAGAAGTGACCCTTGAGACAAACCTGAAACTTTTTGAATTCGTGTTCACAAGGCTTTACAGGCATGCATATCTATTAATCTATTCTATACACACATATACACACTTACATAAATGTGTGCTTCATCAACACTGTTTGCAATCTGGAGTTTGTCAAAACCTATCTAGTGCACCACTATTCAAACAAATAGTAATCAAGTTTCAAAGCTGCACAGATGGATGGTTGCCAACTTCCCTGCTCCTCCAGAGTGTAAAATAATGCTTCTGCTTTATACCTGCTGCAAACAAACTCTTCAAAGCACTGAATCCTCAAAGCAAGCCTCTCTCACTCCAGCAGCACTCTGCTGTTGGGAGCCTACATACATTTTGGGGGGCACAGAAGCAAGAGGAGGGAGCAGAAAGCACAGCTGAAGTATACTAGGCATTATAAAAAACAGACAACTCAGTTTAAATTGAAGAACTAGCAGTGGTGATAAGACTACTGCTTTGCAAGTGAACAACAAATATGCCTTCTCAAAACTAGTTCTTGTGCCATTCTTTGGTGGACAGAAGTGCTTTTCTTGGCTTCCAGCCGTACATGAACTACAGCAGACTGGGTGAGGTCCAAGCTGTGCCCATACAATGCATCAATGAGGAAAAACAAGGGCTGGATTCAGGTTTCAGAACAGGTTACTTGTATCAGCACACTAAAATGCCATCAATCTCACCTGGTTATTCTACTCACTGACCTCACACAGGTACTGAACCAGTGCTGGAGCTCCTTTAATCCTCTCTACCACTATTTTACCTTCTGTGTTAAAACTGGAGAAAAGAGGCAGAGGGGGAAAAATAATAATAAAACCACAGAAAATACAGATGCTTAAAATGCATGGCCAACAAAATTCCTTATGAGCACCACAGAAACCACAGGCATCTTTGGTTCCTGCTTGTGCTCAAGGGCTTCTGCCACTGTGTGTCTGTGCTGATTGGTGTCAGTCTCATCCCCATTCCAACCCATCCCCATCCCAACCTACCCCAACTTCCCAGAGGGTGCTTCAATCCCTTGCCCTTGGCAGAAGGCCTGAGGCTGAACATCTATGACACAAGGAAATGGGATGATCACCCATGGGATGCTAATTTTCAACTTTATTCATGCAACCTATATTAAAAGCAATTGGATATAGGATGTCACTTCCAATATGTGAAACAATGGCAGAGAAAATAAATAAATAGAGATGGTTATATTGTTTCCATGCCCACTGGGGCACGGAGAAGAGGCAATGCATGCAAAAACAATGAAGGTTTTACCTGTAATTGGAAAAAAAAAATTACAGCAGAAAAAAATATTTAAATCCTAGAACTGACTGCCCTTCCAAATGATGACACGCCAACAGGTACAGACTTTGAAAAGAGATTAGACAAACAGTTATCAAAAAGTGTAAATACCACTTATCTTGCATGATCTAAATGCCCCATGGAGGATTTTTAACCTATGGTTATTCTATTCCAATGTTATAAATCATATTATGCCAGTATCTATCATATCTTCTAAACACATCTCTGAGGCAACAGTATTTAAGCTACCAGTTAGTAAGTGAGCAATTATTTGGCATAGCTGATGAGACAGGAAATATGGCAATATACCAAAAATAAATATGCAGTCATGCATATCCTAAGCAATAGAGTTTGGGCATATTTTTAAACAGAACTTGGTATGAGTTTAAGGCTGTTCAAATCTGTTCAAATATTTTCCATTAAAACAACATCAATTCTCTCTATCAACAAGGCAAGGCTCTGCAGCAATGACAGAATATCCATTTTGCCATCAAGAGAAATTCTAGCATAAAGAATTTACTCTATGCACATACATATGGATTTGTTCCAAGGGAAATCTTTATCAATTACCACCTAGATTTCTGTGAAGTCTTTTATCAATTCCATAACCTTTCTCTGCAAGATGGGTACTGCAGATGGTGGTCACACCTTGATTTCACTGAAATCAACTAGGGAGGCTGCACAGCAGCAGAGTCCCTCTGCTTCAGCAGAGCAAGAGCAGCCCACTTCATGCACACCGTGGCACTGCTTACTCCCATCTCCTGCCTGTCTTCCTTACTGAGTTACAATGAACAACACTTCCCAATAGCCCAAAAAGGGCCTAGTTTTGTGTGCTGGGAGGAAACAAGGTACCTTTAAGCTCATAAAAGATAATTTCCATAACAGATACCCACTCACATTTGTGCAGAACTGGCAGACTGGCAGCCTCCTGTCATTGTCTAGAGATAATGTGTGTGTGTTTTGTCTCAAGTATAGTGTGAACAAACCCAATTCATTAAACTTAGCAATATATACTGACAAAACTGGTTTAGGAACAGAGGAAATTAGCCATGTGCTCATAATGGTTGTTCTCCAGGCTTTTGGCTGCCTATCCTTCACTTGGCTTGTGGGGCTTGGTTTGGGATTTTGTGTTTGGCATTTTTTAGTTTGTTGGTTTTTTTATATTTGTTGTGTTTGTTTGTAGTTAGAAAGATAAGCTTCTTCAAAGTCAAGTGTTTTCTTTAGGTTGTACTGTTTACAGAAATAGGAAACAATTTGTCCCTCACTGCTTACATAAAGAAAATAATGTGCATGTTTTTTGTGGCCTCACCACAGGCGTTACTCAGCAAATTTTAATTACCCTGTTGGTGATTTAATATTGTGTAAAAACATATCCTAGCATGTATACACATCTGCCTTTGCTTATTAAAATCTGTTAGTTTTGGCTAGCTCACAGACATGAAGATACTTCCCACCAACCAAAGCAGATTTTGAACTTTTGTCTGTTGTTCACTGCTCTCTCCCAAATAAATATTGGGTATAATCATATACCAAATGTTAGTTATTTCATGAAAATAGTAGCAAAAAAGTTACAACTAGCTTCATGTATGTAGTTAGCCAGATTTGCTTTTTCCCAGCTATTTCCTTCCCTCCATGAGCTTGCACAGCTCTCAGAAGCCTTCCTTCACACTGTGGTGGGGCAGGGAAAGGCTGCTTGGATATTTTTCCAAGCACACAAATACAGTTAGTGCAAGATATGGAAACTGTGTAATCCCTTAATAATACAACATATTCCATACACAGTTTATAGAATACATCACAGAAGCCTAAGATGATTTGAGGTGTATTTGTAGTGGAAGAAAATATTTTTCCTCACTCGAACTGAAGGGAATGCTTTAGAAGAATGACCATGAAAAATGGTATTCCAAAGAAGAAGAGGTTTGGAGAGTCAGTGGTGGTCTTAAGGGATTGCCAGAGAAGAAGCATACCCACGGATGGAACCTGGGCAGAGCAACTGGGAGGAGGAGAATACACAGCAAAAGGTGGCAGGCTGCAGAGTGCAGTAAACAGATCTTACAAAGCACGAGGGCACTCTAGGCCAGATGCTTTCTGTACTCCCATGACATCAAGGGATACATTTAGCTCAGACAAGCTTTAATTTTAAAAAGTAGGTAAGAAAGACAGAAACACAGAGAATGGCTAAGAATTTGCCCCGAATATATGAATAATCTGAAGGGCAGCTTGTTCTCAGTTTTGAAGTCGAACTGAAAATTGTATCTTCCATATTTCCTGTTTCTGATACATTTGTAGCAAGTAAGCAAGCCATTCTTCTAAGACCACTGAGAAGCAAGTAACAACAGTAGTTTAAAAGGTACTGATGACACTGAAGTACTGCCATGAACTGCAGCCCTGTTATAAGGGTTACTATAATTCACCAGGCATATGCAATAAAAACTACCTAGGAGCCAGAATCTCCCCAGCTGTACCAGGCAGCCTCTTCATCTCAGGGGGGTGGTAAAATGAGGTCAACTCATTTTCCTGGTGAAATGAAGCCAACATCTCCAACTGCTCCAGAGGCTTAGCTGCAACCATGACTGTGGGGCAGCAGCTGCTGAGACCTCCATCCTGGTCCCATAGAAGGAAGCCACAGACAGATGGGTAGCACTGGTAGGTGGAACATCTACTGAGTCGTCATGGTTTCTTTCACAGCAACTGTATTTTTCCCTGGCTCTCAAATCCAACTCCTCACAGAAATGCTGTCTCTCATATTCTTCTGCCATAATAATGACAGGCAAACTCAATTAACACTGTGAGCAGTTTGGATGTCTGCACGACAGGTTGCCAAAAAAAATCCCAAGGGGGAAAAACCCAACCAAAGATAACTAAGAACATTTGTTGCATAATGTAATTCAAAGCTTCTATCTGTAGGACCAATAAAAGACATGTTTATTATGTCTTAAAGCAAGATGTGAAAGCTTGGTTTTGAACTGTTTTAATGTTAAGGATTTATTACACATGCAATACGTATCTAGTTTGGTAAGACTCATCCTATACATTCAATGCAGATTTTCTCTTCAAGCTTCTTACTGAGATCAGAACATAATAAAATGCCAAAATTGTGCATTCGCTTGCAAATAATTTATTCAGAGATTAGCAAGAGAGTAATGTATCTTCCTTTATAATACCCTGGATTTCTGTCAACACCATCATCAAATATATACCACAAAATACAATAAGTGTAACCACAAGCCTTTTTATATGACATATTTTAAAGGACTTTCAACATTGATTAGATCTTTACTACTGCTGTTATTATTCTTGTGATCTAAAAGTACTCTAGATAGGTACTTGAAATAGAAACATTAACTTTGAAAGATTAACTATCAGTAAGACATTTCTCTAGATACTAGATATAAGCACACAAGTATGTCACTAAACAAATGCTTATCCCCAATTTAAAAAAATAAAGAATATGTATGTGTGTATATATATATATGTATGTGTGTGTGTGTGTATACACATCCATAAACATTATGCATGTGTATATACATCCATAAAAATTATTTAATAGCTACTCTTCACTTACTGTGAGAACTACTAATCTGTAATCTTGGAGCCAAGGGCCCAGTGAACCCCATAACCATTATATAAAATAAATTAAGCTACACTGAGAAGCAAGAGATAACATAAACATTCCATATACTAGCCTTTCTACTAGAGAGAAAAGAACACATCATTTAGTCCAAGAGGGCACTGAGAACAGCCCATGACTTCAGCATTAAGTCGTGAGGAGTTAAGCTAGGAAAGAGCAGCCAAAACATTATTTCTAAAGCATCAGAACAGGCTTATAAGGAAGTGACATCAAACCTTTCTTTCACAGACACTTTTCAATACAAAGAAACTTCAAAATAAGCCCAGCACACCCTCTTCATCATCTTCTCCCTCCTCATCCAGCCAAGTGAGAAATCTCCTCACACCAAGCCATCAGGTGACAGCACAGTATGTGGCACTGTGTGTGTTTATAGGAAAGTACTAAGTGCCTTTTTTAACACCTTATGTCACTGCCTGCCTTCAAGGGAGGAACCAATTGGACATACACAATGAAAACAAAGACATGATCCAAATTAACATACACAGCAGGGAGCATAAGCTTGGGAACACAGGATGGGATGAAAAATGTCCTTCACATACAAGATTAAGACTACAAAGTATTTAACAGAGGTTTTCCTGGGGAAAGCATTACCTAAACACATGCTCTACAGTGCATTATAAAGCTGATGATAATGACAGTACATCTGCTACTCGTGGAAATATCACCCTCTGTTCTTCCTCAAACAAACAGCCATGACATTAAGTTTTGGGTAACAAACCAAATCAAATTAGGAGCAGCAGTTACAACAACTTACAATATAAGAATAATTTACTAAAAGCATCAATTGGCTGTTGACTCCATTTACCATCTGGAATATTGCCATTACTATAAAAAAATACGTATGTCAACTGAGCAGAAGCCTTGGTGCAGTATGCTGGTGTTGATGCTGCAGAGGACAACTATTTCCATAGGATACCAGCTCAGTTGTCCAGCCATTTGTGGGCTAATGGTAGGACAACTGGAGAGAAGGAAGGACAACACTCAGATATCTAGAGTTTAGCAGAATGTATAATTAAGGGAACTCTGCTACTGTATTTTGGCAATTTTATTCTTTACTTTTCTCCTCAATTCCCCAAGGAGGCTATCACATATGCAGCCACTAGGAGAGAATGTTTTATCCCAAAATGAGAACAAACAAATGTTTCTAAACATTGGTTTATTGCAGAGTGGAAAAATACATTTGCTTGGGAATGTTAAATATTTTTAGTGAAATTTCTAATCTATTTTCATTTTGCTCATTTGATGGAAGAGCAAAGAAGCAAAGTACTTTGGGATGAACCTTCTCTGCTGGGACAACTGGTAGCAGAAATTAATATTCTAAGCACAGTTTCCCCCAGTCCTCTGAAGATGCTACTACCTTTGTTCTGGTCACTGGGTACCAAGCACAGATGGGCTGAGGTCACAGTATCAGATCACCTGTAGGAATTCTTATGGCTGAATTTAAAATAGAGACCCATGCAAAATTGCAAAGCTGTTTATGTATTGAGCTTGACTATCATACTTGAAGAACAGAAACTATTGTTTATTGTTGGCTTGAGAAAACTGTGATCAGGTTAAACTTTTGCAAGCTTCCAAAGAGCAGCTTTGGTATGGAGCTAGGCTTTCCACACATAGCACAGGTGTGGTGCAATACCACACCATGTTACCCAATGCTGCTTCAGTAACAAGATCAGATGGCATCTTTTTTGAAAGACTAATAGCTGATAAAAATTTGTAGAGGCTTTATGCAGACCTTGTGTATCTAGCATCACTTCAGTTTCACCATGTTCTCAAAATGATCAGGAATTTGAGAGGAAAGAGTTTTAAATGATATTAAACTATGCAGATTAGTAAAACCACAAGAAGATGGGGTTCTGCTTCAAATAAAAACAGTCCTTTAGAAAAAACTAATTTACACACATATACTAATCTAGATACTGATATATTTTAGTGATTAAGTGCTCTCTTCTTTGACAACACCCTTATTGTCACAAAACCTGAAGTAGTAATAGGCAGAACAGGTATCTGATGCATATAAATAATAACATAAATATTTCTTATAGTTATTAATAAAAGACATCCTAAAATATACTAACCACTTATACAACTAACACACCACATGAATCAGTCACAGGAGTTTCATTGTAGTGTAGTTGTCTTAGGGATATAAACAAAACATTTATAACTCCTCATACACACAATGCAAGCATATTACTATAAATGGAGAAAAGCAACATCTTCTTTTTCCAAAATGTGTTAAATGAACATTTTCATGCACATGATGCTAATTGAGTAAAGACAAAAACTTCTAAGTATATTTTACAAATAACTGTCAGTGATATGATTTCTCTCAGAAAGAGGCTTTGTGTTTTTGATGACCTCAGTGATATAACATCAAACACTGAAGAAACTAGAATATTTTAATTTTATGGCATTTAAATAAAATTATAGCTATGAACATAGCTATGATGTGTGTAATCTGTGTAACCATATATAAAGTAGCCCATTCTTGCACGGTTTTCACAGATACACAAGTTTCAAACCATGTACTCATTGACTTTTTTCTTTTTCTCAGCACAGATGGCATTTCAAGAGGAATTTTTTTATGCCATAGCTAACACAAACCACAAAGAAATTACTCTTATTGAATATTGCCTGCTGTTGAGGAGTGTTTTGAAATGACACTCCATTTTTTAAGGGAACTGAAGAGCTGAGAACAAGCCGTGCATTCACATCAATGGCTAACACAGAGAGCAGCAGAGCTGACTGAATGCAGCTCTTCACCAACCAGCGCTTAACGGTCGCTGCAGATTAGGGACACATTTTTCCTCTGTGCCACTTTTGAGGAATTCATTGAAATTTGCTTCGTAATGAGATCACTGTCTGTTGGCAACTTCCATCACACAGACAAAATTATGTAGCCTTTTGTACTGGCTACCAGTGGAAGAAGATTTTTAGGAGAAGTAGGTGTACTTCAATAGATGAAGACAGATCTTCAAAGCAGTTCTTTGAATACAGGATTTCCTAGAGAAATGGGAAACTAATTTCTATAAGTATATATATATATACACACACATGCACAAGCAAAGCCTCAATGTGAAGATAATAATTACCTAAAATAATACAGACTCCAATGTCAGTCTGTAGAACAATTTAGCTTTACCACACTTAATTGAAACATCAAATTTTCACACGTTGTATTTTTCACTGAATAGCAAGTCCACAGTTAAAAAAAAATGGAAACTAACACTGGCCAAAAATCCAGATGGCCAAAGTCACCAGCTGGTGTTAAAGTTCCCTCTTCTAACATTAATACTATGGAAATCTGGGAATAATGAACTCAGAAATGATGACCAGGTGCTACAAAAGGTCCCACCAAAGAGAGAGTCACTCTTTCATAAGAAGTAAGCTTCAGTTGTATCCTTGTTATGTCCACCCCTGTTAAATCACATCCTGCTCTCACAGAATCAATTATGGTAAACCATGCTCAAAACCCACAATCACACATAGTTGCAATTATGCCCCATTGTGTGAGAATCATTATCAAATATGAAACATTACAAGTAAAGAACAGCAAGAGCATGTTTCTTTATTCAGGACATTAATATTCCTTCTGCTTTAAACATTACTGGGGAAAAAATACCTCAAGAGAAACATTAACTAATCCAAAATTTGTACTTTAAAAAGAAAATTACGCTGGCAAAATCCTCCTGGGTAGGCCACCCAGCATAACCAAGACAAGTGATGAAAATAAATTGTACTGGTCAGATAACTGGTTCCTCTAGAAGCTGCAACTGATTGAACCTGACGGTCGTGGGGACATCAGTAACACAGTCAAGTATGAAATATCTTGCAAGTGTCAAATCTGCACACAGCACAGCACAAAGGAGAGAAATGGGGGAACTGACAAAAGGTCCACTGAAAAATAAAGATACATTATGCACAATTTCAGAGTAAATTTTTCTTCAGCTGGGAATGCTACACCTCTTTCAATAAAATCCTATCCAGCACATTGCTGTGGTGCTCTGGCAGCGGGGACTTCTGAACAGTAATGCCTGAGTCCATACCACCAGCGAGGAAATAAAAGCTTAATTATAGCAAGATTAACCCTCCCAGTGGTCAGCCCCACCTAAAATGGGACAGCCCAACTCTGCTCCCCAGCATGTTTGAGACTTGATGCATCTCACCACTTGAAAGGTGAGTTTCCAGCAGTTTGCAGGCTGTCAGGAATGCTGTCATCTCTCTCAACATCATAAGAAACTGGTTCAGCTATCATGGCAACAAACACTATGCACACCTAGGCAACTAACCTGAAGATGGCCTTCCAACAGTTTGATCCTAGAAGGCACCACACCATTTTGTAGCAGATCATGACAAGCAGTTTACTACCATCAATATTAAATATAATCAAGCTTTAATGACTGATTGGGTAAAATTCAATGAAGCTGCACACATATTTAACTAAACAAGTGTAGTAAACAAAGCAATAATTTACTACTTCAATAATTCACTGGTGTATATCTTTGGAGAAGCTACTTTTAAATGCATGGTATTGCCAACTATCAGATTTTTTACAGAAGCTCTGAAATACGGGAATGACACTGGGAATAGTTTTTGTTTTATAAAAACAACTGCTATCAAAGTTTCTAAGTAGCATGAGTACAGAAAATTAAACTTAAGAAACAGGGGCACTCAACCTACAGGATTGTGAAAAAATGGGAGAAAATATCACACCTCCATGAAAAGCTAATGGGCTAGCAGGCAAATTCAGAGGGCTCAGAAGCTCACAGAGCTACAGTCAGTAACTCTGAAGCAGAGCCTGGTTTCTTGGCCTTTTGTTTTCACTCAATTAAGCTGAAAATCCTCAGCAGCCAACAAATAGCTGATGCCCTGTGAAGCTGCCCCAGCAATCCCCTCAGCAAAAATTGTGAGAGATACAGGAAAGAAGCTCCTCCAAGAAAACTGAGGACTAGTCTAAAACAGATGGAGAAAAATAACAGAAGACAATCTCTGAATAAACACCACCTCTGGATAAACAGAAAAGCACAACTTGATCAGCAGGTTCTTCCCTCTACAAGCAGATTGGGAAGTCCTTCCAGTGAAGTTATCATAGTTAAGCAGATACTGCTTTTGATCTTGAAGTCAGGCTCCTGGAGAGTTTTGGCTGTGAAAATATGCAAATGTTTCCATTGGAATGCATGGTGCATAATCAATCATGCCCAGCAGGCCTTACAGATCAACAACACACTCTAATCAGAAGGCTGCCCAGAGCTATGTTCCTGGAGAGACCAGGCAAGAAAATCATTTAGGGATGAAAATACATCACCATCTGTACTATTTCTTTATAATGATGGTCAGGAAACATGACTGAAATTCATTTTGCCCCAGCTTTCTGTAGCTATTCTACAAAGAACTAAAGAGACAATGTTGGAGAGAATTCCTAGAGGTATTTCATTTACTTTATTTCAATTATTTCATATATTTTTCCATTAAATTATAAACTAATTAGCAGATAAAATATAGGTACAGCAATAAAAATTAATTTCACAGTAATAGAGCAGCTTTTCTAATATAAAATCATCAGAAGATAGCAAAATCCTATATATTATTGTCATGGCAAATGTCACTGCTTAACAGCAGTGAAACAGAAGAGCACAGCAGCTAGGGTTTATTGCACAATAACTATTTTAACACCCTAAGGAAGTCTTTAAGCAACTGATGTTTAGCTGTGGCTTGTACTTTAGCAGCACAGACTATGTAGAAAAAGTTGGGCAGTTAGAAAATTTGTCTTTTGTTCTTTTCTTCAGAAACAACAGAGTACAGGAGGACTTGGGAAACGAGGATGATGTATCAAGAGGAAAACACAAATTTCACAATATTTTGAGGTCACGCAGCAGAAAACTAATAAAAGAAAATATGTTGTTTTATTCAAACACACATACCCATCAGAGGGGTAGTAGTGATGTGTGCCTAGTGCCTTCTGGACCACCTGACAGGACCTCCCCTGACCTTACTGCATTTAAGTTCTGAAGTGTTTCCAGCTACCATTGCTCAAAACACTTCAGTCTTTAAAGGCCTTTAACACCACCATAATTTTCCAACATTTATTCTCACATCTTACTAAAAAAAATGAAACTTCATCCCCTCCTCTCCACCACCCACCCTTCTATCCTCCTTCTTCCAAGAAGTAGAAGCCATTCCCTGTGTACTTGGCCTCCACTGGGTCCCTCCTCACATCCTCACACCCACTGTATCAGCAGTCCGGGCTCTTTCATGTCTTTCTCTCTGACACGCTTTGGAACTATGTGTCCATGATGGAAATTAACTGAAGAAAATACAAATGAGCAAGAAGGTCCTGTTAACTTCCACACTTCTGCCTACTGGGAACATCCTCTCTGATTACACTTGACCTCTACAGACATAGCTGGCTGAAATACTGGCAAACCTGGGCCTGCTTCTGCCCACCAGACAAGGTGATTAGTCCCACAGTGACACCACTCTCTTTTTACAAAATGGCCTTTCACTACTCAGATCCATGGATCTGGCTGTGTTTGATTGCTGCTGCTTGAACTGGAGATCAACAAAAAGTGTATTTTTCACTCTTTTACAGATAATACCTCAATTCTCAGAGATAACTGCAGTTCAAAGCCAGACCACTTTTTCCAAGACTGCAGTTCTTTATGCATAAAAATGGACAATAAATTCAATATTTAAAGGAAAAATAAAGAATTCAAGTTTCCTCATTATATCAAATAATTCATTTGCTCAAGCTGAACAGTTTCATTTATGCTTATTTGCATTTCAGAAGAAGGAACGCGATTTAGCTCAGATAGATTTTGTTCAAAATTACCAACTGAAGAAATCTGAAAAGGGAAGAATTAATGCTGTTAACTGTCATTTCATTTCTTGCATCCCAAAAATAAAAATCATTCTGAGAAAGTCATGATCTCCTCCTGTCTTAGTCCAAAAGACACTTCCAGTACAGGACATAACATAGAGAGAAACATCTGTAGTATTTTCACAAGGTGAAATAAAAATGTAAACAACAAACTTAAAAATTCTGCATCCAATGAAGTATTTATTTCACTATTATTTCCAGGCACACAAAACAGTAGGACTCAGTGAAGATATTTTAACATTTCTAAAATGTCAGAGTCCATAAGCAATAATGAAGGCCCTGAAGCTGAATGGCTCCAAGAAACATTATGCTGGTGTTTTGCTGAACTGTTAGTTATTTTAGATAAAGTGCCTCACAAAGATTTCCATTCTTATTCATTGAGATCCTCAAAACAGCTAAGAAAGGATGGCCTTTGTTTTGTTTTGTGGAAAAAGTGAAGTAAATTTATCCACCTCTTAACAGCTCTTTTGCAAACACTTTTTCAGAGCTCTTTTGGACATACTCATATGCCCCTGCTAATAATGAATCCAAAGCTTTGATAAACTTCTATCTCAAAATCGCTTAAACATTGTAATGGATTTAGCTGGATACTGCAAAATGTTATGGTATCTTTCACTTCGGCATCTGAAGTGAGATGGGTTCCGCTCAGTTCCACTAAGGTTTTAAAACAAAATAAAGCTTCACTTTGACTTATTACTACATATGCCCTCTTTACAAAATAAAAAATTTGGGTTTTTTTTGTAAAGAGGGTATATGTAGCAACAAGAAAATAAGACCATATTAAACCCCTTATTTGTCCCACATAATTGTAAACACTATCTGATTAGTTCAAGATGACCTCCCACAACTAGGTATAACAAATCTGCAAAGGTGGGTGGATTTTCCCATCAGAAGAGGACAGCTGACCCAGTGAGTCCTGCAGGAGGCAAAGGAACAAGGAATTCACCTCTGGGGAACATGCAACTCTCTCAGCACAGTCCTAGACAGAAGACTGGAAGGGGCCTAGAAAGAGACAAGAAATGCATGGAGTCTTCTTGAAGAACACTTCTTAGAGATCAAACTGTGCTGCCGAGGAAGAGAGACTGGCTGCTCCCCTTCATTACAACAGCAAATATTTAAGATCTCCAAGCAAAGGTTTACATGTTCTACCCATCAGCTGTGGACAAATGGCCCAATAATTCACCTCAGCTACAAAGCAAAACTTGAGCTTGACTGGAAATATGTAGCAAGAATGACAAAAATGTTTATTATGCTATTGAACATAAATTCCAGGTTTCTTTCCTACTTCATTCTTTAATTCTGCTAATGCTGGAGCTCAACCTGCATGTCTGAAAATACACAACAACATAACACAGTAATTTTTATGCCCCCAACAAAATACATGCAGATGAAAAGAACAAGTTTAGAAGACATCTTTGTAAGTGAACTTATTTCCTATCATCTTAAGTATCCTGTGCTCACAACTGGTGTCACAATTAGCTGAAAGAAGGCATTAAAGATGTTTATTCATCCTCTTTTCCAGCTCATTGGGGAAAAAATATCCATCCCTCCAAGGAAGGATGATCTTGTAGCTACAGAAAATGGGGGCTTGACTACTACTTCAAGTAGATTATCTGCATGAAGTCACACAAAAATGCACTTAAACCCTGTACCTTAGCAGCCTGAGTTGTTAAATGGAAATGCTAACATATGGTTTGAGCAGAAGGTTAGCCTAGGTGACTTCCTGAGGTCCCTCCTGACCTATATGTTCTTGTGATCCTATTTGTTTTGAGACACACAGGATGAATGAGAAGGGCACTCAGACATTACAAGGTTGATTACAAGTCAAAATCTCAAATAAGTACCCTAACATTTTCAAGGTTGTAATACATAGCTTTTTACTACATATATATGGGGGGGAAATCCTGTAAAAATGCTCACGGACTCAGTGCAAGTGACATCTATGACAGCCAGAGAAAAACATCAAGTGATCCTGCTCGGGATGATATGGTAGAACCTGTTGGTTATGTTGGTTTTCAGAAAGCCAACAAATTGAAAAACTAAACATCTGTTTTGACAAAATTTTGACAAATTTTTTAAGTAGCCTCATAAACTTGAAAGGCCTTTTACTGAATTACATGCAAATAAATTTACCACGTAGATTAAGCAGAAATCTTTACAGACAGACTTATGCTAACATAAACAAGAAAAAGTACTTGTCATCTTGCAACACAGGATACCCAATGAGTATAAAGTGTCTGCAAGTATGACAGTAAAACATTTGAAAAATAAATTGCTAGCAGGTAAGATGATTTTGTATCTAATTTAGAAGATTACTTCTCGGGGTGAAGCTGAGTCAACAATCTCTTCCTCTTAAAACACAACCTTTTTTCCAAGTATGTCAGCTGCAGGACATTCTAAAAGCAAAAACAATGCAAAAGCAATAGCAAGTCCTACTCTGCAGATGCTCTCATTTTCTGCTACTGGTGTTTTTAATTTCCTAGCAGATCTCTCAAACAGGAAGGTTGTGACTGACTTTGGACTGCCTGGACACAAACACTAGCCTGAGCAGTTCATAGTGTTGTTTACCAAACTTGTATCTAATGTTCCATTAAAAAAATGGCATGGAAGAAAAAGGAATAAAGCTTAAAACAAAGCACAACAAAAAATCAAACTCACCTTGCTGGAGGCACATCAATATTTGAAGAAACAACCTTGCGCTTCTGTTCCAGAAGACAAACAGAACGAGTGTTTTCCTTTTCATGCTCATGAGCTCTGTTAAGTTTTTTGGTCTCTGCTGTTTTTAAATCTTCCTCCTTTGTGGTGAACAGGAGAAATTGTTGGTCTGGCAGTTTTCGACTGATGTCACTTTTTACATCCTCCTGTTGAAATGCATGGAAGGTCATTTCACGCTTGATGTTGGCTGCCTGAAAAATTGAAAGCAATTATTAAATTTTCCTTTAATTTGCCTAAAATGGGAAACAACCTACTACCCACAGGCATTTGCTTCTAATTAATTATTTGAATTAGTGAATACCATTTCTTTGTCCTTCATAAATTCTGAAACTGCCATTAATTTCTCAAAAATGTTGAAGACTAGCCAGGAAAATAAGCAATTTTTGTCCATTTGATAAAGCTATCAACCTCTTTATGTTAAATCAAAAAGGTATTTGCATTAGAATGTCAGAAACCAGATTATAAACAACATATCTTTAATGCACACACATCTGTGCTGCACAGCTATGCAAAAGAAATCCTACCTGCCTTCCTCCCAAAACTGCAGGAAAAAACTCAGAATTTTTCCAGATTAAACATAACAAAAAATTAAAGCGCTTCCTACAGCCACATACTGGATTCTTTAAAAGCTGTATTTGTAAATCAGGGGTTTTCCAGGAGCAGAAAAATAATTTGCTACAATCCAACTCATCTGCCAGAAAGCAAAGGGGAGCAAGTGATGGCGGCAGGATCTCTGTGAGAGCCATCACAGAGCAGGAGCAATGCCAGGTTGTCTCTTTGCTAGCACTTCCCAGATCTCCTGGTCTGCCACTCCCCACAAGCAAAGACTTCCCAAGCAAACAGGTGTCTTAACAAATACACAACCACTGTTGTGCTGCTGTTTATAAAGTAAACTATTACAGGGCTGCAGGGAAGACCCCGAAAACTCATCAGAACCAAGCCACTCCATCTTCCCAGCAAGCAAAACAAAGCACAAGGACGTAGATTTCCTGTGAAATCCATTCCCTGGACAGCTACACTTCCACAGTTCCACAGGGGCAGACCTATCTGTGAGGTGACCCCTCCAACCAACCCAAACAACCAAGCAAAATAGGGCCCAACAAAGTGGCAGCTTCTCCTGCCTTGAGCAGAGGTACTTCCACACCACATGCACTTGCTCAAAGAAATCCAAGTGCCTTTGAGAGCTGGCAAACTGGATTTTAAAATATTTGTAAATTATTGCTGATCTTTACATTGGAGATATCCAAGCTGTATTGTACTCAGATAGTAACAGCACCAATAAACTGAAATTCCTATGTCAACTCTTCCAACTTATTCCTCCTTTGCAGCATCCAACAAATTAATGTATTTGTGTACATATTTATGTAGTAAAATATATTCCTCTCCCCACAGATCTCTGTAGATTTCAAACCTTGGCAGTTGGTGCAAAAATGGTGCAAGCAACTTTAAGTTGCACAGGAAAGATACTTGCCACAGTAATTTTGCTGTATTCTGTAAAGTGCATCACATCATTAATGCATAACTATTTAGGACTGATGATTTAATTGTTTCTAGTGCTTTCACTGAGGGGCTTTTAGCAGTTGCTTCAAGAACAAAACAAGAGTTATTATTCTATGAACGTAAACAGTAGAAAGAATTAGACACTTTACACTTCTTCACACACAAACAGATGACACATTACCAAGAAAATCTGCCTGGAAGACAAAACAGTCAGCATGTGATCACACAGAATTAGGAGAAGACATATAAACAACACAAATTGAATTCTGATTTAATGATCTTTTTTAAAAACTTCATGGATTTACAATTAGCCTTTTTCTGAGTGCCTGAGAATCACTGAAATGCTGAGTTGCCTTCAATTTTCATTAAAACTGACTTATAAGTAATGCAATGAAGTAACAAAAAAGCCTGAAAATACCCAAGTTCCAATATCCAGCCCCTAGAAATTATGTAACACCAAACAAGGGTTTACATAAGACTTGATTTCCATCCCCTCCACTGCTGCATGGTCTTCCCTTGCATGACCACACCTCCCTTCCTCCCTGCCCAGGATTTCCACCTCATCAGCTGCAGAGGAGGCTTCTGTGCGGGGCAGGAGCAGCTCCCCTGCTGTGCATGGCAGGGATGCTGGTGTCACAAGTACTGGGCAGCACCAGCAGCTGCCTCCTTACCCTCTACAACCCTTAGTGTGGAAAATGCCGCCTAAAGCACGGGAGAGGGACAGCCTCCCTCATTTCCTACTCTCCCATGCCTGACTGAACTCAGCTTTCATCAGCATGGTTTTATTTATTCTTTTAATGCACTAAATGCATGACTGTACCAAAGAAAAAAAAGGTATTTTTGTCTTCTATTTATGAAATTTTAGGATTTTACTCAGTTTCAGCAAATATATTGTGCCATACATTGCTGAGTTTTCTTTACAGCCCTAAGTAGTGACACCAGAAGGTTGCAGGCTCAGACTACAGCTGTAACATAAAGCCAAAACCAAAAATAGCAGAATATTTTCACTGTGATACCAGATTATCTATTCTTATATATTGAATTTATCCACATCCAGTTATAACACATTTCATACGTCAATATGCCACAATTAATAGTCAGCCCCATGCATACATATGGAAGTGAGGAAAGATAAAAAACACAGAGCAAATGCTTAGGTTGCAGAAGCAGCTCAGGTTCTTCAGCCAATGGCCAGAAAAAGCAGAAGACCAAATCCAATGCTTAGACTAATTCTCTTTCTCACCTTCAATTTTCAACAGATGCTTGGAAATACTAACTTCTTTCTAAACTTTCCCTTGAGAGTGACTGCATGTAAAGAGTCTTTTCTGCTGTAGAAGCAGCTGATCATGAGAGAAAGCCAAGAGTTTTCCTTGGTGGGCTTTCTCCAGTAGCTTTCTCCTCCTCCACACGCAGTTTTTCTCTTTTAATTTGTCCATGTCTCTGGAAGCCCTTTCCCCTTGAGACACCTGCCCTGTCTGGAAGTGTATGGTGTCTTTTGCTGGAAATCCGACCACCTACACAAGCAGCCATTGATGTGAGGAATGCGGAGGGCCATGGTCATTTGAATGATCAGGTTCCACACTTTGTGGCAAACACTGATTAATGACCAGGACACCTCAGATTTCAAGCTCTGCTTCACCAGCACACATAGCTCAGAGATAATAAAGATAATTCCCCATATATCTTTCCAGATAGCTAACTATTCTGTCATATTTTATCAGTAACTTTTTTTTTCATAGATCCTTAATATTCTTTTATCCACTTGAGTCTTAGAGTGATCCTTCAAGTCCAGAATGTTTCAGCAAAAATTCTGTGGAAGATCTAGTCAAACCTATCTAGGCCTGTCTCACAGACAGACAGAACGTAAGACTTTGACACCATTTTATTTCAGCTTACTTCCAATACTTCACATTTCTCCATCCTTTGCTGTTCTCAAATTCCATGATTACATTATTCCCGAATGGGTCAGCTTTTCTTGTTCTCCAATATTGCCATCTTATTGCCTCCAATATCAACTACTGGTAAAATTTTTGTCCTTTTCATGCACTTGATGAATTATCACTCATACAAGCCACTTGTATGAGTGATAGGCTGTTTTTCTATGCAATTCACTGTGTATTTTCACCCTTAAGCCATTAGCAACCTTCAGCTAACTTTCAACAGAGTTCTTTACAACCTGGCCTCAGGCAACCACATCACTTGGAAGTTCAGTCACAGAAACAGGAGCTATAAACCACCTGCAAATTAAAAAAAATAGTTTTGTTTCTCTCTGCAGTTACCTCCGCCTGCCTTTGTCAATTCCACCCGTCCCATCACTATTGGGCAAGGGAGACTTCTGATACTGTGCTCCTTGGAAACAACCATATTACCCAAGCCTTCCCCACTGGAGCTCAAGCATGGGGCAGTGCCAGAGCTGAGGTCTGATGCGGTGTTACTAATTCAGTAATCATCCTGCAAAAACTGAAAACCATTTCTTGCTTTGGTTTCTAAGTAAAAATTTTACTAAAAAAACCTTTCAATTTCTGTTTCAAAGTTGTCAAGACAATCATATATATTCAGATTGAGGGTTTTAAGTTAAGGGTTTTACTTTAAAGCTTGATTCATTATAATTAAACAACAAAGTTTAATAATCCATGCGACAGCTAGATTATTTGCACAGTTACTATTTTCAGCAGTATATTAATAGGTTTTCATTGCAAAACCTATCTTAACCTGCCTATAGAAAGTTTTATATGGTGGTATTTTGTCATAACCAAATTGCCGGTCCTGAACTCCCCATCAAGGCCATGTGTTGCAATGTAAGTCCTGTCCAAAATGAGCATGCTTAACACGGACACAAACTGGGGGATTTAGAGAAGTGTTTCACTATTCCTTACAAATGATGAACAGGCTGCAATTTTTCAGTAGTTTACGCCTTAACTTATGTGCAGTCAATTTCTGCCCTACCCAAGAGCACATCCTGATAAGATGCTGACATTGCAGTCAAACCTCAGTCTCCTCCAATTTCAGTTAAATTTCAGCTTGCATTTTACCCTGAACAACAAAAAATTATTGATCAAAAAGACAACTCGGGTACTGAATTGCCTATTCAAAGGATCAGCAAACACTAGAATAAGTAGACCTATCACATTTATATGGAAACACAGAGACTCAGATTTGACAGATTATTATGTCACCCCTTGAGTATAACCTGACTGGACTTTATCATCTTCCCTTGCTTATGGTACACTGCTGCTTAAAAACTGAAGTTATTGATTTACAAGTAGCTCACTAGGATTTAACAGGCATTAAGATGTCTGTGTTTCCTACACAATGGAAAGCACTGAATTCCCAAGAATATTAGCATTGTGACCCATCTGTATGGAAATATATCTTCAAATGTGAAAATTGACTCCTACCCATATTCTCTCAAATTTCCTATTTTTTGGTGCAACACCTGTGGATTCAGCTGGGCACAGCAGGAATAGAAAGATAATTTTTAACAGGCTCTGTAACAGACTACACCGACAGATGTAAATACAACAAAGCATTGAAAGAATTGCCACACCACATACCATGCCTACTTTGCTGACAGTTTTATCAACATCTCAAGGGCTGATTTCCACATGGCAGCTGCCCAGCTCAACAGAGCACTGCCTCCCACCCCTGTGACTCGATGAAGTACCTTCCATGAAGCTACGCCGATTTACACCAGATGAAGAAGATGCTATCAGAAGCGTGACTGCATCTGCCTGCCAAAAACAGGCCTGCAACCACAGCCTCGGCAGAGAGGGGCTTGCAGCTCACTGTCAGGCAGCACAGCAGTGCGAGCCCAGCAGGCCCCCTTAACCTTCTGGGGGGACACTGGCTAACTTCTATTTCTCCTCTTAATGTCTGCTGGGATCTGGAAGGGCTAAGACATATGAGAAAGCTGAGCATGTCCCTTCCACACACACTTTGAATCCTAGAGGACTGTAAAGTAAATAATCTTCCAGCTGTGGCCTATTTTGTGCCATTATGTTTTGTCCATACAGATAACAAAGCTAATTTTACAATAAAAGCAATGAAGTACCTCTAAAATACAATAAAACTATTTACAAGGCAATTTTACTATTTTACTATTTTTATCTGTAGAAAAGCTGACTGCATCCAAAGCTCCCTATAAACAAACACACGAGTGGAAATACATTTTGGGAATCTAGTTTAGGTAATCCCACCGTTTCTTAATAATCCTGAAGCCGTTCTCATGTATCCATTTTTGTACAAACTTCTTTTTCTCCCTCAACCCATAAAGCTGTATTTCCTTTAGCTCACCTACACACCACTCTAACTGGACTCAACTCCAGTGTCACTTCATTCCAAAAGCAACAAGATCCCTCACAAGCACACTAGGCTGTTTTCTGGAGTGGCTGTTTTCTGGTATGTGTGTGTGGGTGTAACATGCTAATTAAAAAACACATATCAAAAAACCCCACCTCACCAGCAATCACTGCTCCAATTCTGGCTATTTGCATTGTCAACAGATAAATAATTTTAACAGTGAGTCCTAGGCCTATGCACAATATTAACACTGCATAGCTGATCAAGAAGACACAGTTTTGGATGTGGATTTTTGGTTTCCATCGGATTTATGATGTAATCAGCTGATCTAATTCCATCAAAAAACTCTTTAGATTAAACACCAATTAAAAAAACACCAGATTAGACAGATTAGCTATGAGATGGTTTAGCACCAGCCAACTGGCTGTGTAACTCTGCTGCTTTTCATAAACAGGTTTTTGATTCTGGCTTTGTGACCACCTCTTTCCCTTTTCTGAAATAGATGTAATCACCCTAAGTGTTTGGGACTGCCAATAAAACTCTCAACTGGTAAGAAAACAAAAGTTCCAGGATTTTTTTAAATTAAACAAGGCTTTAGCAACATTTTTGATCCATTACAGAACAAACAGGCAGCTCAATGGGGAAGTGAAAGAAGGAATCAATATATTTCGGCCTAGCATGTTAATGGGAAACAAGAATGAGATGTGTATATGTAACATGACACACATTTAAAATGTTCAGCCAAAACAAGAGCTCAAAAAGGCCCTTTTCAGGCCAGCCTGAACAGCCAGGGAATGCTCCAGGGACAGGGATAAGCCACTTTTCTCAACAAGAAAGAAATCAGGAATAAAGTTCACAACAAAACACAACAAGCAAAAATGAGAAACACCAAACTTGCTACCAAAATTAAATGCAAGAAAAAAAGAATTAAATTAAATCTCTGGAAGGACGAAGATTTTGGTTCACTCATATTGCTTTGTACAATATTTCCAGTTCAGATTCCTATAACAGAGGGGGTTTTTTACATTAAAAGGCTCTAATTTTTGACATTCAAAAACAGTGTCCTCATTGGAAGGAAAGAATGCATCAAATTTCCATTTTGCCAGAAATCTCTATTCATACTGGAACACAAAGAGATAAGACAGATTTTCGTAATGATGCTTGGAAATAATCTGCCCTGAATTTCAATGTATTATTACATTTTTGAGTATACTTTGCATTTAATTACTCGCTTCACCAGTAGCTGCTCATTACATATAAATCATGTTGATCTAATCACTCTAAGCATTTATAAATTGTTGGTCTTGAACAATATAGAACATAATGCATTTAAAGGTCACTGTAAGTGTTCCTTACAATATATAGTACACATTAATGTACAGTAATGTACTATTCATCTTCAACCAGACTAGGACAAAATCTCTATCTTCATCTGACCAAACATAGAAAACCATCCATAGAATATATTTTCTATGTATTAAACACAACTCTAAGCATGTTAACTTGCCTGGATTCACAATACAGTGTTATGCAGCAAGAACTGGAGTGAGCAAGAAGTTTCTGCCCTCCCATCACCCTCACGTGTATGTCAGCACTTACCTGGCTGAACATAACTCATCTACAAAACCCACATATCCCACCACCAGTTTAAGGTGTTTCTGAGTTATAGAGCATCTACCCAGATGAATGACAGAAACTTTCACTCCCACATTTGAAATCCAGTACCCAGCCAGGTACCTGTTGTACCCCAAATAAAACCACCACCACCTTCTGACATCTGAAATACTACACTAACTGGCACAGGAAGCATAAATGTTATTAAAACTGGACAGAAAGTTCTCACTAAGATTACAAGGGGAGACAGCAAGGAACACTGGTAATTCATGGTCCTTCCCATACACCATTTTCAGGTCTGAACAAAAATAATTCAGAGGTATTTGTGCCTTTTTCTCTCCACCACATCAATAAATGAATGAAGATGTGGAAGTATGGTTGCTTTCTTTCCCATCCCATACACAGGCATAGTAAGTTCCTCACAGAAAAGAACATGACATACCTTCTAACATTATCAGACACCAATCAGTAACAGCTACCAAATTTTACTACTAATCACTGAAAGTGTGCATCTTCAAAATTTGCTTGCAATGTTTAAGTCTCAGAGAAATAACTCTGTGTTCTGTGTCCTGGCTATGCTGGGTACACAGGAGTGTGACCTGAAATGACCACCCTGCAAACCCAACTACCTGGGTTCCAACTGAACACTGGCCCCCAGGCTTGGCATCAGTGGCAGGATCTCAGCAGAGCTATTTCAGCCCTGTTTTCCTTTTCTTAAATAAAACAAGTGCCTGAGAAACATGCTGCCTCTAAACATCGAAAAATATAGACAGTACCTTGGAAAGCCTTAAGCAGGAGGAAAGTGGAGGGTCATAGTTGCAAAAAGCAGGTTGATTTTTTATTTAGGAATTCTGTTGCTTTAATCTTTGCCAAGCATGCTTACCACTGAGAGCTTGGTACTCCACCACACTTTTAGCAGGACTTGCAGGCCAGGAATGGGCAGTCATAATTGCCTTCCCAATTACTGGTTGCACAGAAAATGAATTTAAAATTAACTAAACCAATTATCACATATTTTTTCTCACAAGGACCTACGTGCCTGGCCATGCAAGTGGGAAGGAAGGGTTCCTGCCAGGCAGCAGGTTTCTCTCACCTCTCCTGCAGTGAAAGCAGTGTAAGCAATGCCCAATGCCACCAGAGCAACCTGTGCCCACACAGATGAGGGCCTGGAAATGTCTGCCCTGGGCTGGTCAAGAAGAACAGGAGAAAAGAGGAGGATACAGTTGGGTCTTGCTGGTTACCTCTGGGGAAGCTTAAAAAACCCTGGAATAGGAGAAAAAAAACCAAGCATGCTAATGTGGGCCAGCAGGGAAGTTCAAATAAACCTTTTCTGTTCTTATCTCTGTTGCATTTCTAGATGTACTTACAAGCTGCAAGCAGTGAGCAACATCAAACCAGGTGTTCCCACTGCACTGACTGAAGTTCTGAAACCTTATGTCAGAGTGTTTTTATGGCGTGCCTATGAATATCTATTTTCTATGAAATGGTGATTTTACTTGTAAGAGATGCAAAAAGGATCCTAGAACGCACTGGTAAAGTACCTACTGTCTTTGCTGCCCCTAATTTTAATTGTCTAGATCAAAAAGTTGTATACACCAGCTTATGTAGCTTAATACAGCCTTGTGTATGGACTGTCTTACTAAATATGGCCTTTACTAGCTGAATTTCATGTGCAAATAAAATTTCTTCTAACTATTTCAAGACCATTGCTGAAGATGTACAAGACACTCCACCTGTTTCTCTCTTCATCTGCTGGTGATCTGGGATCAGCAAAGATGGCAGCAGCTCAAAGAAGTACTAGCACTTCTACAATCTCATTCAGGATCAAGTAAGTAAGAGCTTACAAAAATCAAACTATAGAGGCAGTGGGGAACTCTCCACACTTAGCAGAAGGTTTTGGAAATGCAGCCTCACTGCTACTCAGCAAAAAAACCCCTTGACTGGTACATCTGCATTTGAAAACCCTCCTCCTCTTGACTGGACAGAGATATACAGTAGGATATTTTTAGTGAAAAAAAACAGGTTGGCTTTATTTTCAAGATCTCTTGCAATTAAGATACGTAGGTGTGAGATTTCTGAGGTCAAAAGTTATTGTCTGACTTTGAAAGCAGCCAGCTGAGATGAGATACTGCTGATCTTAGATCACTTAAAAGGATATGGAAATGCAATCCATTTGCCTTTACATCCTGGAACTTTGCTCTTTTTTATTTGTTTGTTTAAATTATGGCATTTCAGTGAAATAAAACCAAGGGAGTTCACAGATGTATGCAACTGTTTTAACATCTGAATTAAATAAGTGCTGTGAATGAAAGGGCCAATGCTGATCCCTGATGCTGAAAGCCTGGAGGAGATATTACAAGAAAAAAAAATAAGCAGAAGTCCTTATCTTCTCTAACAGATCTTGAGCCTGGAAGTAGAAAGCACGATCCCTCAGCAGAGTAGAACAAGCAAGAAGCACTGCTCCAACAAAAGATTCTCCCAAGTATGAGTTCAGCTCGAGACAAAATCATGTAGCAGGTTTTCTGTTCAGATTGGGAAAGGTGCCAAAAAAGAGTTTATTTTTGTGTCTGACTACACAATAAACAGTATCACAGAGTTACAACTCATTACCCCTGGAAGCAACAGAATAACATCAGTAAAAACATGCAGAGGCGAAAGGCCACCTTCTCCAGCTGCTCCAGAGAACAGCCCTCTATCAAACCACTACAGGGATGCAATAACATCTCACAGTAGAAAAGCCTTCACAAAGAACATGAAGGACCATCAGGCCCAAAGTAAAGTACAGTCCAATTGCCACATAGCTTCTAAAGGATGAGGGCTTGCTCCCTTTCTAACCTCCTCTTTCCTCCATATGCCTGTCCTAGCTGAGATATCCCATCTTTTCCTCTGCACTATCAAGATGTTTGGCAAGCTCTTCCTTGATCCACCATAACTGAAGGACAGCAGAGATGCTGCTGCACGTGTTTTCCACTGTTTCAGTAACCCACAAAAGCACACAACGAATTCTGGCACAACCACAAGGCTGCCTGAGTAACTGGGAGTTGGAGGAGAGGAATACTTTACCCTTTTTGGAACTGATGGAACACAAACTCCACAAACTCCAGTTTGTGGCACATCCAGTGCCCAGGCACAAAGTGCTCTATGCTATCCACGTTCCTGCTCCAGCAGATGGACCTACCAGCATGGAGAAAGAAACACCTGCAAGACCAAGCACTTCTCTCCTGCTCTGAAAAAGTAGGGACAATTGTCTGAAACAGTGTTGGTCACACATACTGATGCAAAATATCACTGTAAATCCTTAGCAACCACCAATTCACCCTTACTCATTTCACTGCTTCTTCTGTATAGCTCTGTAAATCAGATGTGAACGGCTGTCCATGGCCTTTTAGATCACCCCTGACCTAGACCTAAAGGCAGCAAGGCCTGCATCACAGTCTTCTCTTTAAAGCATTTTAAAGTAGAAAAATCAGATTTTTTTCCTCTGGAGGTACTCACATTTCTCATCACTGCATTATAGAAAGAAAACTGTTGAGAAATAGGAGGTAAAAAGCATTTTGGATCCAATGAGAGGTTTTTTTATACCATTTTAAAGGGATATGCATACATACATAAAAGACCAGGCTGGCTCAAATGTTTATCTTGCCAGCTTTACCAAGTCCAGTTTATAGAAGGTGATTGTACAATTTGCTCTCTATGTCAGTATGATGTAGGCATCAGTCACTTTATCTGCTGAAGCACAAAATAAAATTTAAGTAACCATGCAATTTTGACTGCTTGTTTTAACAGCACTGCCCATCTAAAGTTCAAATAATCTTTTATCCACCATGTAAAAAAATGCATGAAAGATGGTAAAACACCAAGCTATATAATTTCACGCATCAGTATCCGATCACTGAGGCATTTTACCTTCCCTCTGATTCTATGTTTAGTGATCATAACAGTCTTTTACTATTATTAGGACCACTATGAAATAGTTTTAGTCTACTAGTAGATTTATACTTGTGTTCAATTAATTGGGCTGAAATCCTAAATCTGCTTAAACTAGCAGGACTTTTCCATCAACTTCAGCTGGGTCAGGATTTTATGGAAATTAAATTCTGTGTGTTTTGAAAAACACAAATAAAAAGATCTGTATTTTTATTCAAAGTCCAAGCAACAGAAGTTGTTCAGTTTCCTGTCTTCATTAGTTTTGTTGTCAAACAACAAATACCACCCACACATGTACTTTTTAATACAATACGACAAATGTCACTGCAATAATCATTTGAGATTGGAAAGTTTGGCAAGGTGCCAGAGTAGTGAAAGTGATCCTATCACAGATTGTTCAGCAGCAGCAGTGGTAACATTAAATTCCTGTGTGCTCTGCTTGGCAACATGCTACAGTGAAAAACATGAACACAAGTTCATGAAATTAAAGCTGATTCCCAGAGGAGCTAATGAACGTTCTTTTCATTCACCTTCTATTTCCTGTTCAATTTTGGTAAATAAATAAAAACACTTAAGAGTTTCTCTTTTGACCTATTGTCCTTCTGTAGTCTTTGGGCTGGCCTTAAGCTGCAGTATTAGTCAAGCTGCTAAACTATTTTTAGAAATAAGCAATTCAATAAATCACTTGAAAGCATTATAAAGCCAATGTGGACTCATTCTGAGGGAATACAAAAAAAAAAGCATAACTGCTCAATCCACACAGTATTTACAAAGCAGACACCAGCAAGGACCAGCATGCTCCTGGCTGGCCAAGCAGCCAAACTCTCATCTTTGAGGCACCGATTTATCCCACAGTCTTGTAAGAGCTCTCCGGTGCTCTTGTAACACTGGAATTTCTAATCTAGCAGCTGGAAAAACAGAGTAGGACTTGAGGGTTCAAAGCTGATTTACAGGATTCTTAGACTTTTCTGTAACCTTGGGTCTGAAGAAAGCTTGGAAGAGCACAGGATCAACAAAGGCACAGATGGTCTGTGCATCTGCACTTGTCACAGGACACATTACAAATGTTAATTACCAGCCCATGAAAAGCACTTTCTCAATACTTAAGTTTTAAGATGAAAAAAAATGTCACTTCTGTCTCCAAGGAAGAACCAGGGAACTACAGGCTGGCTGGTCCTCTTCACCTTGATCCCTGGGAAGGGATCACAAGACAAGGAGGGCTGGCTGATACATCTGACATCATGGTACCACTCAGAGAAACCTTGACAGGTTAGAGAAATGAGCCAAGAGGAACCTCAAGAAACCCAACCAGGGGAACTGTGAAGTCCTGGACCTGAGGAAGGACAATCCCAGGGAGGAACAATCTCAGGCACTAGTTTGTGCTGGAGACCACCCAGTTGGAAAACAGCTTTGTAGAAAAGGTCCTGGGCTCCCAGTGGACAGGAAACTGAACATAAGCCAGCACTGAGTCCTTGTGGCAAAAAGCTGAACCATGTCCTGCACTGCATTAGGCAAAGTACTGACAGCAGGTGGAGGGAGGTGATCCTGCTGCCTCTACTAAGGCACTGGAGAGGACACACCTAGAATGACAGGTCAGTTCTGGGATCCCAAATACAGGAAAGACACGGATACACCAAAGAATGTGTAGCAAAAGGCCACCAGAATGATTTCAACATGGAGAAGAAAAGGCTTTGGAGAAACCTCATTGCAGCCTTCCAGTACTTCCAAGGTACAAAGGAAGGAGAGGGATTTTTTATATGGGCAGATAGTGACAGGACAAAAAAGCAATGGTTTTAAAATGAAAAGAGGGCACGTTTAGAGTAGCTGCTAGGAAGAAATTCTTTACTCAGAGGGTGGTGAAGCACTGGAACAGGTGCCCAGAGAAGTAGTGGATACCCCAGCCCTGAAGTGTTCAAGGCCAGGTTGGATGGAGCTCTGAGCAACCTGGTCTAGTCTGTGAGTGACATCCCTGCCCATGGCAAGAGGCTTGGAATGATCTTTAAGGTACTTTCCATTCCAAACTGGTCTATGATTTTGTGACTAAGAGACTGGATTATCTCCTACGAGGAGAGATAGAACTCTTCAGCCAGGAGAAGAGAGGGCTCAGGGGAATCTTAAAAATGTCTAGAAACAGGGAATGGAGAGAACAGAGAGCCAGGCTCTTCTCAGCAGTGCCCAGTACCAGGACCACAGGAGGTTCCCTCTGAACATCAGGAAACACTTCTTCATTGTGAGGGTGACCCAGCAGTGGCACAGGTTGCTGAAACAGGCTGTGGAGTGTCCCTCCTGGAAGATAATCAAAACCCATCTGGACATGACCCTTCTGGAGCCAGGGGGTTGGGCCAGGTGATCTCCAAGGGTCCCCTCCCAACTCAAGCATTCTACAACAGAGACTGAGAAGCACATCTCTATCCACTGACACATACTGAATACCTGAAGGCTGTCAACTAATCACTCTCAAATGACTTCATTCTAGACCAAAAAGAATATAGCAAATAAAAGTCAGAACTGTTAGTGGCTTCACTTTTATGTAGTTACAGTTTTCTAATACAATTCCTTTTAGAAGCAAAGTGGCTTTGTTTGGTCTGTGTCCAAACAACAACAACAAAATTACATGAAAAAATACCCAGCAAATTAGTCCCATTCATTCTTTATTAGGGGAGAGTGGAGAAACAATACTATCTTATTTTCTCACCTCCCCCCATCTCTGCCTCCAGTAATCCATATTATATACAAACTTTTAAAACTTTTCAAAAGGAAAAAAAGAAAAAAATCCCAAGTCTAGCCATGAATTTTCCACACCAACTTCACTGGACAGGTTTTCACTCAAGAACAAGAAGCAGCCAAACGAAGTTTGAAATGTAAAAATTATTTAACTTTGTCTACTTACAAAAATATGGCTAAGCTGCTGGTGTGTATCTGCCTCTCTCATCTCATCCTTTAGTTGTTCCTCACAGTCCATCAGTGTCCATTCATATCTCGTGTTACTCTTTGTAGAATTGAACAGACCAGAATCATGCTTGTTCTGAATTTGTACAAAGCCTAGCCTAACAGGCTCCAAGTTCAGGACATGAGTTCTGGTCTTCTAATAACTAGCAGTATTTATAAAAATAACATTATCATTATTAGTCTGAAAGGAAACGTTTTATTTTCCTCTTAAGTTCCTAATGTGTCTTGCAAGGTCTCCCACTAAGCAAAGCTGGTATTTGAAGCTTGTATTTTGCAAATTGCCTCTGAAAATACATTTACACACACATGAAAGCTAAATTAAATAACACTTGCTAATCAAGCAGGAAAACCCACTTTTTTTGTCCACAATGAGTATATAGCCCATTCAAACAGCAAAACTGAAAGTCTGATTTAAAGGACAGCAATGAATTCACACCTGGCTTTGGAAAGAAGGAGCAAAAGAGAAGAGAGTGAATTCAATGCAGCTGAACAACACATAATTAAAAGGCAACTGATTTCTTCCACAAACTCCAAAGATTCTTCTGCATCCCATATATCATACAGATGTCTTTATCTTAAAAAAAAAAAAAAAAAAGGGTGAAAAAATCAACCCAAAACACAACAAACCACAAAAACGGTGTCCAAAAGTATAATTTTTCATGAACTCCTACCAATGTGTGCCATCTCCACACTGAAACTGCTGGATCAGACTTGTACATGCTCCTTACTTTGCACCTGTCATAAATTTCACTTCACAAGGTGGGTGAAACTTTACCCAATGGTAAAGTGCAAGCATGAAGTTAAAGTCTTGTTTTCATTGGTTGGGCTTTTTTATTCCTCTACCATCACTGCACAGCTCTCTGGGCCTTTAGTTTTCAGACTCTTCATATGATAATTTTCCATCATTTGGGAAATGTACTTGCAAGATCAAATCTACTTGTGGGAAATTCATCCTTCTGAACTACGAAGAGATGCTCACAAACAAGCCAGAATTTGGAATAGGTAGTTCCATGGGTGAAGAATAGGTGCAGCATCCATAGTCAGCTGGATTAGGAATGTCCTGTGTCCATACTCTCAGCCTGGGGACAGAAACTGGGCTGGAGACTGGCAACTCAGCCTGGCTGAACAGAAGAAAGCACCAACCCTGTACTATTCATAACAGCAGAGAAAATATTGCTACATGCTGGCATGTTATCACAAGCCCATGTTCGCTACTAGCCCACATTCTCAATCATAGCACTCTGATGGTTTACAGACAAATTAGCATAATTCTGCTGCTTGCAGTGGGGTTTTCTTCTAAGTATCTGATAAAGTCAGCATTGGAGACTGTTGGACCCCACTTCAAAACTCCTTTCCCCATCATCAAACTCAGCAGTTTCCACAAACTACATCAACCCCAGCATGGTACTAACGTGGCTGTGCTATCTGAACTAGGCTGCATACAAAGGATGAATTAAAACAGGACTGCAAATTAACCACGCCTCAAGACAAAGTACTAGCAATTATACTATTTATACTTTTTCATCTCATTTTGAATGGCTGAAAATCCAGATGCAGCCAAAGCAAATACGGGCTGCACAAAAAGGGTTTCACATGCAAAATGAGTCTGCATAATCAGCACCTTGGTGTAATTTGTTTCCATATAGAGATTAATGAACTAGTTCTGACAAAGTAAGAAGACACAGCACTTCTCAACAAAGCTTTATAGGCTTTCCAAGACACTCTGGCTATTCTGCCATGACCCACCAGCAACACAGAGTATAGTCGTGCCTCTTCCAGCATGGTAGCACAGCAGAGGAGAACAAGCAACAAAAATGTGCTCCAGTGTTCTCCTGGACAGCTACACAGCTACAGCAACATACAGACACAATTTTTGTATCTTCCCCATGACCACCAGTCTCTCTTTTTTGTCATACATGTTCTCTCTTTCCACGACTTCAGAAACTGGAGAAATAATATTTATCTTAATAAGGTACTTCATCCTCTCTATCCCCATCTTAAGAGTGAGGGTCAAAACCAGACTACCAAAGGCACGGCCACACAGTGGACTTTTTTCTGGAGCAGAGAATATGGCTGTAAGACCTGATAGTGCAGTTCTTTGCTGATTTTGACTAGTGGACCAAATTCTCAGGCACCTTTTAATAATATTAATTCCACTGCTGAACCTATGATGCTTTCATCCATGTATCACAGGCAGTCCATAGAAGTGACTTTGTCACAAGCCCCCGAAACCTCTAGCTTTGAAATGCCATTCCACCCAAGGGCACAGACATCAAGTGAATTTGTGAACACATGTGAAAACACACCAGAACACCGTGTGATGCTTCTTAACTGGATTATCTAGATAGTACACACTGCAAAGCCCAGATCACTTTGCTTTCAAGTCCAAATAAATTTTGAAGCTCTTTAGGATTTCTCTTATTATGAAGGTATAGGTCAATGCAACAATTTATGCCATCTCTCAGGAGTGGACACCCATTCAATATACTATGCTTCCACTCCCTAATTCAGCAGTCTGTGTCTGGGAGTCAGATGCTGCTGACTCCATGCCACTTCTCCATTTGGAAGGAATTCCAGCTGACAAACCTCAACCAGATTGTGCCAGTCCTATTACTCTCCCAGTGCTTTCCAGCTGGACCTCAATATCCATTTTATGCCTGCTTCTCTCATTAATAGAAACACAACCTGCTTGGAAAACCCACCTTCTGACAGACTCAGGGCCACACAGCCAGAGATACTTTTGGGAAGCACGTTTGCAGTTCAGTCACTTCAGGCTTAAAAGCACCCAGAAACACAACGCCAAAGGCAGAGAAGTTTAATCTGTTGCTTCAAAATTACTTGGAAGAACCCTCCCATTAAGCTTTGAGAACTCCCACACTCACAATCTCTAAAGAAATACACACAGAAACCAAAGGTAATTTATTTACAATGTTAAATTTTAAGCCCTCTCAGTTTATAATACTCAAAAGCACAAACAGAGAAAGCAGAAACCGAGCAGGTAACGACAGTTAGAAACATTCCTCCAGAGGGTAAATATGTGCACCTGGTTATCAACAGTGACTTGACAGTTTATTATGTACACTAAATGTAGCCTAACAGGCATTACTACACTAATCTCACCTATGAAGTAGGTTTACTATTCAAGGAAGTAAATACATGCAAACACAATATTTTTGCGTGTACACATACTCCTAGGTGTAAGGCAGAAATACCAGCAACCTCTAACAGTCCTGCTACTTGAAAGCGTGTTGAGGGCTGACAAGGGACAGTACACTCCCATGTTATATGCAGATTATACCTATGTAATCCAGTTATCTTTGAGTTCATTGTGCTCCACTTGAGAATTTCACTCTTTTTTTCCTATTAGGTACACCCAGGAAGTTCCTCTAAGCCTCCTCTACCACTTAAGATCTTCATTACTAAGGGGAGAATGATGGGACCAGAAGCCCATTATGGTGCTCTTCATCCTAAGGCTACCACTCAAGTGTCAAGTGCTGGTTCTATAGCAAAAAAGCTGTTTCAGCCTGTCAGGCCTCAGTACCATGGATGGTCTGACCCAGACACCATAATCACAACTCATGGCATTCAAAAGACTCAGTGAAGAGCTACAGTCTGACTGATTCTCTCAGTGTTGTAACAAAACTGCTCTGAAGTAATGGGGATAACGTGCTTTTCTGCTATTTTCCTTTCTGCACTGTTTTGGATTTGTTCCCTTCTTTTCCCCCCCATCTCTGGATATAGGAAGGACCCCAGTGGTAATACAGCACTCCTAACTATCCAACCCAGAACTCCTATTAAGTAAGAATTATCACCTAGATTGGAAAAAGTAAAAATCAATTCAAATGGGTACCCTTTAAATTTTCAAACACATTTATTTTCTATAATCAGTGCACATCTATCACACGAATCCTCTATAGTACTTTACATAGACTTAATCCTACTACCCTGGTTATCCCAAGAAAAAAAAATTACAGAAAACGCTTAATAATAAAATCATTAAGCCTAAATTTGCGGGATCTCAGCCAGTGGGTGTGTTCATCAGGTTGTTCCAAACCGCACCGATTTCAGCGCATTGCCCGCGCACGCTTCGATGCGATTTGAATCGGACCTCTGCACAGAAGGGCGGCATTCCTAAACTTTCCACAGGTCGCCCACCCAGGCCTCCTGACCACGGCCACCCGCGCTCGCAGGAGCCCCGTCCGGCCCCGGCAGCCCGCACGCCCCGCAGGCACAGTTCTCCGAACACCTCTGCGCACACGGCCGGCTTGAACATCCTCCAACCCCCGCCAGCCGCGCGCTTCACCCCGCCAAATCTCCACTCCCGATGCTCAAACTCCTTCAGACCCCGGTGGTTCCCCACGCCCCCCGCCCGCTTTTAGCCAGCCGTCCCTGCCGCCCTGGACTTGCGGAGGGCCGGCCGGCCCGCCCGGCGTCGGAGTCCTCCGCAGCCTCCCGGTGCCAGCCCGCTCCCAGCCCCGCCGCCGGCCCCAGGCCGCCCCCAGCGCTCGCGGGCCCGGCCCGCCTCACCGGCTCCGCTCCCCGGCCCGGGCCCCTCGACCGCCCCCGCCCCGCTCCCTCCCGGGACGCACCTTAAGGCTACCCCGGAGGGGGCCCTTGCCGTGGCCGGCCAGCGCCGGGGGGGCGCTCCCCAGGCCGCCCTCCTCCTCCTCCTCTTCCTCCTCCACCTCAACCACCACGTCCTCGTCTTCGTCCTCTTCCTCCAGCGCCGCAGCGGAGCCCTCCCGCCGGGGCGGCCTCCAGGCGCTCTCGGGCTTGGGGGGCCGGACCGCGTCCACCTGCGGCGCCGCCGCGCTCAGCCGCCGGCTGCCCATGCTGGAGCGCTTGGCCAAGCGCCGCGCCTGCATGGTGCCTCCGCCCGGCCGGCCCGGCCCGGCCGCCTCCCGCCGCGCTCAGCCCCGGCCGCGGGCAGCGGCCCCGCCGAGGTGCCCAAGGGGCGGCGGCGGCGCTCACCGGGGGGCGGCGGTGGGTGTGTGCGGCGGGCGCGCCGCGGCCATGGGGGCCCGCGACCGCGGCCAGGCGGGCCCGCAGCCGGCGTGGCCGCCCTGCCGCTCGCCCACCTGCTCCCGGCGCCCTCCTTCTCCGCCGGCTGTCCGCCCGGCCCGGCCCGGCCCGGCTGTCGGGCGCAGCGCGCGGTCCCCTCCCGCTCGCCCTTCCTCGCCGCCGCCGGTCCCCGGCGCCAAAACCCGGACTGGATTCCCTCCGGCCGCGGCTCCGCCAGGCGCGGGGCGCTGGGGCCGCGCTGCCTTCGCCGGGAGCCGCGGGAGGATTTCGCTGCCGGGCAGGCCGGCCCCCGCCGCCCACCGCCTCGCCCCGGGTGCGCCCTGCCGGCGGAGCGGCGCGCCGGGCCGGCCCTGCCCTGCCCGCTTGGGCTGTGCTCGCACGGCAGGAGGGCCAGGGGCGCCCGACAGGACATTGCGGTGCTGTAGCGCGTCCAGAGAAGGGCAACAAAGCTGGAGAAGGGTCTGGAGCACAAGTCCTGTGAGGAGTGGCTGAGGGAGCTGGAGTTGTTTAGCCTGGAGAAAAGGAGGCTCAGGAGGGACCTTAGTGTTCTCTACCAGTCCCTGAAAGGAGGTTGTAGCCAGGTAGAGGGTGGCTTTTCCCCTCAGATTAGCAGTGACAGGATGAGAGGATAAAGTCTTAAGCTACACCAGGGGATGTTTGGGTTGGGCATCAGAAGGAATTCCTCCATAGAAAGGGTGTTTAGACATGGGACTGAGGTACCCAGGAGGGGGGAGGTAGTGGAGGTAGTCGGAGTCCCTGGAGTCACTTAAGGAAAGACTGGAGATGGCACTTGATCCTATAATTTAGTTGACACGGTGGTGTTCAGTCATATGTCGGATTTGATGATCTCAGAGGTCTTTTCCAACCTAATGGATTCTGTGACAACCTCCACCTGCAGGACAGGCTGTCAGATTTCTCAGGCCTCAGTAAAATAAAATTCTTTCACTTCTCCCCCCTGAAAAAGATAAATGGAGGGAAAATGGAACTTTTGAAGGAAAAATAAAAACCCGAAATGAAGAAATTGGGTTTTTTCAAGATCAATAATTGAAGCAGTGGTATCTATACCCTGTTGAGAAGAAAATTATCTGGGACAGTTAGGGAACTAATTTCTGGTTTAAATTATGTGCTTAAAGCTTTAAAATACCTCCCTGAAAAGCTTTTTTTAAAAAAAATTTAAATAGTTTCCAAACAGTCTGAAGTTACTGTGGCCAGCATTTAAATTTGCTACAGGCTTCTATGCCATTCATTCATGCCTCCTGAGATTGAATTATACTTAATGTTGCCACATGCTTTTCTTAAACTCTTCTTCTATAAGTCTTAAGTCTGCATTTACATGTTATTTTTGAGCCATATGTATATTCTTTTCCATCTACAAGTGAATTACAGTCATTCCCTTCTCAGTGTTGAGTACTTTTCTCCCTGCACATTCTGTTCTAGAGACCTGCCAACAGGCCAAATGTACACATATTGTCAGCATGGGGCCAAGCTTCACCCTAGGTTAATTCATCCCTTTCAAAAAGTAATGGTATTTTTTATTCTGGAATATAACATATAGCATTTTTTAGGCAAGAAATTATACATAATAAAGTACCCATTCTTAAAGAAATATTGAAGTTACTTTTCATGTCAAACTCTCTAAGTTGTTTGAATTCTCTCAACCCAGCCCACAAACCACAAATGTTTGCATCCATTATTTCAAGGTTCCCACAGATCTGGGTCAAGATTTGTAACAAAATTGCTGGCAAATTCTGGCATATCAGGGCTTCCAGCAATATTACCCCACCCCTCCAAAAGTGTCTTTTCCAGATGTTTTACTGTGCTTTGACCAGCTGCATTGCAATGTCCACTCAGCCCACCTCAGCAGAACAGCAGCCAAAACTCCTGGTACATGCTGCCACAAGATGTTCTGTCTTTTTTCCTGCCACTGCATGTGTACTTAGCTTCTTGACACCTGGATGAGTGGATCAGTCATAGTTTTTTGAAGCTGATGTTGCATAAAGGAGAGATCTGTGGGGGAAAAAAAAAAAAGAGTTAAATGCTTTTTTTGGTTTTATTCCTGTGCTGAATGTTCAGATTTAGAGCTTAGATTTGACATAATTAAGTTATGCTTAGGTTGTATCTTAAACATTAATTTTAACATGAATTTCATAATGAATTTCAATGATAGTCATAGTTCCTTTTATGCTTAGATTTTACCTTAAACATTAATTTTAACATGAATTTCAATGATAGTCATAGTTCTTTATACCTTAAAGGCATGGAAATTTAATCATTGCAATACCTCCTAGTCTTCAAGTTATTTGAAATGTTTTGTATCATTTGAATACCACCTGAATCTAATTGTGATCTTTCCTAGTGGCCTGTGTTCCCAGTTATCTGAATTATAATTGTGTAACTAAGGGTGTCATTCCTATCTGCCACATACTGGGGTATATACTGAGAGACTTCCTTACCTTTTTTAAAGTCCTCTATGTTTTAATTGCAGCAAAACAAGAAACAAATTTAGAAACTATATGCAGCAAGTGTGTTATCACTGAATTAGATTATATGTGCTAGCATGAACACCACAAATAACAGAATGGAAACCAAAGGATCTCTCGCAGAAAACAGTGGTGATAAAGGATAGCTAGGCTTGTACAGGCACATCTGTTAACTCCCATGACAGCTCACACTTCAGCCTCTCTTTGAACTTCCTATTCAGCTTTTTTTGCCAGGTTTGTTCTGGGATTTGCTGTAAGGTACAGCTAACTTGACACCTCTTGCCTGAGGTTTGGTGGGTGAATATAAAAGCAGAGCTTGTTAACCAATTACCAGGCTTTTAGTTGTCAGTTCAACAACTGTTTTAAGAATTACTTAGCTGGGGTCTCTGGTTTGGGAGCATGGTAGCTGGAGGCAGAGAGGCTCAGGCAGGTACACACAGAACATCCCAGGCCTGCCTGCCTTCCTTAAGGAGGATGCTCCATGCCCCAAAATGCTGCCTCTTCTCCAGAGGACTCCATCAGATCATGGCCCATTAGATCTCAAAGCAGAGCAGGACAGCATGTGAGGCCCTACAAGAGTTGGTCAGGTTGACAGAGGAAAAGCGTAACCAAATCCTGGTGGAGGGAGAGGTGCCAAAACAGTTTTGGGATCCAGAGGGACTGACAATCCAGAATTCACTAGGCTGATGGCCAGGTCAGTCCCAGGAAGGGGTTTAGAGAAGACTGACTTTCCATTAGTAATCTGAGCTGCTAATGTTTTTTACTCCTGTTGGGTTATCAAATGCAATGAGAAGCCGGTGTTGACAACTCTACAACAGATCAGTTAAAGATTTCTAGCACTTCTCTGGCGAGCCAGATTGGAGCTGAAGTAGGAATAACTTCTCTCACAATATTTGATACAAACAAAAGATAGAAATGACTGTTTGCTCTATTTCTTCCTGTCTGCCTGACTTGCAGTATGAATGGAGCTGAAGCTGAACCCTTGCTGTCCTTCCAGTGCTTCCCAGGGTAGCTAAATTATGGAGGAAGTCAGGGAGTCCTAGATACAGTCTTCTTCTATATCTTTACATTCACAAACAGTTAAGAATCAAACACAGGTCATAATGCACTATCATACATCAACATTTTTTGCCCGGGACTCTTGGGCACCCACTCTTGGGGTGACCTGCTGAACAATTCTGGCCCATAGCCATGGCCTGATATCAAGTAAATTCTTGTGATATATGGGGTAATATGGTATCACTTAGCTCAACAGAGATATCTCATGACTGTACCACAGCATAATATGCCTCTAACGCAAGTACAGGCTCTGGCTGGAATAAGAGCTGTTTGCATGTCAATGATTTCCAAGCTTATTAAAAGTTAATGTGCACATCCACACTCCCTTTGTGTACACAGCTCTCCAACACAGCAGAAATATTTCAGATGCTTCTCAGCCTCTAACCTTAACAATCAGTTCATACTTCCAGAAATGAAATTTCTCTCTAAAGACATATGAGACAATTTGAATGATAAGTACATGTAAGCATATATATCACCCTCTAGAAGTTCTTCTGGAGCAAGTGAAGCTGAATTACACTGACGGCTTTTCAGTTCATCTTGAATAATTATTGTCTATCTTCTTTCAGTATACCCACTCGGCAGCCCTGTGCACTAGCCACAGAAAAAAAATCTGGCTTTCCCTAGTACTGCCTTAACTACTCTGTGCTGATTAACGTCAGGTGGAGTTGTCTTCTGATACATATTTTTCACAAACATTTCATTTAGTCCATTGTTCAGTTAAGTATTCCTCGAATTTTTAATATAATAATTTACTGATCAGTTTGACATTTTGTTCTATTCGGCAGCTGCTACTGTGATCATGACTGCAGGCAAAGCTTGCCTGACATCACATCAAGGGAACAAGTTCCTTTTACTTCAAAAAGCAGAGATTTTTCTGTAATGCTGAAGAAGGCACTACTCTGTAACCTCCCTGCTTGCTGGTCTCAGAACTGTTTCCCCCAGGGACCATCACTCAGTAATGCAGCTTCCAGAGGAGGGATGAGCACTAGCCACAGCCAATAACCACAAGTACAGGTGTGCTTTAGTTTGCCTCACAGGAACAGGTGGCTACATCACAGCAGGCATTTTATTGGACCACCCGAAATCCTGTCTCAGCCAGCTCTCTTTTTTTTTTTTTTTTTTTTTGCTTTTACTCTCTTTTTTCCTCATGCCTTCAATGAAAGAATACATTTCTTGTTATTTTCTTTAATATCTGATTTTTTTTCCCCTTGTCCATGAATGCCAGCTTTTTATCACTAGTGGCAAGGTTCCCCCCTGCTCCTGCCTCCTCCCAGACTGATACTATGCTTCAGTTCTTCCCTTTAAAAAATCTAGCAGCAATACAAAACAAAGAAACCTCCATTTACTGCACATTTAATCACATTTTTTTCAAATGTAACCTAATCAACAAGTCATTCACTTTTCACTTTTTAGTGTGCAACAAATGTATTTGTTTGAGCTCTGGTATTCAAACCAGCATGTGCATTAACTGTGTGTGTGTGTGTGTTCCACTTTCCTCATAATCCCAGGCATTTGAGCCCCTGCCAACTTCTTTATTCGGGGACCTGCCTTCTCCACACTCCCTTTGTAAACTTTGCATTTGTTTTGCTTTCTAGTGATCATTGAAGTTCTCACTCCAGCTGGGAGGACAGCCAGGCACCTTCAAGAACAAGGGAATGATTGACAATATTAGGCAGAAAATTGTCTACCAGATGCTGCTGAAAAGGAGAGGTGGCAACCTTCCGACCCCCTTCTCAGTACACGAAATCATCGCTTGTGTGACACGCCTCTGCCCCACTTGTCAGCTGAGTGGGGAGCACGGGGTCACTTCTGAGTCTGGCTGTTGTGCAGTAAAATGCCACCCTGCAGACAAGGCTGTGCCTTCTGCATGAAGGGGGTCCCAGTGCCAGCCATGTGTTGGAATGAAGTGGAAAAATTACCAGACATTACACACTACTTTTCAGTTACCACCCTGAAATACTGACTAGGTCTGAATAACCTTAGTGGTACAGAAACGAAAGGAATTCCAGACAATCCATCCTTGGACTGTGAGAGCATAAACACCAACCAGTCCTGCACGGCTTTTTAAAAACCCCTCCCCAGAGGTCTTCCTGTTGCCCTTAGTACGTTAACACAATTTACATGTTTATGTCTCTTAAAAGGTTTTGTTCCTCCCCTGAAAAAAGAGGTCAGGTCACTGGAGTTTCATGCTCATGCTAATACAGTGACTATAGTTCCCCTTTCTACAAATTAACTAGACTGAGAAAAACAAAGGGATGAACTGAAAAAGGTAAGACTAACATTTTCCTACTTAACTACTCACTGCACATGAAAACGCAAACAGAGAGAGAAAATAATTTTTCTGAACAAAAGCAGTGAAGGACCAAAAAACCCAGAGTCTACACAGAGGGCAGACACACAAGACACACAGGCCTCTGAAATGCAAATGTTCAAGCACAAAACAGAAATAACCATATATACGTAGTTGAGGTTTTCTTACACTCAGACACACATGCACACACAAAGCTATTTGAGGGAGTTTCTATGTTGTTTGTGCTCATGCATGTGGGGTAACAGCAATGTGTGTGAATAACAATCCCTGAAATGACACCAGAATTAAAGGAAGGATATAGGAAATGAAAGATGATAATTGAAATGCTATTTTAAGCAAATGTATTCATTAATTGTCTTAATTCAGGTGGAACTTCCCCTGCAAATTAGCAAGTCAACTTCCTCTTTCTTAGTGAAGTGTCAAAGAACTCAGATTGATTCTGAAAGTCAAAGCTGAATTTGGAGAGGTAGCAATTACAAAGAAAATAACTAGCTTTTCCTTTCAAAATGAACAAATTAGATCAGGCACTGAGAAAAACATAAATATTACCGGACCCATAAAACTTCTTTCAGACTCACTCTTTACATGGTAAGTTCTTTATAAATCTTGTGGAAGCAAGAAAAAATACATAATTCCAAGTCAACACCACCAGCAATAAAAATATTTACACCAATAGATTAAGCAATGGGTACAATTTTATCATCTTGCTACTTATCATAAGATAGTATCATTTTATTTGTATAAATTCTTTATCTTGGAGATTAATACTTTCCTTAGAAAAAAGGCACTCCACATTTTTTTGCTTGCATAACACACTGACAAGGCTCCAAGTAAACACCACTAACCAAAATTTAAGGAAAACACCAAATAACCAGATAACCTGAGGCTCACATCAAAGATTCCAACATCAATCAGCTGCAAGCCAGTTCACTAGCTGGACAGGTAGGAGATATTTTCTGTGTTGAACATGTCCCTGTTTTCTAGAGAGTGCAGTGCTTCATAAAGGTTAATTTTTGGTGCTGGTGGAGTTTTTTGTTTGGTTGGGTTTGGTTGTTTTGGTGCTCTTTCAGAGAAGCTCCCTGAAAATATGGAAGTTACTCTGGAGTAACTCCTCAGTTAACTCCTTGGAAGTGTCCAGAAATATGGACAGTTTTGATGACCCTTTTTTCCCTGAAAGGCTGAACGAGACCACCACACCAGACTGTTCCGCTTTACTCGTCCCTCCTCCTTCGGGATCAAGCTGTCCCGTTCTCCTTGTGGAAACGCGGCCGACCTCTTCCTGCCTCTCCCACCCTGCTCCCCTCCATGAAGAAAAATCCCAAATAAACAAACAAGTGACACAGCTCGGAGCTGGACAGGCACAACTGAAGAGGACTGGCACGGAAGCGGGCTGTCCCCGCCAGGTCCATGCCCCTCGCTGTCACGCCGCTGCTGACGGGCCGCTCTCCGCACCGCCCCCGGGTGCCGAGGGCCGGCCGAGCTGCGGCAGCCCCCGCTCCATGCTCCTGCCCGCGATCCTGTTCGGCTTTTGCCTCGGATTCCTGCTGCTCCTGCCGGCGGAGCGCGGCGCGTAAACACGCGCGGCGGGGCCGCCGAGCCGCCCGGCGCTGCGCGGGAGGGGCGCGGGCGGCGGCGCCGGGACGGCCCCAGCCCCGGCCCCGGCCCCGGCCGGCCCCTCGGAAGGGGCGGCCCGAGGGCTGGGCCCGCGGAGGGGAAGGGGGCCGTGTGCCGGCAGCCGCGGTTGCTGCGTGGTTCTTACGGCGGGCAGGAGGTGGGCGCTGGTCCCAGCTCCGAGCAGCTCTCTCCAGCAGCCGCCTCCGCTCTGCCCTTCTCCGTGGCCCCGTGCGGTTCGGGCTCTGCAATAATCGATGCCACAGCGAGTTATAAATAAACATCGTAAAGCCCCCGCTGCTTACACGTCGGAGGGTTGTGTAAGAGTTTTGGCTTCCTTAAAAAAATTTCCAAATAAAGCCATTGTAATCTTCCTCTGTGAGGGGGAAAAAAAAGTTCAGAAACTTTTAAAGAAGAGCTCAGAAATCGGCAAATGAGTGAAATGCCCCAAACTTGGATCTGTCACACCTCATGATTGTTGAGCTAAAATTGATAACCAGGGACCCTCTGGCATGAACGCGGTTGGGACCATCTGTACTCGAGCAGTTACCTGCTTTACAGGCACAACACAAGTGTAAGCGTGTTCTTCTAAACACGCTTTTAGTAGTGGGATTTGGGCGCAATGCACATAACGTGAAATGCAGCCAAGGTCGCAGCTAATCGCTGTGGCCAGTTCAATTCAACTGCAGCAACCCCCCTGGGAAACAGGAAAAGGTCTTAAGTTCCATCTACTAAATCTCACTCATTTCTCTTCCGGGAGATTAGGGCTTTCGTTTTGTTTTCAAAGGAAGGATGTTGTAAAACCAAAACCGAATTTTAAAGTGGTGGTGTTTTGGTGTTTTAAGGGTATTTTTGTTTTTGTTTTTGGTTTTTTTTTTTTTTTTTTTTTTTTTTTTTTGTGATTATCTTTTCCACTGTAATGTTTTGGCTTGAATTTCTAAGTCTTTCAAATTAATTTTTTGGTCTCTAAATGGTTGGGCTTTGTTTAGAAACACTTCAGCTCTTCTGTTATGCTGGCTTCCTTTGGTAGAGGTGTGTTGTATTTTAATCTATGATTTTTGTAAGCAAAAAGAAGGCCTTGCGGGTACTAACATGTTACTAAATACAAAGGATTCAAGTGTTTATAGAACAAACTTATTTGTGTATAATTTTTTTTTTTCCATTTAAAGGAACTGTCAAATCGGGCTTTGTTGTGGGAAGAGAGGAGCAGCAGGAAGGAGCAGAGCAGAGGGAGAAGCCAGTGCAAGTTTTCCTGGAGGCTTTTTGTCTTACTGGTATTGAAGATATTTGGCCAAAAGGTGCTAACACAGTGCACAAGTTTGGTGTAGATGGCAAGATAAAGAGTTTCATTTGAACTAGAGCTAATGAAGCATCTACTGCCTTGTCTGAGTTAGTAATTTGAAACATGTTACTTGGATAAACACAAAAGTGGAAAAAAAAGGCAGAGTGAAGCAGGTCAGGGAAGCACAACAAAGAAAAGAAGGAACAGGAATGGATGGTTCTAGTCACAGAGGAAGGGCAGTAGAAAAAGAGTGGAAGGGCAGGGGAATCAAGTAGTAGGAATGAGAAGCTAGCCCCAAAGCAGTGAATAATAGCAGAGATGTGTATGAAGCCTAGAATTTTGTTTCTAATACTTATTTCCTCACAATTTCTCCTTGAACAAAACTCTTCTTGATGGACAGCTTACTGGGACAGAGAAGAAGAGGACTAGACACCCTTGTAAAAGAGGCTTGGGATAATTACATGTGACACAGGTAAGTGTACTGGAGGTACCTGATACAGCTGTTGTTTAAAGTTTGGATTGTTTTTCTTTTGTGTCTCTATTTCGTGGTCACATTGCTCTTTGTGCTGCTCAGTTCAGCCATGTGCAAAACTCAAACTTTGGAGACTTGGGATCTAGATTACCATTTTGGTAGAATTCTTATAGAATAACAGCACTGATTTTAGAGGAGAATTAACCTCTTCTGCCACAGAGCATTAGGTGAACAGCCTGATACATGAATTATTATTTCAAGTGTTTTAATTTTAATAACTAAAGTGTAGCATAGTTCTTTCAAAAAGGAGATGAGTTAACTGACACCACCCATCTTGCTAGTTATCTACAAGGAGATTACAGAGAATGATACTCCTTTGCACATGCATTTTGCAAATGTTCTCCTGGTTGTACCCTTTATTTTGCAAATTGCAGACATTGAGATGAAGGGTCTATAATTTCCTAGCTTGCCTTTCTCTTGGAACACTGGTGCTGCACTGGCACGCATCCACTTTGCTGTGACTTCATTTGAATACAGCAAATTCTTTATTATGATGAACAAAGGGTTGCTCTCTGGTCTGCTTTGAATCTCAGTCTGCTCATGGAGATTAGTGGGTTTTGAGCAATGCCAAGTCACTAAATATCTCTGCTTCACTGATCTCAAAGACATTTGTGACAATGGATTTAGTAGTAATTTTCATGCATGTTCCTGCCTTTGAATGGATAATACCTTAGTAGTTCTGCTTCCCATTGCTATTAGATTCTCCATTTCATTCTAAAGGATTTAAATTCAAAACTTCTCTTTACTCATATATTGTTGCTTTGTGATACATAAACACATTTGTTTGTGGTTTTAATCCTAGAATACAACTCTCCTTCACCTTTTTGCTTATTTGCAATTTGGGGTTTGTTGTCATTCATATTACTAAGAAATACCTTGTGGCTAAACAATGTCTTATACTGATGTTTATCATATTGCTTTTGTCAATGCATTGAACAAAACCTTGTATAATAAAGCAGGATCCAGAAATGACAAATTAAAAATTTTCCCAAAGACTGTTGGTCAGTCTTTTTCTATTTCCTGAAAATTTCTTAAGACAAGGAGTATTGCTTTATCTTGATGTACGAGACAGAAAGTGATAAACCTTTAAAAAACACTGGGTTAAATTTTCCAGAAGTGGACAGATTCCAAAAGCCTTGTGTTGCTGCCAGATCAAGCAGTAGACTTCTCTTTTAGTTTTTCCAGGAAAACAGCAATTAATCTCTAAAGCTGAATTTGGTTTCAGAAAATGGATGAGCACACTGAATTCTTTACTAAACTAAAGAAATTTACTAAGCTGACTTCCTTTAAAGAGTAAAAGCAAAAGTGTTCAGAGCTCAGTTAACAGAAAATTCAGATCAACCCACACAGACATAAAATAGGTAAGAGAAGTATTAAGAAAGGTCTCTTTAGGGTTTTTTTTCAACCTATCTTGGTTTCTCTACAGTGAAGTTGCTCCTAGTTCAGGATTTGGCTGTTTTACTCCCAATCCATGCATGCCAAAGGGTATAATTTATTCATAGTATTTCAGAAACTTTTTCTATGAATCTTTGAAGATTTGTCCTTCTCAGTATTTTACCTGCATTCCAAAGGCCTGTATTGTCCTCTAAATTACAAATTCACTCTGATGAATCCAGATGATGAGCCAGGGCCTTTGCTTCTGTGCATAACACACTCTGACATCAGCAACACAAAACCAAAGTGGGTGGCATGAAAACCTTTCAAGAAAGCTGTGTCAATACTGTGCTACACTCCATCAATAAACCACAAAGATTGTGTTTAGGGAGAGCAGCCTGCCTCAAAGAATTGCTGTCACTGCTCCAATGCCAGATCAGCCTGAGCTGTGAGCCCCTGATCATTTCCACTGCTGTTCATGATGTTGGTCAGAAAAGATACCTGGCTTCAGGCTATTAAATCTAGGGCAGGTGGAAGGTGGTGTCCAAAGGAAGGTGGTGTCCAAACTTCCACCCAGCAATGTGAGGTCACCCTGCATCATTACTTGCCCAGGGATGTAGTAAATCTTGCTTGGTGGGATTTGTATCATTATAAAATGTTAAAAACCTGACTCTTGTTTTTGTATTCAAATAGACATTTTGCTGCAGTGTGACCCTTGTCTTTTCTTCTCAGGTAGCCACCTCCAGCTCTTTTTACCAAATCCAGGGTTTCCACATACCTGTTTTCAGCTGTGCTCCACAGGAATCCCATCACATTTGCTGATTTAGTTTAAACATCTTCCAGCTATCAGCATTTCCATTTTGGGTAAAAAAAAACCCCACAGCTCTCTAATCCTTGAGTTCTAATCATGTTCCAGCCACCTTGATTCCAGTGTTCTGACCTGGTCTGAAGATCCCAGCAATGGAAAAAAGATATTACTGTTTTGCCTGGTTTCTTCCCTCAAAGCATAATTATAAGCCACGAGTTTTGCACGTAGACATGTACCAACAGGTGCTAAGCCTGTAGAAATTTTTCCATTGATCAAACTTGAATTACATTCACAGTTACAGTCAGGGAAGCAGCTTCCAGAGCATGTACAGAGCATTTGCTAGGTAATGAAGAACTTAAAAACCTGTCCATGAAACTTTGTAATACTAGATGGAGCCAGAAAGATTGTTACTGTATCTGCCCAAAATTCCCACTGCTGAAGAGAGCAAGATGATTGAATAAAAGGCAAGATTTTCCAGTTTGCCTGTCAGCAATTAGGAGGAGCAGGAGATAATAAGAAAAAAACTAATGGCATTCATTTCAGACCAGAGTGAAAAAAAAAAAACAACCAGTGCATGGTTCATCACAGGGCTAATACTCTGTAATGATTGATGATTCTGTAATCAGAGCCCACATAGAGAGAAACAGGCTGTAAATTAAATGGTGTATTTCACAAATGGTGAGGAATTGTAATGCAATGATCAAGAATTTGCAGAGAAAGACTTTATGCCCCTTTATAACAAGCTGCAGCGCTTCTAACAGAAATAATTAGGGTTCTGACAATGTATTTGTTTGAATGAAGAATTGAGTTTGACAATAAAAAATAGCCTGTAATCTGCGTGTCACATGCAGCTTTCTACTGACACAGAGCCTCATGGTCTAGTGCACCAGCATTCACAGCAAATTAGTCTCAGTTTTACTGTATTGCTTAACCACACCAAGTGGTACCTAGAGAAATAAAGTTGTTTTACGAGGTCTCTGCTAATTGAATAGTTCTTACAATTAAAAATAATACAATGATTCAGTGCTTAAGAATAGACTTAAAATAAGTCTTAAAATATGTCTTGCTATGGTTTGAACTTTCTTTTTTAGACCTAGTAGTAAAGATAAAGGAGAAGGAGGAAGAATCCATTTCTCTTTCACTTTTGAAATCCCCAGTTTGGCAGGCCACTGGCTTCCTCAAGCAATTCACTGGAAAGCTTCCTGGAAAGCTTCTTCCTCTCCAGAAGCAAAGCACCCCCCCTTAGCTTTCCATAGAAGAGGAAATGTGCATATTGAAAGTAAATTCCAGTGTTCATTTGGGGAGATGAGTAGAATTCTGGTTAGGAAACTGGACTAACATGAGAAAATATGCACTGAAAAGTCCATGTCAATTTGAGTTAAACAAAACAATTCCTCTTTTGGTCGAACTCATCTACATCCAGCACATGAGCAGATCAGCCATGCAGCACACACAGTGCCTCTGACACCTTTGGGAACCCCAAGATCTGTTGCAGCCTTTCAGAAAATTTGAGTAATCCATAAAGTTTTGGATGTATCTTGTCTGTGTTCCATGTCACATATGGACATGTTCTATTTCGGAAATCCCACGGGCAGCAGCCCTGATTCTTTCTAATGTTAGGTGTTACAGTGCAGCTAACCTCTTTCTTAAGGCAGTCTAAGATGCCCTACAACTGCCACTTCTCAGAGGTCCTGAACACAGTTTTTCAGCAGCTCATCAGAAAACTGGTAACCATGTCTTAAGCAACTGATAAATAGAAAGGGATCTTACATTCTGTGATGGCTTGTGTGGTCGTACAGTCTAACAAAACACCATTTCTGAGTTACTGAGCCTTTTTGGGGGCCAGCATAATTGTAGAGGAAGGTAATTCCAGCAGTGACTACTTTTAGGCATTCAAAAACTGCTCGCAGAGAAGTCTGTGTCTGCTCAGGTTGGGGCAGTCCTTACATGTGGCATCCATGCTAGTGAGAAATTTATAAGCCTTGTTAATACCTTCTTTTTATTTTTTTTGTTTTAATAATGATTTATAACAAATTTCCTAGCTCTTAAATATGTGACAGAGTTCTTGTCCACTTATGGTGGTGCATTTGAGTCAGATTTTTCACTGATGCTGGGAAGGTGTGCATTAGCATGTGGAGGAGATGAGACACCCATTCACAAGAGCTGTGTTTCTTGGCTAACTTTTGTATCAGTCTGGTTATGAAAAGAAATGAAAATGTGTCAGCAAGGATTTCAGTGGCTGTCCCCAGGTTTGCAGGAATAGCATGTGACAATTGTGAAAAGGGGCACAGCACAGGGTGACACAATGACACAAGCTCCTGTCTATTGACCTCTGATTTTGACCATGAAGCTAGTAGGGAGAATTTGCAATATAACTGTATGATTCAGTGCTTTAAGTATTTTTTTTTCAATATTTTATGAAAAGTTTTTCTCTGAGTCTCCCTTGTGTTTTCCATATGAACTTGCATGCACATGCCAGATTTTCTGGTGTGTATGTGATGGATTACATGGCTGGAGGGGATGCTGTGCTGTAGCCACATACCAAGCCATCTTTGAGGGTGAGGGTACTGACAATAGGAGCACTCCCCATTGCTTCACTTTTTGCTTGTTTCTCCACAGGACCAACATCACAGTGAGATGTTGCAGTGTTTAACCATTCCCACAAAAGTTTAATGAGTCAAAAAAATGTTGTTTTTGTCCCATGACCATGTGGCCCTCTCAGATGTGCATCAAGTACAGGAGAAAGGCATTTTGTGTAGAGCATGAAGATGTAGCAGTACAAAGTGCTTCTATCCCCTGTTAGCTCCCAGATGTGGTCAGCCACATGTGGTTGCCCCAGAAAAACAGTTTCCAGTACTGCACCAAAAAAAGTCTCCTTCCTGTGCTAAAATCAGTGGTCTCAGGCATGTTGATAGCAACAGCAGCTGTTGAATTTTTTCAAGTGAGCTCAGCAGATCCAAAATGAAATCTGGGCAGCCACCAAAGCCTACCGTAAAGACAGGGAAATTAGACAAATATTTTCAGTTCCAAATTTGCAGAAGTGAAACAATCCTTTAAAATTTAATCCAAGGAGGTATCTACTGTGCTTTCGACTTGTCATGAGTGTTTAATGCCCTCATGACAGTTTTAGGACTAGAGAAAAATTTGAGGGGTGTTGAGCCAACACTTCACACATATTTCGTTTATTTACACTGCAGCTTGTTTTGAACATTGCCTACAAAATTATGCTTCCTAGAAGAAAAGCCTGGCAACACCAGCAAAATTGTTGTAAACAACCAGAGTGAACGCTCCAGCCTGTGTACAATAGACATGTTAGAACTCAAAATAGCACCAGAGGAAAAAAAACAACCTCCCTTAACAAACAATAAGAACATTGTTTGTTTTTAAGAAACACTGAGCTTTGTTTTCAGTTTCTAGATTAAGCCTAATTGCCAAAAATGCCTTTGTTAGTGCCTAAACCAAACTCAAGTTGGGAAGCATAGTCAATAATTATTTCAATTAAGAATGTACCGTCAAAAACCTAAGGGTGGGAATGCAAGAAGTGAACAGTTGTTCAAAATTAAGAGCCTCTTTCTGTGCCTATCCTTTGCCTCTTTTTTTTCCCTCAGGTATAGAAATTGCCGCTTTAATGAACAGCAGTAGAAACTGAGTTTCTGAGAAAAACTAAGTTCAAAATGGAGAGCTTTTGGCAGCAGTCTCCCTCCCCCTCTCTTTGAGATCCTTAACAGATGCCAAATTTTTCCTCTTAATGCTTGCCAGGGCTATTGAATGCTGAAGTCACTGTTTTGAACTTAAAACCTCCTGGAACTCTGAGACATCTGTATGGAGGGTGCTTGCTGCCCTGCGTATCTGCCAGAACCCAAGAGTGAAATTCAGCTTTGCAGTCTTAGAAATTAAAATTATCCCAACTGCATTCTGTCTCCCATCGTTTCTCTTCCTCTTCTGGCTCTTCCACCCCATCAGGCACAAAGAATAGAGTTTCTTGTACCCTGCAGTACCCACCTTCTTCCCATTAGGAGCAGAACACTTGGCAATCTTCCTGGATACCCATGCTGGTCCAATATTGTCTCTGGGACACATGCCTTCTTTTGTGGTCACTGGAGTGAGGGATATGTCCCTTGTGGAACAAATATTACTCAGTAAAATGAGCAGGAACAGAAGTTGCTTGCTAGTGGCTGTTCCTACAAGTGGATGCATGTTGTATAAACAGTAAGTATGCTAAAGCTGCCCAAGCCCGTGGATTCTGGGGATTGCCTCTGTTCACAGCCTTTTGCTACTGAATCTGTTCATCAGAGACAGAAATTAGTTAGGGAATCAGGCAACTTAGTGGCAAAGTTTTTATTTCTGCCCTAACAGGGACTACAATTCATAAACTAAACAGCCTTGAGAAAAGCTAGGAGAGGGCTCCAAAACCTGCACACAAGGAAGAAGAGCATTTGAAGTTCTGGACCCTGTGGAGACCACTGATGCCAATCATGCCAGGGACTTGCTGCTTTCTAGGAAAAGGAGAACATTTTCTGTATGGTGAGGAAAAGCAAACATGCAAGAGCACTTACTTGATAAGCCTTTGGCGTCAAATCTACAAGCTGGGTATAGTAACATGGCAGATGTTGGCAAAGTCTGTCTGATGAAAATTCCTGTAACTTTTTTCCTTACCTTAAACTATCTCTGTGTCTGTGAAGAATATGTAGCAAGAACCCTTTATGATGTGATAGCATTCTCATTCTTTTCCTTTGTTGCAAATCTGCTTTACAGAGAAGCAAATGAATTAGCTGAATCATGAATTAACTGCATTTCAAATAGCACCATGTGGCTGTCAGTTCTGCAACTTTCCTCTTCCTGCAGTATGAAAATTGCATGTGCATCACTGGAGACAAATCCCTCCAAACAGCAGTGTCTGTTATTAGTTCTAAAATACCAAAAGGAAATCTGGACATCAGCGTTATCCATGAGAGATGACCTGGCCTGACCAGATATTAATCTCAAATGAGTCCAAGCACTCCTCTAAATCAGTTCTGAATGCAGCCTAAAGTGTACCCAGCACTTTATATTTCCCACCATACTATAATGGAGATGACACATGCTTTAAAGTGTTGGATTTATGCAGATTTGCCAAGAGGGCAATGGTGCACAAATAGAGCTGTGTTTAACTGAAAGGACATGTGCTCCCCATACGGATGCGGTCATGGTTGCTTAGGCTCTGAATGAGTTCATATTGCACTTCTCCAGAAGAGAACATGTGCTAAGTATTTCTTCAGGCTAATGTTTTTTCATGCTACAAATAGTAGTTGTCATCATCTCACCCAACACAGAGGTTTCAAGACTCAAGCTGTCAGAACATACTGGAATGGTTTGTGTCTGTGAAAGATGACTGCCAGGAAGTACCTGCCTATCCTACATTGGGTGAGCAAACCCTTAAAATCACCTCTGTGCTCCTCAGTGACTACCTCAAGCAGTTTGTTCTCAGTACATTGCCTGTTGGAGACTCCTTTGAAGTTACCTAACTCCCTTAGTGCTGCAGGGGACCCAAACATGCAGCTCTTACTTTGTTGTAACCATCTAGGGCTATAATAGCCTCATGAGTATCCTCCATTCCTCCATACATGTTAAAGTGTTTTGGTTGTTTTTTTTTTTTTTTTTTTTTTGAAAGCAAACAGGAAGGTGCTCAGCTTGGGTCCAAAAAGGAATAATTTGTTTTTTGAAGGGGTCTTTATAGATTAACCTAAAATTACTAAATTTATTAAGAATGTGCATGTACAGGCACCCCAGGCACCAAGATGGTAATTTTGGTTTTAATTTTGTCATATATGTGGCTGAAGAGCACAGGATAACCCCCAGGCCATGTTCTCTTTGTGAAGGGGTTCCTCCTGCTGTAGCCCCTCATGGTGGTGTTGCCTCCAGCTCACACATTTCCAGTGGGAGAGTTCTCTCTTCCAATCTCTCTTGTTCTGTGAACCACAGAACTGACCACGAACAACCTGAAATCTTTCTGTCTTCAGTTTCAGGCCACTTTTCACTATAGGCCATTGCTCAGACAATTCCAAGTGGGAAGGTGCATAAGAAGAGCGTAGACAAGGGAAGTTAAGTGATCTCAAACTTGTGATGCTCTTTCTTCTCCTCTTCCCTTGACACCCATGCATACACATAGTTAAAGAAATACATCTGTCTGTCTGTCTGTCTGTCTGTCTATCTATCTATCTATCTATCTATCTATCTATCTATCTATCCGAATCTCCCCTTTGTGGGGTACTTTCCTAGGTTGTGGCCAAACTGCAGTGCTGGTGCAGAGACACACGAGCTCCATGGGCTTGCATGTTCCTGTGCAGACTCCTTAGCTGAGACTTGGAGCTGGACCTGCCAGGACCAAGGCTGGAGCTGTGCTGAGGCAGCTTAGGGGATGTTGTCCCGTGTGCCAGAGCTGGCTGTATATTCTGGTAGCATGGGCTGCAGAAGCAGGCTGTGCCTGGGCTAGGAGGCTTGCCAGACACCACGTGTGTTGGAGAACACTGTAGATGAACTCAGGAGGACCTAGTGGGAACTTGGGAGCCATGGAAAAAAGTAATCTCACTGTTTAGACTATCATAAAAAACCTCTTACAATGAACAGCAGAGAATGGACTTTACTCCCACTCATCTCTTTTCACTCATCTGCCCAATGAGTATTTTAGCTGCAAATGATAAAGGACAGGATACTTGTCATCTTATCCTTCTGCTTATCAGTCTTTATAGTGTCAGCTGCAGACATGTCACAGACAAGTGGCAATCAACATCTTTCAATCATGTACTAAACATTCAAGTGTTACCTAAGCTGCAAAATCTGGAGGGAAAGAAACCTCAGATTTACAAATACCTCCACATACTTCATACAGGTTTGTGCTATTTTTTATGCTTACAGCTACTGAGACAGTTTCTGTGGGCAAAAACCCCACACCTCATCAAGCAAATAAAGTCATTGCAAATAAGATCACAATACTACTTTTCCCCAAAAATCCTCTTATTTGGTGAATGAGATGGCTGTATGGGATCTGTTTGAAAGAGTCCAAAGGTATAGGCTTTGGAGGGATCCAGGAAGGATGATTGATATTTAAGCTTCACCTCCTCCAAGGTCAACAGGGGTCCATCTTAAGGAGCAGGAAGTCAGGCAAAAATGCCAGGAGACCTGTATGGATGAACAAGGAGCTTCTGGCAAGATTAAAACACAAAAATGAAGTATATAGAAGGTGAAAGCAGGGACAGGAGAACTGTGGAGGATATAGAGATGCTGTCCAAGCTGGCAAGACACAGGAAAGCCAAAGGCCAACCAGAATTAAATCTGGTGAGGGGTGAAAAAGGCAACAAGAAGGCCCTCTGTAATTAAATCAGTCAGAAAAGGAGGACTAGGGAAAGTGTGAGCCTGCTGCTGCTGAAGGTGGCAGGGGCCCTGGTGACACAGGACACAGAAAAGGCTGAGGTACTGAATGCCTTCTTCACCTCAGCCTCTACTAGAAAAACCTGTCTTCAGCAATCCAAGGACCTGGAGACAGAGGGAAAGTTTGATGCAAGGAACACATAAGTGAGGTGGAAGAGGACCAGGTTACAGAATACTTAAACAAAATGGACATGGACCCCAGTGGGATGCCCCCAAAAATGCTGAGGGAGCTGTTTCGTGTCATTACATTTTGATTGTCTTTGGATGATCATGATGACTTGGAGAGGTGCATGAAAACTGGGGGAAAGCAAATGTCACTCCTATCTTCCAAAATGACCTGAAGGACAACTCAAGGAGCTATGTGTTTTAAAGACAAGCTACTGATAACTCTCCTCCAGTCTCAGCCTCAGCCCTCTAACCTAGAAACAGCACAGTGGTGTTTCTGCTGCTGGCTTGCAAGATTCATTACATTAATTGGAGCAGCAGCTGTTTGCTTCCTTCAGAACCCATCCAGACTTCCTTTTGCCCAGACCCTTTTTTTCCTTTGTACTTTGCAGCTAAAAATAAGCTGCAGGTGAGAAATTAGGAAGACTTCTGAATGCTAGTTTGAGTGCCAACCTTCAAGTATCTGCTGGACAAAGGCTTGGGTCTCTGCTGGTTGACATGCAGCCTCAGTACAGCCTTAAAAAGTTCAGGTTCATGTTTATTTGTTTGTTTTCACAGGCTCCCATATTTTCCAGAAAAATAAAGGAAAGAAAAAAACAGTGACTTTTAGGATAATCCGACGTTTGTAGCTCAGCCAACACCTTAACAGAATTTTGTGGCATAAAGGAAAACCAGAATGCTAGCCTTAGAGTTTTGTCCTTGCCAGATTTTAAGGATTAGCTACATAAATGTGGAGCATTTATGTGGTTTTTGAAATAGGTGACACAAACCTTTTGCATAATAGAAATAGTTCATCAGTCCAAATTAGAGATTGCAACCAGATCTTTGTATTTTTTATTTCATCTTGTGGCAAACTGAAATGGTGAATAATAATGATCCTTGTTATTATTATCTTACATTATCCTAATAATCCTTAATTACATTAACTGATAATGGGATTTACATGCCATTTCAGTCACATCTGTAAATATGCAGATCTTGACTACTTTGGTCAATAAGCTCTTTAGCCGGAGCTGTTTCAGAAGAATCTATTGTAGCTCTAATTTGCTTTCTAGCACCACGACACACACAGGATCCCTGTTTTCTGCCTGAACTGACAGTTCTCTGTTCTTGCCTATCAGTCCTTCCACAAAGGCTGCACAGAAATTCCAGTCGTGTGAGTTATATGAAAGGTCAATCTCATTTATGTAATAGCCAACTGAGAAGAAGTAGTGCTGAAGTATCTTGCCAGCTACAGTGCTAGGAAGATCATGTCACTGTAGTTTTGGGCTTTTGAAACAAATCTGTCAGCCACATTTTCTACGAAGCAATGTCAAGCCACTCTTTAGCTCCAATGCTTTGTAGTTCAACATAATGCTATGCTCCATGAACACAGGATGAACTGGGAGTCTTTCAGAGAACATGTACTCGATTGAAAGTAAATTGTCAGCCACACTTCACAGGGACTAATTCTACTTTAAACACCAGGTGTCACTGCAGTATACTCCTGACTCCACACCGAGCTCCCATCAGGTTAAAGCTTTACTTTTAAGTGATGTCAAAGCTTATGGAGAACAAAGATGCTTGTACTTTCTGTTCCCAAGTGTCTCCACGCAGCTATATGATTAGCCAGAATCTGGGAAAATTGTTCAATATTTCAACCAGCCACATTTATATTTCTATGTGGTTGGCCTCAAACATGAAGCTAACTGTAGTAATAGAGCAATTTTCTGGCTGATAGCAATTGTTCAGAATGAAGAATCAAAAAAAAAAACAATCTGTGAAACAGTTCTCTTGATAATAATGCTGCATGCATTTTTTTTTCTGAAGAATAGCCTGAATTGGATATTATCCAACAGTTACTTAATACAAAATTTATATCAAATTGCATAATTTGCAGCTTCTTAGCCCATGAACAAATGTTCAGGAAAAAAACAATCTTCTTTTACACTTATCAGATCCTGAATGATTTTGCACATGAAATATTCCCTATTTTTACAAATTCTCTATTTGATCTATAACCTTGTATCTTTTGAGTATTAAAATATACTTACCCAGATTAAACATTAAAAAAACATCACTTTGACAATGAACAGATACTTTTCATATTTCTTCAGTCTCCAAGCTTGGTGTAACTAATCCCTGTCTGCACTGTGAATTTTCTAGAAACCTGTTCATCAGTAACTACTTAATACTAAGTGGGTAAAGCTGCCCTTTTACTATCTGTAATCAAAGATAATGAGGAGGAAGGTGCAAGTCACGGAGAGTGCAAGCCCCAAAAGGTTAGGTAAAACCTAAAATTAACCTCATGCTCTAGTGTACAAAGGAGCCTTGTTCCAGTGACATGCTTAAAAATGACATTTCTTTGTGTTAGACTTACAAGCAGAATCGGTGTTACATATTCAGCAGTGGTCCTAAGTCACCTGCCTCTGAAATGCTTCAGGATGATCTTAAAAGGATGCTCTACACAAATGAGTCTTGCTACTGACAGAGCAGTGCAGCAAATGGATGGGGAACATTACCCAGAGAGCATCTATTACAAAGGAAAAGGAATCCACTGCCACGGCAATTTCAGAGCATAATCCATAGGGCTGGTAATTGCAACTTTAAAAATGCTGAAAGCTGCACAACTTTGAAAGGCTCAAACCCAATATTCTTACCTGCATTAGAAAGCATAGTGCCACTATTCATGGCAGTCCCTGCTTTAGTCAGAGACAACTTAAAGTTGGTGCTGTTGTGTGCATGCTTGAATCTTGACAGGATTGTGGCTTTGGGAGGAGTAAGGTGCTGTATATCACAAAGAAGTCCTAGTAGTTTTTGTCAGATAATGAAATCAGCACAAAATTCCCAGAACAAACAGAATTCTATAAAATATTGCAGGTTTTAAGAACTGCCGGATGAAGTGACTGCAAGGACTGAATAATATATTTGTTAAGAAAAAAACTAAAAGAAGCACAGGTAAAAACCAGCCAACCAGCCAACCAACCAACAAACCAACCAACCACTAAAACAAAGGACAAAGCTTATTTATTGTGGTTTATTCTGTCTGGCTATTGAATTTATATATAGATTTTAATCCTATGAATTTTGCCAGTATTTTTGAAATAAATTAATTTCATTGCAACGTAACATGTTTCCCATTTGACATAATTTACATGGATTTCCAATAAATTCGAGTTATTTGCAAATATAATAACCAGAGAAAATGGCAGAGCCTCTTTTAAATGCTTTCAGAGAATACAGTACAGAATCATATGATTTTTCTTCTGCATATAAACAAGTAAGTATTAGGATGCTACTGTACATAAATAAAACCTGCATTTTTTATTATTGACCTCTGTTCTTACTTTTTGATAACTGCTTCATATGTTCATGTAGCATTTTCCCTCCAGAAATATTTACATAATATTTTCTACATTTACAGTAAATAACCATAATTGCCTACTGTGCTTTCAGCAGCCAAAAGCTGAATTGGCTATAGAAATATCTGATGAAGATTCTCGGAACAAAAGTATGACTAAATGACATCACCTTGTGTATACTATTACAAAATATTGAGAGGAGTTTAATGGCATTTTTTAATTTACAAAATGCAATTTAGTGTTGGATCTGAACTGCTCCGACAGTAGGATAAGCCCTGCAATTACAGTTAAACTACAATTTATGGAACATACATTCTGTAAAACTACTTTATTTCAGTGTTTGCAGTGATGTTGATGAAAAAATTTTGATTTCAAACAGGTAGCAAGCCAAATAACTCTTCATGTAGCAAACAAGCCTTAGCTAATGCCATCTCAGAAGTCTGCATGCATTGACTCCATGCATTGTGTATATGGCACAGTCATTGAATCACTGAGCTGCTCTCACTGCCCACAGAGCTGAACTTCAAGATATTCAGGATATTCAGCTGTATCCACTCTAAGATAGCCAGGACAGTCCTAAGCCTCTCTTTGCACAAGCTCATACTGTTTTGAGGACGTTTTGCAGTTCTGTGTCAGTGATCAGAGACTCAAATAGTTGTCCAGAAAACACTTTTTGTTGCTAGAACACTATGTAAGAGAACTTTGCTTGGAGATATTCCAGTGACACGTATTTTTTCCATTATAAAACAATGGATAAAATAAACAACTGTCTGCATTTACAAATTCTTATTCACTGTGTTCTTAGTATGCAGTGTTCCATATATAAAGCAATTTTATGCTGAAGCTCATATAGCACCCAATTTTAAGTGACTCTTACTGAGGCACGATTTTATTAATTAGCTATTAGACATAATTATCCCTATAACTGACTATTTTTTATTGTTTTTATGGAAGTCGTATCAACTCACTAATATAAAAAAAAGGAAATACATTTCACTGAAAATACAAACAAAAGTACCTATCACTAAACCAAACTTCTAAACTCTTAGGGCCCAATCCTGCAGCCTTGGCTCATGCAAAGAATTCTATTTAAATAAAGTAATCCAATTAGAGTTGGGTTTTTTGTTCATTTGGGGTTTTTTTGCTAAAAACCCCACATGATGCAAGTCCAGATCTACACATGGTGCTTACTTTAGTGCATTTACATTTGTCCATGTTGGGTTTCTAATAGAACAAAAACATGTATTTAGAATTTATTCATTTCCATTCTGTTGATATGGAGGCTTGATAAAAGATAATCCAGCTGCATCATGGTTGGGTGGTGATGACTTGGTCCTGCCTTTCTCTATATAGGGAAAACTGAGGAGAATAAACAATGTTATTAAGTCTCTTGTGAGACTCTCAGCAACTACTCCCTTTTCTGTAACCTTTTCTACCTTAAAAATCTTTCAAAACAGGTTGTCTATGGGATGGGGGAAGTGCAAATGAAATTTAGCTATTGTTACTTTACCTTTCTTCCTAGCTGTTACTGTGGGCTGTACCTGTCTTACCCTGACAGTGAAAGCTCTTTTGTGGTTCTGAAGGTGGGATCTTAGCACACTTGCATCTAGAAAGACTGGTCAGACTGAAGAGAAGCAGCTCACATCCCCTTCCTTTAGTTAAAGGGGTTGGGACTGTGAAGCAAAGGGCCATTCCTAAGTAGTCATGCCACAGAGATGAGGTGAGACTGAGATGAGATGAGATGAGATGAGATGAGATGAGATGAGATGAGATGAGATGAGATGAGATGAGATGAGATGAGATGAGATGAGATGATGAGATGAACCTTGCTGGAAATTGTGAAGTTGGTACATACATGTAGAAACTCAGGAGCCATCACAGTGGCTCATTTCAAAGATCTGTCTGCTGGTAGATGTTCTGAGGACACTGGTTATGTGACCTTTCTCAGTCTCAGATACAAAGGGCAAATTCCAGTATCCTCAGACATGTGAGAAAGCAGGTTCTTGTGCTCTTAGATGTCTCTTTAATAATGCATTTAAACATTGTGACAATTCACATCTTAACATGTGTCATGTGAGTGCTTGCAAGCTACAGAATTTCTTGCCTGGAAAGAAAGTGAAGACCTCCACAGATGTCCTCCAGACAGGATGCAATTGCCTCAAAACATTAGACTGAAGTCCAGGCTTCTTAATCTCACAGGCACATTGAAAAGGTCCCATTCAGGAGTGTTAATGTGATGCAGTTTCTGTGCCCTCTGTACAACTGTCATGTTTCACTAAGGACAAAAGAGATAGGTGGTGACAGATGAACATAGTGGGGAAGAGCAATTCCATAAACAAGAGGGTAGTCCAAATCCCACCTATGCTTAAAGTTAAAATATGAGTTAAGATTGTTCTCTTTTTAGACATTCGGAATTGAAAGCATCAGAACTGTCTCTTTTTATTTTATAGTAATAAGATTTGTAATATTTAGGCCCCCTTCCTCAATATAGCAAGATTAAAAGGACAAGAGTTGGTTATATTGTCTTGTAGCAGGAGGCATTCTGAAATCTCAAATGAAGCATTCTGAAGTACAGTTACTTACATACCTTATTTATAATCTAAGCCAATTGTAGCATTATCATAAACTATAGGAAATAACATACCTGCTTTCTAAATGAAAAAAAAAATTCATTTTGTATTTTCTGTACAAACACATGCTAGTTAAAATTAGCCAATGAATTTGCAGAGACAAAACCCTTGTCAGACTGTGCTATTATAACAATAAACGAACACCACAAATGAAAGCCAGTATTTAGGCATGTGTATGGCAAGAGAGCACCACATACAGTAGTCAAGTGGCTGTGCAGTAACAGTGAGCATCTTTACCTTTATAGAAACATCCTTATTTTTAGGCACTTTGCTATCATATTTGTAGTGACTGTCCTTCTGGCCAGTTTAAAACTGAAGGCCTCCAGAAACAAAACCTCACAGCTTGTAAAAACAGAACTGTAAGATTTATATTTCCCATAGACTGGGCACAGACCAATGGGTTTGTAATGCAAAGATAATCTGTGCATTTCTATGGAAATTGGGGTGCCAGAGCTAAAATATATCTACATTGTGTAGACACTCTTGCTGACCTTTGGATTATATGTAAATTAGGTTTTATCAGTTAATCAATGGAAACCTTGTATTACAAATAAGCTGTCATTTTTCTGTTGTTTGGGAGAACAGTGCTTACTGAATGTGATATCCCAATGCACTCCTGGAAAATCACCACACAGGCAATTAATTTGTTTAACACGTTCTGTAAGCCTGGGATATTTTATGCTGGCCAGCCAAGGGGGTTCTCTCTCCTTGAAGAAAGGGAGCCCTGTATTTTTTGCTCTGTGATGTTCCATTTGCAGCATTTATCTTTAACATAATCCTGAACACATGTCGCTTGCCAGCAGCAAGACATATACATTATCTATATATGTATATATATGTATGTTCTTTTCTGAGGCTGAGATCTGCTCTGGCAATGACTTCACCCTCCCAGAGGAGATGCTACAAATCAACTTTAGCACCAGGATATGAAATTGTATTAACAGTAGTTATGTTCCCTGCTCCCAGGAAGAGACCTGCCCTTGAAAGTCTTCAGCACACCACCAAAGGAGCATCTGTCAGGCTAAGCATCTTTCTGCATTCTTCTGTTTTGCAGCAGACTACCACACCAAATTACAATGAGGCATGTAAAAGCCTTATTCAGGCATATTTCAACCTCAAAAAATAAAACTCATCTGAAAGAACTGGTTATTTGCCTAAGAGCAAGAGCCCCTCACTGGAGCGTGGTCCAAATAAAAATGTTTGATACAGAAACAGATTTCTTACAGTCATGTGGCAAACAAATGTATATGCACAATAGGAGACAGAAATTAAGTCCTTGAGCTGGGGTATGGTGTTTCCAGTCCCACAGTGCACAGATGAGAGTCCTGTCTCTAGCTGCTTCCAAGCCAAGTCACCTGGCCTGAATGGCTGCTTTGAAACACCTGTGTCCCAGCCTAGGCAGGGCTGTCACATGGGGTGACTCCACCCTGGCTGCAGCGAGATGAGCAAGAGACAGGGCAGCACTGTCAGCTTTTGTAGTCAAGAGCAGCACAGTTAACATGAAGTTCTGGAAAGCAGACAATACCAGAGAGAGCACTCTGTGTCACAGCTTTACACATGCAAACCATTTATCCAGCATCTTATAAAAGCACCATTGAAAGGTTGAATGAGAGCACCGTGTACATGGAATTGTGTTCAAACCAGGGGACAGGAGCTGTTCAGGGAGCCATGGAGAAGCATGCAGCCCCACAGGATGGAATCCTTGAAGGCACGATAGATGAGGGCTTGGAGAAAAGGCAGCTTGGTCATCAGCCAGTTGAAACTATGGGGATGACCCAGCTCTGGGTTACTCATGAATATGAATCCCCACACCTACTCATCCCTCGCTCCATGGATCCTGCTACATGTAAGCAAGCCTGCAATCTATATGAATAGAAAGACTGAAGCAACAAATTGTTCACAGTTGACATGAACACCACCTTCCTGAATGCTCACTATTGTAAAAGCTAGGTTCTTCAAAAGAAGACTGATAATTGCAAAGCTTGGTCATCATAGCTACATTACTGGGCTTTTTAGTGGATATTTGTGAGTGACTATTGCTATTGTAGGGCTAACTGAGGTCTAGTTAACTGAGTTAACATTAAATGTGTCTCTATAAACATGTTTCCAAGTTGGGACAAGTAAACGTTGGGGTTGTCCCTCTGTACTTTTGAGTTAAACATATACAGTATGGAAAAGAGTATGGAAGTACCAGCTACTTTGTGGAAAAGGCACTATAACTGATCTAACTGTGGTAAATAGGTACATGCCCATGCTACAGGTATCTGCAAAGAATTTATTTCTCTCTCTGACTAAGAAAGTTATTCTACACTCATGGTAGAATAGGATGACTGGTTTACATATTGGATTAGCACTGTTTTAGGTATGTGGTAAGAACAACTCTCATGGAAGACACAGATTCATAGAAGAGATGTCTGAACTGCATTTCCTGTTTTCTACCAGTTCCCAGAGGGAAATCAAAAAGACTTTTTCACTAGTGCAGTTACATACACATTACAGCTTCTGTTTGCCTTACTGTGGCAATTTGATGTGAGATCTTATTGTACAGTTGTGCCAAAAAAAGGAGACAAAGAAATAGAATGTGAATCTTCCCCAGAAAACATCACCAGGTAACAAACATTTCATTTTGGATGTTGACATTTTATTTAGGGGTATGGTGAAAGAGTTAAAAAGAGCAGTAAAGAGACAAGTAGAAGAGACTCCCTTTTCTTTACAGTCAGATTAATCTCTTTGGGGATTACTGCTGGAAAAATCTTTCTATCAAATATATTAATGAAAAGGAAGCATTGACAACAGCCACAAAGGAACAGATATTACTTCTGGGAAGAGGGAACTAAACCAGAACCTTGATTCTTTGTCAAGAAATGTTAATACTCACTTACCAGCCTTGGACTGAATTCTAAAACATTTTAATTTAGCATTAAACTACATAATGGAGATTGCAGGGGAGTTATGAACTCCCTCATACATCCTTGTTCAGGAGGGTAATTATTTTTTGCAGCTTTTAAGTCCAGTGTGTGGGGTCTCAAGGCTGAGGGCAGGTCCTGAAAGCAGTAATCCAAAAGGTGAATTGCTTCTCCATGAGACTGAGGTCTGATGAACCATTAAAAGGTTGTGACCAGCCTGAAAGTAATTGAAAGAGGAAGGAATGTGCCACTGCCACAGCACTGCAGACATGGTACCAGCTCCCAGTGCAAGGCTGTATGAGACAGGTTAAAAACAGAAACCAAAGAAAGAAGAGAGGTGGAGGAAAATTTTTCTTTCACTGTGTAAAAGGGAAGCCTAGGGGGTCTCAGGAACAGTTGTCAGAACAGAGGAAAGAAAGGATGGAAGGACTTGTGTCCCTTCCTACAAAGCAACATTTCTGATCTGGCTATGAAAGACAACAGAATGACTGGACAGTCCTCCACCATCCTTTGGCCAGCTGGTCTCAATGGGGGTATTTCTAGAGTGATGTTTGCTTTTCTTCTTTTGCACCTTAAAATTTTACAATCAAGAATTCAGTGCTATTCTTTGCTATCAACTGACATTATCTCAAGATATCTTTGAATTGGTCTTGAAATTGAATCTAGTGAACCTGGCAAACCTCATGTTCCTACTTTTTCTCCAAAAACAGTCATCCATGTAGAGGGATAACTACGCCTTGGGATGCATTTGGGAATATCAGGAGTTGAGGTATGCCTGCCACTAAACTGCAGGAGTCAGACTGAGGACTATATATATAAACTGGTACCCCTGAGCAAGGAACAGACAGCAAACACATAGTTAAAGACTAAAGAAATTCTCCAGCATGACAAATATTCCGAAAAATGGTGCATCTTATCTTTGGCCTTAAACAGTGTGAAGTAGAAGGAGAGAACATTCAAAGTGAACTTCATGAATTCACATTCAAGGAAACAGAAACTAAAACTTTTATAAAGGGAAAAACTCCAGAAAGCAAAACCACAGTCATCCTTAAAAAGCACTGAAGTGGAAGCAAAGGGTTTGCTGCAGCTGTCAAAACATGATGCGTGGTCAAGAACAGGATGGATGTAGAGTGGTCTGAACTGCTTCTCCTCCGAGGAAGAGAGTCGGAGATCGAGTGTGCTGCGCTGTCCCACAAGGTCAGGATCCACGAAGTTTGAACCACCCTGTGGGCAGAGGCTGGCTGCACAGCTGCACTGCTCCTCAGAGCTGTACTACTTGCAGGCAAAGCCTGTAAATCAGCACACTTCTCTCAGTTATGAAGCTATTTCTAATAAATGTGTGTAACCAGATCTAGGTTTGTTCTTTATAGTACCAAGTCATGGTGAGAACTGACTGAGGATCTGAGAAGGGTTCAACCTTCAAAACCCAGTACCAACTGAGGTGAAAGTAGACCTGTTTTGTTTGCTACAGAACAAGCCAACCTCAGTTTATGCACTGTTTATTTTGAATTAAAAATAAACTGCTCTTCAAGCACATGCCAGATATTACGTATGTGAATGTTGCCAGCTTGGACTATAACTTATACTTGTGTCCAAATTACAAGTGTATGCTTATATACATGGGGATATGTGCACATGCATGTCACACAATGCTAGTTCTTTACTGTTGGACTGTTCTTGTACCATTGGACTATTTATTGAATTATTCTTGAGGAAAAAAGGTACCAATCAGTACCTGCTTATTTCATCCAAGCACTGTACTTTGTTTTTCTGTTATTCTGAACAGAATAAGTCAGCATTTTTGAAAAGCCAGTGGCTTTCAAACTGTTTTTCAGAGGCCCAAGTAGGTCTTGGTTGCCCTCCTGCTCCTTTTAGCAGAAGAACAAGGAGGACCAGTGGCTATGCCTGACTAAATCCCACTGTCTCTTTTGCCTCTTTTTTGCCCTTTGGCAGTGTTCTTTTACATAGACTCCATGATTTTAGCTTAAAACCAGCAAGGCATGTTCCATTTCCCTGCTCAAGGAGACAGAAAAAGTCAACAAAACAACCCCAAAGCAATTTTCATTTATCTACTTTTGAAATAGGAAAAAAATTTAAAAACCAAGCCCAAATAAAGAATGGGATTCCTCCTGTTACAAACCCCAGTAAATTAATCGATAAAAACTTTGAAGATGAAAAGTATGTTGTAAAAAAAAAAAATACCCACTCAAACAGTACATAATTTTTCCTAGATAAGAAACTAGACAAACATTAAAACAGTTAAGTCTTTAAAAAGGGCAAAAATGTGCAAAAAAAATTTACTCAACATTACTAAGGTTAGACTACATATTATGCCAAGGCATTCAATTGCACAATTTTTGCAACATGACAATGGTCTGGGGTGTGTGTGTGTAGGTGTTTCTGTCCATTTGAGGGAAACAGTGCAAGAATGCTAAGGGTGACCATTGCCATTTTAAAGGGATATTTCACAAATAATCAGACAAAACCCCTACAAATACCAGTACACATCTCGAATACTGCAAGTCACATTATACAGCCCTTGACATTAAAAAAAAATAAAAGAAAAGAAAAAAGAAAAGACAAAGCCAGCAGAATTAATTCAAGTACATTTGGAGTCAGTCCCTTGTGCACTACTGTTGTTTGCACTTTAGTTGCAGTGAAGGTGGACAGAGCTCCCCAAAAGACACAGAAGTGAGTGCATCTTCCCCAGCCCCGCAGAGTAAGTCTGAGTTGAGGTACAATTATCCGTGGTTTGCTCAAAATTGCAGATGCCAAAACTTGAATGAAAAATTATGCTTGAAAAACACTTCGAGGAAAATTACATGAAACAATCTCTTAAAATGAGAAGCTAGTTTTGTGTAAAGGTAGTCTTTTTGGTACGTAATCCTATCAGGACAACAAGCATGGCACTCCTTCCCAAATTACGTTTGCCTTGGAGCTAATAACAATAAAGGAATCTTTACATTTTCCTGGTCATCCTTCTGACCTGATGTACCCTTTCCCATGAGCCTTGATCCACCACCCAGAAAAACCAGCAGGTATCACACCCTGGCTGAAACGTACATTGCTTCTTCACAACTTGTGTTCCATAGGAAAAGCACTTCCCTCTCCATGTTTCATTGTCCTTTGAAAGTAACGGCGGGGAAATCTGCTGCCAGAGTGGTTAAAGTCTGGTGAATTCCCTGTGGTGCTGCAAGTCCCCTATGCTCTCGTAGTCGCTCTCTCCTGAAAGAGCAGTGTGGTTTGTGTTAGGCACTGCCAAGGTCCTGTCTTCCTCTTGGCTCACTGACTGGATAGCTTCATAGTCCGGCTCCAGCTCCCCGTTTGGTCTGTCCGCTGGCTGAGGCACGGTGGTGGAATTGAGGGTGTTTTCAAAGTCCTTCACACTTGCATAGAGGCCACTGCAAATGGAGGGGGACCTCTGGGATGCAATTTCTTGAATGCAGGTGTAAGGAGAATCCAGTGCCTTGATGGCCTGTCCCGGCTTACTCACCGATGAGTACATGGCTGAGATCTAGGAAAAGGAGACACCTGCTGAGTATGGAGCATGGCATAAGGCTTGTGCACCAGTCTGTACCCTTGTACTACAAGGATGCTGGGTTTTTAAGAAAAGGCAGGATCTTCTGATGAAAAGATATCCATTCTAAAAGGATATGATTTTTTCCTTGGGAAAAAAAACCCCAACTATTTCTTACAAATCCTTCCTTTTCTGGCATGCATTTATAGATTGGCTTTCTTTAAAAAAAAAGAATGCTTTATAAAGTAAGTTTATAAATGTAAAACTTCCTTGAATATAAAACCCTGTCGAGAAAATCAGAACTGGGCAAAAGGGAATGGCTTTGTGAGCAGGAGCTCTTGCAAGTTTTACTATGGTCCTGGAGTCAGTTTGGATTCAACAGGGAGAGAGGCATCAAAGGGAGGATCAGATTGAACTGCTGAAATGAAGGATGTTGTCTGATCCTTAGGGCTTTAAAAATTATTATTGTTACTATTTTTAATGGTAGTGGCTACTTTTCTGCTTTTAGAGACACTGCAATAGAAGAATAGTTAATTAATAATTAATAGTTAATTGTTTTTTTAAGCAGGACTAAATGGGCACCAACACATGTGAAGACAACATTAAAAATCTGTAGATAAATTACTCACACCAGATAATAGCAAGCAGTGCCAATACTGGTATGCAAGGTCTGCTCTGTTGACTACACTTTGCCTACAAGAAGAGCTGCTTCTCAGGCATTGAGTATGTGAACTTTAGACTGGAGACTGAATCCTCTCAGCTGTAAACAGCAGAAAGGGAGCCAGCATTTCATTCCTAACTAAAAGTTACCTCTGGCGAGGTGGTACACTTCAACAACTGCATTAAAGTGGCCCTTCATGAAAAGGTGAGGAGAAGCCCACATCCACACATGTCCCTCTGCTCAGGGATTACCTGGGCTGTTGCCAAGCACAGGAATCAGTCTTAATTCCCTCTCCCAGGCCAAATGGATACTAGCCCTTGCACAAGACAGATGGCTGAAATTCCCTGCACAGCTTCTCTGGTACCCAATATCACAATGCAACATAGCTCTTCTATTACATTTTGAAGTCTTTCCCAAGCATGCAAAGCCATTCTGGGTTTGTATCAATCCAGTTAAAAGAGCAGATCAACTTCAAGATCAGGTTATTCATTAATAGCTGGGAATGCTTCTCCCAGCAGAAGGCATTAGCTCACTTAGCTCATTGCCAAGTTTGTGTTTAGTTTTATGTCCAGAAAACATATTTATAAGTGGCATGAGAGATGATCACAGTGGCACTGGAGATGATCACAGACGGCCTTATTTATGTTTAACTTTTCTCTTTGTTTAACTCTCCTCCATTAATCTGACCAACGGACAGTTGGCCATAAAGAACAATTTATGTTCCAGTGCTTTTATTGTACTTCAGTTTACTTCCCAGAGCCCCAAACACTTTGCATGGGGAAGGTGGAGCATATGTTTCAAAAGGCTGCTGGTTATTCTTCTCGAGAAGGTCTTGTCATCCAAATCAAGACAATCAACTAATTGTGGCCTCCTATTGTTTTCTGACACCATGTTTAACCTATGGGCCTGATACAGCCACATGTTACAATACTTCTGATTTTAGGAATGGCTCTCCGTGCAGAGAAACTTGGGCTTTCATTTTCCTTTCACACAAGTTTTACCTTTCTTGGATTCTGCTTAATCACGCAGAGCTTATGCTAATTTCTGCCAAAAAATTGGTCTCTAGTTAGTTACTGAATTTCATGCAAGAAACCTACCTCATCTTCTGTAAGAGATGGATCTTCCTCTCGAGACTTGTAAGACACTGAACTAAGCCTCTGTAAAAAAGGAAGAAAGAAAATAAAAGGCTCATTACCCATCAACAGTGTGAAATCTATAACAAAACCTTCCCATTATAATCAATACATTATATTTTATGGTCATTTGCTCTCAAGTTCCATAATACATTACTAATACCCCCACTATTCAGAGTACTTCTCTGGAGATAACAGCCCTGAGGTTAGTAAAGCTTTTTAATGTACCTGCTCTTGTCCTGACCTGAAAGGGGTAAAAATAATGTAATGGTTAAAAAAAAACCACTGCACCACTGTATCTCTGCCTTTACAGCCCTTATGAAGTATCTGCAGAGGCTTCTGAACAATTAGAAGTCAGCTGTTGTGATACACCAGTTGCCCTTTCACAGGATTTTCAGATACACTTTTAGATGACGAAAGAACAATACTCAGCTGACACCTTCTGGATGATTGTTACCCTTCATTCTGCAGATCGTGGATGAGCTGCATGGGAGAGCTGTGTCCTCCACCCCTGCAATGCAGTTCCAGGGTGCAGAGGTGCTCAGCAGCTCGGCCTCACAACCACTCAGACCTGCTGCAGCGAAGGATGGAGGGCTTGGTTTGGCATCAAGTCTAATTTCAAGCATCTAAAGTGTTCTGTGTAAAACAGGTCATGAAACATCAGGGGAAAAGCATTTTGCTCTTATGGAAATCACCTTGGGACCTTTACAACAACAAAGCCCTGCTGCTGCATGGCAGCTGAGGGATGCCTCCTCCCTGGGCCAAGAAGGCTGTGCTGGACTCCTGCTCCACAGTGATCCAGAGGGAGCCTTCCAGCACTGTGAAAGGCTGTATTTTGGATTTTCACACAACTTCTCCAACTAAAATACTTCACACCAACTCCAGAGCAAGCCAACACGGAGGCCTAGAGCTATTTTTAGCACAGTCAATAAAATACCACTTCCAGGCACACATTTTTTTTTTTTTTTTTTTTTTTTTCCCTTAGAGGCTCATTGTGATAGATTCTTTCCTCCTTCCATTTTCTTGTTGTTTTTACTTCAGGTAAATACCAAACTTCAGGTTCCTGGGCACTTCAGACAGACCCTGGCCCAAAGCACACTGAAGTTCTGCCTGCTGAACCTGAAGAGCTTCCCTCACACTGACAAGCTCCCTCACTTCTTTCTCACTGACTGGAGAACAGTGCTCTTTAACCTGTGGTTTGTTTACTCTTAAAAAAACCCCACCAACCAACTGAAAAAAAAAAGAAAGAAAAAGGAAAAGTTCAACTATATTTTGGCCTTGTATTAAATCTGCTTCACTACAGCAACTTAGTTTAGTCTTTCCTTTCTGCATCTTTTTCTGCTGGGGAATAAGCTACTAATTTCATCCTCACACATTAAAACAAGCATGTGCTCATAAAATTCTTCAGTGATTTTTCTGTCATCAGTGTGTCTATGAGCACCATGTGTCAGGACCCCTTCTACAGTTTCCCACTCAAGTACTGATAAATACCCCAGGGTGTTTGCCATCCTGTGCTGCTCCCCTGATACAGCATTCTTTCTTCTCCTGAATGTGAAGCTTGTGACACATCCGTTTTGGAGAATGTTGTTATCTTGGAAACTTAAATCCCACTGGTCCCTAAACATTTTGTACCTAGCAACATTTTAAACTAGGCTGAAACCTCAACAGTAGCAACACAAACCACACGTGTCCTTATTTGCCTTCCGTTTTCCTTTTCTTCCTCGACAGCGCTTGATATTTTGCTCTTTGCCTCAGCTGCTGCTCCTGACTTGGGCACAAGAACAAGAACATTCTCCTCTGATGCATTTGTAAGAGATGCTTTGCTCATCCTCAGGCTGTGCAAGGCTGAAATCAGATGGCAGCAGCCAAATGGACACACAGATAGCACTTCTACCCAGAGTGCTCACTCTGGAAAGACCTGGCTGAAAAAGGAGATCCATACTTCCTTTTTAAATAAAAGAAAGAACTAAAGAAATCTATTCTGCTTTTTCAGTGTTATTAGAAGAATGATTTTCAAGGTTTTGCAGGTGACAGAGGCCTGTAAGAGGCCTTGTGCTGTTAAAGGTGTCTTTCTTCCCAAGTTTTTCCAAATGATTTGGCTGGGTCACAGCCAAAAACCTGTTTAGGTAAATTTTCATCCGTTATTGCACAGCTGGCTCTTAAAAGGATGTTTTGTAGTTTTCTTGCTGTTATACACAGGAATGGTCTCTGGCTTGGTCCACCTAGCTCTCTCCCAGACTGGAGTGCTTCAGGGACTGGCATGGGCTGGGGATCACCCTGGCTGCCCTCTTTTAGACAGTGAGACTGAGACAGCTTGGACACACTCTGTTCTCTCTGCTGGCAGGTACAAGCCTTGGTTACACAGGTGCCTCCCTGCCTGTCCCTTCTGTGTGCCCTCATTACAGTGAGGGAGACTTGCACGACGTACACACAACCTCTGTCTTCATCAGGGCTAGGGCAGAAGGTTGAAGAGTTTGGGATACAGATGTCATGCTGAACAAAGCAGCTAAGTAGACTCATAGAAAGGAAGCAAAACCAGAAACACCTATGGATCTAACTAAAAGAGTAAACAGTGTAGCACACATTTCCATGAACATCTTGGTTCTGGTTGCCACGTCAAAAAAACCAGGCATTGCTCTGCATTGCTTGAAGCAGCAAAATACAGAGAAAAACTATCATCATCTCAACAGAAAAACAATCCCCCAGCCCCCTCCCCACAGAATGCCAACAATAATGACATTTATGTATTCCATCAATTACCATCTCCAGCTCTGCTGCAGCTGTAGCTCTCAAGGACAGGACAGGCGCACACCTCGATGCATTATGCATGTACCCAGCAGCGCGCACGGCAATGATCTGATGCTGCCCAAGGTTTAACTCAGGGTGCCTTCAGCTCTGAATAAATTTTAATTAGACAAACACCTTTTTTTTCTGGCACTTAGGGGACTGCATGTGTCATCTCTTGATTAATCCTTCAAAACCTGAACCATTTTAATCAATTCCCACTCCTGGCAGTTACTGACACTGCATACATGGTGTGTTGGGGAGCTACAGAGCAGCAAAAGCTTTTCCTTTGTATTGGTGCCTGGGAAATACAATTACTTTCTGCTAGTCTTTTCACACCTGGTAGGAAAAATATCACTTTTACAGTAAGCTGTTTATCTAAAAGTTTAATTAGAAATTACTTGTGGCTGGAATGTGGGAGGGGGGAATGCTTCTAGATTATTGTTGACAGTCACATCTTAATTTTTTGCTTAATGAGCTCATTGTTGTAAAAATGGGCATTGAAGAGTCTAGCTAAGCAATTTTTATACTGCAAGTCTTCAGTTCATTCATTTGAACTATATTGTGCTTTTAAAGTTACATCATTAGTTATTTATTTAACAAGATACTCTTCTTCTTCCTGGATTACTGAAATTCTTCAAAGAAGAGAACAACCAAAACCAAGTAAAAATACCTCAGCTCTGCTGTGATTTTTCATGTAAATGTTTACATTAAAAAGTCATATTGCATCTTAAGAATTTTTTTAAATTTTCATTAATACCTACCTAATATTATTTGATGACTCCGACACCAAAAATCTGCTAAACCTACAGTTCTTTCATTCACAATTAATAAGAAGATATAGAAACATACTGAAAAATGCAAACTCAAGAGTTTATGAAAAGTCTCTGCTATGATCTGAAAGCATCCTTAAAATGACTTCTGATAAAAAACTACAAATGGTAAAAGAAACTGTTGAAAATGTCAAGGAATTCACCACAACTCATTCCTAGGTAGGAAGCATAAGCTGCTGAGAAAACTTAACTTTTGACTATGATTTCAGCACTTAGAAATTCCTTACACTCTGTTTATATGTGACATACAGAATTTGACAAATATAAACGCATACAGCTGCAGTCTCTCTCTCTTTCTATCCCTCTCTCCTACAGCCAAAGTGAGTGCCTAACACTTGCACAGCTAAGTCAAGGTAGACCAATGAAAGAGGCACATCTTAGATAAGGACATCCACCAAGGATGCCCCCCTCTCCTCTCCTTTTTGTAAGATGCAGTTTCACTAGAAAATAAAGAACAATACATAGATGGTGACAGAGATACTGGATGCCCATTGTAATAGATTCCACAGGCATAATACCATCAAACAAAGAAGCAGAATCCTCCTATGCAATTCCTGGATAATATTTGGGAAAAGCCTTTTGTAGTGCATAGCTGCAACAGTCAAAAATACAGGCAGCAACAGAATGAGCATATACCTCTAACACAAAGATTCTACTATACATTATCATATTTCCATTTACAGTCTTGCTTCATCTTGAGTGGGGTTTCTTTCTTGTTTTTTTTTTCATTACCGAAAAATAAAATCTTCTCCCACCCGTATGTTCTTAATCATTATTTGGCTGCTTGACGAGGACAAATATTTGCAGTATTTACCTTTTCTGGTTTACTCGCTCCTTCTGTCACTTCTTCTTCCACTTCTTTTTCTTGCACATTTTCATTTTCATCAAGAAGTTTCATGGGTACTGGAGGGGGAAGCTCATCCTCTACATCTGGTATGTTGTCAAGAGGGCTTTCTGAATTTGCACTTTGGCGACTCTTCTTGTTTCGGTCAACAGATGCATATTCTGCTGACTCAATTCTGCACTCAGGAATCTGGTTCTGACCTTCAGAAACTGTCAGTGAAGCCTTTGATTTGCTGTTAGAGTTCCCTTCCATGCTGACTACTGCTCCAACATCTTTAATTTCCTTCACAGTTTCATACAAGCAGTCTTCAACTATGTTCTCCTGAGAGGAGCTGTCTTTCAAGACTTCGTAAGGCCCTTCCATTCCAAGACCTTGATCATTTTCTGCATTTCTAGATGAGATTATAGTTTCCATGGGGTTGTTAGGGGGAATGCTGGGTAGTTCCCGGCTCTGGTGACATTTTATAGACTTTCCAAGACTATCCTGTTGATCTAGTAGATCAGATGTCTGTACTTCTTCATAAGGCTGGATACAGGCAGCTGTACTGTCCTCAGAAAGAACTGAAGAAAATTACAGAGAAGTATTACAAACAGAGGCATAACTAAAAGTTGTGATTTGGTACTCTCTACATCACTTTGGTTTTGTGACATGCTGGAAAGGATAAATGATGCTAATGCCTGAAAATGCCTAGTGATTAGCGTGCTTTTTGCTTATCAGCAGGTTTCAGTTACAGACATTTCTGCACTCTACTGGTAAAATATCTTTCTCACAACATCTAAAATAGTCTGTACACCCCCAAGTCACATTATATGGCAACAGCATTCACTGTCAGAACAGGGGGTGGGAGGTTAGCTGTGCATGGATATTCAGCTGCCTTGTACTCAGTTTCACTGAATGATTACAGAGTGCTCAGCAGTCTCAGATGGGAAACAGGTGGGAGGCCTCGAACCAAGTGCCTTAAAAAAATCCTCGTCAGATTTTCCTCTTTGCATTTCCCCACTCTTTGCAATCCAAAGGAAAGCATTCCTTCTTCCTCCCCACTTCAGCTTGTTAACATGCTGGCCCAGTTCTGGTTGGAACTGCACTTCACTCAGCCCTCCCTGCAGGCTCCAGCAGGAGCTCCCCACCGAGGGCTGAGCCATCCTTCTCTTAGTCTCGCAGCACATAATGCTGGCTGACAACCTACTAACGAGCTGGCCATATGCACAAGAGAGAAGACTAGACTTCAGGAGGTAGTGTCAGGCAGAACATGTTGTTTCAGGTCCCAGAAGTGGGCCACATGTCATTGTCACTAGAGGATATTAGGGACTGAAATGTATGGGGCTTCTCCTCTTACAGCACACGTGTGACATTTGCATGCATTCATGGGCATATACACGCATGTTTCAAGCCCGGTAGGTAACTTTACCTCACACTTATTTCTTTAAAAAATCACTTCTGAACAGCTTTACTTTTCCTAGTACAGTTCCTAAGGCACTATCTCAACAAAAACAACCCGTTCTTCTGTGTCCTTCAGTGTGTTTGACGTGGTGACAGAAGCATTGCCAAAGCAATCAATGCCCTTGATTTGGTGGTTGCCATGGACATTGCTTTCTCTTGTGTCCAGGGCATGCAGACACAGTCAGCTCCTGCAGGGAGCCATACCCTGACTGCAAAACTCAGGACAGAACTGGAAGATATATCACTGTAAGATGATAATCACAGTCTGAATGGGAGATGGGAATTTTGCCTTTCTGCTCCTTAATTCTAGAGATTTCTGTGCTGTGCTGAGCACCCTTACAGAACCCAGAAAGCACACACTCCATTCACACTGGAGGGGATAATCAAAAGCAACGAGAGCTTAAGTTTCTGTATTTTTGTGGTTGTGGGTGGTAGCACAGAAGGGGTTGGTGTAGCTGAAGGGTTGGCATAGATAAGACAATGCTTGCAGGTTGGGTAAAGGAAAAAACCACAGCATTTGATGGTTCTTCTTCCATAGCCCTGCCCCTGCTCAAAAAGCTAGCAGAAACAGTAATAAAAAGAACTATTAAAAAAAATGCATAAAGCATAAGTAAGAAATTAAAGAACAGAGGTTCCTGTTATTCAGAAGGGCTGTTATGCAGAGTGTAAGCTGAGTATGATATCAGACAGTCTGAAAACTGTCTGCTGGTTGACAGCACACCTTTTAGCAGCAGCTCTGACAGCTGCACATACAGTGACTCATGGCAGAGAGAAATACTCCATTCTGCACATCAAGTCCCTCAGGGAACCACACACCTACATACACAACAGGCCAGTGGATGGGAACAGCAATTAGCTGCAAAAACAAAGTTTAAAAATTACTTTGGATACTTGTCTCTAAGGGATAAAGTCTGAATAGCTCTGGCCTCTGCTTGCAGGAGATGAGGAGAGAGCTCTAAGTTGGAGTGTAGCCCCTGGTGTTGGTGTTAGTGTGAAGACAACAGTTGGCTCCCAGTGGCTCTGAGCTGAGAGTGAGTTTATTTTTAGGTGCAGCTGAGTAAAATATTTTCCAGTGATACTTCAGGGTGAATCATTTTGAGTGTTCAGCAAAGCAAAGACTAAGGGAAAAAAAGGAAGCCTATTTATGTTGCCTGTTTTCTAAAATATAAAAATATAAGTGACAGCACGGCACAGGACTGCGATCCAAAGCTGTAATCCCTGGAGGAGGACTTGAAATACGTCCACAGTCTCCTGGAGCACTTTTGAAACTCTAAGGTGCAGCTTCATCTTCTGGTTTATCCCAGTTCCATAGCTTACCAAGGTTAGGGAAGGTCCCATTCTCTGCCTGATGACCTGGTCAATCTGCAGGTTTGGCTTGGTGACCCAGACCTGGTGGCCCAGGGGAGGACCTCTGCAGCTCCCAGTGCTGGCTGGTGTGGAGGACTGGGAGCAGCAGCGTAGGGCTGTGCCAGAGCACGCCCAGGAGTGTGTGGATGCCACGGGACAGAGAGAAACAGCAAGTGTTTCTTACAGGGGCTTGTGAGAGTTTCCAGGGAGTTGTAAGGATGTAATAACTTGTTAAGTATAAACAATCTGCAGGTGGTGTTCTTCTACTTTGTCTTTCTGTTCTTCTCAAAGACGGTGTATGAGAAAGGTGTTTTTGTTAACTAGCCAATCAAATAGAATGTATCTTTTATTATCATTTTATTATCACTCTATATTATTATAGTTTATTATTACTCTATACAACCTGCGTGGTTCTTCAGAATAAAGCCTTCTTTGCTCTTTCTACAATACTGCCTCCCACGTGTTCCTGTGTCATTCTCAACACAAGAGTAACAGGAGTGGAGATGCAGCCTAAACCATCCAAATCTCCATGAGATGATCACCTCCACTGCCCTCCCAGCAAGGCAAACAACTCCATGACATTTTTGAACTTGGTTGTAAGTTCTGTGTGATCTGGTGTGAGACCTGCAGAGGTGCACAGAGTATTCTGACAAATGGCTTGCCTGTGTGCTTGGAAAGCTGATGGCTAGAAACCTCAAACTGAGGGATCACCAGCTGAGGAGGGAGCTGTGAGCGCCGCTGGCTCATCCCACCCGCAGGGGCTGCCAGGACTCACCCTCTCCGTTGCTGAGGGCCCCGTTCTGTTCGCTGTTTGGGGGAGGCTCCGTGACGGAACTCGCGATGGAATGGCTGAACACCTCCTTCTCGGAAGGCTGCAACACAGATCAGTGACCACCGGATCACAACCAACGCTGATCACAACCGACGCTCACATGAACGCACGCGCTACGAACTGCATTCCCATCGCCGCGGCTCTGACCCACAGGTGCGATTGGCAGGAGAAGCAAACCATGCCAACTAGATTTAAAGATTTAAGTGCCTGTGTTTACAGATGTTAAAAAGAAATAAATGCAAAGATGTCCAGAGTGATGTCCTTTTCAAGCTTTATGGTAATAGACATTGCTATGGCTTAACCCGTGAGAAGACAGCAGCTGACAAAGGGTTCACTGCCTTGGGCTGCAAATGGAGTGAAGGGAAGGCTGGAGTACAGTGGTGGCAGAAAGGGCACTGAGAAAGTGCAGATTATCAGGATCTACACAAATTTTTCTCCTCTTTCCATTCTGCAACTTTTAAAGTTTCTCATGCTCAACCATCTCAAAATTCCTGAACTATTTTCTAATCTGTTGTATTTTGCAAGGAGCTTGGAACAAACCAACCACAAGACAGACAAAGGCTGCCAGAAATAAATACTTACCACATTCATCAGATTTTCATGATCTCCATTCTGATTTTTGGCCTTCTTTTCCCTTAATGAAAAAGGCACATGAATTTTTACTACAAATTATGCTAATATACAAATACCAATCATTCACAGACCTTACACTCCTGCAGGGAACAGAACTATGATTCACAATAATATTGAAAATGGAATGACTGAAAATTATTACAGGAATTGCTATGACCTCTGTGTAAAACCACCATTGAGGCAGAATGGTGATAAATGGTACCTGAAGAGGTACAACAAACACACAAAACCCTTCTCACTCAGTGAGATCACAGTGAGAAGTGACTGATGGTTATCACAATATAATGTAAATAATTATGTAGAGACAGGAATGGGGGAATGGCTTCAAGCTGAAAGGGAGTAGGTTTGGATTAAATATAAGGAAAAAAATCCTTTACTGTGAGAGTGGTGAGATACTGGAACAAATTGCTCCAAGAAGCAACCCCTGGTGGATGCCCCATCCCTGGCAGTGTTCAAGGCCAGGCTGGATGGGGCTCTGAGCAATCTGGTCTAGTGAAACGTGTCCCTGCCATGACAGGGAACTAGATGATCTTTAAAGTCCCTTCCAACCCAGGCCATTCTATGATTCTATGATAATAAAAATATTATTCTTCAATTTAATCATATCTGAAATTCTCAGACATAGATTCTGATGACAGACTACTTAGAAGTCCCTTAAACTGTGTCAGTAAAAAGTGTGTATCCTATGAGGAATTGGAAAAGGCCAACAAAATCCAGACAACTTTTACTAAAAATGCTGGACAAACTGATAATAAGCATGAGCAGTTCAAAAAGGTGTACAAATTTCACAGCAGTAGGGGCCTGCTTTTTTAAAGGAAACCTGCTTCCCTGGGTCCTTTGAAGGCGTCAAAGTATGGATCACATTTCCAGTTTTCACCATTTGCAAATATAGCTCTTATTCAGAAATACTGCAATAAAGTATGAGCTTAAAATAATGTTAGACCTTCCCTAGATGAGAAGTCAAAAAAAGGGTGAGAAAATATTGACAATATGAAATTCTTCCTTCTTCTAAAGTCTGCAGTGAACTGTACTTCCACATTAGCATCTGTTAAAATTCTGCCTAATTGGGAAAAAACAAAACAGCAAGTGAGCATGCACCAATGCAGAGCAGAGAAAGTTAAAAGGTGAATTTCCTCTCTGGAGGTTTTCTGACTCTGATATTTTATAAAGAGCAAATTTTATTCAGTTTTCTAGGTCCTCATCCATTTTTGAAGAAGCAGCCAGGAAGAAATTCTGCACAAATGCATTTCTGCAGAAACAGCCTGCCCTACAGAATCACCTGAAACAAAAGATATTATACCCGAACTAGCAACACAAGAATTAATTAAAAAAGTTCACCAGAGTATTTCAGGCAATGTATCTCTTTAACTGCAAAGATTTCTCAGTGGTTTGACCCATCTTTCTAGAGATGTTTCAAGGATTGGTGTGTTACAAAAGAAAACACAAAATTATAGAATAATTTGGGTTGGAAAAAGCCTTAAAGATGATACACAGTATCTAAATGCAATGTTTGTGGGCTAAAGAATATTTAAAATAGGCTTTCTACTTTTAAATTATTTTTTTAAAAAATTATAGTATTTTTTACACAGATATCACAGCAAACTGTGACAATAAGAAGATACTGAAGTGTCAACTTACAGTTTACAAAAGTGTTTCTCCTGAATCACATGAAATTACATGCTCTAACTTGGGCTGCTTAGGGTTTCAACCAACTCTGGGACCTCTGTGTTTTTGCCCACAACTATTTTTTGCATGGTGGGCATTAGATAAATCCTGCTGAAAAACAGAGCCTTCCACTGTAGACACATCTTGTGCCAATACAGTGCATTTTATGGCTGCACAATTTCCTCAATGTTCTCAAAGCTGAAGGGATGAAAGCACATGCTCCTCATAGGCATAGGCACCCAAACTGCAGATTTTGCTGCTGTACTGGATTTTCTGCCCATAGACTTGGCTGATTCAGCTGTGCCTACAAAAGAGAGCAATATGGACCACAGCAGTGCCACTGCTCACAGTGAAGGGTCTGACTGCTCTGGCCTGTGGAAGGGCACCATGGACAGACTGCAGGCTGCCCAGCTTCCCTTTGTAAGCTCAGCTTCTATGTCATGCAGGAGCTTTGAAACATGCATGAACAAAGTCAGTAGAAGTGCTGTATTGGTGAAATTGAATCCTCTTATGGAGAAGAAAATAAGGATAAGGTATAAGACATTAATTGGTACCACTGTTTGATCCTTACTCATTTTTGCATGAAAGGCAGGATCAATACCATATTCCCAGTACTTCAGGAGTGGCCACAGCAAAGCTGAAGTACATAATCACTTCCCTTTTCACCTAGACTTTTTTTTTGGTCCTGTTTAGCCCACCTGATGTTCTCAGTTTCAGCTTAGGGGTGTGACCTGTTAACACTCAGTGTCTACCTGTGCTTCAGGGTTCTGCTTAGGGCAAACCACCAAATAAACACAATTGTGTACTTCCTTCACAGCAAAAGAAAAACATAATTAGATTTTAGAATGAATAGAACTGTTCAAACTGAAGTTTGCTCGAAAACTGTACCTTTCTTTTTTAATTTCTGTACCTCAGTCCTCAGTATTTCCTGCTAACTATTTATACATGAAGCTATGTCCAAAGTGAACCATTAAGCCCCAGAGACTTACCCATTGCAGCTGGAGCAAAGGAAGATGAGGAAGGTGAGGAACAAGAGTGTTGTCATGGCTGCCAAACTTCCCCACAGGATTACGTGGATCTGTCCAGTGCCTAAAAAAACACCCTCTAGCCCCATGGTACTAGCAGGACCTGGTATCACTTGGGGTTGAAGAAGTTACTCCTTGAAGAAGACGGACATCTGTGCTGCATGCACCTTCTGTTTCTGCAGAAGGAAAGAAAAACACCATTAGAGGTTAAGAGAAATTTTGAAGATAATGAATCTGACAGCTGCAAGTCTGGCAGGAGAGATTTTCAAATCCAGATCTTACGAAAACCAGTTTCAAGTACAAGCCAGCCAGCCAAAGAGATTTTCAGCTACATTTCTGACAGTAACATAGAACAGATTTGTCAAATATTAACACAAGCTGTTACCTATCTACAATCTCAATGTGAATAAAAGGTAGTACAGCATCTCTGTACTTGGATCTTCAGGAAAAGATTTATAAATCTGCTTGGAGCGCCAGAGTAATCTCTTTTGTGGTTATATTTGCAAATTTTATTGAAAAGTGAGCTTTCAAAAACAGCTACAACTTCTGCAAAGTTAACAAGCCAAAAGAGAGCTGCAGCAAGCATTCACCTCCTTCTCTCTCAGTCTCTCCTGAAACCTTTCTCACAGCAGATAAGAGCCAGTCTTATTTCTGTGTGACATGCTTATTTTCTTAATAGTGTGTCTGGAGAGTAACAATACTGAACTTTCTTTTTTAGCTTCTCCCCACATGAGTCTGAGAAAACAAGAGAGCAAAGTAAACAGGGTGTTTTTTTAAGAACTTGAATAAACACAACTTTTGCTACAGCACAGCAGCCTGCGGGGAAGACTCCTGGGTAAACCTTACTTGTGACATACAAGTTTTGGTACACAATATATTCTAAAATTGTGTACATATATTTAATGCAATTGCTGACATGGCAAAATTAAAAAGAAGCTATTAATTCTTCACTGCTGAAGGCATCAATTCTTCATTAATTTGGGAACAGGTTATGCAAAGCCTATTTACAGGCTTTCAGCCTGACTTGATTGATAAAAACTGAAATAGAATACAATGGCTAAAAAATGAGCAGATATATTTTGGGAATGAAAAAGTAGCACAAATATAGGATTGACAATGTCCAAAGCCACTAATGACTTACTTTAATGCAAACATTTTCACGGAATTTTTTTTTTATAGAACGTATGTATGCTTATTTCTATATTTATTTCTTTGCAGCAGAAGCATCCTTTGTAAAAACAAACTCAGTTAGGTACTAATATCATGCTTGTATATGAAAACATATCACCATTTTTTTATTAAAATCTTACAAGAAAACAAGATTTATTCCCAGAAAAAGGCCATTCAGATCAAAGTAAATCTGGTGAATCAGAGAAGATACACATAACAACTAAGTTAGGCGATTGGGTAGCTTGGGTAGCTCTTACAAGTAACATTTCTGTTCTGCATAAAATGGACTAATTCATTTCAACCATGCAGGATCAGACTTCTGAACACCTTCCAAGAGCCTTACTAATTTATCCACAGTGGATAAATGCTTTTTAAAAAACTTTTCCCTTTAGGTAATAATGGCATTGGATATAAATTGAAATGGGAAGAAACAAAAAAAAAAAAGGGATAAGTTGCTGATCCTGAAAAGACCAATTTCAAGGTGCAGCTAAATATTTTTAGTTTGGGCAAGAAAAAAGAAAGCCAGACATTGTATAACTTCTCCAAACCCCTAAATACACAGGAAGAACAGGTGCCACACACCTTGGCAAAGCACAAACATCTTACTGGTAGTTTTGAGCACTGACACCCAAGAGCCACCACTCTTCGGCGATGACCGCTGCCAAGCAATGTGCCTCTCTGGTTATCTTGGCAGAGCCTGGAAAATCAAACACTTAAAAGTAGTGGCAGATCACTCTAAAAATTGGGTATGCAGCAGATGACACAGCTCTGCCTCATCCCTATTTTAAAGCCCAGGTTGGGTTATTTCTACTGTGAGTCACAGTCATAGCACTGACTGTGAAATAGAGAGACCTTAAGGGAAACTGAATCAGGTTTAGTCAGGAGAAAACTTGGTGTAATGCCCACAAAGATCTCTGTGATGTCATGCAAGGGCACTGTGCATTGCTATGGATTCCTGTAAAGGTGAGGGACTGTCCTCATCTAGAAAACATTACAAAGCACACTGTGCTGGCTGCCTTAACTAGCTCCAAAGCCTTGTTAAGGTGGTTGAATAGAAAGTGCTTCCCTTCTAAACTTTTCTTTTTAGTGAATTTTCAAAGACATTTTCTGCCCTGCTAAAACTTTAAAAAAATTCTTTAAAAATCTTTTTGTTTCTTTTGTCCAATCCTTTTGCCTTCAAAGCCTCCTAATTTTCTTTTTTCCCCTGGGGAAAAAAAATAATGAAATGAAAATGGAATGTAAAAGCAAAGGAAACTGAGCAAAATATTTTTTCAGCATTTTTGTTATCTTTTTTCCTTAATTTTCCCAAGAAATAAAAAGAATGCAAATGAAAACAATACACTATTTTCTTTTTCAAATACTGAAAGTGGCGGAAGGAAGGAAGGAAGGAAGTGGCGGAAGGAAGGAAGGAAGGAAGTGGCGGAAGGAAGGAAGGAAGGAAGGAAGGAAGGAAAGAAAGAAAGAAAGAAAGAAAGAAAGAAAGAAAGAAAGAAAGAAAGAAAGAAAAGAAAAGAAAAGAAAAGAAAGAGATATAAGAAGAATAGGGATTTAAAGTGTTTTCCTTAAAACAGAAATGCATTTTAATTTTCTTTTACAGCAGACACAGACCTGTCTTGAAAGATACTTAAATTATTTCTACTACTAAGTTCATAATTTTGTATCTACTCTGAAAAAGGGTCCTATACTCTCAGAAGACTAAATAATCCAACTTAAGCTAATACTGTAAGGAAAGTGGGTTATTTTTTGATTCTAAATATATTTTCTTAAGGTTTCAGGACTTTAAATAAAGATAATATTTAAGCTAAGGAAACCTAAGGATACATGGGGAGCGCTCTGTCTTTGAACCTTCAGTACAGAGTTAGGAAGTGTTGGGAAGAGCCACAGCAGATGGAGCTCAGACTGAACTTCAAAAGAAGTGAGATCAGAAAGAGTCAGTCAAGGAAGACCTCTGTGAGTGATGTCAGGAGTGAAGCACAAGACTGATGCGACACATGAGGCATCCCACCAGGCAGAAGTCAAAGCAGCAAAGGGAATGGCCAAGGCCAGAAGATGTAGTTAATTTACAGGAAAGCAGCACGAAATGCTTTGACTATATGCTGAGAGAAAGAGGTCAGAAAAGGACAGAAAAGCACAGTGGCAATTGAACCAGGGGAGGTGACTGCTGCAGACACCTGTGCAAGCAGAACAGAGAAATAACAGGAACAGACTGATGACAGGTGAAACCCTGAGTGAAGGAAGCTAAGCAGGCAAAATGTGACAAGTGATTCCTCTCAGCTCCTTGAACAGCAGGAGTTTAGCATAAGTGCTAAAGGACCTAGAATCTGCTCAGCACACATGACAACCAGAAGTAAATACAATTATAACATAAAAACATCTCAGCCTTCCAGTACATAAAGGGGACTTGGAAGAAAACTAGTGAGGGACTTTTTCTACAGGGCATGTAGTGCTGGAACAAGGGGGAGTGGCTTTAAACTGGGAGTAGGTTTAGACTAGATCTCAAAGGAAATTTTTTTACAGTGAGGGTGGTGAGGCATTGGAACAGGTTGCCCAAAGAGGCTGAGGATGCCCCATCCCTAGAAGTGTTAAACACCAGCTTGGATGGAGCTCTGAGCAACTGTGTCTAGTGAAAAGAGTCCTTGCCCTGGCAGGTGAGTTGGAACTGGATGACCTTTAATGTCCCTTCCAACCCAGGCCATTCTATGATTCTATGGTTCTAGATGAACCCTCTGTCAGCCCTTACCATGTGGTGACATCAGAGGGCTTACTCCTTCTGTTTAATGACTCCCAAAAAATAAGGCTGAAATAATATCCACCCAGACTGGGGAATATTCCAGGAGAGCTCCTGGAATGCTTGAAGCTGGACCAGCACCCATCAGCTGCCCCAACCAGCCCTGGCCAGAAACCTGGCAAAGACATAGACTGAAAACACAACTGCCTGAACTCCCTCTGCTTCAACTACGTGAATGCCTGGACACTAAAACATCAATGTCCGATACCTTGGATTTAGGAGAGGCTCCAGAGGTTAGCTTTAAAGAGAAACTTATTTGAAATCATAACGATGGAACAACAAGCAGCTAATTTTTAAGAGCTTTCTGACAGCTGAAACGATTAACGCCTGCTGTTACAATAGAAAGTGATATTGTGCTGCCCTCTGGTGAATCTCTCTGTTCGGGGTCTGGCATTTGTGGCTCTTTCGAGGGTGCTTCAGAGCTCGGTGCAAACTCTGCTGCTACAGATGGGCTTCAGTGGGGCCCTTCATCTGTCAGCCTCAAAACCTGAGCCCTACCTCCACCCCTGGAAGTCTGTCAGACTCAACCTTGCAGACAGACACTGCTGAGACAGAATAGTGGTCAACGGAACTGTTTGGGGTTTTTATTAGGAAAATAATTTTCCTCTGTGACAACCCTTCAAAGATGAAGATTTCTCCCACTGTGCCCTCTCCACAGAACTCTGCACACACAGGGGATGCTGAACTCTTAAAGAGAATAACAGAGAATGGCCTGGAACATGAGGGTAAGAAACCTGGTTATTTCATCTATGGCAAAATCTAAACAATAGTCTGCACTCACATGTCAAGTCACTACCAGTTCAGAAAACGAATCTTTACACTATATTGGATAAAATTTCTTCTTCTTGTGGGAACTTCTTGCTTTTTAGACATCAATATTTGCCATTATTGAAATCCCTATGAGAAATGATGCCTGTAGCCATTCCTCAAAATTGCACTTAAATGCCCAATTATATTTGTGGTTTCAAAATGACAGATATTTTATTGCATAACCCACACTTTTATGGTGAATAATGTGTTATTTCTGCTTGTGGCTCTTGCAGGGATAAAGCAGAGCTGAGGCAGTTCGGGATGATGTGATGATGAGGAGAATGCAATTTTGGTTCCAAAAAACCTGTATCTGCAGTGAAGCAGACAGACAGGCTGCAACTCTGGGAAGCACATGAAGCATACATTTTAACTGGTGGGGATGCCGCTGCAAAAATTTGGGGTGAGACCCCAGCACCTTTGAAGGTGCTCCTTCAAAGACAGGCGCATCCAAAAGACCCAGGGCACTTCAGGTCCAGGATCTGGCCAGGATTTTCTGAGCAAAGTCCTGCCTGAGTTTATGGTGGCACATGCAAAGGATGTGCCATGCTTTGGTGTCCCAGCAGGAGATGGCAGCGTGTCCCTCTCCCACCACCTTCCCCTTGGCTTCTGGGTTTAGAGCAGCTTCATTCACTTCCTGCTGCAAAGAACGCTCGGCCCACGCCTTCCAAAGGGAAAAGAGTGGGAAATGTCAACAGCTTCACCTCTCTGGGTTTCTTAATGAATTATAGATGGAGCCCAGGCAAGAGACTGAATTGTTCTGACAACTGAGCAACTTTGAACGCGAGAAGCCAAACGCGACAGGACAGGAGAGATTCACGGAGGCTGAGGGACTGCGGCTCCCCGTCCGTGGCTGTCAGGCTGTGCTCGGCTAACAGAGGCACTGCCCAGGTGCTTCATGGGCTCACCCCCGAGCTCTGTCACAGGACTCCCTTGGGAACTGCTCAGGCTCCTACTGCTCTCTTTGCCCTGCCAACCCTCCGGCTCCCAGCGCTCTCAGTCATCCGCTGTTAAACTGCAAAACAGATCGGGGAGATGAGATGGTTTGGAAGATCCCCTCCACCCCACAGCAGGCCTGGCAAGGAGCAGGGAGAGTGGGAAAGAGGGTTGGAATTTTTATGTGAGATTTTTATTACTCTGGTAGCAATCCCCCAGAGAGCTGTATTAAGCCAGAAAATGGGGAAGTGCAAGATATGTGGACCCACAAACTGAGACAGGAGTTGAGAAGTATGAAGCAATGTCTTGTCGACATCCAGCTGCAAATGCTGTCATTCAACCACAAAACCAGACCAGGAACCTGGGCTGCAACAAACAGGCAACAGCAGAAATTGTCCTGCACGTGTGACTAACACCTCTCAATGTAAGAGCCTTTCATCTTCTGTTCCACCAAATCCTGAAAATACACTTTCGCTGTGAAGAAAGCATCCTACAGGAGACCAGAGGACTTACCTTACTCCTGCTCCAGAAAATTCCCTCACCAGTTCAGGCACCAGCAGGCAGAGTATGTCTCCAAGGGCCCAAAGACTGAGCACACCCCTTGTATGTGACACCCTCAAGGCCACCCTAAAGAAAACATCTGAAGGCAGGCAATCCACAACTCCTGTACCCACAACAGCTACACCAAACTACACACCTCATTTAGAGAAGGAGGAGAACATGGCAATGCACTTTGCTCAGTCCATAACCATTTCCATGTCAGGAGTGTTCTCTGCATGCAAATACCATGGTGCTGGCAGGAAAATGCCATTTGTGCTCCTGAAACAGCCCTTAAGTGTAGCACTATGCTGCCCTGTGTTAAAATGAAATCAAAGCACCCTTCCTTCACTCAAACAACCTTCCTCTAAACCTCTTGATTTTAAAAGGTCAGAATGTGTTTTCTGACCTTTTTCACTATGGCCTAACCAGGCTTTAACTGCAGAGTAGCTGGAGGCAGCTCCTGAACGTCTCCTTTCTGTAACTTGCCACAGTTGGTGGATTCCTGAGAGCATAACTCAGTAAGACATTACACACATGCTTAATGACATCAACAGGGCTGCATTTCTTCTTGTGTGGGCAAAATACTTGGGTCAAACTCTTCATAGGTATCTCCTACTGCAAGTCCTGCTTTGGAGCCTGTCTGCAGAAGCTGGTGGGAGTTGTGCTTCAATGAACATTAAGGTTGGGTCCATTGCAATAAATGAAGCATGTTGGAGATAATTGTCTTGTACAGCCCAAGCCCACAGTCTCATGCTCTCATTCATCCACAGAACGGGGGTTGTATTTTCTCCCAGGAGTGGTCCCTGACCAGAGCTAACTCCTGAGTGGTTTATGGGATTGGTTTTGGGAAAGAGCCTTTTGACTGCAGCCAAAATATTGCTTCAGGCTGTTCTAACTTGGTAAAAACCACATATTTTGTGTTTCAGGCTGAGCATCTGGTAACAGTGGGTCCTTTGGACCTTAATCCCCCCGTACTAGAGATTCTTCTCTTCTCTCAGTACTTCTCCATACAGGACATGTCCAGCTCTCTACCCACTTCAGCTCCTCTTTCTCTCTCAGTTCCCAGTCCTGTTTGCTGCCTGAGGCAACCACCTCTACTACAGGTGACAAAGACTAATTAAGATATCAAAATAGGAATAAGCGTGCATGAGAGCCTAATAAAATAAATACAAAGATGTCAAAATTTTATCAAAAGAGACATTTCAGATAAATAGATGATACTATGGAACAGCCTGAACACACAAATGTGCTCCTTGCTTTACATTGGTATTAAGTGAATAAGAGCAATTGCAATTAAATGCTTCTGGAGACAGTAGGTGACAGGATTGCTGCTTGGACTGAGGTGCTGCCTGCAGAACATTTCCTAACACCACAGTGTTACTGGAGTCAAGATTGTGAAGTTTCTTCACAGGCACCTAAAAAACATTGTAAAACGTATTTGTAATTGGTCAAATTGCTGTTTCTGCATCTGCAATGGCTTCTTTTGGCTTCTAGTGTTCTAAATGGAGATCCAGTACTGAACTACACAAACCTTAAGACCAAGATCCCCTTTCTAATGCAGTACCTAGTGCATTTTGCTTTTAGGGTTCCTATGCATTAAATCAGGAGAAATACTTTCCTACAACAGCTTAAAGCTCTTCTGGTGGTGCAGTTGTGTTTTGAGCTGCTTGGCTTGGCAGCACCCATTTATGAGAACAGTTCAAGACAGACACATCTTATTTCAAGCTGTGAAGACCAGATGTGCACATAATTAAGGCCTGGTCCTGAAAGCCTGATGCTGGAAGGAATTACTGACATGGACTGAGCTGCTCTTGCAGGCTGTCAGACGAGCCTTGCAGAGACTGTGCATGCCATAAGCCTTCAAAACAGTTCATGATTCTGCAGCAGAATAATCTGATCTAATCTACCTGTACCTACTTCTCCAGAAATCATGGCTGGTTTATCAAAGGATGTGTGAGCTCCATAATGCAAAACCAGATCTAAGACAAAACCAAACAGTCCCAAACCACTGGTCACTTTTAACCCCTTCTAAACCTTAACACCTTCTAGAGAGAAACCAAGTCTCCCTAGAGCCATCTATCTGTGGCACTGCAGAAAAATTAAAAAGCCTCTCGCAGCAGTAAAGGCTGATCTATGCCACAATTTGCATTCATACTCCAAGCAACTCATTCATACCTTGTCAGACCACGTCACCTCAAGGTTAATGTATTCAAAGCTGACCTGACTTCTCCTGCCACTCTTTCTTTTCTATTCCTACTAGAATTCTAGTAAGTGCACCCAAGCCTGTGGTGCAGGCAGCCTCTCCTCAGAAAGAAATAAATTTGGGAAAGTGGAAAGAGTCAGGAAAGTTGTATGAACAATTAAGCATGTGAATTCAAGGGCTCGCTTCAAGACAGTGGAATGGTTTTCCTATAATGATGGAGGATTTCAGAAAATAAGAGATGTCACTATCAAGGCTTCATAGCAGGCTGTAAAACTAAATTTTCCAAGGAAGGTGAGCATAATTGCCTGTGAATGTGATTATATCCCTGTGAAACACAGTCTGCATCCTGGGGTTAATACACATGCATAATTATGCACCTAACCTGTCACAGAGCTATCACATTTATTTCCCACATTCACAAGGTATTTTCTGTGTATAAACCATACACTCACAAATCTCTGCCAAATGCAGCTTCCATTACAAATCAGGCCCTGAGCAAAGAGGTTTGTAACCAAAAACTTAAAGCTCACTGATTCCTTCCCCAGTGGCTAATAAGGCTTCCCCCATTCCACTACCAGCCATACAAACCTCCTCAAGCACAAAGAGGGAGAAGGGGAGTGCTGAGGCCACAGCTCTCCAATGCAGAGCACTGGTTGGGCTTGGCCAGCTGCTGAGGAAAAAGCCCATAATGAAGCCTCTGTGCAACAGCTCCTAGGAACAGCACCACATATTTTCCCCAGGCTTTAGCAGCCAAATAATGACTGTCTCAAATGCGACAGCAGAAAAGCTTTATCTGCTGAGTGACCATGCCAAAGATTACAGCTTAATTGTAGCATTATTGTGCTCTTTCCCACACCCCCACAATATCCCATACTGCTTTCTGGCTGCAGTGAGGCAATTAGACCACGATTACTGCATACTTTAGAGCATATAGAAATGAAAGCTGTCTTTGTGTTTTCCAGCTCTGACACAACTACTCCTGATAGCTTTGCTTTTCCTGGAACTAGATGCTCTTTCATATTAAACAAGGCCAGTTTATAATTTCACTTTGCTGTTTATGTAATTCTACCATGCCAAATCCCCTTTCAGTTTTTGCAGTGCAACCACATTTCAAGCAACCCTTTTGCCATCTCAGGTAATAATAATGGAAACTGAGAAATTCCCCCTAGCTTGGGAAGTAGGTGCACACAGAGTTTGTCACAGTCATCTGACCTAGAAGACCTCTAAAATCCATGGCAATTGTACTTGTTCTCAAACTGCTGTTTGAATCAGGCCCACAAAACAATACAAAAAATAGATGGTACTTTTCCAGATGCTACTTCCAACTTCCAAAGGACCCCCACTGTATAAAATTACCAAAGATTGCAAAATATGCAGCAGTAAAACACAATGCTTTGATTGTCCCCAATGAAATATTGCTCTTAAAAAAAAAAAAAAAAAGACTCCTACTTAGAATGAGATTCCACTTCTGGACATTTACATTTCTAAAATCAAGCTTTGGTTTACTCAGATGCCATCTGCAGAGTCCCACCTGTGAGATCTCACCTCTGTTCCCATCACAGGAGAAGACTAAATGACTTCTACTAATACTAAACTTTCAGATTGCTCAAATTTTATTATTTATAGTGAGAATAACTCTACCTAAAATTAGAAATTAAAAAAATGTCTTGTATCCAATTGGCAGGACGCTACAGCCTTTTAATGTGCCTTGAGTGAGATGCACCCCCAAAATGAAGCACATGAACATCATCCCAAGTTTTAAAAAAATTAATCAAAATAATTTTAAATTCAAACAGCCCAGATTACTGAGTGCCAGTGCTGTCATAGAATCTGTGGATATAAGTGTCTGGAAGACAGGAGTATTCCAGGGAAGCTAAGTGATGGTCCTTGGGGTAGAATACAAATTAAATCAGAAGGGCCTGTTATATTTAAGATTAAGTAAACTTGAAACAAAAGGAATCAGTGAGAATTGAGCTGTGTGATATCCCACAGCAAGAGGGGCAGCTGTAGAGGCAGCTGTGATTTAACTTGGTGACAAATCAGTTTGAAGGAAACTGAGTTCACCTTACAATGTGCTTTGTATAGGTGTAGAGTTATTTCAAGGCCAAATTTCATTTCACTTTAATTGATTCAATAAAATAATTTTTAACCTTTTAGAATTCATATCTCATTAGGAATGTCAGCTTTCCTTAAGCATTTGGTGCATATATGCAGAGCCTTCTTCATTGCTGGAGATGGTCCCTGTCTTGAAGAGTTTACTTTTTGTCAAGATAAGACCAAGACAGCACATGAGAGAATCCCTTTCTAAATAACTTCATTTTCATGAAAGAATGTCCAAGAAAAAGAGGAATTTGGTGGGTTTTGAAGAGTTCTTGCAACTTATCCAGATACCTGGTGTCCCCACTCAGTGCTGCCTCTCTGTGATCTTTGTTTTCTCTGAGTTGGAAACACAGCTATGTGTTCCCTGAGGGAAGGTGCCACCTTAATTCAATCTTGTAAAAATAATCTAAACTGGCTGCCTCTATGCTCTGCATGATCAGTAAAGACTTACTTCTTCCTGTGGAGAGAGGGGAACCTTCAAAGTGAGCTGTGAAGGTCATTCCTCATCTCTGACAGACCAGTGACCTTTCAGACACCTACAATTACAAGTGGAGGTATCTATAAATCATGGACAAAACCAGGGGAGGTCAATGTGTGCTGACCCACTGGGAAGGGCCTCAGATGCACTCCTCTGAGCTGACCTCCTTGGCTGACCCATCAGACCACACAATGAGGATAACTCAACCTTTGGGCAGCAGGAACAGCCCTGACAGACCACACCTTTTCCCAGCCTCACTCTGCGGCACAATTTCATTGCAATTTCTCCCTGAGACCAGCATAAAGACATCGTTCTGCCCTTTCAATTGGAAGCAGAGCTGGGATAAATGAAAACATCACTTGCTTTTGACAGTCCAGAATATCCTGTGGATTCACCTCCCCACTGAGCCACAGGCAGTGTCCTGCTTGGCACCTGCAGCAGCACGGAGCAGGGAGGCAAAATAAACCCAACTCTATCCTACCCCCCACACCAACGTTGTGATACATGGTGCATTTTATCCACCTTCTCTCCTGCTCTGGAGAGCGGAATATAAAACCCTGGGCTTGACCCCAACAGACCTAGGCAGAAGAAACTAATCATGAGTCCTGCAGGAGTGATCTACAAGCTGGGTACCACCCCCCTCAACACACCCAAACCCCTTACTGCTTCATCCTGACACACAGCAAATGCAATTATGAGATCTAATCAACTGCAACTAATGCAATTCTGAAAGTCTTCACAGCTAACGAAAAACAGGTCTTTCCCTTCTCCATTTAATTGAGATGTTTGGTTCACACACCGTGGAAAAGAAACCCTCCATAAAGCTGTGTATGAATATTGCATTTACACATTCAGCCTGTCACAGTATTGGGCTCTTTTTCCTGACTGTTGGATATTACATGGTAGGAAACTATCTGTGAACGGAAATGGACTTCAGAAAATAAATACTTTCTCATGTTGCTTCAAGGGAAATCTCCAGTCTGAATGCCATCTACTAACTATCACTTTGTAGCCTGAACACGGCATAAGAAAGCATTTCCTTAACATGAATAAATCATGATCCCTAGTAAAAATACCCTCCTCCTGCATTAAAGCAAGAATCAGAAGACAGAATTTGGCCTATAGCTTGTAAACTCAAATTTGTTGAATAACAAATGACTAAAGAAAATCCCTTTTCCCCCTTTCCTCCAGTGTGTTCTTCTTGTTGCCTGTTGGCATTGGTTTTTCTGCAGTTTAAGCATCCCTATTGCTTTGAGACTTCCCCTGCCTCTGTGCTGCTCTCCTGTGTCATCATTAGCACTACTTTCACAGGAGGCTCTACAATATGGGCAGCACTGCAGAGAGAAGGATAAATACATCATGCCTCCTGCAAAAAGTTTTGCTGCTACCTTGAGTTGCGAGCTGCCAAAGCATGATGACAGAGAAGCAATGGCTGCTAGGCAGGATAAGCAGAGCATCACATCACTTCATGCAATCAACAACTAGCTGGGCTTTGCTTCTCCCCGGTTTCTCTGCTGTTCTGACCCAAATCATTACTTTTCCCCCACAGAACATAGTCTTGTTCAGGTTTTGAAAGAGAAGACTAAGTCTGAGATTTGATGAAAGCCTGTCAGGATACAGGATAACTGCTCTCCAGAGACAGAAGAGACAGCCAAGACAGACCAGGTAAGAACAGTCTTTCACCAGTGATGTATGAGGGAAGAGAAGATAACAAGCTCAAAACCTTTGTACAACTGATCGCAGTAAGCACATGTCATTCCCCCAGCAGCTGAGAAGCCTTCCAGCTGTGTGGGTGTGACCACAGCAGGCACAGCAGTCCTGGGACCACATCTACATGTACACTCACCAGTAAAGCAGGTCCTGCCTCTGTTTGCTCCTGCATGGCCAGGAATCCTCCACCTCTGTTATCCTGCCTCCTCTTGGCACCTTCACCCACCCTCTGCAACTCACCCAACCTTGTTCTTCCTTCCACAACTGCCCCCTCCTCCTTCCCAAAGGCCACACCAGTGTTGCCACAGTGCCACAGCTCCATGAGCTCGCTGCTTCTAGCAGAGAGTGCAGCCACCCTGACTATTCACCGAGAATTTCCCACTCTGGGCAGCCTTTTTGGTTTAACACTGCTCCTTTGGATTATTTTTCTGTAATAATGTGCCCATCAAACACCCACTCAAACTCTTTTTAAAACTTCCAGTACTGATAACAACATATATTGATTACTTTGGTTATGGTCTGTTGGTATCAGGATGCCCAAGTGGTGAAGAAAGGGCATGTCAGAAATACAAAGAGCAGACGCTGAGAAAACTTTCTCTCAGAGAGAGAATGGAATGATAGGAATTAGGCAGTAGAAGAGCTCACCTAAAAGGTGTTGAATAGTCTTAAGCACTATACCAGACACAAACATACTCAATAATGAGCAGTCAGCTGAAGAACATATACAGCTACAATATACAACATCCCACCCAGGAATTTCAACAACTACTTTTTTTTTACAATTTATCATTACACCACTGTTAAAACACCCTGTACAGGTTCCATTTTCCTGAACCAAGGAATCTGGATTTAATCTGCTTTATTCTTTGAGAAATGTGCCATGCTCATGCCTCTTGTAATACATCCTGAACATGGTTCATTTTAAAGGATAACCTAATGCTATATGGTGAAAAAAGCTTTTTCATCCCTTTTCATCACTTTGGGACATAGTTTTATTGTAAAGCAATCCAATTCTGCAGAAGGAAACAGTTTTCAAAGAAACCATTTGTAAGTCAAGAGAGTGACCATTAGTTATTGAAAGCTGAAACATTTACAAGTTGATTTGATGGCAGTGACAGTAAATTAATTTTTCCTTTTGTTGAAATTTTTTCTTGACTGCAATGAACACCTGGCAAACTGCCTGACAAACAAAGGTCATCTAGGCATGCATTTACTTAGATTCAATATCAAATTTATGTGCTACTTTCAGAAAAAAAAAAACATGTCATCCTTTTAGAGAGTCCTTTTTCAATTTTCAACTGACTTGAAATGTATGACTGCAGACATTAGTTTGGGGCAGCTGCTAAACTACATGCTTTGCTATGTGTTTCCATGAGTTATTCAACCAACAGAAGAATTGCAACACTTAGTTCATTTGGAAGAAAGCAAAAACAACAGAAAGACTCATCACGCTACCCCAGTTTCACAAGTATAAAAATAGCAGAAGGTGCTAACAGATATTGTGTGGGTAAGAATGAGAACTAGATTGGCGTTGGAGAATTTATTCTTAGACAATCCCTCCTTTTGGAATTGTTACAGGCATGCACTGACCCAAATAGATCATGGCTCCTATCATTCCCTAGTGCATGTGAACAGATAAAATGCTGACATGCACCAAAAAGGTTTGGGGCAAAAAAAAAGCAAGCACAGTCTGCACGGAAACTGCCAAAAAAAGGAAAAGCACAGCAGCTGGTACACAACTGCTAATAGGCAAAGACAGCACTGCTGGCAAACGCAGGTGAAGCGAAGGAAAGGAAAAGGCAAAATGATGTTGGGAAATGATGTCAGGCCAAAGAGATGGAGAAAACAAGCCAGTCACCATAGGGTACCTACTGCTGTCTCAGAAGGACAAGCATTTCAGCCATTTCAGGATGCACAATTTATTCCACTGGGCTGGTGCTGCCCAGTGATCAAGCTTCAGGGCCACTGACGTCCCTCTGGTGCAGCTTTCTGCCCTGACTTGGTTGCCCAGTGGCTGTTTTGTGGCTATGCAGATAAGGCAGGACAACTGGGAGACCACAGATCAAACCCACAGTGCATCTCACCAGCTGAGTTACAGAGCACAGCACAGCAGTAACACGTGCAGAACTACAGTTTTCTCTCCTTCCTTCCTTCCTCAGCCCTTCCACAGTTTTTTTTATTTTCTCCCACCCAAGTCCCAAGCAGCTCTGCAGGCTCAGTGAGGTGTCACACTTGTGACAGGATGTGTGGGAGTCAGACACCCACGAGATGCCCAAGCGTGTCTGTGTGTGAGTGACATGTCTGAGCCTCCTGGGCTTCCAGGGGTACCAGGCAATGGAGACTCACAAAAGATGCAGGGTGCAGCCCAGGGGGCCATTTAGTTGCCTAAACACTGGCAGCTAGAACTGCCTGAGCTGCCTAAAGGCATCCAGGATATTGGGATGCTCATGCAGATGTGTCACAGAGATGAATTGATGCCTCAGGTTTTAGCTTTTATATTTTTCAGATTCTGTACTGCTTTAGTGTGTAGTTCTGAGCTTCATATTAGGGGATAATAAGCTCTCTTCACTGAGTAGGTAGACAAAACAATTCTTTCTCTCACTGGGGACCAAGGACAAATGATCCAAGTTTCAGGCCCAAGAGCATAAACAATCGCGTACTGAAGAGAGAAAAGCAAGAAGGATGAGACTTCATAAGCTAAAGCTATAACTGGACAATTAACCCCAATATGCAAATGGATCAGAACTTATAAAAGTGTGAGACCCTGTGACCAGTTGTCCATTTTGGTGACCATTTTGGGTTCATCCTGGGTGTAGCCCTGGCTGGGCTCCTGTACTGCCCAAGGTGGATCCATTGAGGCCTCCTAATAAATACCTACTTCATTCTTTAACTCCATCTAGCCTCTGTTCTAGGTCAGCCTCCACAAGGCATCAGAACAACCTGATGCACGAACTGCAGGAGATGTGTGTCCTTCTGGAGTGGCAGATGGAGGCCAAAAGGCACAGTTTATGGCATTTCAATCACCATTCACTGCCCTCTCTTTAGGCAGATGAACCCTGCACCTGGATGAGGTCAGCAGACACGGCACAGGGCCAACTCTCACACTTCTCAAACAGCTATTAAGAAACTGTGGAAAATGAACCAGGGCACCTCAAATGGCACCAGCTGCTTCTGCATGAGCAGCTGAAGGGGGCTCTGATTGCCACTGACTATAAGGGGGCCTGAAGGTGCCCTGCAGATACTTGCTTAAAAATTTAGGAATTTTCAGTTGCACTTGAACCTCACACCAGTAATGCTATGCTTTACTATTGCACAGGCACAAACATCTTCCTCTGAAATAATTTCCTACACAAAGCTGAATGCTCTTAGCACTTAAATCCTTCTCAGAAAGTCATAAGGATTTATTCAGGGATGAAACATTTTAGTCTAATATCAGAAAAACACTTTTCTCCAAGTAAAACAATGCCAGAGCATCACACTCCTTCCAGCTGGCAGGACACAAAATTAATGTCCAGGCTTTCAGAAATGTTCACCATCACAGACCCTGTAATGTTTAATTATCTGATGGTGCTTAGGACTCTGGGTAGAAAAGAAAAGAAGCAAATAAAATAACACAAATGTAGTCATCATATGAATATTTAAGACCCCTCTGCTGGAGCATCAATGTTTGGGCTCATATCAACATTGTGTTTAATGTCCCTATGCAGCTACTGAACACATGTATAAGCATAAAATTAGCAAACAACTATCAAAAGACCTCTATTCAGGCAAAAAAAAAAAAAAAAAGTTCTTTTCCCTTTATGAACATTTTTAAACAAAGTGTTCCTTTTTTGTGTAATTTTTCTCCATTAAAATTTTATGTTACTGCAAAGAGATAGAAGGCAGGGAACTTCTGGCCCAATTTTGTTCCCAATTGCTCTTCTATAGTAACTGGAGGCAAAATTTTGTTCTCTCTGTAGGATTAAGTACGACTGTAGATTTCCTTTTATTTAATACAACATTAACATACAGATATACAGACTCAAATATTAAAACTAAATTATGGGCAACACTTCTCCAATTAGCTCATATAAAAGTAGAATAAACAATTAAGCCTCTTACTATCCAGTTAAAGAGACCAGCAACATTTCTAAAACTACAGGAAAATGCAGATGTTAAGAAAGATAAAAAATATTTCTGCTGCAATAGAAAGTTTCCAGGAATATCAAAAAATTTGAAGTCCAGTCATGGACTTCTTTTGTAGGCTGTTCTTGCTTTGTCTTTAATACTGGTGTGCTGTTACCAATAAAATAGCTCAGTGTCCTGCAGTTAGTGCTGAGGACTAGTTACTATTTCCTGGAAGTAAGTTCCAGCTGAGAATGTCAGCCTTCAAAGGAAATCTGCCCAGATCGAGTCCCTTCCCAGAGTAAATCTATTACACGCCAGTAAACAGATGAGATATAAATAAAGCAGGAGCTCTGCAGAGTGTAAATCAGGCATTGCCACCATATTAAGAGGCTTATGGCAATGTTACTTAGCAGTATTTGTTTTGAAGTCTCAGCAGGCTTGTCCTGCTGAACGTTTTGTGTAAAACCATCTGCCCAACAGACAGAATTGATCTTCGAGTGTGTCCTGCTTGGTTTGTAAATTTACCTACTGTGACTAAGTACATAACTCATTATTAAAAACAGCCAGACCTGGTCTTTCCTGAGGGTAAACTAATGTTTCTCATCATCCTTAAAAAAACAACACACAACATGAGATAGGGAATCAGCGAGGCATTTAAATAAGAGCTGGTATTTGAAAAAGTGACTCCTGTGGCCCAATCAACATGCAAACGTGGACTCCCAATCATCTTCAGAAGATAATTATTATTCATAATTGGCACTTTAAAGCATTTTCTCAGAGCTGTGCAAATATTGACTAATTAGCCACACCAGGATCCTGTGGGGTAGGCAAGCAGGTACCCTAATCCTCTTTTTATCTCAGTGAATTGCTGGGGAATAAAACCCCAACCCTGACCTGCTGCAGGGGAGGAGAAGGTGGGGAGGTTTCCAGCCCCATTCCCTTTGCCCAACCCACCCTGCTCCCACCATGGACACTTGTCCTTATCTAGAGAGGGGATGAGATGAGCTCTATACTGGCAGAGCTCTGGAAATAGTGGACAAACCTCAGCTGATTAGCTACAGTCCTGTCAAGCAAAAGGTCTGGATATTCAAATGTCAAAAAAAAGCCCGAGGATTTGATACAAGTACATGCAGTATTTATATGAGGATGGTAGCCTCTCCTGCTGAGGAACACTTAAAAAATGATGTACTGCACAATTATGGCTTTTTCCTGGATATAAAATATTACACAAGTACTTGCAACTAAATAGTAGGAAAAGAGCTCTATATGTGTGGAGTAAGACACTACTTAAAATTCAGAGATATCCTATTATTCACTGTGTGGCCAAGATTAGGCTGAAGAAAGTGAAGAAAGTGTGGTGTCCAGTTAGAGCCTCCAAGAGGCTCTGCCTTCACCATGCAATAAAGTGCACCAGGCAAACAATATCTTCAAGATGGGTCTAAAAATGGACCTGAAGATCCTTGGAGGCCACAGCAGCTAGAAATGAATACTGAATACATCCTCTATTAACTCCAGCTCTTTAATTAAATTGCCTGTAGGAAAGCAACCATTAGTCATTAGTGTCTCAGGTTTTCTGGTTTAAACCAGCAAACATTAATGATGGCTTTATTCTAGAGCTTTGTTACGAACCACCACATTCAGGGGCACAAACAGGTCTCTCCCAAATAACTGTATTATTACAAGCTTACAATGTGCACAAGATTTGCAACAATAACCATTTTTATTTGGTGTAATCCTGCTTTGTCTATTGAAATAATTGGTCATATGTTGTGTCTAATTTCAGCTACAATCTCTTTAGGGCAAAGATTGTGTCCCTGTGGTTTTGTAAAGCCTCATTCACAGTTATAATGGTGTATAAAATAAATAATGAGAAATTATGAACTGTGGGAATTTATTCAGCATTTATCAGGAATTCACAAGTGAAGATTTATGTTTTTTAAAAATGGATATTTTAGAAGATCTTCCAGAGATCTGGTTCTGTTCTCTGTTTTAGAAATTGGGAGATGCCTTTCAACTGTAGCAACTATTTAGGTAAGAATAATAACAGGAAAAAAACAGGTTAGTGTGGTTGAATAATAAACCCAGGGTTACTCCACTCTGAAGCTAATTCTTCTACATGGTTCATGTATAACAGCTTCTGAGAGAAGCAGGTTTTCTTCCTTCTTCTTAAAGAGCATTAAGATGATGGTATTTTAACTACTGCATTAATTATCTACTCAGAGCGAGGCTAGACAAAACAAATAGTAGAAACAGAACAGAACTGGATGCCTTAGTGAGTAAAATTCATTTAAAAATGCCCAAACCAGAAGAGCACAGATGAGGTGGCTTGGGCTGCAATACAATAAAAAAGGTTTCTGTGCTCAGAAGGTTTGGAGAATCACGGAACAGTTCAACAAAAATTAAAACTTATACATTTGGCACTCCTAGCCACTCATCCCACATGAATCCCCTAAATGCTGAAGCAGGGGTTGAGGGATCATGGCCACAGCAAGAAACACACTCTTGGTAGTAACAAGCCAGTCTTAAGCCAAAGCAAGTCTATGCTACACCACTTTTTTTTTTTTTTTTTTTTTGTGTGTGTGTGTGTACTCTTTTTTTTTTTTTTTTTCCATTTCAGGAGGAAGAGAAGGGGGAGAAAAGCAAGAATTTTTATCTCAATAAAGAAGTATGTTCATGCAAAGAAGCAGCTTGCTCTGAGGATTCAATGAGCAGCTCAAAGGATCTCAGGAGTCTGCTGGGCTCCCACATCCCACACCTGGATGTGGCAAGTTAGTGGGAACATAGGGTGACTTGGGTCTATAAGAATAAAAGACAAACACTAGAGTGAGTGCCTCTTTCCAGGTACCCAGTGTACATCTACAGTAGGTAAAACACAACAATAAAGTAAAATAAGTCAGCTGTGTTATTAGAAATGATAATTGTTCTGGCTGGCCTTTTGCCCTAAGACCTGCAACTTCACAAGCCTGTGAGGTGAGAGGTCTGGTCCCCACAGCCTGAACACGTAATTGCAGATGGACCTGCCCCATCCTTCAACATGCCAACCCAAAATCATCAAATGTCTAATTTTTCTCATTTTTCTTTCTGTTTAACAGAACTAAAACCTGCAAAGGGAACAGTGTGTGAAGTCAGCTCTGTTCACTAAGATGGAAAATGCACTGATTTGCACAGAGTTAATAACATGCCCTAAAATGGCCATTCACCCTCAAAAGACATTAGCATGTAATAGCAGCTGCTTATCCTCTGAGTGCAGATGAATATTGGAAAGAGGTGCTGAGAGGCTTTGTCCTAGAATTACATGTCACTGGTTTAAACATGATGTGTGGAAATTATTTTAATTGCCCATATTAGTCCAGGGCTGAAATGGTCTGGTATTGTTAGGAGTGGTGCAAACGTCTTTCTCTGGTCAGGGTGGTGTTTGAGAAGAACATATACATACCTGAATGTCTAGAAAGCCTCACCACAACATGAAACAAAAAAAAAGCAAAAAATCACCCCAATAAAATAGCTTTGAAAAATATTAGCTAGTTAATGATGTTTTTTGACTGTCTTACATAGAAAGATCCAATTTCTTGCAAGTATGAGCACTGAAAGAGCAAGAACTGCTATTTTTGAGATAAATGTTACAGTTCAAATGTCACAGACTGTATTAGAGACATTCACAATTGGCTCTGAGATGTAGGAAAAAAAACCAACTTACACTGTTGTATGAAGGTTGGCAATGATCACAGTGCTAATGACCATGGGAGAAATACGAGATTTTTTTTTTTTAAGCATTATTATCTAGTGGCCTTGAGTGCTAATCAAAACAAGGACTATAATGCCTGCTTTAATGGGGTTTGTCTCAGTAATGCTCCTAAATGGAATAAACTATATTAAATCCAGACAAGCTACAAAGAGAGACAAATGGCAAAACAATACACAGAAAACATAGATTCTTTAATCTATTGTTAACTGAGTTACCATCCATGGCAGTCACAGTTAACAGTGGTTTTGTAATCCATTTGCTGAACTGTAAAATTAGAATAGAAATGTTGTTGCCCTTCTGTTTACAACAACAGACTAAATAAGGCCCAAATCAACCCACAAAATGGTCTAGCAAAGACTGTATGTAGACAGGCTGCATGTCCATCTTCTTCTTTAAAATTCAGCTCCTCTGGAGTTTTTTCTCAAAGTACAGGGAATCTGATCCCATTGAGGTAGAGGTAGTCCTGCACATAAGCTGAGTCTCGGTGCACCACAAGGAGGATGCCCTGGGAAGACAAAGGACCCCACACTGTCCCTCACTGACCCAGTGCTGCAGGGACAGACACTAACTGATAGCCACAGGCTTTGGTCATCCTCCTAATGTTACAGGAAGAGGCACTGAATGCCAGGACAATGAATTCATCGCCATCCTCCTCCTCGCCTGCCTTGTATCTTTGGCCTTGCTGGTCCCTCCTCCTCTGCATATGCTGACCAAATGCACAGACATGCTGAATTTCTTCAGCTTGATACCTCAGAGGATCAGTCACATCTGACTTCCTCAAAAGCAAGTAAATAGGTTTTCTGATGCATCTACTTTGCTGTATTTCTCACACTGCGATGGGAGGATGCATAGCAGCTGAGGGGGAAGGCAGACTATAGCATTTTGGGCAGATCCTTCAGGAAGAGGTGACAATTTACTGGTAAAATGACAGCCAAGGTATTGAGGTGGTGACACTTTTATGTTCATTTAGATGCAAGAGTGAAATATTTCCAGGGGTCCAGTTTTAAAAGGATGGATTAGCCCTTTGTTCGTGGTGTACACAAAACGTAGGATCATGCATCTTATCTTGAAGAAATCTTCAATAAAGTTATTTACAAACTGAAGCTGTAGCTTAGGGAACATAAAATTCATTCTGTAATTAATGAGTTCCCCCCAGTATTACAGAGAAAAAATTCCTATGGTTTTATTGCTTTTGTAAAATGCTTGTTCTCCAGCACTGAAGGAACTGTGAAAGGTCAGAGGTGTTGAATATACATGATTTATAAAGTCCTCTGGGATGAGATGTGCCACGTAAATATAAAATATTATTAGAGCACTCTCTTTAATTCACATACACTGAAATGGAATTGGCTGTGTCACAAAAGCAAAACTAAGAACCCAAGTCAGTCTGATGGCAGCAGATTGTCCAAGGCTACTGACAGTCCAAACAGCAGAAGGATAAATTCATTTCACAGACATATTTACCTAATGCTGGAAGTTACTGCTATTCATCTGGAGCAGGTTATATGTAGATATGAATGTGAAGACTGTGTCACATAGAAATGACTGTGCAGGCAAAGATGGTGCACTGCTCTGTACCATGAGGAAAGAGGGGCTTCTGAAAAGGCTGCAGGCACAGGAGCAGCCCATGCAGCCCATCCACCTTCTGCAGAAACTCTGCCTCACACAGCTCTGTTCTCAAGTGTATGCCTGGGATGCCTGGGATGCCGTGGTCCTCACGTGCTTCGTAAAGTCCCGCTCAGATGGCACTTCCAGCCTCAAAATATGCATCCTATTTACTCCTGGCTTTGAGAGAGGCTTCCAAGTTTCCCTTGCAGATCTGAACCTTGAGATTTGTTCACCTCCAGCTATATCTATTCAAAGAGATTTCCTAAAAAGCAGTCTCTCAGAGAACTGGGTTGGAATGAGCTGAACTGGACAAGCAGTCCCATTCCCTCTCAGGGAAGCATAAATTATACTTTCAACCCACTTTTTGGGATTGATTCCAATTTCTCTTTTTCTTCTGTCCACAATAGTCTATACTTTAACACTGCAATAAATAATCAGTTTGATGTAGAATTCAAAATATTTTAACAGCTGGAGCAATGACATTCGTATTCAACTTCACTGTAAATGGAAAAATTCCCATTCCCCCCCTCAAAGACAGAGATTGCAGATCATATTCTGAATTCTTTTCAAAACCTTGGCCAAAAGATATCACCAGCACAGTCTGTTCCTCTTCACATTATTATTCCCACTCTCACAGATTCTTTTATCTAACTCCCTTCCGCCCTGAAGTTTACAATCTCCTTCCAAAAATTTTTCTACTGCATTTCCCATCTCTTAAATTCCCTCTCTCTCACCAGCTTTCAAATAATATGACTTCATTTTAGAAAAATGATGCTGCGAATTCAGCACTACAGACCAATCTGTTCCTACCTTTTTCCCTGTACTAAAACACATCACCTAATTTTAAATACCTTTTTAAAAAGGCACAATACAGCCTTTTAGCAAAAGTATATGAACTTCCTGCCCATAAAGGAAAAAAATTAAGTTCTTACTTTTGACTGTATTAATGCTTTCCCATAAAAATTGATACATCTGTCTGGGAGATAAAGGAAATTTGGATTATCTGTATTCAAGAGAATAATTAAAAGAAGTTATTGCACAAAATTATTAGATTTTCTAGCAACACAAATTTGATTCTGTGGTAGTGTTAAAGTTATTCTCATCTATGCAGAACACTTTTCATCCACACAAGAGGTGCTCTTAATTTTCTCTGTACCGAAAAAAAAGCCATTGTATTTTCACTGATGATGTTTAATATTTGATTTCTTCTACTTTCTTTAGATAATTAAAGAGATAGATTTGCTCATCTGGCTATAGCTAAACTGCTGTAGTCGTGGCAGACAATGACACTTTTAAGACTACACTATACATGATTAATCTTTGCTCCAACTGAGAGCCTTTCTTGTCTGGGGCTACCCTTCCTGTTTGTCTTTTCCTTGTGTTTTCAGTTCTCCTTTCCTATCAAGGAGAACAACAAAAATCATTATGGGTTTTTAACCTAGGGAATGATATTTTTAGCTCTGAGGCCTATGTGTAAATGTAAATTTCCAGCTGTTATAACAAAGAAATAGCAAATGAGAGGCAGATGTTAATAAATTATCCATTGTTGGTAATACAAGCAAAAACCAACCTTAAAAAATCTCCCAGCTATTCCAGCAATGAAAGCTTACTCACTTGGGCATTTACATGAACCTGCGCCTTCAGAAATAAGATCTAACTAGTTTCTTGCAATCCATGGAGTCTAGACAAGACCTCTGTGTCCTCTCTTCCTCTTCTGATGTTAACAATTCAAGGGCCAGAACATACAGCCAACGAAATCATCTCCAGATGTTTCTTCTGCTTAGTGATCTGATGAATGCCCAAAGACCATTGACTGCACAATGAAGTCAAGTGGAATCTGGGAGGATTCTGGATCCCATGCTGCTTTTCAGGACCAATTTCAGTACCAAAAGTTAAGCCACGTGTTTGGTTTATATCAAGCACCACTTGAACATAGGTCCTCACACACTTATGAAGCCAGTTCAGGCAGAACTGATGAGCAGTCACTCTGAGCTCCCTAAGAACTCTGCTTTCCTTTGAATCCACTGGCTGAAAAACCACAGCATGGCTGTGAATGCAATAAGGTGCTTCTTACAGAATCGAGTATATTTGTGGCTTCTGCCATCTTCTAACCCTTGAAAACTTCTGAATTTACTGTCCTGGCATGGTGAACACAACTCATAGTCAGCGGCATGGAGGAGCATGGACATTCTGAGCGTACTTACAAGTTTAGGTTTCCCTCCAGAGAATCTCCAGCCTTTGTTTAGCCCTCACCATAGCACATCTCTCATCATCTTATCTCTCTCATCTCCCATCATCCTCCCCATAGGATCCCCATGAATCCTGAAAAGTCCTTCATTCTAGCATTAATACAGCAGCAACTTCCTAATGCCTTGTATCAGGCACATTTGTGTTTGTAATTCCTTTCACACAAGGCAATTCATTAAGGGCTCTGTTTTGATTACCAAAATGTGTGAACACAATTTTGTGTCTCATCTATACAGGGTCACTCTTATGTCAGCTCGTTTCTGACTGCGACAGTCTTTTCCCATCCTAAAGGCAAAACAGTGTTTACATTTGGTTAGCTAAAATATTTACATTACACATTCAAATGATGCATTTTCCCAGTGACAGGGCTCTCCCTGGTATTTCCTCCTGTACCTACTATGCAGCGGAAATGATTAAGATGAATATTCTGGGTGTCTCTAAACAAGCAGATTAAGGAAATATGCAGCACAGCTGTACTATACTAACACTGCTAGACTTTGTAATATGCATGCAGGCTTGTGAACTGCCTAGCATGAAAGTCTGCCTTTTAGGGCCCCAGATCAGAAGAGTTCCACATTTCCTCATCAACTTATTTCAAATATATTCTTCATTTATCTATAAATTATTTGGGGACTCGGCGCATGAGGCCCTGGGAGAGGAGGTGAGAATGGGGCTGTTCACTGATCATCATCCCATATCTGCCTTTGGATAAAAGCCTCGAGTGCACTGAGTCTGCAGGGGAACAGAGATGATGGGGACTGCTACCCAGACAGAGACCAGAGGGAAAGGTGACACTAAAGCTGGCAGGGGAATGCCATGAAGTGACAATATTTCTGGGAATCAGAAAAGACACTGCACACACTGTTTTAATGTAACATTACCAAGCTGGATAAAACACTGCGAGTGATGCTGCATCAAGAGGTCCTCCAGACAGACACACAGCATGAGCCTCTCCCCAAAGGGAGAGTTTAAGGGTTGTAGCAGAGAAACTGAAATTCAACATCATTTCAGACACATCATCACCTACACTATAAACAGTTAGTCTCGCTCATTTATTTGTAACTACCAAGCAACAGAGTCTCTCTGAGAAGAAATTAGACAGAGTGCAGCAACTTCTCTCACAGAAACTCTGTAGCAGTGCAAAATTAAGAAGTTAAAGAACACACCTAAGGTGTATCCCTTACCTTATAACTTCATCCACACAGGTCTTCATACAGGCTCTCCCAGTGATGAACCAAAAGCTTCTGGGCTGAAAAAACGGTGAAACACTGGTTAAGACATTATCTCAAAGCCCCTGTCTCTGCTTATATCCATCCCAAACTCTGCTGCATCTTTTTGTTTACAGAAACATATACAATAGACTGAAGTTGACTTCGTAAGCAAAAGCTATTTATTTTAAATTGACCCTGCCCACTTAGGGTCATATACTCTGAAGGAAGTTGGTTATAAAAGTCTCTGTATAAGTCAGGCATGCAACATCTAGCAAACAAATATTATTTTGTGGGATTATTTTGTGTGGGACGTGTATTTACTCTACTTTTTTAAACTAACAGCAAATGAAACTTTGTTTGCCAGTCAAAACCAATCAGTAGAAGAAAAGTAACAGGCTCTACACCAGTATGAGGCAGTGTATTCAAAATAATAAACAACCAATTTTGATTTAACCTAAAAGCCTGCATGGAGGGAGTGAGCAGGCTCATTACCTGCCCACCTGGTGTCCAACCAGCCTCACCACCAAGCAGCCTGAGGGGTGTGTAGGGATTAATGGGCAGTACACTCCTGCAGAAAGGGGATGCCAGAAATCCATGGGCTGAAGGGGCCAGGATAAACACAGATTCTGCATTTTGAGCCAGCAGCTAGCAGCCTCACAGTTTTAATTCAGCTCTTTGAAACCTGCTTTCCTTTGGCCATCCTCGGGAACACCGAGTTTGCAGCTCCCAGCCTTTGGCAGGCCGGCTCACAAAGCCCCGCCGTTTTTGGCAGAGCAACGCCCGGGATGATGGGCAGCGGCTGCCGCTGTCACTAGCAGGATGTTTTCTGGAGTTTCTCCTCCAAGGCAATGTGTTTATTCTTTGAAACAGTTGCTCCCTAAAGATTAAAACTGAGCAGAAGCACAAAAGCAGTGTGTGTCCTCCGGGGCTGCTATGTGCCATCAGGCAAACAGGAGGTACAAGCTGTGTTCTCCCAAATTACACAGAACAAACGGTGCTGCACGGGCAGAACCGAGGCAAGTTCTTCAGTACACAAACCACACTCTCCTCATTTTAACTCCTTCTTAGGAAAAAAACCTTTCAAATATCACTTGTGTTATTAAAAGCTCCAGATTTAGAGTTGTGGGGGGGTCTTCAATGCAGCTGAGCCCGTTCACCCCAAAAGCATATCAGCCTGGGCACAAAAGATGAGCAACAGCCACAAGGTTTGTGCTTTTAAGATCATGCTTGTTATGATCCCCAAACAGCAGTACACATCTCAAAAAAAGACTTATCAACCACAAAGAACAGACAGCAATATGAACAGCAAACACTCTGACAAAATATATCTTTACTTAGAAACTAAAAAAATAGTCATTTAAAACCCACTAAAATAGGATTGAAGTACTAAGAGCGCATGAGAAATACTGGCACAACAATGAAAAATCTTGTTTGCCACAGTCTGTGTAATCACAGTTATTGCAAGGCGGCTGGAAAAATAAATGCAACAATGATTTTTCTTTCTGCTGAGGTATGTGCAACAAATGTCAATATTTTTACCACTGTGCAGGATGCATTGTACTCCAGAGAGTACCTTGAGGGGTGAGGAACTGTCTCTGGTAGTAAGAAGTATTTACCTTGCCTATATATCAATGTATTTCTATTAGCAGAATTCACTTAATATTGTATATAAATAATAACTTTTGGCTTAAAAAGTAAGATGCAGAAGGAAACTAAATAGTCTTTTCTTCCTCTGAGGGGAACACATACAGATTTTCTTATTACTGGTAAGGCAAACTAAGCCCACATAAAGGGGAACAGCCAAACTTCAATAACCCTCAGCACAATGCCCCCATGAAGCTTTACTCTCCTGCGGAGTACAGAGCACTTCATAACTTTCCTCCCTCTTGTATCACTCTTATTTTAATAAACAACCAAACAGCAGCAACAGCCACTAACTTATGCCACTCTAAAGATAAAAATATTACCTTTGATTAACAAGGACTCCTCCTCCTAGACCCTCTTTGCACTGTGCAGAAGAAGACCCCAGGAGAAGCTGTTGGAGCAGAGCTCTAAAACTCCCTCCGAGCATTAAGCAGCTCTCGGAGCCGCTGGCCCTGTCCCGGCCGCTCCCCGATTCCGTATGCAGGGCGCGGATCCCACCTTCCGCGGCTGCCAGGCGGGCTCAGCCCGCCAACAATGCCGCCTCTGTCAGCCCGCCAGCGAGCGGTGCCACAAAGACACGCTCATCCGCAGCCCCGGACCTCTCTCTGCTTCTTCTTCTTCTTCTTCTTGGAGCACGGGGCGATGAGAAGGGACGGGAGAGAAATGCTGATGTGTTTATGATTAGCCACAGCTCCGCTGTGTCCGGGAGTGAGACAGTGGCAGCGCACGACGGGCACCCGGGCGCCCAGAGAGGAGATGGAATCTGCGCTGGCAAGAGCCCTCCCTGCCTCGCTTCACACATTTGTGTTTCGGATCCGTGGGTGGTTGCATGAGCAAACAGCCGGAATAGGGGAGGAGTTAGACAAAATGCAATTTAGGACTTGGAAGCCTTGTCTGCCTTTTCGAGAGGAGGACGAAGAGGCGAAATCGCAGCGCCCCGACAGAGCAACGTGCCCTTCCCACCTCGGCTGCTGCCACCTGCCTCTCCAAACCTGCCGGGAGAGCGGCTCTCCCTGCCTGGGCGGGATCCCCAGGCACAGCAGCTGCTCTCGGCCCCCGCTAACCACACTCCAGAGCCTCCGAGCACGCTGGCTCTTCGCTCCTGCCCCACAGCGTTACCGGCTTCATTTTCCAGGAGGCACGATGCTTCATGATCTTCATGAGCAACTAGAGGATGAGACAATAAACGACATCCTCAGCAGATGTTTACAGCTGTCACTAGGCAGAGGAGGAGACAGCAGCAGCTTAAATCCCAGTTTTCTACAAAGCTTTCCTTGGAAATCAGAAAGGCAAAGCCAAAAGCCCTTTTAAAACCAGACGTCCGTAGTTTGCTTGTTTTGAAAGGACTATCATGTGCATATAGTTCATGCAGCTTCAGCTTTGTTTTCCTCCCTATGAAAAAATGAGAAGCAATGTCTGGCTCAAGATGAAACAGTGATGATTCCTGCTGAAACCAATTAGAATATTACACTTTAACTCAAATATTCACAAGCCAAGCTCTATGATACATGTGAGATGTTTCACACTCCTCCACATTAATTGTAGTTCGGATCTAAAAACATTGCAAGTGAATAGAACAGCAAGCAACATTGTGTTTTCTTCTTGAAGTAAATACCAAGGGACACACAGCCCTTGGGTGCAGCACAGCTATGAACTCATTCCAGTCCCTGATGAACCACCCTTACAGTATTTTCCCATGCAATTAGTATTAATTGGTGACTTGCTGGCAATCTCCCAGAGGCCTATCTCACCCTTTTAGCCAGTCCTACCAGATCAGCCTTGAGATGATCATCAGGGCTGGGCAGCCATCCCACTGCCACACCTCTCAGGGCTCTTTCTTGCTCTTGTATTTTTGGGGACTCTGGCAAGGGTTCTCTTGAGTAATGAACAACCAAAGATATGCCTCTTCCAAATTAATATATTCAAGTTTGTAACATGAGACAGCAAAGTAAGAGGGGGACTTCTAGAGGGAATTTATAAGCAATTTTAAAAAATATGTTGTTTCAAAGCATTTTACTGAAGCTAAACTCCGAAACAATTTTCAGGAGAACTGAGCTGAAGTGCTCAGTTCAGCGTCTGGATAGAAACAGACCTGTAAAACTCTGCATCTTGCACTCAAAATTAAGCTGATAGAGGACAGATGTGAATGAGCAATCATCTCTTCTAATTTTATTATTTAATAACACTTCTTAAGGATTTCCTTTTATCTATTAATAAGATAAAATTTGTCTTAAGCATCTTGTCAAATGGACTTGAGCAGGTTCAAGAGTGCTTTACTTCAGCAGAGCCCCACAACTCCATGGCAATAAATAAAATCAGATGTTCTTTGACTGAACATTGCAAACATCTAGAACACATTTTAGAGTAGCTTCCAGGGGCATTTTCACAGTATCAATCTCTTTTTTCAGAATGACATAAGTAATCTCAAAACTTTAAAAACCGGTGCTGAGGTGGTTATTCAGAGTCAGAAGGGTGTCTGAAAAGAGAACTGTGCAGGGGTCAGCCTACAAAGCACCACTCAAGACCCAGTAAAGGAAGCAACATCTAATGGTAAAATACATTAGGAAATGCTTGTGGCCAGAGGCAAGCAGAACTGCTTCAACTAAAACAGGTCAAGTATAATCAAGAACACGAGGCCAGCTTTATTCCTTCTCCTTTTTCTGCTTCCCTTTTTCTGCTTCTCCTAAGTTTCCAGTCCACATAAATCAGTGGTCCTCAGTGTTACTCTTCTCATATTACTTTTGTCTTTTACTGCACAACACTTAGAAACCACAACATAACATAAATAGGTGCCTGAAAATGGTGTATTTTGGCTTGGAAGTAGTTAAGAACACTAAAGATGGTTATTTCTCTTGGAAATCTTGAGTCTGGTGCGGAGGAGCCTGCCTGTGCCATCTCACTTCTAAGAGGTTCTACCTTTAGATTTTACTTGAGGGATCATGTACTCAGTGTACATCATATGTGAAAGCCAAAACTCAGTCTTTACTCTGGTCAACAGATGTAGAGAGATTTAGCACTTACATGTAAGTTGTTTATATGACATAGTTTATTGAGTTTTTCCTTGGAGATACTTCTCCTTCTGAATCTTTGCAATCCTACTTGATTTTCATTTTTAAAAGACCTTACTGGCTTTTTTCCCCACATCTATGGCAAGTAAAGATCCAGATATTATTTGTCAGGGCCCCCTGAATCAATGAATACTTTCAGACTATTCTCACAGGTATTGTAGAAGAACAGAAGATGACCTCACTTTTCCTGGTGTAATTTCCCAGCAATTCCATTAACTTGCAGTATCTTGATGTACACCATCAATCTGAGAAAGCCCTCACCTCTATCTCACACCTGTTTAGCTCTCAAGGTGTATAAAACCACAAGAATATTACTAGCTGGCAGAAGACTTCTGTCATTCAATGGAGGGATGGATTAAGGAACTACAGAATAAAAGTTTCAGAGAAGAACTTCTCCATAAAATCATGCAAGAGGAAGGAGCACTGCACGCATCCTCTGGCAGGGACAGGAAGGTGCCATGTGTGTCTCTGGAGATGTAGAAAGACTATGAGATTTCTTAGTATGATGCTATTCTGAAAAATCTGGTTTCCTGACAGGATTTTAAAATACACACATGTTCAGACTGCCACTTTACATCTACAACTAAGAGAAAGAGGGACTCAACATTCAGTTTTCTGAAAACACAAGGCCAAGAGATTCTTTCTCCAAAGACGTATGCCAAGACTTAGTCACTGCCACTCTAATTCCCTGATAGCAAATTCAATCTTCACAAATACAAAGCAAACAAATTATGAACATCTTTAAACAAATTATGAACATCTCTGGCCACACAGATAAGACTAACACTTGTAAATTACTTCTCTAAATAGGTGTTATATCAAATCTCCAATGAGTCCAGATAGATGTGTTCAGCCTGCATTAGGTGATAATGAAGCCTGAACCCAAGAGATCTTAGTTAAATTTGGATTAGCTGTTGATGAAAACCAACTTGATAACACTGCTTATTCTAGACTTGCCTCAATTACGGTTTTTCCAGTCAAACTTGTCACTGCTATTCCTTCTTTCCAAGAGCATTACTTTTGTGACAGTTTCATTTGTAGTGTTATGTGGCATTGGTACCTGCACCTCATCAGGTCCTTCTACTTGCCTGAGACAAATGCTGGATCATACCAGGTCCTCTCCATCTATGGGAGACCAAACACAAAATTACACTTACTCAAGCATCACCTCTGCCTCTGGCTGGGAGCCTGGCAGAGCTGGGAAGTGCAAATCTCCCACACATGCTGAAAACAAATACACAGCAGACTGCCCCCGCTGCTAAAAAGTCTGTATTTCATTTTGAGCTCTTGATCAAACTGAAGTATTTTACTTGGGCACAGATCATTTGGGTCTACACTGTGTTCTCTGTTGAAAGCTCTTTAACTTGTGACTAACTCAGGACATGTGGCTTTTTATCTTGGCATAACTTGCATGTGGCCAAAGCCCCCTCTCAGAGCTGTCAAGTCAAAGCCTTGCAAAGATCTGACAGCTACCAATATAATAATACGTCTAATCTTCTGTACTAAAAGAATGCAAATAATTTTCTTAAATAATTTTTCTTATGGAAGCTGGTTTGCAACATTACAGTACTTTCGAACTACTACACATCCAGTAAAGCACGTAAGAATAACTGATGTAATTTACAAATTGATTTCTCACCTATCTGATAAGCACTGATAGTGGAACTGAAATTTTCACCTCATCTGAGGGGAAAGAATTTGAGCATGGCTCTTTGGTTTCTATTTGTAGTAACCAGAATTTACAACTGTTTTTTCACCCATGTACTTGATAGATTCGGGCCTGTTTCCTTCAGACAAGACCAAATGTATTCAATCTGTTACAGTCAAGACTAAATACTTACATAAGGCTTCCTAATGTTACTCATTAGGACATGGATGGCTACAAATGTGCTTCCTTCAACTTCAGCTGTCTTTTATTCTCCCCTGCAGCTTGATTATTTTTGTTAAAAATGAAGAAAGGAATCAAATTACTAAGTTTCCATTTTCCACTCTTCCTAATTTTCAAATTTATGCCATTTATAAGGCTCAACTATTCTACAAAAAGACTTTTTTACACCATTTAACAGAACCAAAATCTTGAAGGAACAGAGATTTTTTTGTTTGTTTGTTTAATCCTCTCCTGCATTCGCCCACTTTTCCTATTTTCCACTTCTTAATTAAATTTCAGGTCAAAGATCTTTCTGACTCAAGATACCCAAATGTTTTCAGATTTGGCCAAAAATGGTAAAAATCCATTATCCTTTATCATCATATCTAACAAGGAGACACTCTCATGAATTATTTGAATATATGGACAAGATCTGATTATCTAAATCAAATTTCTAACTCCAATGCACAAGGGAATATATATTTTTTTAACATGTAAAGTATGATTAGAGTACAATCAAAATAATTGATCAGACTGTAAGATACTAGTGGGCAGAAGTTCTGGAAATGGAAGTGACACCATTCTAATCAGGAAAACAGCCACGAGAAGATATTTATCTATTTATGAGGGTTTCACTTTGAGATTACAAGTGCAAGAGAGAAAAAATGTCATCCTCCTGTCATTTGCTGACAGGCTCTGATAGAGAGAAGCTTTGTCACTACTTCATCATCATCCATGACTGCTTTGCATCTCACCTCCAATGGCTGCCTTGCATTTCTGAGTCCTGATCCCTTCAGACCTGTTTGAATTATCCCTGTTTTTCTACCATGAGTGCTGGCATCCTACTCAGCAAAAGCATCCCAGATAAAACTGTTTGTGCTCAGGAAATTGCATTATATGAAAAGTAGTTATTAGGATGTGATTTTCTCTGTGCAAGCATTTGCACAAACTGTACAAGTCCTCTTATCACAGCCACTGCCACACAGAAACTGTGGAATCACATTTAAGTATTGCATCAGCAACAGACGTGTCCACGGCAATTATTTATTCATAAAACAAGGAATACAAAAAACAAAACAAAAAAAAATCTGAAATGACAAAAACAAACAAACAAACAAACAAAATCCCCCCACTCCTACAAAACTTTGTTTAACTACAGTGAATTGAGATAGTGTTAATACTCAAAGTTCAACTTCGGGAAAAACAGGATGGGATGTAGACTGTCAGCTAACCGTTCTTGTCCTCTTTGATCATCACTATATCTTTCAGAGTGAAAACTGGTTTAAAAATCAGGAAAAACAAGATGGACAACCTTAGATCCAATCCAAACAAAAAGCTGGTTAATTACATCAAACATTTCCTAATGCAACTAAAGCTCTTTGTGCTGTCCTCCTAAGTACCCCCAAGGACTGAACAGTGAGCTGGCTGCCCCTGCACCTGCTTCATGTGACACAAGACTGAAATTTACCAATGTTGCCCAAAGTTTGACCTATGTTTCTGGTATAAAAGGAAAAAAAATATCCAAAAGGACCTGCTGACCCCTCAGATTCAAACAGCTTTTGAAGCAGGTGAACAACAGATCATAAGAGATGGTGTTTCCACCTTCTCTCTGCTATTGTTGTTGTGGGATTTTATGCTTTTTGCCTGGACTCTACGCTACCTGTGAGAGATCAGACCCATTTTTGTATCTCATATTGTCCTTCAATACTTTGTTCTCCCTTGGAGATACCTGTCACGGATGGATTGACACATACCTGAAAGCCTCACCCAAGCATGGTTCACAAGATTGAACTGAAAGAATGTAGAGACTAATTAAAAAGGAATTTTAAAGAGCAAATCTTTCAAGTGTCTGATAAAGCGAGACTTACGCAAGGGCGCTGAGAAACTGGGCCCTGCCCTGACTTTAAAGTATACTTTAAACAATCCCTGCTGGGAGTGGAGTGGCCCAGTAAGTCAGAGGTGTCTGTCCACCAGGGGAGTTCCATAAAAGCTCTCAAAGTATCTGCTAATAAAATCTGCTTTGCCCTGGTCACACAGGAAGGCTGTGACAGAAACTGATTGGCTTCGATTTTCTTAAATAACTAATATCAACAGAATGAAAGCTATCTTGGGCATGGAGAATCCATTCCAGCTAGCAGGCAGAGACCCAGCCTTTGGCAAGCCCCTACTCCACCAGCCTTTGGCACACAAAAGCCAAAGTCTCTCCCTACAAGGGAGACTTGACCCTGGAACATCAAGGCTCTACAGGAGCATGGCTCAATAAAGCAGGAGCTGAGGCAGAGCACCACTGGCCAGCCTTCCCCTCCATTTCAGCAGTGGAGTTCTGCAGAGAGCTGTCTTTTGGGTGCCACCACCTACCACCCTCCTCCTGGGCACGGGAGGTGACATGTGCAGTGGACTGGTGGATGGAGAGTGCAGAGCATCGCTGCTCTGACCAGTGTCCCAGCAAGGAGGACTCCCCAGAACATCTGTACATCTCTCTCTCTTTTGAAAATGACCTTTAAAATCACTCTGCCAGCAAGAATCAAATATGATGTTTAAAGGAAACCTGCAGTAACTTGTGGATGATGAGATTTTTTTTTTTTTTTAACACTTTGAATGTGACTTCTTCATTTACATGAGTGGCTGAGACAGCCAGAGTGTTAGTGTGCATATTCACCACCTCCAGACTCCACACTGGACCAAATGCACCAGAGAAGACAGTAAACAGAATTTCCTATGCCAACTCATTGAACTGGGAGAGATGCTAGCATAAAACTCTAAATCCCAGAAATGGGATTTGCTTAATCAAGCAAGCTTTGCCAGAAGATGTAATCACACACCACAGAAGATTACATTAGCCTTTTAGAAAAAAACCCACACTTAACCAACTCCTGAAATTCTGCTTTGATATTTGCATGAAATCCATGCAAATTGTATGGGCTTCAGCATGTGTTTTCTCCCACACCAAAGCAGCCAGATGGACAGCCAGGGATGTGAGAAAAATATTTTCCGCTAAGCCTGAGGGGAGATGAACAAGAAAAGAAGCCCCCACGTGCTTCTCCCCAAGTCCAGTGCATACATCCCACCCCTCCATACTGTGAGCCTTCTTTTCACAGAGATCCCTTCCTTTGACCATGGAGAAAGCAGTGGCCTGGCAGCCAGGGCAGTGCTCCTGCCAGCACCTCAGCCACAGCCAGGAAGTGCACTCGGGGTGCTCTGTGCTGGGTCAGAGCAGGAAGAAGTCTGGGGGTCCCCACCTCCTCCCTGCCATCCAGCAAGGCCCTGGGAAGAGGGGTCACCCTGTGGCATAGCCATCAGTTATTGCAACACATAAGGTGGCTTTGTATAAATAGCTTTTGTCCCACTAAAATCCATCAGAACGAGCTTGCTTCCTTCCTAGCAGTTGTTAATGGATTTCATTACAGTTTTTCTCCTTTTTCATGTACATTCCTCGCTCCATGAAGAAAGCATGGGAGCAGCTGCAGCCAGCTGTGAGCTCCCCCACTGGGACCCTGAGTGCTGCCTCTGAGACACCAGTGACAGTCCCGTGATGATGGAGAGCATCTTAACTGCAGACAAGATTGCTTGCTGCTGCCGTGGGAATCCGGGCAGCAAAGCGCTGCTCGCATTCCAGGCAGGGACAACATGAGGGTGCCTTACACACTGCAACAAGGAGAAGTACTGCATTTGAATTCAGTGGGGCAGAAGAAACAAATTCATCATGCAGAATGTTTAGGAAAGCTTCACCCTCTCTGAAGTGTTTCAGAAATAATGTTCAACAAATAGCGATTGTACCCTCCCCACCTTTGCTTTTAATAACTGAAAAAGGGAAAAACAAAACATTCATTCCCTTTCTCCATCATTTTTAAAATCCAAGTTTTGGGAAGCTGTTAGCATCTCCTCTGAATTAGATACCAGAATTCACCATGAGTCAATATCTTTGCTTGGGTAAATCTCTTAGGAACATCAGCCTGGAAAGCATGCCCTGGGAAACTAATCAGTTCTTCCTGACATGGGAAGCATCTCAGCCAGTAATCCCAACTAATGTGGATTCTCCACTGTTTTACTTTACACAAAGAAAGCACACTCAAATAAGGGTATTTCACATGTGCATGTCTGGTATTTCAGATGTCCAGCCACTTCAAAACTACAACTCAGATGTTAAGAATGTGAAATACCAGACATTCAGATATTCTCCAAGCAATCCTGTTAGGACAGAGATATAACCGGGCTGGTAGATACACTTTCAAAAATTACAAGTTGTGTACACACAGAGAAATCTTGTCTCTCTCCATCAAGCAGCTTTTATGCTTGGTTAGTTGTTTTTTTTAAAGTTCAGGCTTTCAATTAATTCCAAATCTTGATAAAATAAAACTTTTGTTGCTTGATTGTAAGCTCATAAAACATAAGAAGAGCTTAATGCAAAAATGTGAATAAGTTAAGCATATTTAAACAGGGGGCATTCTTTGCAGTAATTTAATGTTGTCAAGCAAGCACGGGAGGCATCAAATGCTTTGGCTTTTACATTGCTCCTTACTGACGTAATAATAATTGCCAATAGATCCTTTACAAAAAAAGAAAAACACAACAAAAAAAACCCACTCACTATGCTGTTTGGGGGTTTTATAACAATATTTAACAGAGGAGAGAACTTAAAAGGATAAGGGCCTGAAGTCACGCCTCCAGGCAAAGTACATATTTACCACCCACTATAAACCATGTGCAAAACCGCTGTTCATGGATACAAAGACAAGACCAGTCAAGGTCTGCTGTTACCTGTGACCTACCTTCTCTGTGCTCCTGCTCCTCAGCCACCCCTTTGCTGCAGCTGCATCCCTGTCCTTCCCTTGCCTACTGCTCCAGCCCCTCTCCTCTAACAGCATTAGCAGTACATCTCACAGCACTGCATATTGCCTACTTGATTCATCACTGAATCAACACAACACAAATCCCCCAGGCACACAAAAGCACAGCTACATTAATGCTTCATCTGTGCTGCAAGAGCATCTTTTAAAATGCCTACAAAATTGTTTTAGAAGACCATGGTTTTGTTCTTGCAGCACTCTAGCCAGGGAGTGGTTAAAACAAAGGTGAAAAAACACAGCAAATAATCTGAAAGACTGTATTCCCATCATGTTTGCCACTTCCAATCCTATTTTTTTCCCATAAAAGTCTTTGTGCAGTTGCTCTGTTGAAATCTTTAGGAAGGCTTTCTGCAGGTGGAAAAGGCCAGAACCTGATGCTGTGTGCAGGAGCAACACCTCTTCACCCACCATGAGCCTGTGGTGCTGCATCAGCCCTTTATTTCTCCAGACAGGCCTGCTTAGGAAGAAACTGGACAGGAATTGTTTTAAATGCATTCTGTCCTATGCAAACATGTGGCCAAGAAAGTTTAAATCCTGCTCTTGACAGTCTTTTTAATACAGATGGGAGCTCACAGGAACCATTCGTCTTTCACATTTGTGTTTTCAGCTTTACAATTTTCATTTGCTTAAGACCTCTTGTCCCATCTCATTCTTATTTGAGTGCTAGCCCTAAAAGAGTTACAGAGATGATCATTTTGACTCAGCATCATCCTCCTGTCCCCAGTTTGCCTTAACATAAAAAAGACAAAAGAAAGAGCCCTACCCCTCCATATAATTATATTTCCTCACTAATAGTGTCTGAAGGGTGGATAAATGTGTGAAAACAAAGCAGAGCTGCACATGTGAGAGGGGAAGGGTTCCTAGCACTGCTAAGAGCCCATCTTCTGTGTTTTCCTGACTCGGCAGTAAACTAGAGACACTCCCAAATGGTGACAATGGTCAAGGAAATTTGTTTTGCAAACAATTCCCTTTAAAAAAGCCTTGCAAGGAACTACTTGATAGCATTAAAGTTTTTGTCTCTTAAACATGCAATTCTCTGCAGAAAGCAGATAGTGTTAAGTACTGGAAAATGAAGTGGCTTAGGATTATACACAGTCAGTTGGGCTTTTTCTAAAGAAACACTACACAGACCCTTTACAGCCTGTGAAGCTGAGCTTCCAGAAGCCAAAAGCAGCAATGTGGAGTAACTGAAGGCTTGTGTCAAAGGACAGCAGCAAGCAGGACCCCACACAATGGGTCTGCATTGCTACCCCACTAATACCCTGGCTGCATAAAAGGGCAGGAGCAATAAATAGGAATTAAAGGGAAGATTAATGCCCAGTGGGTTTTACAGCTAAGAGGCATATATTTGGGGCAGCAGCACCAGCCAGAAAGTTTTGATCCTGATGGCTAGCTTGGTCACCACTCCAAACCAGACCTTGACTCCATGACATCACAAACAGGACACCCTGTGAGAGCTACAGATGAGGAGGCTTCGGAGAGCTAATGTGGAAAACATACAGTACAGCATGCCTCCTTCAAATACCCTAATTCATGGCTTTAGCTTTTGAAACAAACAAAAAATAAATGCAAAGATATGACACTAGCAATGCTTGCCATCACTCTCAAGAAGTGGAATCTACTATACAATCTGAGAAACTACAAATACAGGAGTTTGGGAGTGTAGAAGGAATTACGTGAAATCACCGCAAAAATGTGTCTTGCAACAAAGCTATGAAGAGAGTAACAAATAGAACTGGTAAAAAGACTGGTGCATTAAAAAAAATAAAACCATATAAATAATCAAATTCAAATTAAAACTGCTTAGACTAGCTGTAGGTATGAAAAGAAATACACCTACAAGGAAGAAAATAAAGCAAAATGGACTTAACAAGAAACAAGCTAAAACAAAGCCATATTAAATTCTCAGCAAGTTGTGAAAGATTCTTTGCCTTTTTTCTTTTTTTTTTTTTTTTTTATTAAACAGTAGAGCTCGCCATCTGTTTGTGGACAGTGCACAACAAGAGTCCTGAAGTGCTGAAAAAATCTGTACCAGAAGCCTTCATGCTCACCCTGGTATCCCACAGCACAGCCACACCAGGTTCAGCTCTCCACACGTCCCTGAAGGTGGTTCCCAGCAAACCCAGCAGCTCCGCGTGGAGCGCCGTGGGGTCCCTGAAGAGCTCCCATGTCTCCACCAGCATCATGCTCCTCACACATCCCAGCACCCAAGGAACAAATCCTTTTGGCACTAAGCTCACCTAGGGCCTCAACGAAACCATCCACTCTGTCCTGCAGCAATGGATGTCCCCTTGGGTGTGACCCCATGGCGTGGTGTCTCAGGGGCAGGCCTGCCGCGAGGGGCTGAGTGCCTGGGAGGGCTTGCTGGAGGGGAAATGCCAGAACAGAGAGAGGACAAAAGCCCTTTCCTAATTCTACCCTGTGCAAGGATCTGAATCTTCAGCTTTTATGGCAAATCATCACCTTTCAATTTTTTATCCTTTCCACCCCAAGCACTGCTAACATGAGCACTTCCAGGCTGAGGAGACTGCCACCACCACATCAATATTCATCAAGGAGATCCTGAAGAAAATTCATTTATTTTTCAGAATTATTACAGTTAATTGGAAACATCTGCTACAACTATCTGTATGCCAGAAACATCCCAATCTACTAGGCAGTCTCTGCAGGAATACCCACTCTGTCCTTTCTGGCTAGGCTTTGCCAACGGCATCTTTATTGTCAAAGAAAAGGCGCCATAAGACTAATCGGCCAAATGCAGAGTTTAAATTGTCTCTGCTCATTTTCACACAAAGTACTAACACATGTTGTGCTGTCACAGCTGTGAAAGATATTTGCATCTCCATGTTGGCTTTTAACTGCTTCCTTGCAGTGAACCAGGTCAAAGAGTTTAGGGAGCAGCGCTCCCCCCTGATACCCAGCAGCATCCTTGACCTAAGAGAGTGCTGCAGTGAGAATGTCCAAGCACAAGCAATCAACGTTTTACATTTGCAGTGAGACTAATGTCAACCCAGTACATGAATGTAAGTACACAATTTCATGCAATGTGAATATTTGTTGAAGTATTTCTGTGAATAAAGGATAACTATCTGAATGTCCAGTGGAAAAATGTTCCTGTGGAGACAGAATGCAGCCTAACTATGAAGTATTTGTGATATCCAATAAATATTCACTGAGACCTAGTGAAAGTCTGGGCTGGAACTTACAAACATAGAATTTCTAAACAGGTTGTCAATCATAATGAAAAATGCATGTGTAGACTGGACTTCCTAAGTATTATTAGCCTTCTGTCTAAATCCATTGTAATTTTGTTTTTAATAGGCTCAAATGTGAGGCATGATCATTTTTAGTAAAAACATTCTGTCAAAATTGTGAATTATTAATGTAAATCACAATGTCAAATTAATTTTTTTAAGGAATAAGATGAAGAAAACATTCATATTAAGGAGTGAAGCATGATTGTATCTCTGATGAAGTGAGATGAATGTTTATACTATAGACCTTGCCCATAACAGCTGGAGACTTCTTACTGTCTGTATGAGGCAGCATGATGGAAATATTTGTTAAAAAGGTAAGGAGAATCTCCAAAGACATCTTTGAACTCAGAACCTCCAAAGACATCTTTGAAGCAGATGCTCTTCCCTGAGATGCCAGACTAGGAAACCTTACTCAGGGAGAGAAAAAAAAAAAAAAGAAAAAAGGCACTGATTTTTTTGAGCCAGATTTTTTTTAAAAATTAAATTACTATTGGTAAAATATTCACACAGATGGTCACTATGAATTCCCATCCCAAACCAGATTAGAAATAGATTTTCTTTTTACATGAAGAACAGAAATCAATATTTTGTAATGTAATCTTCTTAGGTCCTTGCCTACCCCAAGGGTAAGAAGAACCACAAATTTCTTGTTTGATAGTGTGGGAATGTACAATTGTTTGTTGACACCATTAAGAAGTTTCAAATCACGGTGAAAGAACTTGCATACATCAATGGACTGAAAAAATGAACTGTGAAAAGCAAGAAGACCATGTAATGTCTGGATATGTATTTTCATTTGGCAGAATTGTGATGCTGATAGAAATAATGCAAAAATAATAATAATGCCTCTGATTGAAAGAGCATGTGTTCCCTTATTGCCTAGAACAGAATAGTTCCCACACTATATTATAACTTTAGCAATAATTAGGATGTGAACTTCTGGTCCAGTTTTCTTCCTTTTATGTAATAAGGTTATAAGGACCTTCATCACTTCATCTCATGAGTTTGAGCAAAGTGGTTTGTATTTTTTTCTGCCTTCCTCAAGAATAGACAGTGATAAGGCAAGAAGTGATTATCAAGAGACATTAAGTGAATAAACCCATAAATCTCAGTGTTCAGGTTAAAGTTCAATGACAGTTAAGAAGTATTCTTGAACCCTCATGATACTGCTATATAAAAAGAATACAACTGCTCTGCAATTTAAAGGCATAATCAAGAAGAAAATTATAGAGTGAAATGTGTGGCCCCTGAGCACATTCAGAGGTCTTTATGCCATGAAAAATAAAATCCTTTCACTCATTTGGACTGTGTAGCAGCTTTTTCTCAGAGAAGTGGTGGACAGTGGGCAGTGCCACAGCTTCCTCTGTCCCCCTGGGGAAAGCCCTGATCAAACTTTTCTGGATTCACTGCAGAAATGCAGAAGCTCTACTCACAGGGAAGTGGGAGATGTGCCATTTCTGTTGGTATTAAACAGAACTAGATGATGGAGAGAAAATCACACATTCTCGTCTGTAGCATCGAGTCACTCTTGATTCTCATGTTTGTTGGCTTGCCATGCTGCACGTCTGACACAAAAGACAGTCTTACTCTCAAAGCACAGTAAATCAGCAAGTAAAATTCTTGGAATAACAACACTGAAATCTGTCCAATACTTTCCTAAAAATGCATATTAAATCTGCTCCAGCCATGAAAACTTGATTAATGTGTTTAATATATTTGGAAGAAATAATCATTCATGTCAAGGGTAAACAATGCAAGCATGGAAAATGGGTGAGAATAATATGAAAAAAAAAAAAAAAAGAAGCAGATGCTGCAGGATACAATCCCACTACCTATAACCATTGTCATGGCTAATCCAAAGACCAGTATGCCCTAAGTGGAGTAAATTATCATCTCCACTCTGTGATAGTTAAGGCAATATGAGCATTACCATATGAATAAATGAAGCTAATGGCTGGATTTTCTGTGAAATCCTAAATTCTGCTTTTTCAAGATTAGTGATAACAGAAGTTGTGACACATGCTTCCTCCTGAAATCCACAGAGCCCAACAAACCTCAAAGGAACATGTGCAAGGAGGGACAATGAGCAGCCTCAAGAGTGGGGAAGAAGCAGCACCGGCTCTGACCCAACACAGGCATCATCAGCCACAGGCTGCTCCTGGGGCCCAGCAAACCACCCACCACATCCTCCTCTGACACTCAAGGTCCCTCCTCGGTGCACCAAGGTCCCCTCCTCATGGCAGAGAAACCAGGCTTTGGCCAGAACACAGTGGTGGTACCTAGGGGTACCTGTATATGCCTGCCCTTGGCACCATGTGCTGCTGGAAGGTGGCTCAGCAGAGCTCGTACTTGCCCACAGTGTGCCTGGCACAGAAAGTCAATTCGACCAAATAATCAATTTAACAGCTCCAGCCTGCCTTTGGGAACTGCAGAAATGTGGGACAAGGCGCTTACCATCAGGCTCTCTCTCATCTTCCAGAAGCAAAACTTATGTGCTGTAAAAAGGGATTTTTTCTATTTCTCTGTGGGCAGGCCAATATTTAGGTTGTGCTTATGAGCAGTGATGGCTGATGATCCAAAGAGGAGCAGAAACTCAGCACATTCCCACAGCAGCAAAGGGCCTGGGACAGGCGGATGTGATGACAACCATCCCTCCAGGAGCTGCAGAGTTTGCTCTCTCCAAAGTCTCCCCTTTCCTGCTGGGCTGCAGCTGCGTGCACAAGAACACATCATCCTTCCTGCTGCTCGCAGCGCACAGACACAGACACCACTGGGGAATGCTTCAGACACATGGAAGCAGCTAGCAATTTAATTAAAACATCCACACACAGAGAGGCACATGCACATCCCATTCCTCAAGAGAAACACCTCAGATAAATACAGGAGCACAGGACTGCAAGGAAACTCACAAGTCCCTTCTATGAACTCCGTGATGCTCTATCCTAAAGCTGCTCTTTATTTTTACCTCTGCTACACCTGGGAAAGTCTGTTAATGAACCTCAGAGATAATCAGGGACTGCTTTTTATCACCTGGCCTCACTCTACCCAGAGTAAAAAGCATGGCCTTGCACCATTACATTTTATGCCATATCTATCACACCAACTCAGAAGAAAACATAATACTTGTATGATGCTACGATCCTCTTCTGAAATGCCAGTGACTCTTACCTTTGAGTCACCTATAAATTCATAACAATCCTGTCACCTGTCAAATTCATAAACATACTACTGCTTTTTTATGACAAGGATAGGAAAATATGAAACATGTTTCATCTCCGTTGAGGAATTTAATTAGCTGATTCCCTTTGGCCCAACACTCCCACCATTTTAAGACAATATTGACCTCTCCTCTTTATTCAATTCTCTACTTATTAACATTTCTTCTATGAATCTTCTTTATCTCTTGCCATATTGATAGATCTCCATGTGGGTACCACATTCAAATTCTTTATCAAGATTGAGATGAATTGCATCTATTGCTTTTATTTAGCAACAGAACTGAAGAAGATGAAACAGCTAACCTTGGCACAAAACTATTTATTAATAATTTTTTATTTTACCCCATTTTCCATTAGCTTCCCTGACTTTATTATGTTGTTCAACATTTGTTCTAAAATATTATGTATTTTAGAGGTTGGCTTAACAGGCTGTTATTTTCCCAAATGCACTTCCCCTGGAACCATCTCAAAATCTGAAGTTCACATTTTATATTTCTCATTCTCATGCCCCAGTGTTCAATATATTCATTTTAAAAAAGTCTGCAATCTCATGTAGCAAAAAATGGCTTTCCAGGGAGGAGCAGAAATGCTTTTTAGAAGTAAAATCTGATGACCTCTCAGTGCAAGCCTCTGAAAAAGAAGTGATGGATATTGTTTCTCTGCCTTGTCCCTGAAACTCCACTGCTCTTTTTATGTTGCACTACTCTGGTTTTCTTCAATAGCTAATATGGGAAACCTGATTCCTTTTAAAGAGGCCTCCCAAATCAAACCTAAAATCAAATACCTCCCCATAACTTAATTTAATAGGTTAAAAAGGTCAAGAGTCTCTTTACCACCAAAGTACTTGTCCAATTCTCAAAAGGAAATTTAATTTCTGTCATCTGGAGCAAATGTGTATAATGCAAATGGCATTCAGAAACTCTACTGCACTTTGAAACTAAACCCACTTTTTGCAGCTGCTGCTTTAAATATCATCAGAGTCTGGAAATGAAACAAAGCCCTTTCTCACTGATATATTCCTGCATTAACTCCAACAAGTGAGTTTAAGGGGGTTTGGCCACCAGCTGTGGAACTCTGCTGTACATTCCACTGTACACTAGTCTACAACCTAATTAACAGCCCTGCAAATATTCCAGATATCTGCTAATATTATGCACAAAGACATAATTAGAAGTGTGTGTGAACACAGATACGATCGAACAAAGAGAGAGAACAAATGTGCAGCTCCAACTGATATCGTTATTAACTCCTTCTCAGTGGCAGCATCATGCACCAGGTGAGGGTAAGGTTAATGCACACCCCACACTGTGACCTTTCAGGCTCAATTTAATTGCATCCCTACCAATGATATGGCAAAATGATAAGGTGCATCCTGATTGATTTTCTTCCTTGCAGACCACAAGAGCTCATTTCCACCAAATCCTGCCTTTAAAATTACAGCACAACTGGAAAGGAGTTTTAAATTATATACACCCTAATCTAATATTTGAAACTGTTATACCAAAGACTCTCTCCATTATAAGCTGCAAAATCCCTGTTTGCCTCTTCTGTAAACCCACTACACTGTGTACAGCATTATCCCTCAATTGTTAGCGTGCTTAAAGCGTGCGTCTAACACTGCCAGAGCCATGCTGTCAAGCATTAAAGAGCACTTTTAGGCATTCTGCCCCTGTAATCCTTGGGGAGTTCAGTAGCTACAAGTCAGGGGAAAATCAAAGTAAAGAGAAAAGACAGGTCATCATGAACCTAAGTGCAATGTAGTCTCGTGATAGACATTTCTACTCTACATGCACAACACATTTAGGTTCTACAAGAATTTTACTATCCCTACTTTAGCAAAGCTGGGACGAGTATCTTTGTTACCATACCAGCCCACAGTGAACTGGAAAATTTTGTCAGAATATTTTACACACTGTGATTACTGTATAAAATATTATATGCCTCATTATAGCAGGGTTTACTCAAAACTTAGTTGTTTGATAACAACTTAGATTTTTTTGTGAATTTTTCATTATTCTTTCAAATAAATTTTTGGTGGTATTTTCAGATATTCAATACTATATTCTGCATTAAAAATGCCCATGGGAAACTTTGAGGTGTCTGTTTGAAGCAGTTTCCACTCGCAGTGGATGAAAGTAACAGCCAACCACCCTGGGATTTCAGGGTTTTTTTAAGGAGGTGATGGCAGGCATATTCTGTCATTAGTGCATAGGAGTTTAGGCTACTGCACTCATCATCATGGTCAGAACAGCTCATCTGCACTGAAGTTCTGAAGAGCACAGTGCACAACTGAGCCATCACTTAGATCACTTGCATTTAGAGGAACAGAAACTTGGATGAGCCCCAAATTACGGCAGACCTAACGTCTCGTTTGCCAGCAAATCATCTGTATCAGAAATTACTTTAAATGACAATGCTAAAATTGAATTTGTCCCATGTTTAACATGCCCATTAAAAGGAAATCCTTCAATGCCATTCACTGAGGCTCAGATGCAGGGAGTCAAATGACCATGTGGTCATGGCCACAGCCCACCCTCAGCAATACCCCTGACTTTGACAACCTGCAAATTCTCTGGAGTCAAGGAGGAACTTCCCACTCAAAAACTCTCACCTTTACAGGTGTTCTAGTTTGACGAGTCTCTGATGCACAGAGTGCTATGATAGTCTTGCCTACAACAGAACTTGTCACTTTACCATGACTCAATTTCAATTTCACAGCAAGGCCTTACCCAAAGCCATGCTGGAGCCTCCTGAAGCCTTCAGCCACCTCTAGCTTCCCTTGGATGGCCCTCAAGAAACAGAACACAGTGGCAGCGGAAGGTTGGGGGGGGACCTGAGACTGGGTGAGTTTTGCAGAGCTTTGAGCAAAGCCATTGCTCTAACAAAGCAACCTCCTGAGAGCCCACTGTGAACCTAAACACTGAATTTCTATTCAATGCATCAGAATGCAAGTGCAGTGTGAACAACTCCACCAAGGCAAAGACAGAATTAGCCTCATCAGACATGCAGCAGCATATGTCTCTTTCAACATGTACTGCAAAATAGATACTGAATGGAAAACAGATGATTTTTCGCCTCCTATTCTGTCTACCGGAAAAAAAAAAAATCTCAAAATCCTGCATATCTTCATGTAAATTACTGTACTGCAAAGATAAATATCAAAGTTATGCAAGATGCTAGATAAGTAGAAAGACTTAAAAGAACAAGGAAGAAATAAAAACACCTACAAAACCTCCAAAGACAAAAAATAAACAACAGTTTATTTGTGTTCCCAGGAAAGTCCAAAGCCAAATATTAGCATTTTCTTCTGGAGGCAACTTTCTGTGTATTGAGAGCCAGCTTAAATAAACAGCAGGCTTTTCTTCTCAGAATATTTGGGGAGCCTGCAAATTTTTTTCTCCTTTCAGAAAATATATGAAAAACAATGCAGGAACAACTTCACACAGGAGAAGTAAAGAAATTCAAATATCTAGTTACAATTATAAATGAAATTTTGGCCATGCAAAACCCATATGAAATGCTTTCAGATGGAATGTTTGCCAGCCACTCTTCTGAGCAACAGCCACAGAAATCTACCTTTGTTACCTCCTTGCTGATCTCCTTTCCCCATGCTTCTTTTATGCATTTTATGTGGCTTTTTAGTTTTATTCCCATATTTCTCTCTTAGTCTTACCTGAGCCCATTCCCTGCTAGATGCCCGGGTTTTTCTTTGGTATCCCAAAATCTCAGCTGAGGACTTGCTGGTATCTAACATTAGAGGTTCAGGGGCTCCAGTCAGCTTTAAGCTGCAGTAATTTTTTCTACTCTGTAAAGCCTGAAGGGATAGTACTTTTCCTTCCTTGCTAAATAGTAAACACCCCCCTTCCAGCGGGCAAACAAATTATCTTCTGTTGTTTGTAAAGACACTCAAACAATACCCTTGTTTACCTTTATAAATGTCTTTGTGCTACCCCCAGTCTAGCCCAGGGAACTGGAGCAAAGGTGGTGCAGCTGACATACAGCAGGCAGGGGTAAATGCCTGAACACCAGAGAAATCTCTGCCCAGCAAAGAACAGAAACAGTCACTCTGATGTCTGAGTTTGGGCTGAGATAGCAGCAGAAACTGAATCTCAAGACAGTAAGTATCTTTAGTAAGCAAATTAATTTTACTCATCAACTCAGCAGAAACATGGTTTTCTGCCTCCAGGGAAGGGTGCAACGTGTACTCATTAATGACTGTTTATTCAGATCAACACTACTGCTGGATAAATTCCCCACCACCACCACCTTACACGAGGTATTTCATGATCAAAGTACTGAAATCAACACTGCCACAGCAACATTATTTGAGCAGTTGTGTTAAGCGCAGGCATGTTTGAAGGATCAGAACCTAACGAGGTTTTCTGGTTGTTTTTTGGCATGAATACAACAAAAACCTCAACAAAAACATACCTCTGCCTGTGCAAAGTACAGAGGTCTACTCATGCAATTATCATCTACAAGAACAAATAAGAATCAAACAAGCCATTCAATATTATTAGTTTATTTCATAAATAGGCTGATTACTTCTGAAATAGCTGCTTTCTTAAACCACATGGCCGATATGTAATCTGCTAACCTCCATTTACTAGTTTTCATTGAAATGAATCCTACGAATCTGACCCAGCTTCATTCAAACCAACAAATGTCACACAAATCTTTGCACATGGAACTCAACATATCCAAATGAAAACCAGTCTACTGCTGACAAAAAGGCTGAGAGCAAACTAGTACCTCTATCTTGGTCATCACAACCTCAACTGTGTGATGTGCATCAGAACACTACCTTAGAAAATGTAAAGCCTCTTAAGTCGTAGGGTCCTTCTGAAAATGTGAACACATCCAATGGAACACATCCACTGCTCACTCTGCTTCGTTTAAAAGCTGGCTCTAAATTCATCAAATACAGTTTGAAACTGAAGGTGACTGAAATGTTTTGCACTACTGTGTCGCTTCCTAAGAAAGCTGATGTAGAAATACTTCCCAGATGTGGGTTAAGATTTCCAGATGAACAGAGAGAGCAGGCGAAAGTGGGAGATGTGGGCTCCTGAGCAAAAGCCACTGACAGTCTGCATTAAACAGCATTTGCCCAGGATGTGTCAGACAAGAGACCTGAGGCTGGGCTCCTGTTGCTACAGCAAAGTGCCTGGCCAAAATACACTTGGCTGCTCTGGCAAGAGTTTCTCTACATATTGTTTTGTTAATGTTTCCAAAAGGTCCAGTTTTGCTCTTGTATGAAAAAAAACCCCAACCCTGCAAATTTCAGGTCTCTCACTTTGCACCAAAATAAACTGTGGGGTCTGACCAGTCACAGCACAGACAACCAGACTTCCAGTGCATCCCCTGAACTATCAACACACAACAGAAACTTAATATGAACTTTTCATAACATCTAATAAAAAAACTTACCTAAATATCTCCTCCAAAGTCTGATTAGTTATCTGCCTTACATAGATTATTTTTGGTTTTTCCTGTGCATTTTCCACATTCAGAAACATTTTTATGATTGTAGGGTTTTTTAGGGCATCAATAAGCTACATGAGGAATGAGACAGACAAAACCAAAATGTAACACAAAAGGTCTCTAAAATATATTGTAACGTTGTCATGAACAGACAGCAACTACAGAAACATCATGGAAATAATACAGGCAATAAATTGAAGCTATGTGAATATTTACTTTTATTTTCAAGACAACTGAAATTATGAGATCAATTTGGCCTTGTTTTTCTCTCATCACTTTTCAGACTTGTCAGAAGGCAGTGTAAAACCACTGCAGTCGATTTTCTCTCTTGCTAGCCTGGATTAGTAGATTTATGTTAATTGCAGACATCTACATAAAAAAACCTTTTAGTATTCTTCTTCCACAGGACTTATAATGAGGATGAAATTCTGACCACACAAATGAAGTAAAAAGAAATTTTTTACTTTATTTTTTAAGGGAAAACTTACCTTGTAGCACATTTTCAGCAAACATCACAAAAAGGTCTGATTGCTTCCAAAGGCTTTGATCTTGCTATCACACAGCAGCTCCTGACTGAAACAAGTGACCTCGGGGAGGCTCTGAGGGAATGGGGATCACTCATCTTAGGAACAGTCTCCTCACATCAGACATGTTTTTCATACTCTGTTTACTTCCAGGCTGAACTGCATGAAATATCAAATGTCTGCAGCTCCAGCTGATGGGATGGGAGTTACCAGCTCCTCCAAGGTTGACAATTCTCAGCTGGGGACAGGACAGCAGGACACCTGCTCCCCCTGAGACCCGCTGAGTGTGGCGGGGTGCTGCTCAGCATCACCTCGGGTCTCTGCAGAACACCCAACAGTGAAATAACAGAAAGCCAAGTAGGCAGCATCGGTCACTCTCAGCTTTCAGTCAGGGAGGAAACCAGCAGAAAAAGCCTCTGCCAATGTATGGGGATTTTGTGGCATTTGACTTTTCTTTCAATAGCATGAACTAAGACCCAGTAAGCATTAAGTGAAGAATGAGTTGCTTGTCCTGGCTAACCACTGAGCTTAGATGGTGGGATAGAAACTAACAAGAAAAATCACTGAAAATGCAGCATCTGTTGACATTTTCCAGCATGCACTGACCTTTCCAGTACCATTACACTCGGCTTTGCAGCACAATTACAGTTCAGCTCTACGTATCGATAAGATCCTTATTATCTGAATTCTATCAAAATCTTTACCCTTCTCAAGAGAGCAGAGAAAAATGTCTGTCTGAAACAATATTCAGTTCAATGACACCACAAAGACACCCTCAACTCTGCTGCTGGGGTTGATTGTTCACACCACTGCACTGTAACCTAGCCAGGTAAGTAGGGGGAAGAGGCTGACAACTAACGTGAGGATGATTCCTTATGACAGTGACAACAGTAGGTAGCTAAAGAGCACCAAATGCAGTATTCAAAGACAGAGCCTAGAAAATGACCCTTGCAGTCACGAGCTCACCTGCCAACCAGAAATCATTTCATGGTATGTGAGAAGAGTCCAAGTTAATTTGTCACTCTGACCTCAGAACCTCACACTATCCCTTGTTTAAGTCAACTTACGAGGTTATTATGGCTAGTTTTGTTTCTGTTAAACCTACAAACCTGCTTTCCTTCACTTCTCCTCTTCCACTTATTTCATATGCAAAGGTAATACCTTTTATTACAGAAATAAGAAAGATCTGCATTAAGTCATGTCTGCTTCAGAACTAAGATGACTCCCCACCAGCTGGAATCTCTTATTTGATTAAAAGTGTTGTTGTGCCAGCTGCCATGCAGCACGTTTCACTACTCTGATTCCAGGAGGAATTAGATCCATACTGAAAATGAAGTCTGGCATGAATCAGCCTCTTCTCAATACTAATGCATACCTGGAAAAAAAAGCATTAAAAAACCACCAAAAACCTAGCCACCCCAATCTCTAAAGCAGAAGGTATTCAGTGGGATAACTTCAAATTTCCCATATTATAAGGTAGTAATTTCATAAAGCAATGTCCTAATTATACCCTCATATTTGTTTTTAAAGTGATCTTTCTCACCATAAAAACAAACCTAACTCCTCTTCCAACAGAACCAGCTCTGAAGTTAAAGACAGTTGCTGAATTAAAAAAATTAAAAGCTTTTGTATCTCCCTGATACAGTGAAGTATTTACTAGTGGAGGGTAATTATTAGAGAATGTGCCCAGAGTAAAAAATAATTTATAGTTAAGTCTGTTACTGCTAATTCAGTTAGAAAGAGAGACTGTATTGGGCAAAAAGCCCATTTAATTTGAGGGGGATTTCTGCGTGTTGTGGACTGCAGGAGTATATACTGTGAATAAGCACTGAAAATGTTCTTAGCTTCTTGCAGTGCAAGAACATTAAAAGCTTTAAGGCAATTATTTGCAAAGGCATACTCATAAGGCCTCTCAATAGAAATACAGCAATGGCATATTGATAGGTCTGCTTCTTACTATTCTCTTTTTCTGTTAGCTCAAAGCGAGTTGCAGACTACAGCTTCAGTAGCTCTGAAAAAAGTCCATTGTTAGCTCTGAAGAAAGTTTACATTCAATGGATGTTTGCAACTTTCTCTGTTCATACAGTTAAAAAGTTAAAAGGTTTTGATGGATTCAGACAAGATACTCTTAATATGCAGATATGAGAACATGCAGAGGTAAGGCTGAAACCTGAAGGCCACACTCATTCCTTGTGGTGTCAAAGCAGAGACAGAGTGCTCAATACTTTACTTAGAAGCACTAGGTAAATATCATGTGGATATTTCACTGATTAAACTGATAAACAACAGTCACTCTAAATTCCCAAGTGGCAGTTATGCCATGTATAAAATAGCTCAAAGAGAATACAGTAGGCTTTAGTCACAGCACTGAACATAACTGAGGGGTCAATTCACTGCTGACCCAAGCTGCTGTGACTTGATGTTTGCTTAAATGGAGCAGAGGCTCAGAGCAGGGCAGAGAGTACCCAGTGTGAGCACTACAGAAAGTGCCATCGTGATGGGCAGCCCTGCTGACAGTGTCTGCAGGGAAGTGAGCCTCTGCAGCTGGAGCCCCTCAGGTACTGAACTCCTCTTCAACCCTGAACATGGATGCCCTATTCTGACTCTCCAGAGGAAAAAAAATAAATGAAATTTGTTGCATCTTAGAGATCTTCCTTTCAAACATGTTTTAATTCAGTTTGGGAAAGCTTGACCTCTTCTCATTTTGTGGGTTGAAATAATTTCCATTATTTCTATTTCCAGACCAATTATATGACTTCCTCAGTAAGCAAGAAATGTATTATTTAATCTGTTTTTACAGACTGAGCTTTGTGTATTTTAACTTTTCATTCTACATTCCCTTTCACACCAGTATCATAGTGTAGCCCGTTCCATGCTTGTTCAAGCACCAATTAGAAATGCCATATGGGTGCATATATTGACAAACACTCCCTAAATGCAGAAGACACAAAAATAATGTTTCTGCCCTCCTCCCGTTCACTAGCTTTCCTGGCAGCCTAAGCCAGCAACCTCAATCCACCATCATCAAATGAGTCAAGTCACTGTCTTAGGTTGAAATGTAGCTGGGGCTGTGTATTCTATTTCCCATCTGTTAGAGGTGGGGCAGTCATCGTCTGTTAATTGGGCAGTTTATTTTATCTCTTCCACAACCAATCCTCCAAAATACTCTGTTAATGAGCCACTGAGTCACTGCAGGACTGATGAAATGACATCATCCCATTGGGAGAGGCTCTTCCCAGGGGGAGGAGCCAAGCATTCCTACCTGGATATAATCTGAGATTTGGAACACCACAGCAGCCTTTTCCCACTGGATTCCCAGAGGAGCAGCTGTCTTCTCCAATGGATTCTCAGAGGAAGACCAGGCCATCTACACCACCACTGGACCTTCAGAGGAAAACTGCACCCTGCTACAGGATCACTGCTTCAACAGAACCACATCTGTCACTGCAGGAGGACTGCAGCCACCATTTAATGGGACTGCTGCCAACACCCTGACCCACACCTGGGTGTAAGGTTGTATTCTGACCCCTGTCAGTGATTTGTTTTCTTTTTTTGTACTTTGCATTTGTATTTTTAATTTTCCTAGTAAAGAACTGTTATTCCTATTCCCATATCTTTGCCTGAGAGCCCCTTAATTTAAAAATTATAATAACGCAGAGGGAAGGGGTTTGCATTTTCCATTTCAAGGAAGGCTCCTGCCTTCCTCAGCAGACAACTGTCCTTTCAAACCAAGACACTCTCCATGGATGCATTCCTCTTGTCTGTGATGCAAAATGGAGATGCTCTCCATGCCGAAGACACAAGCTTCCAGCAGTACCTGCTTCACTGAGAGAGAAAAACAGCTCATCCAGAGATATCACAAAGAGGATTTACACCACTGGAAAGGAGCTTTAGTTTCTCCTGGGTGTACTTGAATCATGATGCTTCCATATACATAAAAAAGCCATATATTGAGATTTAGGATTATTTCAGGAAGGGAACCCTGTATAATACAAGCACAAGTCCCAGATTTGCTAACAGAGATGTTAAAAAAATTGATTCAATAGCAATTACAATATTCTTATCCCAAATGGCAGCTAAAACTTTATCCCACCCTACACTGGCATGTATTGTGTGTAGGCCTTACATTTCAATAAAAGGAAGCAAATGCTTTTAACAGCACACTACAGAGTACACAGGAAGGCTACAGGAAGGCTATTATAACCTCAATAAATATCTGCTGACTAAATACACTATTTCAATTAACATAACCCTTATTGAAATCAAAAAAGATACAAAAATTTAACTAAATGTTTAAGAAAATTACTGAGTAGTAACATCTGTAAGGCTTTTTATGTAAAAAAAAAAATAATGTATTTATATATTTTTACTTATATTTCAGTACCATTAGTGTAAAATCCTCCGTTTGTGATTCCAGAGCAAAACCACCAAAATCTGTACAGACTGATGCTCTCCCAAAAGGTGGGGTAACACACAGAGCCCATGACTCTGCCAAACACATGTGCCTGAATGTGGCAAAACCCACACTGCCCTGAAAACACAGCTCCTCATGTCTGCAGTCTTACCTCAGCCCAGGCACACACCACGTCCTCATGTGACAGCTGCTGGTCTACACAGTGGTGCAGGGGAAGGCTCCTCTATTACTAATTTTCTGAGTATTGCCAGCCCATAGGATTGTGCTCCCTTTTTTCCATAACTGGTAAGGCAAAAAGTCATCACCACAGGAGACCTGGGAAAATGTGAGGATTAAACTTGTAACATGGGTTCTGACAAAGAGCTCCTATGGATGCTTGGGAAAACACTGACTAAAAGTCCCATCCATACTCAAACCTCCATTTCCCAAGCTCCTGATGTGCAGCAGTGCTGAACATACATCTGTACATGGAAGCTCCAAGAGATCTGAAATACTAAGGAATGCCACAAGCCCTTCTTTTCCTAAAAAAAGAGATTTGGATTTCAGCTCAGATATTTCATAATTATTAGAAATCTTTAAGAACATTCCTTATTAAGGACATATGCCATCATTTTTCACCCTTACCATATGATAATATTTGTTTTCCTCACATGGTGCTACAAAAAACTTTGTGACAGTTGTGAAGCACTGAACTACGACAGTTACATTCTCTTCACTGTGTTATGGTCACATGGAATCATGGAACAATAGAATGGTCTGGGTTGGAAGGGACCTTAAAGATTATCTAATTCCAGCCCCCTGCCATGGGCAGTGACACCCTTCACTCCACCAGGCTGCTCAGAGCCCCATCCAAAATGGCTTTGGACCCTTCCAGGGATGAGGCATCCACAGCTTCACCGAGCAACCTGTTTCAGTGTCTCATCCCCACGGTATAGAATTTTTTCTTGATATCTAATCTAAAACTTCTCTTTTCCAGGTTGCAGCCATTCCCCCTTGTCCTGCCACTACATGCTTTTGTAAAAAAAATCCCTCTGCATCTTTTTTGCAGGCTCCCTTAAGGCACTGGAAGGCCACAATTAAGTCACGCTGAAGCGTTCTCTTTTACAGACTGAACAATCCCAATTCTCTCAGCTTTTCCTCCCAGGAAAGGTGCTTCATGTCCCTCATCAACTTGGTGGCCCTTGTGCTGGGGACCTCATCTAGCAGTCCCAGGCAGGGTAGAAGCACACTGAGGGCTGTGCTCAGTGAGAATAAAAATAGATAATTCTCGCCTGGAAAGCTGCATTTAAACATTAAAAAAAAAAAGGTCCAGTAAGTGGATATGGATTGTTGACAAGGAAGTAGGAGGAAACAAAGAGACCACATCAGTCAACACAAGAGGCAGTGGCTATAACACCTCACTAACCTACTTTTCTGTTTTTTTCCCCAGGGATTATGGCAGAGGAGACTCTTAAGAAGGGATTTAAAAGGAGAAAATGAGGTTAAGTGTGTTGATGTCTGTCCACAGCTCATCCTTAACTCGAGTGTAGCAGTGAATAAAGCCTGCAGATGCTGTTTTGAATACACAGCAGGTCAGTGACAAAGCTGGTATTGCAAATGAACTGGAGGGCTGTGTGGACAGTATGGCCAGAAGGGCTTTGGATGTGAAATCAGACTGCTTCTTTCTACATTAATATTATGGGAGAAACACATGAACACTACAGAAACATTCACAAGAAAACAAATTTCTTTTAACAGCAGGTTTGAACAAGGTAAAAGTTACATAAGCTGTATGTGGACCATGCTTGTGGCATTGCTTCATGGCCACAGGCATCCCTAGGGCTGGCTCCCAAACATGCCTCAGCCACAGACATCTCTGGAGGAAAAAGAACACCATATTCAACAACTTTCATGGTTCATTTCTTAAGATCAGGACATCACTAACTATGTTGGTTTTTATAAGAAGTTACTATCTTCTAATGACTCCTAAAATATCTATCTGTAATAGCTGGAAACTTCTGCATTCCATAACTAATTTGGTCTTTTATAAACTGATTTACAAATGTACTTGCTATTTAATTCTGTTAGAAAATACTGAAGGTAGTATTTTTTCTGTCACCCCCTTAGCTCAGCCACTTACCAAGTTATAAGAGCAGTGGCTAAGGGGCCCATCTGAGCTCAGTAGCAAACCTTGGTCTTAAAACACATTTGCCTCTCAGCAGATGAGAGTCTCAACAGCAGTGCAGCCTTTTATCCAACTGACCCATGAGATGGACTGGTGTTTGCCATCCTCTTAGCAAGCCTCTGAAAACACCTGCTTGTTTGGTAAGGCTAGGTTTTACCAAAGATATGTTGACAGTAGGTAAATTATTGTCACATTAGGTAAATTACTGCAACACAAAGGTAAAAATTGAAAATGGCAGCAGACATCATCTTCCCATACAAGGCCTTTTTAACAGTGGTTTACAGATTAACCACCTTTCATCAAAGGCTCCAGCAAAGTCTCAGAAAAAAGCAATTTTAGGAACACAATGATATCACAAAGTTAAGAAAATCCTTCCTGCTCTGCTGCATTGTATTCATGCAAACCTTAACAACAAAAGGCCTGTTTAAAATCTGGACTATCTTTAATTATCTTGCTTAGTGCTCTTCACCGTGTCCTTTAAAAACTAGCAGTCAGCATGAGAAGAAAAGCCAGGAGGTAACACACCAGCTAGCTATGTATCACTGTCACAAAGGGATTGGAAAAGCACACCAGCTGGGGTCCCAGCATCCTGCTAACACCAGTACTGTGTCAGGTCCAGCCCAGTCTTTCACCCTTGGCGAGGGATTCCACCAAGCAGAGCCTGGCTCAGGGAGACCAGTGGTGCTTTCCAGGCTCTGCTGGACACAGGGAGGACATTCCCACTGACTCCAAGGAGATGCTATGCTCACATGGACATACAGCTGCTCAGAGAGGAACTCGGCATGTGTGCGCCAGCCTGAAACTGAACTCCACCCCACAAGTGGGTCCTTACACTCAGACTGCTGCATCCTGTAAGGTTTTTATATGACACAACTCACCATGCAATAAAACAGGCCTGCAAAATGTCTTAAAGAACCGTGTCCTAAGAGCAGCCACTTCCTGCACTGACTAGAGCTGGACCTTGGGCAAACAGCTCTGGGGCACAAATCCTCTGCCTGAGTGTCCTGAAGAGCTCTCTCCAGGCTGGTGAAGCAGAAAATGTGTGTATTCATGTTTTAGTGCCTTATCTGGGGTGGGTACTCCTCTGCTGTCAAAAACCAAGAGTTATGTTCCTGACAACAGTAAGGACAGGACTAAATCAAGAAAAGAGTTCAGAGAGGCAAAGAAATTCAGATGAGCTTTTGATGAACAAACCTCATTAACAGACTGGCTATCAGCTATCCAAATAGATTAAAAGAATTATCATTACAGCTGTAGTTTACCAGTTTGGAAAAGTGACATTTCAAAGTCACTACACATCACTGTCACCTGTAATGCTATGCTGTAAATTTGTTATTTACAACCTACTTGTAAATATACAGCAAGTCTTGCAAGTTATTGGCAGCATTCAAAACTCGTAGCAAGAGCAAATAAAAATGCATCCATTTGGGGGAAATGAGGTATTCTTATGACTTCATCAGATAGCAAGCATTAAAAATATGCCCATTGCAATGTGTACAATAGCCCAGAAAAATGCTGGGTTTGCTACACATTTTTCAGACTGAGTCAACTGAAATGAGGTTTTCAAATCCATGAAAGACAGGCAGAGTCAAACAAGGTAATTTTTCCCCAATGCCATCATATGTCAGAACACTACATGTGAAAGTTCATCCATTTGATTTCCTAGCAGATAGCGCTTTTCCCTTCTTGTCAAAACCATACCATTTCCCGGGGAAAAAATACAAATGTGTGCCTGTTTCAGACAGTCTTACGTGTTGGGGATGGACTCAGATTATGCTGTCCCAGCTGAGTGATTTAAAATTGAATTTATTGTGATTCTTCGTGATTGAAGAGGTCAAAGCCTTCCCCAGGGAAAACAACTATAAGATGTTCTGCAGACCAGTTTAAGGAGTACATGTGAACTTCTTAGCTTCACAAGGTTAATATGTGTCTTGGTTTCACTGTAAATAACACAACCTTCTTATTAACCACAAGAAAGACAATAATTTTCATGTCTATAGAGTAGAAATGAATTATTTTCCTACATTTCCCCTCCCTCCTCAAAATATGTAAAGCAAATTTTGAAATTCCCAATTCAATATATATCAAAGAAGAAAAAGGTTCAAAGTCAAATCCTAGAAAGTCAAGAAATGCCAGAACAAATTTAGTTCAGCTCCCCTGTGCTTATACATCAAGATGAAATATTTAATTACATGATGACATGCTATTTTTTGACTGCATTATCTGTGCTTTAAAGAACAAGAAAAAAATTTCCATAGTGGCCTGAATGGACCAGATGTTTAGATGTTCACTGAATTTCAAATTCAATACTTCAGTAGTTATTTATGTTATTGAAAGAAGTATAAGGTCAGATCAAAATTTTCCTCAGATTACCTGATAGTTTGATTTTTTTTCCAGTAGAAAAAACATTAGTGGAAATATATCTTCCACTAGCAAATACTGCTTGATAGTATGCTGTGATCTAGTTTTGAATGAACAAAACTAGAACAAATCTCATTTGGCCTGATTTTTTTTTTTCCCAAACAGGTCTATCACAATGACTAACTCATCAAAATATTTAAAATTGCATTCTAAAAATACCAGCTATTTATTATTTTACTCTGCTGTACAGACATCAGTCTAACACTCAATCAGAGTAAGTGGTGATGAATCATGCACATTTTAGGAATGTCTTGGCTCTCTGAACAACGTTTGGGTTCTAAATCTTTATTGATAGAAATATCTTCCTTCCAACAGAAATTTACATACAAATGTGCAAATCAAGGCTAGAGCAGCAAGCCTGTGTTATGGCTAAGAGGTGGCTGGGCTTGGCTAGCTGCCTTCAGTGCCTGCTTCCACCTTGGCTCGGATAATTGGAATAAAGATGAATGAAAATTTAGGCCTGCAGTTTTAATAGTAACTATTTGTTATTTAAATTTCCTGTTCCATACTAAATGATTGCAAGAATGTGTGCTCAGAATTAAAAGGCTGCTCTTTAGCATCAGCCCATTGATTTCTTGGGGTCCTTGCAAAGCTTTTCACATTGTTTCTGGCCTACAGCTCTACACCCCTCTAACTGCCTGTCAGACATCATTTCTGCTTTATGAATAAATAATATGATGCCCAGGGGAAATGTTGGGCTAAGACAAAAAAATCAATATGTGTCTAGCACGTATTAGGCAGTTGTTCGGCTGAAGTCTGTCTCAAATATGTGGAGTAATTTTAATAACAAAACAAATTCCTTCTACACTGAGCTTGAAAGAAGGCTATAAAGAGAGCACTACTACTACATCACTCTGTATCCTATTTGAAGATTAATAATACTGTTCTCCTAAAATGTGAATAAATGTTCTGATTGCAAAGTATTTGGTGATTATTTCTCTACAAATTTCAAATATTCACGCTACAGAAAAATGTTAGCAAGTGATTTTTTTATTCTGTTCCTCTTGGAGTGGTGCTGGTGCACATCTGTATAGTAAAACTGTTATTACATCTGACTTGTTAGTTATTTCAAAAACATCTTCCAAAATCACCTTTTTTTTTTCTTTCCAGGGGACCCAGGATCAAAAGTGAAACAAAAGCAGGGTAAATTAATCATTCATGCAGCTCTGTAATGGCCTTAGTCATTCCTGCAACACAAGCCTATTTCTGCAGTCAGTGCAGTTCCTGGTTCAGTCCCTCACCATGCCCAGATGCCAACATGCCACAGGAATATCTGAATCCCTCCACTTTTACAGGACTTGTCTAAATAAACAAGCTCAACTCCTGTCATGGGGCAGTTCTTAAATTCCTTTGCATTGTGCCCGAGATGGGCTGGTTATGTTAACAGTACCATGCAGGATGCAGCACCGTAGGAACTGCTGCCCATAGCTCTCCCACAGAGACAGAACCCTTAGTGAAGGCGGCCAAGCTTGACCCCTACACTCCTTCCTTCCTTCCACGTGCCCTTCCTCACCAGGAAAGCTTGGGCTGTGGCAGGCAGCAGTGCACAGCCCCTGCTGACAGCACATCTCTCCCCCTCCCAGGTCACTGATGGCCATCAGGGCTGAAGTCTCACCCAGCTTCTCCTCCTCAAAAATGTTACCTTCCCACCTTGCTCCTTGAAAACATAGATCTCATGCTGGAAAACGAGGAGGAGATGGATAGGTTATTTTGGGACAAGGGGCAAGCTGCCAGGGCTCCTAGGAGCCTTCATGAAAGCCACAAGCACCCCAGGTTCAGCAGCAAGGCCAGACAAACAGCTAAACCAGAGAGGTAAAGACAAACTAGCAGGCTGCAGTCAGACCCCATGGATGACCTCTGAGATCCCTGACTCCAAGTCACCAACATTCAGCTCATGGACATTGCTCTCCAAGGGGGTTTTTCACCCCCCTGCTGTTATGCAAACCTTTTAGAGCAGATCCTCCCCATGGGAGCTTGCTGACAAGGCGGCTCCTCCTGCCACATTCAGTATAATGAAAAGCACAAATTTCATGTATTTATGACCCTTTCAGGCTGAGGAGCTGCAGCTGAGTGCCCTTGCCTGGAGGTGCTTACTCCTGCAGGAGAGCCAACCATCTGGAAGGGCAACCTAAAGGAAGCAGAGGGAAAACCTGACAAATCAGGCAAAGAAAGCTGCAGATGTGCAGAAGCTACCAGCGATAGTGGCAGGGGTACAAGATATCCTGGGGCTCACACCAGCCAACATGGTGGAGCCCAATAACATCAACACTGACAGAAAATGCTTTTTCCAACTCAAAGAAAGTGAAATGATAAAGACAAGAGGGGACTTTTAAGAACAAACAAACCAAAAAGGAGCAAGCAAAAGCCCCTCAACAAACTCAACCTAAAAAAGCCCATTAACAAACAAAAAAGCCCCACACCTACTCCTCAAAACCCACACAGGCAAAAAGGAGAAGCCTGAGGCTGACATTTGTATGGATCCCTGTTGATTCCGAATACCTACAAACCCCAATCCCCAGGTGCTTGGTGCAAAACAGGCAGAAAGGAAACTGAAAGCAGAACAGTAATTTCCACCACAGGCAAGCTGTCAGCTGTAAGCACCAAACCATGTATCCTGTGCAAAGTCACTCAGATGGAAGCAGCTCTTCATCCCTTCTCACTGCCTTTCTGTCCAGGGCCATGGCCTCATCCCTGGCAGCATTCCCATGCCAGCAAGCCCTCTCCAGCTGGCACATGGCTCACACCTTTTCCTTCAGCCACTGGCCCTGCACCTCTGCCATGCCAGCACCTGGCCAGACAGCCCAGAGCAGAGACAGTGAACATGGGCAGACCAGTGTGATGCCCAGCCACAGCCACCTCAAACATGGAACAAACCAGTCCTGCACGTTCTTTGCAAGACCTAAGTTACAGGGGATGACTGCCAACACCTCTGCTGTCCTGCTGTAGAGACCTACCAAGAGACCCCACCCTGCTCTTCACCCCTCACATGTCCCTCACCCCCCCACCACAGTGTACCTGTGTTAGAAGCCACTCCTGTGCTTCTAAAAAAATGACTGTGCAACACATACTTCTGCCAGCCCCCAGGAGACAGGACCACCTGACCTTGGACACTTGACTCATGACCACTCAACTACTTGACTCATGACCACTCAACTCGCACGTTCTTATCCTTTTGATGCAATTTAAATGAATAATTAAGCTTCCTAAAACTGACACTGGCTGTAACCTCTCACTGCTGCCTTTGAAAGCCACAGGAACCTCAGGGAGGAGCCACTCAGTGAAACACCAGAGCTGTGTGTGCGTGCAGTGCCTGCAGATGTGGTTTCAGACTGGCTGAACAAACTCCTCAGCTCAGCGACCTCCTTTATCACCTGTCACACTTGCCTTCTGCATCTCCATCTGAAGGTACTCCAAACCACACCCATCAAGTGACCCATGGAGGGGTCATTTGGTTTTTTTACACAGCCCAAAATCTGCCAGGCTAAAGACTGATGCTGTTTCACCACCGCACAGCTGGCTGAGAGAGGATCCTGTCCTCACCTTCCAGCCTCACTCACAGCCAAACAGCTGTTTCTGGGCTGTACAATGCACCAAAGTAGTACATCCAGATTTCTGAAAGACCCTAGACCTCAAATAAAACTTTTTTTTTTTCCCCAGCTCTAAGTTTCCCAGCTTTTAACTGAAATGATAATGCTCTGGACCTACAGTTGCCCTCAGATGGCACTGTGCTGCTGTCTAATGCTGGTGGAGGATTACATGGCATGATAATATCTGTTCACAAGTTCTGATTTCCTCTGCAAGAGTTCAGATTATGCAGGTCCGTCAGACACACTTCAGTCATCAACACATTTTTATTGCAAACAGAATTTGCAATAACAAACAGAGAAAACCCTCAGCTTTCAGATGTGTTTCATTTCCTGATCTGAGTATCTTTCACAGAAAATTTCTCTCTTCCATCAGAAAACAAGAGTTCAGAAGTAAAATGGTTCATCTTTGACAGATTTAAAGGCAACTGTCACAGACCTCTAGCTTCCACAAGGTAAGACACTAGAAGCATGAGTGGTAACAAATTGATTTTACATTAATTTTATCTCTAAGGTATCTGTACAAGCTCATGGATTTATATGTTCATTTTAAAGACAACTATTCCCAAGAAACAATAATTCCATGAAACATATTTATGTTGTATTTATTTATGCCTCTCTCGTGAGCTCAAAATCTGGAACTGAAGCATCTCTGTCCTACATAGAGATAACAAAAGAAGACAGAGAAGGACTCAGAGTATTCACACAAACTCATACAATCAGTCACTGTGGTTTAGAAGGCACCTGGTCAGACAAGTTGTGGTAACCAAATATGTTACCAGAGAAGTGCTCTCCATTTTGCAAAGGAAAAATTAAACCTGTCTAGGGTTAAAAAAGTTACGCTTGTCTAAATAATCCACCTTTCCTTTAGGGAAAGCTAGGAACACGCAGCAGGTCAGTTAGCACTGTGGGGTTACCCTGAAACATTTTCTTTGCAATACTATCAATGTGCATAGAGTGAAGACCACCTGCTGGCTGTGCAGTAGCAAAGGACTGATTCCTCATAAAGTTTCAAGGCTCTTACTGCGTTAAGAAAGGGACTTGAAATCTTCCCAATATTTCTCAACTCAGCCACAAATTGTGTGCACTACATGCAATCAAGTCCAGTCCAGTCTGGTACCATATCACCTACTAGTAACAGCCACCCAGCAAAGGCTGGGACACTTGGAATTAAAATTAACTTCAGTCCTTGAAATTTACCTTTTGTTGGGAGACATTATTTAAGAGGCAACCCAACAGAAATTCGGCATTGCTCAAATCTCATCATTCCTCCTGTAAATGAGGGCAAGCAGCACCAGCTGAAGGCTGGATGTTGTTGGTCCCCATGCAGAGGTACCAGCTCTGCTCTGCAGACTGCACACCAACTTCCTAACCACAATATCCTCTTCTGCACCCAGCACAGGGGGATCTCAAATGGCTGCAATTTACTGCAGCCTTGAGACATGTGAAAAGTCTCTGTTCCAGCCCACGCATTCGAAGGATGAGTCGGAGTTCTTCAGTTCTTGGTCTCAAGGTTGTTTATTGCATCTTATCTATAAAATTCTTCTCCTGCCCTGCCAAGGTCCATCCAGCAGGACAGTTCCAGGCACACTGCCTGTCCCCGGGGCAGTGTTATCTCTTAATACTAAAAACTATGTGTACAATATTTATTTACAATTACTTTCCAATACCTATCGCCTATGTTAGACAGTGAGCTTCTACTCTAAATCAATCTAAAAGTGTCAACATCACAGCAGAAGATGGAGGTAGAGAAGAAGAAGAAGAAAGGCTAGACATGCCAAGTAGCTCCATTTTGCCCCCGAAACCCCTATTCTAAAAACCCCAAAAATCTATTTTGATAGTTTTATTATTACACTACTTAAACTGCTGTGGCTTGCAGGTCTTCATACAAAGCTGGTAATTTGCTCCAGGGGTCATAATCAAACCCCCAGGTGTTCTGGGCTGCGTCCCAGTGTCTCTGAGCCCCTTGGCAAGGGTCCCAGCAACTCTGGACACCCAGAGGGATGTCCTGAGTTCCGACAGGGGGAGAGCTTTGTAACTTGACCATGAAATATGAACCCCCAGCAGTCTACTTGGTTCAGCTGCTGTCCACACCCACGGTGACCTCATTAGCTATGCTTCCAAACGGGCTTTGAGATGAGCAGGTTGATGTATAGAGCTGCAGCATCTACCACAACTGCAACAGCACAAACAGCTTTCATCAACTTGGCAAAGTGAGCTAAGACTGATTTCCATGAGATGGTCATGGCTTTGCTTGACCAAACCATTTACACTGACCAAAGCCACCTTCCTGGGCAGGAAAGCCTGTGTCACCACTGCAGGACACGTGATGCCTCCCACACGGCTCCAGGAAGAAAACCCACTGAAAGACTGGGGTGCTGAGGGGTGAGGAACAAGTTTCTGAATGACCACACACAAACCCACGTTCAGCAGATTTCACCTTTCAGCTGGGACTGGCACTGCTCCTTCTTAAGACAGAAATACAAGAAGAGCATTTTGAAAATGTGGCACATCTTTGTTTTATACACACACACTGGCAATCTCAGGCAGCTCACCACGGATGGTGAAGCTGTAAGCATCAGTTTCTGTAAAAGCTACTTGTAACATTGCTGCTAAACATTTTAGTGGCTTAGCACTGGCACCTTCATAAATTACAGGAGTCTTCAGAAAATGAGTTAAAGCCAAGCTGACCACCACAGGAAACAGAAAGCAGTTGTACAAACAATTACCTTGTAGGCTCTGTAGGGCTTGATGTTCAAGTGAGAAACAACATTGACAAATGATTCCTCCTAGGCAGAAAAAAAATAAAAATAATTCACAAGTCCAAATTCAGTTATGATACAATTTAAGAATAGAGAAATATACATTACATTCTCTGGTTCATCAAGTTTAAAATCACAACCAGAGAACAGCACTTTATGAAAGGGTTTTCTTACTATATTAAAAATACCCAAGAGTAACTAATACAATCTTTAAATTCCTTTTTATTATTTTTATCTGTAAATGATCTTTTTATCTGTAAAAGATCAGATAAAATTAGGCTGAGAATTAGGACATTTTTATTCTCTCACTTATGCAATGTTGCCAATAATACAAATTTCATAGAACAAATCAAAATTAAAGGCTCCCATATGTAAAGTTAGGGTGGTTTATACTCGTGCAGTGACAGTATCTTCAGAGAGATTTCTGTAACTGCTTGGCTTTGATATGTGGAAACTCACTGTTACTTAGCAATTGTACTGGTTTAGTATCTAAAGAAAAAGCATCCAGGTCAGTGATGAGAGAGTTACCAGAAGCAGAGAGAGGCAAAGAGGCTGCAAATTTTCCCTTGGCACCAGCCTTGGAACACATACTCTTGTTTATGGGATAACAGAGGGGCCAGATGGTGACAATTTGTCCTGCAATGCCTACATAACAAAAATTACTAACTTTGCACTTTGCTTTTTCCCCATTGCTTACATGAAAAATTAACTAACTTGGTTTGTAAATTGATTTAGCTAGAAGAATGTTAAATGTCCTCCCTGGACATTAATTTCAGATTTAAAGGATCTTATACTGTTTACTTTGTAGCAGACTGGCTCACTAGAGTATTTAAGACTGGTTTAAACCAAAATTAGAGCAATAAATAAATTAGGCTCTGAAATACTAACCTGAAGGATTAGGAAATATAATTAACACCGAAGTAAGGGGAAACAGATACAAAATAGACTATCTCTGAAGGAATATGCCATTTCTTGTACACCATTAATTTTCAGAGGAGACTCAAGTTACTAAAGCAGCTTAAGAAATCAGAGAGACTGTCAGGCTATCTGCCTGTTCAGAGCACAGAAGGATATATTGATTCAATTACTTTCTTTTTATGTAAACCCAAATTAAAATCGGTATAAGAACATATTACAACTCAAATTTTGTGCAAAAAGAACATTTTTTCTTTTTAGTAATAATTACCCAGTTGTTTTGCTCATTCATACCCATGTGTGTGTGTCCCACATCCCCCCACTGAACTAGTGTACTCAACTAAAAATAAAGCAGTGCCTGCTCCTGGAGAACTGTTGCTTAGCTACATTCTCAATTATCACAATGCTGGCCTTACCCATTCAGTGACAAGGTCAAAGCAATTGTTTCTTTACTTTAATGATGAAGTATCCTGTTTATAAAAAAATCTTATCTGTTTCCTACTTGGTAAAATATTGCACATTTCAGTCAATCATTGCTGGCAAGTCCCCCAGAGGGACACAGTGTGAGAACAAAACTGGTAGTGTTAATTTTTGCCCTTAATAGAGGGGTTTTTTTTCTCCCCAACCCCACCCTGAACATCAACTACCTCACACTGACACACAGGCAACCAATTATACCAACATTTGTTTTCCTCCTCTGCTGTGTCCAGGCAAATATGGCAGAAATGCAGTAGTTGAATATTTATTCTCATTCTTCCCCCCAGCCAGTAACAAGCACAAGTAAAGTGGCAATTTTTAATTAGCGTGTACCTAGAGTCGGTGCTGTGGGAAAGCTAAAGAAAAGGAGGATTTTCCCCATCACTTGTAAACACAAGAACTTTTTGGTTTTTCTTTGCCTTTGACGGCAGGTGTTCAGCTGCAAAGACTGCAATTCTCCCATGGCTAGTCCAGGCTGCTGAATATTTCATAGCCCCTGAGAAATGCAGCTGTAATCAACTCACAAATAATGAAATGGGCAGCAATAATAGAACAGAGGTAATGTGCACCATTATAAAGCATCAGTGCTTTGACTGCTGCTGCTGCAGTCTTGCTGTACCAATTTATCAGGTTATTTGATAAAATAATAATGCTATCAACTATGAAACAAAAATTAACGTTATGCCAAAAAAAACCACCCGAACCCAACAAGTGTCTCAGGTGGCCAACATGAACAGCAAACAGAAAAAAGTCAGAAAGCATGTCAAAAAGAGTCACATTCAAGACTGAAACTCTATTAGATGTATTAATCACATGCCAATTACATACTGCCACATTCAGGTATTAACAGAAAAGTTACTGAATTCAGGAAAAGCTTCATAAATACTAAAATAAAACAGTGAAAATACTTTGGAAGTAATAAACATGTTCATCTTAATCATATATTGCAGAATAACCCATCTGCTGTCTTAACTTCTTTGTACCAGGATCTTGGGGTTTGACATTGAGAATCTCAACCACCTCTCTAGGAAGCCTCTTCCAGTCTTTGATCACCCTCTTGGTAAAGAAATGCTTCCTATTTTCTAGTCTGATCCTCCCTTGACACAGCTTTGAACCATTTCACAGGCACCTTATAACTGAATACCAGGTAGAAGAAACCACAACTCCTTTTCCACTTCCCTGCTCAGGAAGTTGTAGGGAGCAGTGAGGTTGCCCCACAACCTCCCTTTCTCCCAAACCAGACAAACCCAAAGTCCTTAGCTGCTGCTCCTCACTGTACATTCAAAGCTGTATTTCAAGTGACTCTGTGATATGCAACTGTGGGGAAAAGCAGCTGAGAAACAAGCTGAAGAATAAACACAGTGGTCCAGTCTTGTCTTCTGGAAATGCAGCAATCTCCCAAAAGTGCCATGCAGCAGGTGGATGCTCCTCCTGTGGACCAGAAGACATTGCAGTGCAGAAGAGGGCAGGCACTGTCTTCCCCAGCCCACACTTCCCCAGGTACCCCAGGACACCCTGCTGAACCACAACTCCTGTGGCTGCACAATCCTTTCTCATCCTCCCTCCAAGCAAGGGCTGACACTCAGAGCTGCCTCCTGAGAGACACACAGACTTAACACACCCAAGCTGGAGGCAATTCACAGAAGGCTGCCTGTGCCTCTGTTAGTTACCTGCTGATACCCACAAGAACATGCTGAATGCTATTCCTAGAAGTTAAAGGAAGGTCTGGATGCAGGACTGTTGGCAGGTTCACACACAACACATTGCAAAGAGAAGTCTTGACAGAAACATGAAGTTGCACAAGCACCTGTGCAAGCAGAAATCTAACAGCAGTGGGAAATAGAATCTCTCCACGCAGGAAGTTTTCAATTTGTGTCAGTCTAACCATATTTTAAATGTTTCAACAAGTAATTCATAGGAACTCAAGGAATCTAAGCAGATTGTGAAAGAAGTCAAAGTGAAAAACACACCCTCTTCCTTCAGTGTCTTTGTACTTGTTATGTTCTCTACAAGGATATGCTGTATTTTCATTTCTTTCCTCACCAGCAACAGACACAGACTGTGGACAGGTTTAATACTGCCAGAGAAAATGTGGTGTACCCATGTTCAGTGCAGCAGCGGGAAATGAGCTCTCTCTAACATCCCAGAAACACATCACCTGTCTCTGTCTCAGGGTGATACTGAACTGGAGTAATTCCCATGCTTTGATAATTAAAGTACTCCTCCTAATGTTATCTTTCATCAGCTGGAGAAGAGATCACACAGATAGACCTTCCAGCCACATGGAGCCCCCCAAAGTTCTCTTCAACGATCACAAAGCTCAGACTTAACTAAGATGCCCTCATTCATATTCTCCTACACTCCCTCCTACAAATATCCAAAGATAAATTACTCAGACAAACTCCAGTTTGGACTTTAAATGTCACAGGCAAATCTTATGTAGCTCATTTTTCCTTTCACTTTTTTCCCTGGGATGAAAGAATTATTATTAACTCCCCGAGGATCATGTCTTCACTCTACTGTGAAAAATCACATGATAGACAGAGACATATAAGGCTGGTAGAGCTGCTCTACAAGATTATCTATTAAAAATTCAAATATCTATTTCAACAGCTGTGTATTTTCTGTCATATCACTAATCCTCTTCCAGATATCAGCATCCCAGTCTAGCCCTTCTATAAAACAGTAAGGCTACGGTGATACAGGTTGCTGTAATTTGTGAGGTGTCATATTTTTTTTTTTAAATTTACATTTCCAGAACTAGTCTTAGAGGAAGAAGGAAATACACACACATATGCAATTCTAGCACCAAGGAACTCATAGACCATGCCCAACTCCTAAGAGGGGCACTCACTCTCACACTTCCAAAGCAGCAAGGCAGGCAGCAGTTACTGCTCATGTGCTGCCTCCTCCTTGGGCAACTCACTCTACTGGGAGCCTTGGAAAATTTGCAGCATCATATTAACTCTATTCAAGACCAAGCATTTACCAATACATTGTGAAAAGGACTTTGAAGCCATTCAAACTCACACTGGCATTTTGTGATGATAACTACAGGAGGTGAGACTAGCAGTGGTGCTGCCTGTTACAGCTGTTGGCCACTTTCCCCTTTCTTGATAATTTCAAATGTTAAAAAATGCAGTTTCGTGCTAAATGTAGTTTTGAGTATCTCCAGTAAAGCAATGCATATGTTTCTGAAAATAAAGCCAAAGAAAAACAATTTTCACTGCACAAATTAAAAGGTCTTTTTTTTTTTTTTTTGAGAAGCTCAAGTATCTGCTCTCTTTGAAGAAAGGACTTGACAAGAGCCAGGTAAAAGCTTTATGGGAGAGAGATGCTTTTTACTGCCTTCTGAAATGAGATAGATGTACTCCTGTGGGAACAGGAACAAGAGTAAGGAAACTGGAAAAAAGTAAGGACAAAGAGGGAAAACTGGGATTGAGAGATGTGTTGGCAAGATGATGGACAAGAGCAGGCAAGGAAGTTTGTCTGGGGAATGTGGCAGAAAAGCAGGAAGAAAGAGGGCACAGGAGAAAGGAGGAAAGATGTGAGCGTCAGCCAATCTAGGCAAAATCCAAGGAGAAAAAAATGGGTGAAAAAGGAGAGTGAAATCAGGAGTTACTTGGATGAGAACAGGGTGAGCTGAGACCCATCCAACATGCAGCTGGTACAAGGGGAGACTGGCACTGGCTCGGCAGAGACAGGACACAGAGCTAAGGAGGCAGCAGCACAGACCTGGGAGGCTGGATGGGAGACTGGCAGCAACAGGGCATCAAGTGAATGGCAGGAAAGTAACAGAAGTCCTTTGGGACAAAAAGCAAAAACAGACAACAGATTGTTAAGATGAAAACAGCGGCTGCAGGGAGAAATACACTTTGGAGAGCTGTAAGTGTGAGGAAAACATTCGAGAATAAGAATAAAAGACATTAAAGACAAGCAACGCAGAAGTAGAAAGGAAACAGGTCTAAGTCAAAAGCAGAAGGTCAGAAGAGACCATGTTTTAGCAGAACTAGACAAAATAGTCTGTATCACAAAAGCATATTCCTCGCCAGAGCCAGGCTCAAGACTGAGTGCAGCAATCCAGCCACAGTAACACATTCACTTTAGGGACAACTGGGCTAGAATCTATTTTTTTCTTTACCCAATTTCTCATCTCTGCTGGCACCAATAGCACAAAGCAGTAGAGCAATAAAATGAGCAGACATTACAGGATAGTTCTTTCAAAATGTGAAACGGTAACACTCTCTGTGCCTGTTAAGGATGTGGCACCAATCCACATGAGCTATGGATTTTGTTCAAACTGACTTCTTTAAATATGCCAGTGGCTCAAGGGTCTGCCACAGGGCCATGACTGTCCTTGGAAAACCAGACTGGCCTGCCCTGTGATCTACCCAGCATCAGCAGGAGGCTGTGAGGAGCCAGCTACAGCTCAGCAGGGCACAGACACCTTCATCCTTGAAGTGCCTCCAGCATAGCTAATGCTTTCCAAGTACTACCACAGGATTGGGACAAAAAATGACCCTTAGCTCCTGCTAGACAAGACAGGGACACAGCTGGCAAACTGCATGAGATGGGGGGCAGAATCTTTTTAGTGCTTGTGATGAAAGGAGAAAAAACACCCACCTAAGTAAGCAAACGCCCAAAACTTGCCAGAAATACTGAGGTGCTGTTGTCACAACAGATCAGAGGTGTAGGGAGCTCCCTTGGAACCCCTCATCCAGGCAATATTCCAGCAGAAACCATGATGCAATGGATGGAGAGACAAGAAGTGCTGGGACACTTCCTCAGTTTCACTCTAATGGGTCATACACACTACACCCAGAGCTGGTACTCACTGGCCCACTGGTCTAAGTGTGCCCTTAATTATTACCACAGTAACTGCTAGGCACACAACCACCCCCTTGTGCTGTAGTCTTTGTCCATTTTAATACACAGAACTGATGTGCAGAGCCCTGGGGAAAATGATGGTGACATTTATTTCTTTATTGAAAGAGCCTTGCCTCTTACTCCTAACACTGACCAGTACAACACACCATTAACAGCAGTATCTAACTGATGGGTTTTACAGAATAAATCAGGATAAGTTTACAAAAGCTTTCTCCCAGAATTTCCCCCCTTTCCTGCAGAGTATTACACACCAGCTCCACACACCATCATGTGATCTGGTTCACAGCTCCTGAGCAAACAGGCAAGGTTGCTGTCCTGTATCTCCAGAAACCTTTCTGTAGCAACATCTCAGTAAATTCACACCACCTGGGGCTGCACAGCTTACTTCTGAAACAAAGACAACAACTTCAAAAGAGCCAGTGATTTTAGGCATGTTTTATATTAACAGGGGATTAGATGATTTCCTGCAGATTTAGAGATACTGTTGCTGAATCTTACACCATTTACTGGTTTTTTTTTGACTTTGCCCAAAGGTTATGTGCTACCTCAGACTGCTCCTTTGCTTACACACTCCCAATGCAATGGTAATAAATATGAAAGACTAAAGCTCTCCATGTTCTTCTGAAATAATCCACCATACTGACTGAATCTTAGAAGAAAATACTGGACAGAACTCCCTTCATCCTAGAGGGATTCGTGTGCTGCAAATCATTCCTTTAAAAGTGAGACACAGCAAGAGGCAACTAATAGAGCAGCTAGTGGCAACACACCCAAAATGCTCTCTTCCCCATTACTCTAGACCCAGCTGCAAGGCACCAAGGGTACGTGATATATTTAAGAATAGTGCCCACACACAGCTTTCTTTACTGTGCTCCTAAAGGCCCAGCACAGAGCAGTGCTAAGCTGCCTGTGGAACAGACAGCACAGCAGATCACTGTCACATGCTGGGATCTTAGGAGACCTGCCTTTAATCAGGCAGCACAGTCCAGAGCCAGTGGGAAAAAGGCCCCAGTAAGAAAATACCCTGCATCTCAGGCCCAGAGATGCAGCAAGCTCTCACTGGCTTCAGGGAATTGCAGACAAGGCTGCAAAGGCAGCAATTTAAACCAGCAAAATGGGACAGTAAGAGCATTTACCTTTTATCCAAACGTGATTCATGAGGCAGCCCTGCAAAGTGACAGACAACAACAAAGCAGTTCATCCACTATTGATAACCCAGCATTCCTAAGCCATCAATAGCCATTTGAGTACTCCCAAAGTAAATTTAGCTTCATCTTCATTACTTTCTGTATTGAAAGAGCGAGGACATATTCATGGATGTTTACGCAATGGCAGCAGAGTATTGTATGTTTTATTACACTGCCACAGCAGAATCTCAGTTCAGACACTGCTAGCATATAATTTCTGTCTCTCTCAAAGCTGGAAGGCAATCATTAGCACATTGAATCTGGCAAGTTCCTATTATCTATCTGGTAATTATAGAAAGATGGAGAAGCCTTCAAAAAATACCCTCCAACTTCTGCATTTACCACACACCTGATCAAACTACTATCCCCATTAGCTAAATTAACAGATACTTCCCATAAACCATTATTCAGAAGACATTCACATTAGTATAAAAAGCATGAAAAATTATAAGAGACCATACAGACTATTAATTTATCCTCCCTTCCAACTTCAGAAAAATGAAACTGCAATGATAACCTGAACACAGGAAAACATCCTACTGAAGGTGATGACAAGCTAGGCTACCTGGTCTCTTGTCAGGCATTACTAGCCCAAATGAACACTACAACACAGCTCGAGGTTTTCAAAACATGTATACCATCACTCAGTGCTATTCACACTGTGGCAGTGAAAATATGCTAAATACACACTCCAAGATAATCCCATCCTCGAGAGACTGCTGTGGAAAAGGACAGGAGGATGAGAGACAAGGCAGTGGGCGAGGCCATACATATGCATACATATACAAAGTAACTGGGGAAGTGCTGTGTCTCATTATCTCAGTTATTCGTGCTTCAGGTAGAGGGGAAAGAGGGGGTGCCAGGAAGAATACAGAAGCTGGGACAAGATTGGTGCAGAAGGAGCTGGAAGAACAGAAAGGAATCAAAGCAAGGAAAGTGGGCAAGGTAAACAAGACCACGGGACCATGAATGAAGCGAGTCAGCCAAAACCAGTGATTAGGGGTAAAAGAACCCAAACAAATGGGGGACAGTCTGCACAGGGAGCAGAGGACTGCAGGAAAAATATGTGACATGCTTTAGTTGCTTTATTCTCAGGCAGAGGCTTCACAGTCTGCCACCTCAGAGGCTGCATCAAGCCCATGTCATGCCTGAATGACACTGACCAAAGCAGCAGAGCTCCTTATCTCTCTGGCTTATGCACCATTCCAATTACACTGCTTGTCCCAGCCCTGGGCAGGTTGTCCCCAGAGGGCAGGGCAGGGGGGGCAGCTTCCTGGCTCAGGACCAGCACAGATAACCAGGGTGTCCCCAGGGAGCCCCCCAGCTCTTGTCCCAGCCCCTGCCTGAGCTGCAGCATGACCAACCCCCATCCCAATGCTTGCTTCTTGTTTTTTGCAAAGAAGCCTCATGATCAGGAAAGGCTACGAAGGCTGCAGCAAAAGTGTGTCAGTACATGCAACTCCCAAAACCACAGCAACAAACAAATAGATTCAATTACCAAGACAGACACTGGCCCAATTCAAGGGGATTGGTACATCCATTACAAGAAGATGCTGGAGCTGCAGCCTGATTACATTTACATGAAGAAATCACTTTATGCAAATCTCTCATCCACGGGTGAAGGCTGTACAGGAGATTCAGGATGCATGGCACATAAGCAATTTAAGGTAAATCACACAGTTCAGTTATACAAGACACATAACCTGGGGAGAAAGTGTGTGGCTTCAAAGTCATAAATTATTTACAAATATATAATTTATAATACAGTCTTCTTGTGAAATATCCAGAAGGCCAAGCACCTATTTTTCACATTATTTTTCTCCACTTCCACAAATCACAGTGAAACTGAAGATGAATATCTTATCAAGACTGAGCTACGTTTGGGGGAGGATGGACTTAGAGTGTGGCCTTAATTAGGGGCTTGCAGGCAGGACAACATGAACAGAAGGCAGCAGGGCTGCTGTGCTCACCTGCCTGGAAGGGAAGCATCAGAAGTCAAAAGGAGGGAGCTGGAGTGGGCTGAGGAAAGGAACTGTCCACCTGGTTACCCACAGCCTCCCAGGACTGTCACTGCCAGCCTGCTCAAAATCACCACATAATTTCCATCAAATTTTTCAGGGTTTTAAAAATTAAATCCATTCCTCATATTCACAAATCCCAGCTGCAGCATCCGCATGTGTGGTGTGTTTTCTGCCAGCAGTGATGCCTCTTCAGAGCATTGGCCTTGCTCTGTACAACACATGGTCACACCTCTGTATTCAATTTTCAATTCTCAAGCTTTCTTCAGCATTTCTGTTGTGAGACCTCCGCAGTTTGATACCTTCACATCTTTGTTACCCAACACAAAACCTGCCCAAATTCCACCTGCAATGACCAATTCAACTGAGTCATTTTTTCTGATGCCCTGCCTGGTGATCCTGCTTGCCTTCCAGTGCTCTTACAGGTATCAACCTTTTCATAGATGTATACACAGTTCATCATTTTATTTTATGTTGCAAACTCTTTACTCTTCAAAGTCTTTTTCAGATCTTCATGCTCAGCTTGCATCCAATTCAACACAGTCTGGCTGGGGTTTTTTTTGTTGGAATCATTAGGGGTAGATACCCATCTGCTCGAGGATATTTCTGTAGTCTGAGTAACTCCTAACATTTGTGCTTTCAGCAGACCACTGTTTCTGCTTGCTTACATACACATGCCTTAAGTGACTTTTACAATGTGTTTAAGCAGCTTCCCATGCTGAGCCTGAGGATACTAATTTTCTCTCTCCTGACTTTCTCCTCTTTTCGACTGATCTGCAGTTACTTGTGTGTGGGACAAGTACTTCAGTGTATAAAAATCCCTTGAGGTTAAAAGATATATTTTTACACACTAATTCAGAATTTTTCTGAAACTCTTCAAAGTCTTGGAGCGCATTTTCTTTGTATTACAGGTTTGCCTAAATGCAACAGCAGTGTTACTCTTGAGTTCACTGCTTGAGTCACACGTGCAGCCACATAAGGCAAATAAAATATACAACAGAAAAAAACCCCAATATTTCTTCTCAGCTTTAGGACTGCAACATTTTTACATGACCAAAACTAAAAATAAATGTATCTCTTGTATAATAAAGAGCAAATGTAGCATCAAGTGTTACTTCATCCATGCAGTTACCTCTCTGCTCCACGGGTTCATATGTATAATCCCCCCAAAGCCACCACAGGGCATAAACTGCAAATTAAAAAGTAACATGAAATCTACATTTTCAGTTATTGTGGAAATCTACTCAGTAGCTATTGCTCATGTACACCTATGCCTATCAACATTTGCAGCCTTGTGGTTAACAAAAAAGTCTGTTTCTGAACATTCTTATGTGTTTTTAAATCAACTAAAATACCTGGTATGAACTCCAATCCTCCCAAGCATTTTTCTTACTATATGACACATTGTAGGTACCAAAGCCAAAGAACAAAATCTCCTTTCTGAAGGAAAGGACATTTCTCTCAGCTAAACTTGTTCCTACCTAAGTCTACTTCCTAGATCAGATGTAAAGAAGTTGTCACCCATTTGCAGCTCACTGAGATCTCAGCCACTCTATCACTCAGGCAGTTGTTTCTCTTTTGAAGTCTTTGCTATTGCAAGCATATTCAAATCTTAAATAGTTCATAAGCTCTTGTGAATGCCTTTAATTGAGGAAGACCTATGTAAAGGCTTGGATTTCATACTATCCTAAGACAATAAGGCTCCTTCTCCTTTGGGAGAACCACACAGCTTATCAAAGACTGCTCCTCTTTTGCCTCAAAGAACTATCCCTGAGCTGGAAAGCCCAGCACAGTCTCCGAGGATTGCACTAGAGCAATAATATTTACACTGAGAAGGCAGCACCCGTATATCTAAGATCAGGCTCTCAGCAAATTTTGAAAACCATGAATACAAAGTAAATTTATATGCAAAATACTTCAGTCCCGGGTTTTTCAGAGAATCAGGAGATAAAGACAATTTGAACATCAACAGTCCAAGGGTAACACTACAGCTGCTGTCCTGATGAAGATTAAAGCTATGCCTGTAATTAATACAAAATCAGTTTGCAAGGCAAGGGGAGGAGGCTGAGGTCCCTGATAACAGCTCCACTCCTCCCATGTGCATCAAAAGCAGCACATTTGGTGGGGTTCATTTCCAGGGGTGTTAACTCACCAGGAGGAGAGAACAAGCCATGGCACACCTGACCACTGTGGTTTACAAAAGCCATGCCTGTAGGCTTGTGTTGATACAAGTCTCCTGCCTTGAGTCCTGGGTATGATACTGCTAAGAGCCTCTTAATGACAGCTAACCTCAGCATCTCATCTGCTATTCTGTGGAGGCACACAGGACACGATGCCAGCTACAAACTGCTTGAAAACAGTTAGTAAGCAATAGGCTTTAAAGGAAAGGATATACTGCAAAAAAGCAAGACAAGGGATTTGCAAAATAAGCATTATTTGTCCAACATTTACAGGCTCAAGTCTCTGCAAAGAATGAGATTTTTCCTTATTTTTCACCTGCACATTCAAAACAGTGATAAGTAACTGCTCTTTTACACACATCCTGCAGGAACAGGAGACAGGAGATATTGCTCCTTGCTTTACAATCCAGGGAACATGTGAAAGATTTTATATTTTAAAAATGAAAGATGAAGTAGTGGGAGCAAACTGATTTATCACTATCTTTCTTTCTGTGAGAATGGAGAACCTTTTTCAAATTTTAAAAAACAAACAAGAGAACTGCTATTTTAGAACAGGCACTCTTAAAAAATCTGTGTCTGCAAAGAAGGAGGTATAGAGGTAAGGAGGTCCCTACCACCCATCCAGCCCAGCTGCTAAAGAGTGCAGTTGGTGCTGTCACAGAATCAGAGTGAGGTGGGAAGGACCTTTGGAGCTCACTTGATCCAACATCCCTGCTCAGCTAGGGCCTCCCAGAGCTGGTTGCCCAGGACTATGTCCAGGTAGGTTTTGAATACCTCCAAGGATGGAGACTCCACAGCCTCCCAGGAAAACTTGTGCCAGTACTCAGCCACCCCCATAGTCAGAAAAAGTGTTTCTGGGTGTTCAGAAGGAACCTCCTGTATTTCTGGTTTTGCCCATTCCCCTGTCTTGTCACTGGGCACCCTGGGGCAAACAGCCTGGCTCTGTCCTATTAGTGCCCATCCTTCAGGTATTTCTACAAATTGACAACATTCTCCCCTGATTCTTCTCTTCTCCAGGCTGAATAGTCCCAGTTCTCTCAGCCTCTCCTCAGTCACTTAATCATCTTTATGGCCCTTTGTGGGACTCCCTCCAATATGAGCATTTCACTTTGGTACTGGGGATCTCAGAACTGGTGTGGCCTCACAGGTGCCCAGAAGAGGGGCAGGATCACCTCCCTCCACCAGCTGTCAATATTTTGTCTAATGCAGCCCAGGACACACTTTATTTTCTTTGCCAGAAGGGCTCATTTGCTGGCTCATGTTCTACTTGATGTCCACCAGAACCCTTGCACCTTTCCTGCCTTCCAAATGGTCGTCCCCCTGCACGCAGTGGTGCCTGGGGGTGCTCCTCCCCATGGGAAGGACTCAGCACTTCCCCTGCTCCCAGCACCCACCGCTCAGAAGCTCGGCTGTGGATGTGGGATAACTCCAAGCTCCTCTGTCTGTGCAGCAGAGCAGAAGGTGCCATGCCCTGGACTCAGCCTTGCTCAGATGGGGCCAGCCACAGCAGGAAGGCAGACTCTAGTCAGCATGTGATGACCTGTGATCCCTGGTCCCATGTGGCTGTGTGCCCCAGCAGGGCCCACTCTACAGTCTGCACTGTATCAGCATCTCCTCATTTAAAGCTCCAGAGGCACTGAATTGTCAGGCTGTGCTTTTGGAAGTTAACCCTTTCCTGTACCAAACAACATCACTCCCAGGGCCGAGGGACAAAAGTCCTTTGGAGAAGATCAAGCAGGAGGGTGAGAAAACACAAGTTTAAGTTTCAGCCCCAGCGCTCCTCTTCTGCCAAACTGAAACATCAGACACAGGAAGAAGAGAAAGCAGCACTGCTTTTCTCCCTGACACCAAAACCTCACTTTTTACCATACAAGTGACTTATTTATTTATTTGCAAGAGCTTTTTCCTCTCTGCACGCAATCAGGCTGGTGCAGACATGCACCACAGGTACTGGAGTGTTAATAAAACCAGGTAGTCAGGTGTTTAAAAGGTACCAATCTCACAGCTCTTGTCCTGAGCATTTACCCACAGCAATCTTCACACTTCTTTTTTCTCAATTCAGTGTTTTTAAGTGCCAGCTGCTGATGAACTGCAGGGAGCAAAATTTTTATCAAATGATGAACACTAAAACATTTTCATTATACCTCATAAAATCAATTTCCTATTGCCTATGGACAGACAGCTAAAGCCCAGAAATTCCCAAGGGTTTTCTGTGTGCACTTTTTTGGTTGGTTTTGGGGGTTTGGATTGGTGTTTTTTTTTTTTTTGGTTGGCTGGGGTTTTTCTCTCATTTCTCTAGAATCTAATGAAAGAAAGCCTTTGGTGTTTAAAGTGGTTGCTTGTGTAATTAATTATACAAGCTAATACTTAATATAGGAAATACAATGGCTCTGTGGAGCAAGGCATATATCATGCTGGCTGGAACATGGAAACTGCCAAGACTTTGAAATTCTGCTTCTCAGGGAATCACACCACTGCAATGTATAATTTCTGTCTAGCTCAGAAAACAAAAGGAGAACAAGTTTTCTTGTTTACTGTATTTCTTGAATAAAACATTTACTGCTGATTAAAACTAACAACTTGTGCTAATTTCACCACTGTCCAAGAACTAATATTTCAGTAATTCCCACAGCTGGGAGAAGCAAAAAGTGCCAAAATCAACCAAGGGTTTCCAGGTTCCCAGATTCCCTGAGGTCTGAACCTCCAGGGCTTTGATGTCTCATGGTAGCTACAACCAGCTCCTGGGGCCATCCCTAGAGCAGTTTGGAAGTTCCATCACCCATTTCACAGCCTGGGCTTCTCTTCCCAGACCAGATGTTGATGTGCCTGTTGAGAACCAACAGCACCATGCTACTTGTACATGCTCTGCCTGAGTGCAGAGTAAACATGAAACCCAGAAATGCTGAGTTGTTTGCTGCCTGCCTGCTTTGCCAAGTAAATATTATAGCTAATTATGCCTCAAAATAATGGCTTCCTGTTTTGGTGGGAAAGCAATCCTCTGCTTCTAGTTTGCTTTCCCCAGCTCTTCTTCAGGGGTGGTTTTAGCCAAACCAGGTGAGGAGAATGATAACAGGATCACCTGGAAACCAGCATCCATTAAATCAGCATAACTGGGCAGCCCCACACCAGACCCAGACATCACCTGCTCCCCTATCATTCACCTGACTGTTAATGCTAATCAATTCCTGGTGTATTAGATTTCTAGGAATGAGATGGATTTGTCAAGCAAAATAAAAGTTGGAGTCACAAGTGAGTAAGAGCTTCGGGGTTCACTCACACAAATTAAAATATACAATTGATACCAAAATATAAATCAAGAGTATGAAATTGAATCTTCAAGAATTGAAAAAAATGAATTAATTCTTTCTTGCACTTCAGTCAATATAATTGACTGGAACAATTTAAAAGACTTGACAAACTGTCCAAGATACCCTGGAAAACCAAACTTTGTAACCGTTTCCCAATGAACTGGCAAATTTCATGCACTACATTGTCAGGAATATTTTCTTCCAAATTCAGTTATACTTATAAACACCAAAAGGTGACTAGATATTTGCATCCCTTTTGACTACCAACGGCATAGTTAAGAAAACAGATAAAACAGAAGGGAAAGAAAATTGTATTAAAAAAGTCAAAGTGCATGAGCAGATCATATTTGAAGTACACATTCAGTATAGGTGCTCCACAGGTAACTGTGTACCTCAGGTCCCCCTGCATGATGTCACATGCTGCTGCTCCCTTGAGTGATTGATTCACCCACAGAGAAAAGCTCTGTGACAAGTCCCTTCACAAGTCACGGAATGGAGGTCACTGTGCCAGCCAGCAAATGACACATTAAAAAGGGGGAAAAAGGCAGGAAATGCTCTTTATGCTTTCCACTTCAGCACAAACATGAGGGATTTATTTCACTAATCCACGGCCGGCAGTGTCAGGGCTCCTTGGAGCTGCAGAGACAGAGAGAAATAACCAATTTTCAAATCCCCTCCAGCTACATGAAGGTAAGAAAGAAGAGCACATCTGCCCCCACAGAGCTGTTATTGCACTGCTGCCAACACCATCTCCTGAAAAGGCTGAGCTAGGGGAAGGGACAGCCCCTCCTATAACTAGGGGAGTCAATTAAGATGGCCAAGACAGTTCCAAAATATATCTTTTTACAGGGTTCTCATTTGTAGTTTATTTTGCTGGTCTGATTACAACAGTACATTCTTATACAGAGAGTGTGAAGGGAACTGCACCAGTGACTTTGCCTACACAAATCTGAGCTTACTCAGACTATTTAAACATGAGGTCACAATTTACCTTTCTGGAGGCAAAGCAGTGTCCTTTCTTACAAAGTGGACTAAAAATCAGGCAATATTGGACAGCACATCAAAGTGTGAGACAGAATACACAGACATCCACTTTGGCCTTTCTGTATTTTCTTCTTCTTTTTCCTTAGGCAAGCAAATCTATAAAGCCTCTCATTTAATGTGTTAGATTAATAAATGATGAAGCTACAAACATGAGAGCCCCAACCTTCCATGGCATGTGTTCAATTATTTTGCATTTAACAAGAGTAAAGGAAAACTAATTTAATCTCTGTAATTGCCCAACTAAATGACACAACCTTGCCCATTAAAACAGATCTAAACAATACATGTACATTTACCAAGTTGCCGTTAAAAACTAATTTTTTACTTCGTAATTTTTACTCTGAATGGCTTTTTTTAGAAGCATTAGCTTCCATTTGTGGAAAAGTAACTACCAAATGTTGCAGTACAGGCCACAGAGACTGTGCTATTCCACACAGCTAGGCTCGGGGTCAGAGCTATCTTTAAGCTAAGCTCTCTGACAGCATTTCAGAAGAAAATAAAACTATATTTTGGAATGTGCTTGGTGAATACTCCAAACTAAAGTAAGTCTGCAACAACAGGCATTCTAGTTTGCAGGCTCTGACAGTCTGAATGTTGGTCTATGCACTCTACTAGAAGGAAAAGTAGCTGTTATTCATTGAAGGAACAAACTTCTGGAGACAGTGCACTTTGTTAGGAAATCACCCACAACACCATCAGTAGCAAATTCTTTAGCAACCTCTTCTGCTATGTCTTCCTGTCTCTCCCTCACACTCCAGTCTCCTAAGCCAGTGTCCCTGGATGGCAGCCTGAGCAGTGGCAGGTGTCAGAGCGTGGTGTAGGCACCAGTGCTCCTCTGCACCCCTCGTGCCCAAACCTGAACCCCTTTTCCACGGCTCTTAACTCCTACTCTCACTGACATCCTCATTAACTCTCCCCCAGCTACAGCACAAGCCCTACAAGAAGGCTTCAGGTTATCCTTCTCTGCCTTTTCCAGTTGGAAACCACCTTGTTTGGACGTGAGGAACAGCCCACTATGGGCAGCAGCCCAGGTAAGCTCCCTCTGCAGCCCTGACCCGTGGCACCAGCCCCTTCACAGCCTGGAAACAGCCCACCTGAGGCAACTGAACACTTGCCTTTGCCATGTTTTGTGGGCACACCCCAGCAGTGGCTCACAGCTGTGTGGCAACAAGCATATCCAGGGCTTTCTCTCCCTCAGTCACTTCTGAACGATGAGCCTCTAATCCCTTTGGCTTCAGCTGCAAAACTCCCATTGATTGATAATGGATTTTCCACTGATGTAGAATCGAGCACTTCAACTGCACCACTACGAATTAACAGAAGAGAGCTCTGTTAATCCTTTATAAGCAAGCTTAATCTTGTGGTTTAGAGAAGGAGCAAAGGCTCTGTTCTTTCCTGTACCAGCCAGAATGTGATTACCATTTCAGAAAATCATTTTCATTTTCTTTGATTGATCCAATATTTCTTTGGAAGACATAAATCCAGACACCACCACAAATGCATGCTTCTGACAAGTAAAAAAGGAAGAGTTTGAGCTATGAATCCTGAAGCTGAAAGCTGGGATCAGCACCCTAGGACTTCCAGTTAGTCCATAGAAAGTGCTGTCATCTAGAAACAGCAGTCTGACAAAGCCTTTACAGCATTCACCTTTCAATTAAAAAGGGTAACATCTGCAACCTTACATTAAAATGGCTTTAAGATTTGTTGGGGCTCTCTCTTAATAATGTGATTTGATAATTTCCTGTACATTAGCAATAGTTATGGCTATTAAATGCAAGCAAGTATTAGCACCTTTAAAGACTTACAGAATCTGGCTAATAACTCTGAAGCAATCAAGTCATCAAAAAGATGAACTGAACTTACATTAAGACACTTTTCCCATTAAAACAAGATTATGTTAGATCAACTCAGGCTTCAGGTCAGTGGACACAGAATGGCTCTCTTTTTGCAGAAAAGGAAATTCATCACTGCGCATCAATGTCTGGTAAATAGGAACTCGCTCTCGCTCCAGTGAGAAAGCACTGCTCACCAAGACTTGTCCCATTTGCAGCGAACAGTCTGAGCAAGGATACTTAATGGTATCCTTAGCAGCAAAATCATGAAAGAGAAAGCCCAAATATTGCAGCTATAATTGGTACTGCACAGAAAACAACCCTTACTTTGACACCCTGTCCTGCAGCACACGAGATGCAAATATTGCATTGACTCAGTAATTCAATGTACGTGCTGCTACTATGCTAGGATGCAAAGAACTCTTAAATACAGCAGCTTAGTGGTTCCTCTAAAACACTGGAATGCCACAAATCTCCATAAAATGTTTATCTCTGTCAAGCATTTCACTGCCACTGTTCAGCTGGATGACCTTTGGAAGGAGCAGCAGAGGCTGACGTGCACCTTCATTAAAGCAGCGCCTCCTTCTTCCCCCGCCTGTGAGAACAATGAGCGCGGGAGGGAAGAGGTGAGCAATCCACGGAGGAATGAAGAGATTTTGTTTCAGAGGGTTATCAATTATTTATGAGCAAATCCCCAGATGAACACATCCGAAGCCGAGCAGTTTTTAATACATTTCACTTCTGCACACACAGCCCAACACAACAAGATGATAGCTAAAGTGCACTGGTCTGATTATTCGAGGTGTCAAACAGTGAGTTCAGTCTGGACATTAGGAAATCACCATTATGCTTTTCAAAGTACAGTGGTCTTCTAGATTTAAATCTCTTTCACAAAAGTCCTCTAAGGCTTATAGAAATCATTCTTTACAGTATTTCCCATTCATCAAGATCTCAGCGAAGAAAAATCTCATCCTGAAGAATTTCTGTTATTATGCTGATGCAGTTGTCTAAACAGTCTAATATTCATATTCTAATATTGCCGAGCTGTGAATGGGATTTTACTCCACAATGGGATTAAATGGATATGAAGTTTTCTTATTAAGAAAAGGTAAGACCAAGTAAAGGTCTTTTTCTCCAGAGCAGGGTTTGTCTTTTTCAAAACAAAGACTTCCTTCTAAAGTAAAATTGTTTCACAACTGTGCTCTTAAAAGAGAAGATCTGAAAACTCGTCCCATGATATGGGAAAGGCAAACATTACACACTCTTCACAAGCAAGGGCAGTGAAACCAAACAGTTGTATGTGCAAGAAATGCTTTGCACAAAAAGTCATTAACCTGTTTACAAATGCTGTCATTGGAAACAGTCATCCTGCAAGACCTGAAATGAAACCCAATCCACTGGCAAGCAGTGAATGCCCAGATCTGCAGAACTGTGCTTTGAGCTCCAGCTTCCCACAGCTTCCAGCCAACGGGATGCTGCCAAAGTCACCACCACCACTGCAGTCACACTTCAGTGACTGTCTGTGGCAGTGTCCTGATGGCCCCGAGACCACCTTCCACTCCCAGCTCTGTACTCTGAGCCAGAACCCCACCTGGGGCACTCCAGGATGTGTCGGGCAGAGCAACCCCACAGTCAGGTTTGCCCCTGGCCAAGCAGTGGCCTGCCATGCCCAGGTGGCCCCAGAGGAAGGCAGCCTGGAAGGCATCCTGAGCTTGGGGAGCTCTTGGTGCTGCCTGGGCTGAGCAAAGCCAAGGGGAGCAGACAGCAGGCTCTGCAGGGTCCCCTCTGTCTTGGAGCCAGGTCTGCAAGCTGCCTTCCAAAGGGAAATGTCTGGGGAGACACTCATCATATAATACATTTGAAACTCCACATGGAATGAACACTTCCTGCCTTTACTGCACCACAGCGCAGGAGAAGAGCTGGGTCTTCACATTCCCACTCTGGGTCTCTCACATTCCCACTGCCCTTCACCTCAGCATCTGCACAGCTCCAGGAGCAAGCGCCACTCCTGGCCTAGCCTGGCTAGACTAAACTGCTCCAATATCAAGAAACCAAAAAATAAAAAGCCACTTAGAAGTCCATTTTAGATTTGTTTGCATTACTTTAAAGGATTTGCTATATATTTGGATGAAAGAAGCCCATTAAGTACATCTATATTTACTTCATTACAGCGTGGCTCTTGAAGTTAGATGAAAAGATTTACCCTGGCCACGTTTGTTTATTCATCAACATCAGCTAGATATATTTTCAAAGGCTCATCCTCGTCACATTTACATGAAAGCACACAGATTTTTTTTTTTTTCCCCAACAGTTGTAAGGCATTCTGAGAGGTATGAAAGGGCAAAAGAAACTTTAGTGAGAATTACAAAATCAAGGAACAGTAGATGCACAATTCCTGCTTATTAATGGGGGTGGAAACCCACTCTTTCCCACCTGGAGTCATTCTTCTCACCCTGCAGGTGTGTCAACAGCAACAAACTGCAGCTGGATGCTCAGTGCCCCTGACTCAAGCCCCCATAAAGGCACCTGGCACACTGCTTGCCCACAAACACCACAAGGGAAGCGTTAACCCCTCCTGAAGCTCAGGATCTTAAGCAAACTCCCGAGTTTCTGAAGTTTTTCTCTGTGCTTTGGCAAGAAAAATTAGGGTTTTTTTTTCCCCCCACAAGTGGCATTGAAGATGAGCTCTTCATTACTGCTAGCAAAGTATGAAGTAGAAGCACAGCCTATCAATGACGGAGGCCAACTGTACAAGTCCCAGTTACCTTGCCCAGGAACCCAAACATAACATGGTACTTGCATGCCTTTATTATCAAAATTTTATCCTCAAGTCTTTTAAATATTTAAATGACATTTATGGGCGCTATCTTTCCTCACGAGTTTACACTTTCCCACGGAAGACTTCCAGAGTGATTAACAATGCTGATCTTTATCCTTCACACTGACTATTCATTCATCCATTCTAAAACGAATACTGCTTACATACGACCCAAGAGGGCTGTAACAAGGCAGTATTTATCTACCCTAATAATCTGCTGTGCCTGCTTTAATTAAAACTGGGTTATATCACATCCATGAAGCACAGGCACACCTCCTTGCCACTCGTCGCCCACCTCACAGCTGTGCTGGCTGCACCTTCTCAGGAGCAAGCTATGGAGGTCCCACCACCTGCAGCCTGCCCGCCCCTGCCCAGGTAACTGAGGGCACAGTGTTGCCAAAAAACCTGCTTCACCACAGAAGAGAAGAACGAAACTGCAGAGGGGTTTGCAGTTTGGCGCCCTGAAGGAGTCATTGAACACCTACAGGCTGCCATTCACCCCAGCTCACAAGCAGGGCACCACTGCTGGCATGGCACACAGGGATTTTGGAAGGTGGGGGACCAGGAGGAGGAGTGACTGATGGAGAACCTCCAGCACAGCACAGCAATTCAGAGCATGAAGGGTACCAGGATGGAGATAGGGGAACAGCACCCAAGGACATCTCAACTACCTGCAGTAAATTGGCAGCCAAATCAGGATTCAGCTTCCTCATCTGTGTGTTGCAGCTTTCACAGGTCCTCCATGAGCCCACATGATTTCATAGTGATTTCAAAATTTAGAGTTTACTTCTCATCGTATTGCACAAATGAGTGTACACTGCTTGCCTTTCCACATTTCACTCCATGCCAGCAGTATCTTATCATATGAACATTTACAAATGGACCATTTCTCAAGAAACTTGAGCTTCTTCCCTCACCAGAACTTCTTTGGCACTATTATAGACAGTGTAAGGCAGTAGCAGTACTGATGGCACCCCTGGGATGCTGGGATGGGTAGCAAGCAGCCAGGGCAGCCTGCCTGCAAGCCACAGGCTGTGCATTCTGGGCCTCACCCAGCACCTCTCCCTGCTGGCTCCATGCAGGGCCTGGGCCAGCAGGTGCCATACAATCAGCAAACCCTCGAGCATGGGAGGGGGCCATGCCCATCTCAGCTGAGCAGCCTGGGGATAAGGGTGAGTGGCAGCCCTCTGCTCCCCTCACCCTGCCTGGGCTCCCTCCCAGCCCCAGCACAACCACCACACTCCAGGACACCTGCCCACCCCACTGCTGCTCCAGGGATGAGCTACCCTCACATCCTCTGCCCGAAACCTGCCCCATTCTCAAGACCTGGAAGCAGAGGCATTGCTGTAGAGGCATGGGTAATGTTATTTGAATGATTTATTGTTTTAATTGTCATATGGTTTTGAGTCCTCTTAATCTATAAATCTTATTCTTGCATTTTATTTTACAGTTACAAACTGTTTGGGTTTGGAACTACTTTGTAAAAGCCCCTCTGTTCTCTATCCCCATCCTTATTGGAGGTAAAATAACTGTCCTGTTCCAGCCATTGAACTCTACAGCACTTCACCATGGGCATCAATGAGCTGAAAAACTCATTTAACTCCTTTGTGTGTCAGTGAAGTTCCCAGTGCCCCAGGAAAGAGAGTTCCTTAAACTAAATGCCACTGCACATCCAGCAAGAAAAACTTGATGGCTTTTCTTGTGGACTCCTCAGTGCTGCCTGAAATATAAATTAACTCTCAGATCATCCTTGTTTAGGACTTGGAATCCAGTTGCCACTTTCTGATCAATAGAACTGTAATAGTAGAATAAATTCAGAACTTAAGTTATCTAGTAGTGGTCATTTGTACACAATACATGATCTAAAGCCACATTCCCTTTCAAATGCCTGGCAATGAGGCCTATGAGGAGCACTGGGTCTTAAAACACAATGGATTACCTGTTTCTTTTCCTCATTAAATGACATCACATAAAAGAAAACCAAACAAAAGATGGGTGAGTTTGATCACTGTCACATCCCACAACTTTTACTCATATGAGCAATGCATTGCCTCCAGATCAGGTTCTCATCTGGAAGTTGCAGATCTCAATTGCTGACCTGAATATTGATTTTATGTTAATAAAAATCTGTGTTGAAATGCTGGTTAAATATCAAATTGCTCTAGTACTTCAGGCCCGCATGGTGTTACACATGCTGTACTATTTTCTTTTTCAGTGAGTGCAAAAGACACTCACCCTTTACAGGAGATGCCCCACAGGCTACAGAATTTGGCCTTTGTTAAATAAACTAAGACCTGAATTAATCACTTTTCCAGTTAGGGCAGACACTTCTGCAATAAGGAAACTGTGCACCTGAAAAATTTTTAAAGATGTAAAATAAAACCCCCTGGAATTTTAAATGTCTTCTGTGTCACCTAAGAGAAACAAATACAATAACAATGTACTTCATTTACCTACTGGGTATCTTTAGCAGGGTTTGCTACTACAAATTCTCTTAACAGATGCTGCTCCAATCATCATTTATCTGCAACACAGACAGACTTTGAGAGGACTAAGGAGGATTTGCCTCTGGTTTCACACAGCGCGCTTGTTTTTTTGAAGTTTAATTTCATAAAATAAGAACTCTGGATAAAAGTTAATCAAGCACAGCTGCAGGGCTTCCTAGGCTGCTAGGAAGGGGGGAAATATTTTCTGCCAAGATTATTTCTTTGCTCTTTCTCTGTCTCACTTTTTTACCCTGCATTTATTGCTTAATGGCTTAGTATTATTTCAAAGGCTGTTCCTTTTACAAATGTATTCAATTCGTGTATTCAGCACCACAGACGATATGTTATTATCTTTATAACTAAATCTCTGAAGGATAGATTAGAAAGAAAGGTTAAAGAGCTCTATCGTTCAAAGCGCTATACTTCAAACACCTATAAATCACTACGTTTGTTTATTTAGCTAATTGGCCCATTGGCGTCCGTAGCATCTCAAGCTGCACAACTTTCTGGTGTGACCGTGGGTCAGTTTCTCCCTTCCCTCTCCGAAGCACCGAGAGCCGAAAGCCCCGCGCAGCACACCCGGCACACGACGCGTTAGGGACAATCTGCGCCTGCAGCTCTGCTGGAGGAGCAGACCCCGCTCGCCCCAGCGACCCCGTCCTCCCCAAGACTTTCCAAGCCCAAGAGCAGATGCCACAGCGAAACAACTGGAGCCTGTCACCGCGTAATAGGATTTCAATGGAAATAGGGTTACGGGGCTGGCTGGCAGCAGCGGGGAAGCACGGTAACCCCGCGCCGCGGAGATCCGCACAGCTGACCCTGCCGGGGCCGGGGCCGTGCCCTGCACCTGTGACCGCTCCTGCCGCCCGCAGCACCGCCCGTGCGCAGCGCAGCGCCCGCCCGCCCGCAGCGCGGACCGCGGCACGCAGGGGCAGCCCCGCAGCCCTGCGGCGGCCCCCGCAGTGACTGCACCAGCACCCCCCAAAACACGGACACGGCAACTTCGCGCACCGCCCCCAACTCACCGGGAGGCGCCGGCCCCGCGGAGCGGAGCGTCCCTGGATGCCGCCTCCCGCGGCGCGCAGCCCGCAGGGGCCGGGCAGCGGCGCGGCCAGGGAGAGGAGGGAGGAGAGGCAGCAAGTTGCGGGGCGTCTCTCGTCTCTTCTTCTCTCCTCTCCTTTTCTCTCCCTACCCGCCTCCTCCTCCTCCTCCCCCTCTCTCCCTCCCCCTCCTCCGCCCGGCGGGAGGGTCGGGGGAGGCGGCGGAGGGGCCGGAGCGCGGCCGCGGAGCGCGGCGCGGGCACTGCGCATGTCCCCGCGCCCGGCGGCCGGCGGCGGAGCGATGGAGGCGGCGGCGGAGCGATGGAGGCGGCGGCGAGCGCAGCGCGGCACTGCGCGGCCCGGCGCGACCCTGCGGAGGCTGCTGGGCACGGCTGCCGCCGCAGCGCCTCGCTCCGCTGCCCACCTTGCGGCACTGCCGCGGCCCCGGGGGCCTTGGCCGCCTCCGAGCAGCGGGGAGCCGGGTCGGCTCTGCGGCGGCGGATGCTGGGGCCGCCGCCCCGATTGCTGCACAGGGGGTTGCGCGGCTGGAGGATGCTCCGGTGCCCGGCCTAAAAAGGAGGAATTGAAGCATCCTGGTCTTGGGGTTTTTTTTCTCCTCGTTAAGTGAGCGTGACTAAAGAAGACAGGTATTTTGGCAAAATGAACCTCGGCATAGTTACTGGTGGCTTTTGAATGCTGTTCCAAGGTCTTTAAGCAAAACAACCGTATTTTTACATGATGTAGGGAAGCGCAAAGACTGCAAGCGAAAAGCGCTGTAACAGCAAAGGCAGGAAAGGCTGCAAAAGCAAAATACCGAACTGAGATCTCTGGGGATTTTTTTAGGGAAATTGCACAATTACTATGAGTTTCCACCCATATGTAAGGACTGACTTAACACCCAGTGAGCTCTTTCTTCCTGAGAATAAGTTTAAACCCCATATGCCATTCTGCAGTAGCAGTGCTGTCAGATGAGTGGCTGGCTCAAGGTTTGAGTCTAGATCTGCTCTTGGTGTTTTCCAAGCAAGGATTTGCCTTTGCAGGAAAGTGCTGGTTTGTTGCTTAGTTGGTTGCTTGGTTGTTTTTTTTTTTTTTTTTTTTTTTTTTTTTTAAATCCAAATACAGCAATACCATCAGCATTTTCATTTTCACCTAATCTTTGGCAAGGTTACAGCTCAGTGTATTATCTCCATGTGTATCCATCCAATGAATCCTCAGAACTGATCCTTTCCTTCCTCATCCCGCCTTTCATGATTGCCAGCTGTTGGGTTCCTCTGTTGATTTATTAACCTTTTTTAAATTTTTTTTAACCTTCTTTGAGCTCTTTATCCAACAACTTCTGTCTGCACTGGGTGACAGTAGTCCGTGATTAGCAGAGTCCAGCTCATCCCAGTTTGTCCACGTGGGCCCTGCAACAAAATGCATATTATTCTGGCATGTAACCTGCCAGTTCCTGTAATATCCAGCTGATGGTTGCCATTTTACCAGTCTGGTGTTGCTTTTCTTCTCTGTTCCTGACATGCTGCTATACTGGCACACTGTAGATGACCTAATGATGTTTTTCTCAGGCTTCCTTTTCTCTGGTTTCTTTTACCTGCAGTTCTTGTAGAAAGTTCCCATCAAATCGTTCCATTAGAATCAAGAAGACTTTGTGAAACCATTAACATCTGTATCCACATCCCACACGGTGAGTCTGCAATGAACCCAACTACCCCAGAGACTAACTCTTTCACCTTCAACTCGTTTCTGTAGTCAGTGAAGATTTGCACATGTGCAGTTTTGAATCAGCACTTTTGTTCCACCTCTGCATTCCTTCATTCTTGTCCGTTGGTTCTTCTGCTCCACTCAAGCCTTGTTGATGGCTGTCATAGCCACTTGGTACCTCTGCAGTGTTTTCAGTTTAAAGTATGAATTATGAAATTGTGATTTGTAGGAAATGTTGGAGGCTAACAGTAGGGCTGTAGGTCCAAAAAGACTGGAAACAAATGTTCTAGCAGCTACTCCCCTTCAGCTGTATCTTTTGGCACAGTTCGATGTCATCAGCAAAATACAGTTTTCATTGAGTCTTGTACAAGGGATGCACAAAGCATGCCAGAACACTGAAACCCAGAGGAACTCTCCATCTCTTTAACCCTACTGTAGACATTCCTGGTTCCTCCAGATAGTTAGTTTATTTGGATTTAATTAGTTGAAAAACACCTTTCAATAATCATAAGCTTAATCAAGTCCATCTACTTGCTTTTGAGCAAGAGTCACTACATATGATATAAAAGGGTATTACCATAGCAATCTGGACTCTCACCTTAACCTGTACTCCTGCTAAAATGGGAACAAAGCCAAAGACAGTTCCAAAGGAGAGGGGTGGCTTTTGCTGGCCTCTTCCTTTCTTTTCTCCCACCTCTCATCTCCCCTTTGCCCTCCAGCTCCAAATACTTTTTGGTTTAATTGATCTGCTTCTGCATTTAGGAAGAAGACAATATTGGATGTTTCTCTTTTAAATCTGGGGAAGTGGAGTTTGCTCATTACCTAACCTTTATTTGCAGCCCTAGTCAGCAGGCAGGCTGGCCAGGAAGGTCAGGGAGGTCAGAAAGGAGAGATGCAGAGAATGAGGGACAGGAGCTTGTGATCTTTTGACAGAAGGGAAGGATCAGGCATGGAATCAAAACAGAGGAGTAGGAGGGGGGTCTAAAGGTGATGGGTAGCTGGTGGAGATAGAGGGATAGGAGCTGCATAGGCAACAGGCAAAGATGAAGTCCTTCAAAGAGGCTGGCAAAAATCGAGCAATCTCAGACATGACTAATTCTGCACTCTGCAAGAGTGAAACTCTTCCTTCCTGTCATTTCTGTGACAGACACTCCCCAAGGCCCCCACTGCTGCTAGAGCTCCATTATCTGAGGCATTGTACCTCACACTGGTGATGTGCTCTCTGCCACAAGGACCTTACAGTTTAGCATGACCCAAAACGCAACAAAGGAGTGTAACAAAATATTGCACAGGACCAGGAGAGGAAGGACATCTGGAGCCTTGGAAGCCTACATTGCATTTATGTTTTGTAATGTCACGGTTATAGTCAGAAGTAAATAACATACAGGTAATGTACACACATAGCAGCAACCCACCCTCCATCTCAGGCATTTCCACTGTCTTTTTTCTCCCAGTCAAGAATGAGGAAATCCCAAGTACCCAATTCAACCTCTTGTCCAAGGGCCTGTTGGTGGTGGTAGTTAGGGCAGAAGGCTAACACAGGCACAGCTGAAGCACAGCATGTGCTGCTAGAGGTCACAGCCTTTGACTTGCAGCATTCTGCGAGAGCAGCAGTAAGGAGCAGCTGGGCACGTACAAGCTCTGCTCTGACTCAGCCTGGAACAGCCCATCTCTGTCCCTTGGTCTGCCCTGCATCCCACTGTCACTGCTCTTTGCAAGTGAGCTGGCTGCAGAAGTTACTTTTCAGCTGGACCAGTTCCCAGGGAAGGCAAAAGAATACAAATTTCTGCCAGCCAGTGTGGGAAGAGTGTCAGGGGCAGGCAGGGGGGCAGCAGGGCTTGGAGAAGCTGCTGGAGACATTCTGCTCCAGAGGCACAGGACTGGCCTCAGCTGTGCTTGTGCGAAGCAGGTTGTTTTACTAAACTGCATTTTCAGATGCCTAAAATGGATTTTGGTACTCAAGCTGGACACCTTAGGTTTCATTTTCCTAGTTCACCTCCACCAGAGTGAGGAGGCCCTGTTTCCCAGACATGCAATCCCATCATCTCTCTTTTGTCAGCCCTGCTACCTGTGAATGAATGAAGCCCTTCAGTCACCAGTGTTGGTCACTAACCAAGCAGAAACGTGACCCTGAAAGAAACAGCTGCTTGGTTTTTTGCTGTGTCATTGCATTGTACCAGCTCACAGGCAAATCAAATAAACTCCAGAGCCACCACAGATGAGGGGGCAGGCTCTTTGGCTGGGAAGAAGTTTGAGTTAGAGAAGGAAAAGAAGGAACAAGACTTCCCCCTTATGGCAAGATCAAGCCACTGGATATGCTTAGGTGCTCACAGATGCAGCTTGAGAGGTCAATTTACACGTGTTAAACCAGGAATACACAAACTCTGCAGCAGCTGGAAGTGCTGCAGTTTGCTGCAATCCCTAAATTCACTCCTATTTTATATAAACATGATCCTGGTTCCACATCTCTTATTTGTGTAGAAATACTCATTAAAGAAGTTTTAGTAAAAAAAATTGGAGAAAAATCAGTTCTCAGCCTGCAGGCTTCTGCACTTTGAGGAAACAAGTACCTTTTGAAGATGTATTGAGGTACGTCCCCTAATTATCATGTGTACATAGTATAGCAAAACTTATTATAAAGAGAATGCAACTTTAAACCACACAAGTGTAAATTTCCCATGAGTTCCTAATGCAGAGCAGTACCAGAGGTTTAAATCAGCTTTTTCAATGTCCCTCACCTCTGCCAGTTCCTGGGATGAAGTGTGCCCTACCTGCCTTAAGACAGGGAAGATGTTCATCCTTGCTGAGCTCCCTCTCACCACACACTGGAAAAAAAGTTCAAATAGACTGATGTGTTTCTTTCCTCATGCCAGGCCTGCATCACTTCTAACTGCTCATCCCTCCAGCATGGGCTTTGTCCTCACTTAACAGAGTGAGTTATGACATGGCCTGGAGCTATCCACAAAGATTGCAATAACTCCTCTCTCTATTGTTGGCCTGATTTTCAAGAGGCTTGGGCATTCCTACTCCTTCAAGGAGCAGAAGGGCCTGAGGATACCATCACCTCTGGAAATCAAACCATTAGGGACAAGAAGAGGATGTGAAGGAAGGCATGGGGGCTTGCAGGAAAGCATTGCTTCCATTCAAGGAGCACATCAGGGAGAAGCTGCCACAGTCAAGGGGAGAGAGCAAGTAATCTAACAGAACTTTCTTACAGGCTAAAAACCCCATGAAAGCCTGGATGGCTGCACACCAGATCTCTGAGAGCAATGACAAATCACATTATGGTTGAGGCGTGTAAAATCGTTCTGTCAAAGCAGCGGCTCCCGGCGTGGCCGATTTGACTGAGTGAGACAGGCATTGTTAGTGCTGCTGCCTGGTGAGTGCTGAGGCCTTGAGGGCAAGGAAACTCTTCTGGCTGAGGTGTTGGGCAAGGCTTCCTCCAAAGGAGAGAAATGTATCAAATGGATGTGGTATTTTCAGGGTCCCCGTCGTGGGGAGGAAAGATGAATCAGAGTCCATGTTCTTAGAAGGCTTATTCATTATTTTATGTTACTATATTATATTAAAGAGTACTATACTAAACTATGCTAAAGAATAAAGGATACTTACGGAAGGCTACAAGATAATAATGAAAAACTCGTGACTCCTTCCAGAGTCCAAACACAGCTGGACTGTGATTGGTCATTAAGTCAAAACAATTCACATGAAACCAATGAAACAATGACCAGTTGGTAAACCATGTCCAAACCACATTCCAAAGCAGCAAAACACAGGAGAAGCGCATCAGATAATTATTGTTTTCATTTTTCTCTGAGGCTTCTCAGCTTCCCAGGAGAAGAAATCCTGGCAAGGGGATTTTTCAGAAAATATGACAGTGACAAATGGACAAAGCCATTGCTGGTGATGCCAGCCCCGGGGGTAGCTCAATTCCATGCTTTCCACCAAGGAGGAAGGAGAGAAGTTGCTGTATCTGCTGAGCAGCACCTAGACCCATATTCAGCCTTAGCAAATAACTGCTCTTCCCAGCTGGGACCCAGCTGTGGCTTCCATCACCTTTCCAGCCTTGGAGTGCCTTGGCTTGGCTGTGATTACTGCTCAGCAGCACAGCTGCAGGGCAGCAGAGCAAGGGCTGCAGTACATCTGCCCAGCACTTTTCCACACACAGCTTTCCACCCAGGAATCCTATTGTCATGAGACATTAGATGTTTTAGGCTCATTAATTCTGGTGACACAATCCAGAAATGTATTTTTAGAGGGAGTGAGCAGGTGTCCATGGCAGCATTTTAGCTGACAGTGCTGCAGAATTGCTATTCAGGAGTATTTGGTTGTTCTTTGTATCTTGATTTGTTGCTGAAAAATATGGCTGTTCTTAATATTTTACCTCTTCTTAGCTTCAGGAATGGCCTGGATGAGACAAAGGGAAACATTTGCACCTTGAATGGACTTTCATCCATCAGACTTCCACTAGGAAATTGGAGAAGTGGTACCAATGATTCATCTGTGGTATTGATTGTAGATGCTGGCTGGGAAAGAGAATGAAAATAAGAAATTAAAACTAATGACTGTACCAGATTGAGAAAATATTTTGGTTCAGAAAATTACATCAAAATCATGCTTTTTTTCCCCCACAAGTATTAGAAATCTGCATAAAAAATATTCAGTCAGAAAATTGGTTGCTAGGTGTTAAAAATAATTACAATCTATATTCACAGTTACAAACTATTTCATTTTATTTTATAACTACCTTAAATAAAATCTTTAAGGCTGCTGTAATATAATCCTCCATCAATATTTTTAAACTGCTAGGCAGAAATATGTAGGCTCATAGAGCTCATTTTCTTGAAGAAACAATACAGTAAGTGAGTTTGACCCAAAACCCATCTGAATGTAATTACTAGGATGGCAAACTGGTTTCTAAAGACAGTCACAAGCATCATGCTTGAATCTACAAATTATTTAGTTTGTCTGAGCTCCCATTCTTTGTATATGTACTTCTAAATTTTAGTTTGCTGCAGTAAAGTTCAGGACATTCTGCTGGCTTTGGGAAATGAAGGACTGATTTCCCATTGCTAAATATGAACAGAGATGCTGCTGTATAGAGGCTGAAGTGATCTTTAAAAACATGCAAAAAACCTTGTCAAGAGCTTCATTACCACAGAGGAGCCCATTACAAGTATGTGGTCTGACCACAGGGCAGGTATTTGGAAGCAAATCAAAACTGAGTAGAAAAAAAGATTTTTCAAATTCAGTAATACTCATTTCAATTAATAGCCCACCTGCTAAGTGTAACAAACCTGAACATATTGTGATCATTAATGCTCTAATGTAGCCTTTTGTCAAAAAAACCCCAAAACCACGTTGAAAATGTTGAAAGACAAATCAATGCCAGCGCCACTCTCTCTCATACTGAGGTAAAAGGTTGATTCTTGCAGAGGCTAGAACAAATTCCTTGTCTTTAGGCTAAGAATGATGAATTATTACTCACAAAGACACCAGAGAAATATGGAGAGCAGGAAGGAGTGCTGAGGTCTTAGTTGGGAGCAAGAGCTGTGGTGGTGTATGAAGAGATTTACATTTCTCAAGGTGAATACACCCCTGCTCTGAGACCAGAAATCAGGAGACAAGGTACTGCAACCCCTTCCCACCCCAAGTAGGAAAGGGCAGGGTTTGTCTAAGTAGCTCAAGGTCTGGGCAAGTAAGGGCTCAGGTCCTGGGGGGGAAGAGGGGGTTAGTGAAAGGAGTTCAGGCAAATGCTCCATTTGAATGACAAATGCTCCACCACTGTGACTTCTTTTCACAGCTGACTGCATTTGGGAAGAGGTTTGAAGGATTGCAGCCCGAAGCAGTTGGTCTTTCCCACCTCTCTTTCCAGGAAGCTGGAGGTCAAATTAGAGGTTCTGAGTTCCATGGCAGCTCCACACCAGGGCTGGGCTGGGTCCCATGGCTTGTGCCTGACAGGGAGCACCACCCGAAGGGCTGCAGGTGGGGACAGTGTCACAGGGCCATCAGCTCGTGGAAAGCACCTGCAGCCCCAGGGAACTGAGCTGAGCCAGGCTTGCTCCACAACTGTGATACCATGGACCCCATACTGTCTTTCTACCTTTAAAGTTTGCAATAGTTTGGGGTTTTTTTGGGTTTTTTTTTGGTTGTTTTTTTTTTTTTTTTTTTTTGTTTTGTTTTTTTTTCTTTCAGGCTTCTCAAATGACATTGAATTGTGAAGCAATCAGAAGTAAAGCCTGGGAGACCTGAAAAACTTCATAAATTTTTTGAACATTTAAGGAGATTTTTACAGGTATGTAAATTTCCTGTTTCTGTTGATGTCCTACAAATAAGAAAAAAAGATTTAAAAAATAATCTTGAAGTTAATTTTTAATGAAGGAATCATAATTAATTAAAACTGCAGAAATTAATTTTGGACTAAATGCATACCTCAGGTGCTCCAAGACAGGGATGTATTTAAAATGACAAGCAAACAAAATCCATTACATAGGCATAATAAAATTTAAACAAATCATTGTTTGAAATACAAAAATGCTATATATATATATATATATATATATATATATATATATTCCATTTTAAAATAAGATGAATTATTGTTCTACTTTCTTTTCCCACCTTTCTAAATCTTGTGGAAGGACATATGTCTCAGGCAAACTCTGGAACTATTTCCTTTTTGATTAAAGGGTGTTTCTGTTTCAAAGGCTATCTGGTCAGTAATATAGCTAAAGCTATACAGGAAGAGGAGTAAATCTTTTGATTTAGAACAGTGTTAATGTTAGGGAAGGTGTTTAATCTCAATTTTCTGAAGTGTCTTTACTGTCAGATATTACCGTATATCAGTATGCAACATTCACTCTCAAAAATGTCTGCTACCTTCTTTTTGTTTCTGCTTTTGTTTGTTTGTTTTTCTTTTTGTAACAAGGTAAATAAAAAAAAAAAGCCGAGTTATTTTCTTGGTTAATTTCCATGGGACCTGTTAGAGGGGGATCAGTTGTCCTGTGTTGGCTGGAACAATCCTGGTGTGCAACCCCTTTTTTTGGCATCCTCAGACACTGTTTTCTTACAGGCTGCATAGCCTGCTCCTGCCTTTGCCACCTTGCATGCTCCATGGGGTACCCTCTGGGATATTCTTTGGGGGCTGTTTTGTGGGTGTTTCAACTACAGTAAAATCTGTTTCCCCCATCTCTAACTACCAGATAGGGTAACAGAAGAATAATTTAGAGAAACTCCTATAACCCTGTAATCCAGTTGGCATATACAGTGGTTGCTCCCCTCTGTCTTTTCTGCCTAACACCTCTCCTACACCAGCTGATAAATTCCTGTGCAGCAATAGTGTGGGCAGGGCCTGGAAGCAATGGAAGAGGGGCAGAGGGAGAGAAAACCTTCCCTCTTCCTCATAGTCACTGGTCCTGTCCACAGCAATGGGGACACAGTAACAGAGGCTTTCCCTCTAGCTGCAGCAAGCCACAGCAGTACTGAAACACTCTGCTCCCTGGTTCAGTGCTGTGCTGGTGCCACCACTTTTTGACTTATCACAGCATTTATATCAATGAGTCCAAATAATAATTTTTAAAAATGGGATTATTTTACTGTCCTCAATTCCTCAAACTGGTGACCAGATCTTAAGAGCTGATGAAGAAATGTTCATGAAGAAACAAATTCTTTATGTATCTGTCAAACTGCAGTGTAACAGCTGAATTGCTGACTTGTGTCTTTTCTTCACTGGATTCTTTTCCTCTCCTTCCCCACTGGCTGCACTGTATAACCATACCACAGAGATGTTAATGTAATTACTGGCCAAGACAAATCAATGTGGGCTTTGAGCTGCCTGGGTGTTTAGCTCATGCCCTCTTTTCTGGGGCAGCCCTTGTGCAGCCAGTGCAGGGAAGCAGAAACCTGCTCTCTAATCACCAAGAACTCAAAGGACTAAAGCAAGGCAGGAGATCATTTTGCCATTACAGTGGTAGTGATACAGCAGTTACAATGTCTGCCCAAGATTCTGCTGTAAAATAACATACTTCAGGACTTCCCAATGCAGCTACAGAAAAGGTTGTTCCACTTTTCTCTTGAGGCTGATTTTATGAAATCAGAAGCAAATCCTTAAAGAGCTTAAGATGATAATCTGCTTGGGTTTAATTTATGAGAAATCTTTCTTTCTTGTGTTAAAGAGAGTGATTAAGGATTTGCTTTGTATAAATTCACATGTCTCTGTCTGTTGGCATTGGACTCAGGTATTGCTTTGTCTTTGTTTCAGAGAGAGAAGCTTGTGTCTCCAGGCCTGGTGCCCTGCACCACCTTGTTTGACAGCATCCATCTACCATGGGCACAGCTTGAGGGGCAAACAGTGCTGGAAGGTGCCAAAGAGGGATCTGGCCTGGGCTTGTACCACCTTCCTCTTGGGCTGGTAAATATTCCAACACTGCCTTCCTGAGAAGATGCCTTAGCAGGGAGCAAGGGCTATGGAGAAAGCTGGTGTTATTTTAACCTCAAGAATTAGTATATTCAACTGAGATAGACTGTGGTGTCCTTGTGTCCAACATCTAGCTGGTGTAATTTTATATACACATAAGCCTGGGTTTAGCAGAGCTGCTATTTTGCAGAAAGAAGGAAAGGAAGGAAGGAAAAAAGAAAAAGAAGAAAGAAAGAAAGAAAGAAAGAAGATCCTCCAGAAACTTTTTTGTAAAAAGAGGAAGAGCAGCAGAAGGTCATCGAAGATTATAACATATCTGTGGTTGCAGAGACTGCCCTTTGAGAAAAATTCCTGTAGGGCATTTCCATGTCAGCTCATTCCTTGTGTGTATACTTGTTATGAAAATTATCCTTGTTTTTCCCAGCATTGAGAATTCAGTTTCTATTTTGTGACTAGTTTTTTTATTTTTTTCCATTTCAGAAAATGTTCTGTCCCTGTAAAACATTATAGTTTGCTGGTGCTGAAATGCCAGAAGGATTTCTAGTGACTTCCACCAAACCACCTGAAAAGTAGGTCAGTAGCTATACAATTTCAGGAGAACTGCAATGCCACAGCAGAAACTGAGTTAATCCTGATGTATATGATGAATATACCTCTTAACCCTCTCTGCAGGGGACAGTGTGGACATGAATATATCTTCATTAATCTTTACTCAACTGGTTATTTCCAAAGGGGAGGGCCTCATGACATTTTCTTTTTCATTAAATACCATGGGGGCCAAATCTCTTGAGCTTGTTTGTTCAAACAGAAGCATCTAAATCCAGATTTAGCCCATAAACTCTCATGAGGGGAAAATAAAATTTCATAGTGAGAAGAATATATAATAAAACATGGTTTAAATTAATTTATATCTGGAATTCCTCTTCCAAAAGTAAACCTGCAATTATTGCAATTATGTCTTTATTTAGATAAAGGACAAACCTCTCATGGTGATGGTTCAGCTAAATGTGTAGATTTAGGTCTAAGTAGCTACACAAAATCACCATTAAAACCCTGCAGGAAAGCCCTGGTGTATTCTGACTTAGTGAGTTTCCCTCGAGCAGTTCTTGCCTGCTGTATTTCATTTCAGCCTTGGTTTGTTGCTTTTAAATAGCTATTTTTAAAATTCTGAAATCTCTTTATAGCTGGCAGACAGAAAACGTAGGCTGCAGGCAGAGAAATGGGAAGGGAAAAGGAGGGAGGGAGGGAGAGCAGATCTGAAGCACGTCAGAATGAAGGCAAACATTACATAATGGATCATGTAAACACTTTAAATACAATGTTAAAGCCTTTTTAGATTGAACTGACACCAGAGAACAGAGCAGGGGTAAGCACACTAAATTCACATATATGGCATGGACTCCCATCCAGAACAGCTCCCATTGAGCTATACACCCTTGGACTAACGTGATGAAAAAAGGCAGATTATGTGTCAATAACTTAAAATAAAGATAGAAATACTCAGGTAACTATAGGTTGCTTCAGGTGGGGACTGATGGGGGATGAGGGATTTTACAATGGATTTGGGTGGCCTCTTAGGTGGTGCTAAACACGAGCTCCTGGTGGGATGTGTGGCTTCAGAGGACTAAAAGCAGGCTGCAAGGAGCAGGAGATGACAGGAGAAACACAGCAGTAACCAACCAAATAACACAGCAGTAACCAACCAAATAACATCCAGACTTCAAAGGCTGCACATCAGGAGGGTGGTGGGAGAATGGCAAGAGAGCCCTTGCTGGTGCTGCTGGGACAGTCAGCAGAGTGGGCTGTGCTGAGGGCTGTGACAGTCTGATGGCCCTAAAAGCTTTTGTCCCCATGAAGAGGGGACTGCACTGGTGAGAAACAGCTTCTGTGCAGATCAGATGACACTGCTGAGAGGTAGAGGGATGAGTGAGAGGACCACAGCTGTCCTCCAGGGCTTTTCTTTGGGTGAGGGAGCTAGAAATATCTATAAAAAATCTAATTAGCTCGTAAAAGAGGAGATAGCTGAAGTGATCTGTCACAGTCTATAAATAACACTGTTCAGAAAACAAAGTTCTAACAATGGCTTTATGGGTGGAAGCTGGAGCTGGGCAAGTTCAACCTAAAAATAAAATGTAAATCTTGACCAGTGAAACACCTTATGACAGGATGTGGTTAGCTTCTCTCTCACATTAAATCTTTAAATCAGGATTAGATTTCCTTCCTTAAAAAAATTCTCACATTCAGTCAGCAGAGAATTGTTCAGCACTCTGCTCCTATGGCAAAGGGTAAAATTCTAGAGAGTTATGCTGAAGCCTGCAATGATGCACCCTGGACTTAAAATCTGTGACTTTAGAATACCCACCCTTGAGCAATATGTGATTAGAAGGGTTGCAAATGTGTATTAATTAACACTGAAAAGCTAATCAAAGTAGGTTGGTAAATCAGGCAACCATAAAGGACAAACTATAAAAACAAGATAAGTTTCAGCACCAGAAAATATGTGGGACAGAAAATTGTTTCCAGTGAGGAATACTGCTCCTTCAAACCAGCCCTGTGTAAGACAATTAATTTATTGTAGGCTTTTTGTGGCTAATGCATACTTAGAAGTTCCTCACTTGTGCATAGGTACATCAATTGCAAAAAGCCTGTGGAGTGTAGTCCTGTGTGGGGTTACAGAATTGCCATCAGGCTGTATATTTTCAGCACAGTCACACACTGAAAGCAGAGATGAGACTTGGGTCCTTCTCCTTCACAGCAAGATTTTTTCTCTGAGTGGAGGATGTCAGTTTCTGTGAGACACAGCTGAATGGCTCCAGCTTCCCCCAACAGAGAAAGGCTGCAGATGAATTTGCTATAGGAAAGTAAACCTTAGAACATGTAGGTGCTTGTGAAATCCTCTTGGGATTTCATCCCTAGTGTCTTAATGCGTCTGGTTAATTGTCAAGTGCCAAGTTTACATTCATCAATTAAATGAGAATGATTACAAACTGTCTTACCCATTGTCACAGAGGCAAAGGTTCCTTTCAACTCTAATAAATTAAATTAAATTGGCTCAAACCCTGCAACCCTAGACAGATTGGCTTTATGTTGAGAGGCATTAGTTTGATTGACACCTGTCTGGTTGACTGGGAATGGTTACCAGGATGAATAGCATCAGACAATGGGGTTTTGAATGTTATGGGAGGGATTTTACATGAATAGGGACAACATCAGCTGGTGGATGCAGCACCCAGGAGAAGCATCCAACCAGTTATGTAGCATCAGTGGCTTTAGGTTATAATATAGGAGTCTTATGAAGCCCTGAACATGTGGATAAATGTGTGTAAATATTATCACTGTTGTTTTTTCATCCATCTAATTCCAGTTATCAAGCAGGAAACACTGAGTGTTTGCAGAGATCAGCAATTCAGTGGCAAAACATATTTCACACATGAGATTTTCTCCACGATTCTTCCCAATTAGCAAACACTGGGGTGACCATCAACTCCTAGAGTTGAACTTTGTTGGCAGGAGGGGATTGAGGTGATCTTTACCTTGTCTGTTTGTTTTAAAAAGTCTTTTAGACCGTAACAGCTGCCTGCTCATCAGATCTTCCTGTTTTTTAATAGTTTCATCAGATCACTGTCTGCAAATGTGAGGCCCTACACAGCATCACTGGTAAATCATCTTTGTTAAACCTCATCTACCCTGCATTTACTCTAAGGAACTGCTGCAACCTTGCATTCAGGATAGGGAAGCTGTACTGCCACACCCAACACCACAATTGTCTTCTAGCAGCAGATGGTTGCTTAGAATAGTAAAATGGTTTGTGTTGGAAGGGATTTAAGATCATCTAGTTCCAACCCCCCTGATTTGGACAAGGACACCTTTCACTAGACCAGGTTGCTCAGAGCTTCGTCCAGCCAGGTCTTGGACACTTCCAGGGATGGAAGTGCCGTGTTGACCCACAACACCTTTAGGAAATTCCTGCAGTTGTCTGGGAGCAGCATCACTGTTGCCACTGTTTCAGCATCACTGTTGCCAGTTTAGCTACCCAGTGAGCACAAATCCATATGGTTCTACTTAATCCATTAAGCCTTCTTTCTCCTGAGGTTCTGGCAGGTTGGACTTTTGAGAGGAACAGGAAAAACTTGAAGGAAGATGCAGACATTTTTAAAATTGACTCAACTATTTTAAAGGTGCCTTTTGCTAACATGTTGTGTAGTTGAATTACACAGCTGTGTAATTCAAAATGCAGTTAAGCTGGCTGCAGTTTTGCAGAAATTTAAAATTGAGGGTAGATAGCAAGGGAACTGAATGCCTCTGGTTATAGGCAGATCACATCCTAACTGTGAAGGAAAGGCCTAATGTTCTGACTTGCTCTTATAAATTTAGGTACAAAAGAATTCAAAGTGATAGTAATAAAAAAACAGGTCAATGAGGAGGAATATACCAAAAATTTCATTGTGTAATTGTGAGTGTTTGACAGCCAAATGCATTTAGCATTGTGTTTTCTGGGCTAGTCCTTCTAGGTTACCTCATCCTGAGAAACCTTCAGTCAAATTTAACTGTAGCACTGTTTTCTGGCCTCTGTTTCTAGAATCCCTACTCGAGCAGTGTCACTTCTGTCTTCCTTCCTTTGATGTTTTTGGTGTGGTTCTCACAGCAGAGGCACAGAGGGGTAAAACCATCAGCAAACACCTCCAGTGAGGGAGCAGAAGCAGCGTGTGCTGCTTGGTAGCAGATAGGGGTGAGGGTGGATCATGGTGCTTGTGGTTTTTCTCACTCTGAAGATAAGGGTCATTTCTTATAAATTTCTGTTTGTCTTCTCAGACATGCAAGCACAGCAGATTTCAGTGTTTTGCTGCTGACTTGTCCATGTGCTACAGACTGTGATATCAGTCAGTAAGAATGGTTTGTACAGCAAAGCAGCTGGGGCTGGAGATCCTGTGTCCATATTGTGTGAAGAAGCTCTATTTTTACATAGTTTATGATATGATCATGTTATGACATCAGAAATTTATGTCTTGAGTCTAGAGAGATGTTTGGGAGACATTACTTTCAAAGTTTCTTTTTTGAGGCTGAAAGATGAAAAAAACCCAACAAAACAGAAGTGGCTTGGGTCCAGCCCACATCTCACTGAGGAGAAGCTGTGCCCTAGTAGCTGGTAAGATGCTATGTCTATTCTGACAAGGGTGGGGGTTTTTGGCATCTCAGTGCTAGGAAATCTTTTTTGTGAGTAGCATAGTACACAGAAAACTAGTGCCATTTTTACCTTCCCAGACTAAGTCATGGATAGAAACGATGAGCTGTATGCTTTTCTTATTATATTAGCATAGGCCTGGCTCTCCCACAGCTGAAATTGTATAACAGGACATTAATTCAGTTTTTGCATATTAAGTGACTGCAAGGATGAAAGAATATCTCTTAACAATGCCACCACCTAGATGCAAAGAGATGATCAAAATACTTTTTCAAGTTTCAGTATCTAGCATGCTCCACACATTGCTATTCAATACTATATTCCAGCTGTCATTCATAAATTACTTCAGCTCTATTCCCTTCTTTAATGATAAAAGCACACTCCTTAACAAAAGCAGTGTATTCCGTTTTGAATCAATTAATTTTATGTGTATGTCTTGACCCACAGTAAAATCTATGTGGAATAATTGTCTGCTTTAACACCCAAAGTAATTAAAACTACATGAGGACAGTCTTGACAATGTACTTTATCATTGGGACTTATTTTCCTGTCACACACTCAGAGGGCAATTTGATGACCAGGTAAACAATTAATCACCTAGGAACGAATGAGGAAAACTTTCTCAGCAGTCCAGAGATTTCATTTCCTTAGCAAGCCCAGCAGTACATAACAACAGCAGGTCAGTACCAGGGCCACAGATATCATGTGGGAGATGTTGGTTGGGAGTGGAACAGAAGAATACAGCTCCCCTTTTTCTCAAAACAACTATAACTTCCTCTGCTCAGCTGTCTGAATCAAGGAGCAAAAGTGGTGAGTTACACCATGCAACACAAGTTGCTACCAGACACGCATGAAGACAAGTTTTTAATCCACCAGGCCATTGTTGTTTGATGACATGAATGTCTGAACCAGCTGATGTGCCAAGGTGGCCGTACTGGTGCGATGCACTTGGTATGAAGATGCACGTGCCCTTGACTTGGCTCCACTCACAAGGTGGCCTGCCCCCTGTCAGCCCCTGTCTCATGCAATGTAGTAGCAGTCTCCTCCTCCGTGTCCTCACCTGGCCCTGAATGCTGCATGTGTTCACAAAAAGATGAAGAAAGCAGTGGTCCTTTTTTTTGACTGTTCTGTGCAGTGCCTGCTCCATAAAAAGACTTCTCTCAAGACTATGCAGAGTGAGAAAGACAGGGTGAAATATTCAAACTGAAATCTAAATGCAGAGCAGGTCTCTACTTCTGGAGCCTTGAAGGTTCATGCTTGCAGGATCAATCAACACATTTGTGCCTTGTCTCTGGGCTGATGTCAGGAAGGCAGCAAATGCATGAAAATTTAATGCATACAGGGCAGGACACCCATGTACCATGGGTGTGCTGCCTGTCCTGTGGCACACCTGCAGCACAGTGCTGTGCTGGGGGAGGAATTTCAGCCTGCAATAAATCTGCTAGAGATGCAAAGCAGTATGTAGGAACCTGATCCTCTGCAGAAATTTGGCAAGTGTGTAGGAGTCCTCCTGCTGCAGTAAGGGAGGTCTTCAGTATTGCAGCTGGAGGACAGAAACTTTGGTCCTGGATTGTCTAAACTTAATCTAAATCCCAATTATTTCTCCTGAGTTTCTCTCATTCCTGCCACTGTCAGAGAAGCACTATGGGGAGTAAAATAGGGAACAGGTCCCTGAAGAACCTGGGATAAACAGAGTTGTAATGATAGAGATAGACTTGGAGAGCACTGTGTACAAATTCACCTTTAGCCTTGAAGACCAAGACTGAAAACTATTGAGTATGAGGTAGAAAATAGCTTTGTTTTGTTTAGAAAAATGCATTTCAGCAGAGATAAGCAGAGAGGCAGTATGTACCATGGGAATGAAATTACCAAAGATAATTGCTACCTTTTCAAAGACAGAAATTCACAAAATTGTACTGCTGTTGTTTTAGGTTTTGTATTTGGTTGGGTTGGGTTTTTTAATTAGATGCCCAAATAAAATAACTGCATCTAAGGATTGATCATCTGAATTCCTGGCTTCTCAGCTCAGCTGATGGATTATGGACCTTCACTTTTAAACGTTCTGACTAATTGCACTGTGGATAGTTTAACACACAAAGCCATGCAGAAATCTGCTGAAGCAGAATTTGTAACAGAGGTTTTTGCTGCTGCAGCAGCAGTTAGCAGGAGTTGAGTGAGCTTAACCCAGTCTGGCAGTGTTTCTGTGAACACTGACTGCAATGCAGACATACTCAGAACAGCAAAAGAGGAGTGGCTGCAAACAGTGAGGGAGTTAGAGTCTGTCCCACATGCCAAAGATTTACTATGATGCTAGGCAATTCATTGCTTAATATCCAGTATTTTCTGAGGTGTTTCCCCAAAATGTTCCTCATTTTTACACTCTAAAGACAGCTGGCTTTTTTGTCCCTGTCTGAGCCACACAGCAGTGGAGGGGCTCTGGCAGGGTGCATGTGTCCCTGCTGGGTGCATCTAATCCAGCCTGGAGAGGGGCCAAGCAGAAGTGATAGCTGAGGGCTCAGGGAGCTTGAGTGGAAGGCAGGTTTCTGTGTCTGGCTGAGTCTCTGCAGGCTCCACTGCTGTTTTATTAATTGGCTGTGTAAAAGGGTGTCCTGTTTGGAAAGGGTTGAAGGCAATCTAGAGTAATCTTGGTCTGCCTTGAGAAGAAGCTCAACTACTTTAAAGTGCTGGTTATCCTGGTTTAGGCTGGGATAGAGTTAATTTTCTTCTTAGTAGCTGATAGAGTGCTGTGTTTGGATTTAGGATGAGAATAATGTTGATAGCACAGTGATGTTTGGGTTGTTGCTGAGCAGTGCTTACCCTAAGTCAAGGTCTTTACAGCTTCTCATTCTGCCCTGACAGCAAGGAGGCTGGGGGCACAAGAAGCTGGGACACATGACCCCAGCTGGCCAGAAGCACATTCCACACCATATGGCGTCTTGCTGAGTGGTAAAACTGGAAGGAGTCAGCTGGAGGTGGCCTGCCTGGGGACTCACTGGGCATTGTTTCAGTAGGTGGTGAGCAATTGCATCATGCATAATTTCTTTTCTATATTCTTTTATCATTATTACTATTTTCCCTTACTTTTCTGTTCAATTAAACTGTTTATCTCAACTCATGACTTTTACCTCTATTTCCTTTTCTCTCCCCCATCTCACTGGTGGGGAGTGAGGGAGCAGCTGGGCAGTATTTGGCTGCCTGCAGGGTTAAACCAATAAACCACCAGAAATAAGCAAAACAGAATAGGGAAGCAAAGCCCTTCCTCCCCATCCCTGCTGATGAGGCCACTGAAGTCAGAAACTAACTGCCTGAAAAAGAATTACCAGACAGAGAAGTCTGAGGGGTTTTATATCTATGGAAAAAAAACCCGCAAACACTGATTTATATTGTTAAAATTCTGATGCATACCAATAAGAGATCAGGATGCTCTCTGGTTGTAATGGCTTTTTGTATCTTTTAGGGCTGAAACTCCAGACATTTGTTTAGAATAATAAAACCAAAAAGCAAATAAGTTCCAGAAATTAATTATTTCTTTATGAGGACTTGTTAATTAATTCTTAATTAAGATGCAGTGTAAAAAGAGTTTGCTCTATACCCACATAATTTATTTTCTGGAGGCTGCTTCCCTAGTTGAAGATGGCAGGGCAAAGCCATTTATATGGTCACAGTCTTACAACTCCTTATGGGTAACTTGTCTTGACTGACAGGATCGCTGCGCCTTATCCAAACAATACAAAATCACTTGTTCTTCATCTCTTGGAAGACAGAGCTTCCTTTTCTTTAAAGAGAACTATTATGAGTAGAAAAAGAAATGTTCATTGCAATTTATAAATAAAAGCCAGGTATTTTGTGCATGGATCATTGTGTCTAGATGCAAATGTAGCCTTTGGATCAAGTTCCATTAGATGTACAGGGTAGTACTTCTGAAAGGATATTGCTGATTTCTGCAATATTTTATTCATTTATTATGAATTAAAAGACAGCTCTACAACACAGCCAATACTTTTGTGTTATAGGCATTTAAACTTGCTGCTAGATGTCCTCCTTTGAATTCAGTTTGTATACTCCACTGGGCCCAAGGAATGAAGAGATCTAAAGTATATGTGTACAGTAGAGGCATACTGTTCACTTTGTGTAGATGTCTTTGATTCACAGCAAAAATTATTTTCTGACTTACTTGCAATTGTAAAGCTCAGTCTCTTTGCCAGCTAATTGCTGCACTAGCTCATGCTTCACACCATACGGAAACACCCTTTTAAATATGCAAAAAAAGAAGCTAAAAATAAATCACAGCTGCTGTTAGATGGGGGTTGAAAGATACAGCCAAGGCAGGAAAAAAAAAAAAAGAAAGGAACTGTCTCAGTTTAAATACAGCTAAACCATTTTCAATATTGAGAAGTTCTTCTTCTGTTCTCAAAATCAATATTCATTAATAGTATTCAGAACAGAGAACTTGGAATATAAAGCACTGAGATAACACCAGTAATTAGAACATGCAGTTTCATAGCTGTAATATTTTTGTGCTCTGTGTTGCTTTAGTGATTGCTGTTACAGTTTGTATTGGGCTTATGAGGACTGATTTATATTAGCACGTTTCTCACTGGTATGTTCAATTTAAGTTCAAATCTTGATCTTAGCCTACAACAACACACAGCTCTGTAGATGAAAAAGGGTTTTTCCTTTGCAGCAGTAATTGCTCCGATCCAGCAATGGGAGCTTGACCTCCCCCACACAAGATCAAGTGAGTATATTGAGCCCTGATATGTTATCTCTGATTTCCTACAATCAACAAAGTAGAAATCTGAGAAACATTTCACTGTGCTGTGCGTGTTATCAAGAACTGATCTATGATAGAAAGCTGTAATTTATTGCACAGTCACACATATTCTGCATAATTCCCACCTCCAAATAAACCATTTTTTCCCTGTCAAATCTGTGGGTACCCGCAGCACAGAAATGGCAGTAAGCAAGGGGAAAATAAAATCTTTTCACTCCCACCTTTAACCTTAAACTGCCATAAAAATGCTATATATGGCTCACTTGAGGGGTCCAAACCAAATATCAGCATAACCTTCATTTAAATCACGGTCTTTTCAGGACTCTCCATCCCTCTTTGTAAGAATGGAAAGTAGGGGATGGACCTTGCCTGCTCCTTTCCATTGGTGGTGGCAGGGCTGGCTCAGCCCAGAGCCCACTGTGGCTCCCCTGCTGCCAGAGGAGGGGTGAGAGTGCAGGGCTGGGCCAGGAAGAGGGTGGCACAGCTTGGGGGGACAGCAGGGCAGGCACCTGTGAACATGCACTGACTGTAAAGGCAGCCTTGGCTGTGCAGTTGGGTAGGTGCACTGTGAGCTGGTGTGGCAGAAATGGTCTCACTAGGAAAAGGTTCTATTTTAATGCTGATCATTTCCCTGGTCCATCTCTCCATCTGGTCCACTGGGACCTGTGGTGACACTGCTGAGGGGATGGTGGGGCTAAGACTGAGAGGGAGAAGAGGGAACTGCTTACCCCAACATCACCATGGAGAGATTACTCTGGGAGCCCATATCCTCAGTCATCTGCTCTTCCCCATCCTCTTTCTTCAGGCCCAGCTGATACTACTGGAAAAGAGAAAGCAATCCCTCACAGGCATTAAGAGAGCTGTTTTGGAAATTAACTTTGCAATTAAAGAGGGCCAGCAGCATGTTCCAGATTAATAACAAATGTGTGCAAGTTCATCATGGGGACAACCTGGTGATAAACAGATGAGACTCATGCAAATACCTGCTTTAATCAGTTACAAAACTTACATTACTATCTGCCTCCACCCAGTGTACCACCCACAGAAATTTTAAAACTTCCAGTTTTACAGCAGTTCAATGTTTTTTGTGTGTTTGGAGCAGTCTTCAAAGTCAAATTGCCTGCCTTCTGCAGAAAGCAGTGACTGACTAGAGCCACCACCATCTGAGATGGGCTTCACCTGTCAGTGAAAAACTAGTGAAGCAGCTGGGTTACAGACCTGAAAGATTTACCTGCAAAAAATGTCAGGTGTGTTACTGAAATGATAAAAGATTGCTGGTTAGTAGAGTTCTCCAGGATGCATGTCTGGTTGTCAGACCTGGAAGCTGAAGCAGGAGTGTGTGACAAAAATTTGCTGTCCTCAGTAGCAGGCTTCCCTCTTGGAGTGAAGCTCAGGATTAATTAGGTGCTTCAGTAGTACTTTCTCCCATGTGAAACAGGCACCTATGACTAAGGCTGGCTGCCTGCTCAATTCCCAGCTTAAAAACCTTCATGTTGTCATCTGGATTGCAGTGAATGATTTTCTGAAGTAGTCTCTGTCTGTTACTTCTTTCTTAGCACGTACTTGCTACTCTCACTCCTGAGCTGAGGTGAGCCTGTGCTCAGCCCCCTAGCTGGTGTGACTTCCTTCCTTTCCCCAGCCCTCTCAATACAGACATGTCTGGGGGCCCATGGGCTGCACTGAGCCTGTCACCATTACTGGCCATGTGCCACTGTCCTCGCTGGGCACGAGGGAACAGAGCCCCAGCAGAGCAACACCGCCTGGCCAGTGGGATATCTCTGCTCCAGGCAGTGCCATTCCCTCTCTTTCCTTGCAGGACCACTGTGGATGCTGTCCTCCAGAAGGGTCTGTGTTGCTATCAGTGTCAGCAAAGAGGGTTTCAGTCAATGCACCCCTGATGCTGCTGTTAGGACTCCGTGCATCCCTCCCTGCCAGCCCTGCCATCAGTTACCAGCTGTGGTGGTGACTCACTTCAACCCATTCTAGTACCAGAAAAGCCTTGCTCTGGCTGGCATCAACCAGAGCTAGAAAGCAGATGTGCAGCTTGTTCCAGACACTCCTCCACAACTATGGCAAATGGTTTTATTCTGTCTTTAAGGATTTTTTTCTCCAAGGCATTGTGCAAGCCATGACAAATGAGTCACTCCTTAAAAAGCAATTTGTATCAATTAATAATACTTCATACTGGTGACCCTCAGGGCTTTGCTGATTATCTGATGGTTTTCAATTATGCCTTCAGACACACTTGGTCCTTTCTGATGGGGAGAGATGACCACTGGGGCAGGTGTTTTTCCCACTTGCTTTCCTCGTAGTGATTCCACATGATGCTGGCATGAGCCTGACTGCCAGCAGAGTGTCCTTTCAGCTCTCATGTAGGATCTTCCCTGCCCCCTGAAACCAAATTAGCCAAACAGCCCACTGGAGTTCCTATTCCCGACCATAACCAGCCCTCAGGTCAAACTGCTGCTACTGTAATGCAGGGCAGGCATGTCAGATTTTGGGGATCCTGTTCTGGTGTCCCTACTCCCAAGGTGCAGTTTCTCTGTTACTTCTCAGCCCTCTGACATGGCAAACTAATGAACTCCAGCCGTGAGATCTCCTCATTTTCCACCCATGAATTTAATCATATACAGCAGTAAGCTGAAAAACTTCTCAATTATGCAAACATGGATGCAAATGAAGGATATGAAACTTGGCAAAGATGCTTAGAGGGCAGCAGAAGGTGGAGCATGCCGTGACACAGAGGCCATTCAGGAGAATGCATGGAGACTGCTGATGCCAGCTGCCTCTCCAGGTGCCCTCTGCATTCCCCAGGTCACAGGAACAAGGACACACTTAAGCACAGACTGCTGCTTCTCTGTTGTAGGACAAAAGGATTGCAGTGAGAATGTGGGTTGCCAGCCCTATTCTCTGCCCTCACAGGTGAGTAGGTAGTGCTGTTCTTTTGAACTCAAGAAACATTGCATAAAAATCTCTTCCTTCATGCCATCCTTGCTCTATTTGAATAGCTACTCCAGAGCAGACTGGTTTAGAGAAGAGGAGCACCTTTTAACTCCCAGCCTACCTGTATTTATGTCAAGCATGCAAACATTGGCTTCTACTGACTGTCCCTATTCCAAAGGGGAAAGGTTTACCTCCACTGTACAATTATGGACAACAACAAGTGTGCTACATCTCCTACTCTCTCCTGTTATTAGGATGGCCCAGTTAAGAGTCACCAGCCTTTTCTCACAGGAGAGACAGCCCCTTCCCCTGCCCCTCCTGCCACTACAAACTGCTCCCCCAGCCAATGACCAGCCCAGTAGACTCTTGGGAACACCCTGTTGCTGCAGGCATGTCCTGTGACCACATTTGCTTTTCACATGATTGCCTCTCATGGTGGTTCATTCTTCAATCTGTAATCACATGCCTTCCCCTCTGGATGGCAACAGTAAGGGCCTTGCTGTCACATGGGTTATGTTATTTTCAAATATATAATCTTTCATTTTGTTGACATTCATCCTGTCTCTAATACTGTGGTACTGAAGTTATCTCTCCAATAGGACATTCAGGCCTCCTCTCTTTTCACATCACCACACGTGTTCAGGACTTTGACAATTCTCACCAGGACTGCTCATATTTATTGCGCTGAAATCACTAATGGAAATATTAAGGATGGGTCTGAAGACTGAGGAATTTCTCCCTACCAACGTCTCCTTGATTTAACGTTTTGCAGTACTTCCATTTACCCCTCAGACCTTAGATGGCAAGAACTGACAGAAGAGCTTGTGCACAGAGAGAACTATCTCATGGAACCATGCAAAAACGCAGCTCCAGCCCAGGCAGATTGCAGTTGGGGTCTGCAGGCAATGACTTTATTACAAGCCAGTATCAAGTCGCTCTGATGGCAGCCAGTGAACAATTGATTAGTGGGAGTAGTGGTGGGAGCTTGTGAGGTGATTACTGAAGTGTTGTGGCTGCAGAATGTTCAGTGTTCCTATCACCCCTGCAGTGAGAGCCAGCTTGAGGAGAGGACAGTCCCTCTGTCCCCCTCACCAGGTGCTGGCATTTACAAACCAGTGGTGGCATTTACAAACATTCCTTTCCTACATGGACAGTGGCTGTGCTACACAGGCTCTGTGGACAAATCAGTGTGAAAGAGTAACACCACTGAGAATGGTTTATTTGGTCAGGTAGGCAAAATCAGCTGCTCCTGTGTGAGCAGTTCCAAGTGTGCCCTGTGTGCCCACAGCTCCCAGCATGTTTCCTGGTAAACCTTAGAGCTGTCCCTGGCCATGGCAGCGAGCACACCTCTGAGCAATGCCTGAGCATGGTCAGAGCAGTGTGGGTGGTTTCCTTGCAGCAGCTCTGCTTGGGAGGATGAGGCAATTTATTAGCATAGATGTAAGCCACTCAGTGCCAGCTGGCCCCTGCACCTGGGAGCACTCCTAGGCACATCTGATTTATTATTATAGGCACAGACTTTGTGAATTCTGCTGTGGGATACCTTAGCAGTGTGCATGGCACTATGTGGCCCAGATCTATTTAAATATGAAAACAACTTTTTGCCTTTAAAAATATGAGTACCTGCTTATATATGGGGGGGAGGGAGGGGGATGGGTCAGTGTACCCTCTGCTAGTCTGGCTGCTGAGGCCATTCCCTGCTATGAGAGCACCTGGCAGGAGATGGCTCAGCTGTGCACTGATCTGCTGTTTAATGGAGGCAGAACCAGTTTTAGGCAAAATGAAAGTGAAATGGACGCTACCTGTAACCCAGCTGAGATGCCAGGAAGCCTGGTGCTCTTCTAAGTAGTGGGGTGGGAGGTAAATGGCACAATATTTACAAGGGTAATGCAAAGAGCTTTCATTGGCATAGGCTTAGAGCACCATCAGTTTGCAGGCCTGGCACGGGCAACTAAAGAGCTCATCTGTCATCACTGGGAGCAGTCCAGAAGAGGTAGGCATTGAAAGGGCTTTGTGAGCCTGGAGCTTTGTGTGGCAAGCAGCAGTGCACAGTGAGACAGGGTAAGGAAATGTGATGCTGCATTACTTTCTCACATCCGTGCCAACTGGCAACTGCTTTATGCAATTTAGAAATCTATTAAAAGTTTGGGTGAGCCTGCCTGTTTCTTGTGTTTCCTTATGTACTCATCTGCCAGCAGAGTGTGGAACTATGGTCTTCATTAAAGTAAGTAAAGGATGTTTAAAAAGAATGAAACAACTTTGTTAAGAAATAAGCAGACAGCAAGCAAAGTTTGCAAATGTCAGCAAAGTGCCTGTGATGCTGTCTGTGGAGAGGATCCCAGCCCTGTGCATCACTCTCCAGTGATGGGGTTACATGCTACCCCATCAGTACTTCTGCTCTTCCCCTCACTGTTGCAGTGGGCAGAATAGGAAGAGGCCCAAGCTCCTGCCAGTGCCTTTAATGAAATTTAAGACCAGTAGAAAAATTACTATTAGAAATTTTCTTACTGTTTTCTACAGTAGGAAAAAAAAAAAAATCCCCAGCTGCAGTCTTGGATAATAGCTCTCCATCTGGGATTGCTCTTGCTAGTGATGGCAGAGGAAGACATTACTTCTTCCCTTGACTGAGACAAAAGCCATCCCATAGCAAACAGAAGCTACCAAAATAATTTCAATCACTGGTCATGGGATTACATGGAATATTTCTCCAGGCAACATCAACTTGGCATCAGCTGTGACTCCAGTGCTGAGAACGTTCCTGCCTTCTCTGCTTTGTCCTGAAATTTTACCCAAATGGCCCAAAAGACTGGGATCCAATCCTGCTTCCTCTGCTGCCTGAGCTTTAAGGCTGCTGCTAGTCTCATCCTCAGCTAGAAGTGCAGGTAGGCTGCAACAGCCATCAAATCTGGCTGTGGGGCCCATGCTGGAGGAAGCCTTTTGCAGCCTTATGTTAGGGAAATTATCCCTGATGTCTTAGCTTGCAGACAGCCTGAAGTAGCAGCCTGCAACAAAGTCTATGTTTGTGGACAGATGGTATAGTGCAGTGTGGGCAAAAGCCAAACAAAAGCCTGTGGTAACACTACAAATAACCCAATGTGGACAGGGAAGCTTCAGTCAAAATGCTTTCACAAGATTTTAGGTCTATTTTCCCACACTGCATCTCTCTGTTTTGCCACCTTTCTAGGCCTACCATACCTGTGCACTCAGGTGCAAGGGCTCTGAGGAAAGCTTCTTTTTTTGTGGGGAGTGAAAGGCACTTGCAGAATTCCTTACATCATGTATGTGCACAAATGCCTCCTGTCCAACGGGCCGTTCCTACCACAGGGAGAGGGGAACAAGGTGCCTACTTAGTCACAAACAAATACAATAAAATCACTGACCACAGGAAAAAAGACCTATTTCTCAAGGGGACATGAGGAGCAGTGACAGTTTTAAGGAACTTGAACTGATAAGAACTTGTTGTAGGATACATAAGCATCAATCCGACCATAGCCCATGTGGCATGCTTTGTCCTGGGACACCAAGGGCAGCCTTGGATGCCACAGTAACACCACAGGAGTTTAGGATTTTTTATTAAAGCAGAGGGGGAACATAACTGCTCATATGGATGAGATAAGTCTGATTCTCTTCTGCCTACCTAAACTTAGGTAAGAAGCTGTCCTTTGGGAGAAAAAACAGGATTGCATCAGTACATGTGAGAGCTTAAGAATCAGACTTGTCAATCATGCTTTCACTGCATGGATAGTACAGTGGTACAGTGGTACAGTCAGTAATGGATATAAAGTGGCATAGGACCAGGATTTCTCAGTTTGTCAAGGAGAACTTCATTGTCATTTTGACCAGAATGTATCACTGCAATGCTGTTAAGTGTGCCACATAGCTCTGTGCATGGCTTGGCATTCCTGAGTAAAACCAGCTCTGCTTCTGTGCAAGGAGTGTATTTCCCTGATCAATTTACACTTAAGCATGGAAAATCAAGGATAGTGGTAATAGTATTTTTCTGGCAGGCTGTAGCTAATGCTTTCTCTGCTTTTCACTTATGGCCTGGGAAGAATGGTTTTGCTAACCACTGAACAATGAGGGGAAGAGAGGAAAGGTACAGAACAGCTGGGTTTAATGAGCTGGAACAAATACAAGAATCAAAGCAGTGTGTATACTTGTAATGCAAAAAGGAGTTACATGTATATAAATGACAAGGAATTTAAATCAAGATTTTAGTTACAGAGTTTAAAACTGGCATTATACCCCAAAAAGGCTCAAAACTTGGTGTCTTAAATTCTGTCATTTAAAACAAACAAATCCAAAGCAATTCAAGTTATGGGGGCATAAACTATCAATCTATATTTTAATATGTGGTGAACTTTTCATTTTTAGTTTACTTTTACAGCTATCTGTTCCTCTTCTCTTGAATTTTACATTAAGTTATCTGGGTGTTTCCAAGGCAAATTCCTAGAGTGCCAGTTGAGCAATCATTTATTCTTTCAAAGACTACTCCAGAGGTGATGCATTAACATTTTTGAGTCTTTGTGTAGCATTTATGTGCAGCTGGAGAGGAAAAAAAAATCTTAAATCCATTGAAGAGAAATGTTAGTAGAAGAGAAGTAGGAGAGAAATGATAGTTTTATAATTTCAGTGAAAGCATTAAAATAAATCATACATTAAGAGGATCTCCATACTTCAACATTAATTCAGCCTTAAATGACAGGATCTGGTATTGGGAATACAGACTTTTCTCTGTGGGATTAAAGGTGTCGATTTATATTTATGCAAATAAATTAAACTGCTTAATTCTAGACTGAGATTAACTATTTTTCATGCTGGTAGCTTGACAGTTTCCAGTATTTTAATGAGACTGAGATTAAATCACGATGGAAAAAATTTCAATCTGTAATTTATTCTTTAAATCAATGCAAACAGTTAGAACTAGGGTTAGAAATTTAATAAACCATAATGATTATTAAAGTGGCTTAGAGGAAATTAAGTGTCCCAAAAAAGGTGTTGCTTTTGCAGAGATGACAGTATCTGTGTTTAAAATTTGAAAGAGCTTTTCCTAATTACCCATGAAAAATTACTATTTCACTTCTAGGGATTCAGTCCATAAAAGTCTCCCCCTCCCATCCAACAGCCTCCTGGAGACAGGTGGGCAGCAAGCAGCACCAGCAGCTGTGCCCAGGGCAGTGAGATCACATCCCTGCAGAGGGGATCCAGCCTCAGAGAACCAGGCTGGTCCATTTTGTCGGGTGCCTGGTGCTTGACTGGTGTTTGTAAGGTGTCTCCTGCCAAAAACTCCTCCCAGCAGATGGCAACAGCTGGGTTATGCCTGACTTGGGAAAACCACAGAAGGAACCCTTGTGTGATCCCAATGGCTTTTCCTTGTCAGAGGGCTTTGTTGAATAAGGCAGAATTTACTCAGGGTGTTTGGGAGGACACGGGTTGAATGACCTGCCTTGGTACAGCAGAATATTGGTCTGGATCCTGGGATACAGGATACATCCCAGTGATTCCAGTGGAACCTGACCTTTGTGAATGTGAAATATATCCCTTCCAATAAATGAAGTCTCTTCTTACTGCTGATGTTAAAAATATTTGTGACACTGGATATTTTTAATTGCTGTAGGAGAGGCCATTGAGACCCTGTAAGGATATATAAGGAAAAGCAGAGGAGTTCCTGACTCTCCGTGGTAGCCTTTTTATTAATGTGTGGACCTATGCCACACAATGATCCATACAACAGATGACTATGTAAATTACTTATCTCACTCCATATGTAGATTGCAAATGATCAGTTGAAGCTAAAATCATACAAAAATATGTTTCAATTATGTGTATAAATAAATCGCATTTCCTTTTTTTTTTTCTTTTTTCCTTTTCTAGCAATAGTCTTTTTTACTCATATTATGCTGCCAATTAATTTTTAAACCTCCAGAGGGTTCTCTGGAGAAACCAGGAGCCTAATTAGCAGGTCTGTAATGGCTCATCTAGCTGCATTTTCAAGTCCTGGTTGACATCAAATACTTAAAAATCAAAATTTCAGTCAAAGAGTATTTTCCTGACTGCAACTCGAGCACCAGTTAGAGCTTCTGCACACTTTAAAAAATTCTAGTTAAAAGGAGCTAACTTCAACTTTTCATCTTTATTCAGAGATAAATTACCACACACTAAATCACAGTTGTTTAAAGCAGATAAGGAAGGAAAAAGTTCTGCAGGCACAGAGATTTGTGCTATCTCATGTTAACATCAAAATAGCAAGATCCTGAATTTTTGGGGCAGTTCTGATGCTTACAAACAACAGTCAAAACACAGCTCTTATGTGACATTTTAAACTCACTTTCACTTAGAAATGAGGTTTTGGTGTTCCTGTTGTCTTCATGTGGGGCCTGTCTGCCTGTAATCCCCCATCTTTTTATATTGAATGCAGTGCCCAGCTGGAAGCACATGGTACAGATAATTATTTAAATCCATATGAGTTTAATGGAGATAAGCAGCAGGATGGGAGCTACAAGCTGCTCTTAGCCTTACTACAGGAATGATTTGACTGAAGAGTGCAACTGTATTGCTAATTTAGAGAGCCCACACAAAGAAATATTCTATCAAGTGCAGAAAATACTTGGACAGGTACTTTTATATCTTCTTAGACATGAGGAAGGTAATACCATTGGCTCTGCTGCTCAAAGAACTATTTGCATACTTGTGCTTAATACCAAAGCTCTGCCTGTGACTGAGTGACTGAGGCAGAGATGGATGTAACACACCAGGCAAAGATCTAGCTCTAAACCCAGGCCCTTCAAGTGTCAATAAGAGACCTGATTTTCACAGTTCAGGCCAAGGAAAACTTTGTTTCTTCTCGGAGAAGGACACAGCTTTTCTCCAGCAGTAAGCACCTCACTAAAAACGTCATATCAAAATGCATCTAGGTAGCTAGAGGGAAAAAATAGGTGCAGATTTTGCTGTAGCTGTCATGACTGTAAATCACAAAGTACATATTTTATATACATAACAGACTGGTGTGGCTGCACAGAGGAGTAACAAAATCATCTTGAATTTATTCCCTAATATTAACATCTGCCAATTAATGCTTTTTTAATGTCCAGATCCCAGGTGAGTTCTGCGCAGTACATCCCTGCTGTGATTCCAGAAAGTTCCAAATTCGGCTGTGGCCAGGCAGCCACACCAGGCAAAGGACTGGGAGGTCTGTCATGAGGAAAATCAGAACTGGGTTTGCTTAGCCTTGAGAAAAGACCACATAGAGGACACCTTGTCACTATCATTCAGTAATTAAAAGGTGGTTACAAAAAAGATAGAGACTCCATTCTTTTACAATGAGTCACATGCAAAAGATGAGGCATGATGGGTACAAGTTGCTGCTAGAGAGCTTTTGACTGGAAATAAATTTTTTATAATGAGAGCAATCAGCCATTGGCATAATCTCCATAGGGAAGCTCTGTATTCCCCAACACTGGACACTTTTAAGATCCAGCTGGACAGGGTGCTGGGCCATCTTGGCTAGACCATGCTTTTGCCAAGAAAGGCTGGATAAGATGATCCTTGAGGTCCTTTCCAACATGGTATCCCATGAGTTTATGAAATACAAGAAAGCCACAAATACTGAGGGATCCCTCTTGTGCGTTTGTTCATTCCAGGAGTCAAGGGTTAAGGGAGCAGAGCTGAAGTAAAGCTGCTGTACTTAACAGCTCCTGAAAAACCTATTCTTCTTATTTTTTCCTTATCCTGTTTTAAAGTAGTTTATAATTTTGAACTCACTTTTATGGCTCCTTCCTATGAAACTTGAAAAGAGCCCCACACATTTCTACCTGCCTGCAGAGAAATTTGGAGAGTGTATTTCAAAGCTGTTGTTTCACAAGCATCTATGTGATTGAAATATTGCATTCATAGCTATGTCACCCAGCTGGAGAACACCTCGGGAAAAATCTGATCAATTATAACAAAATCTTATCACTCAAATTTCAACAGTCCAGCTCTAAAGAATTTGTCACATAAATTCAAGGAAATGTGAACAATTCATGAACAGAAAATAGCCAATTACATTCAGCTAGTCACATGAGTTCTTTAGATGTGGTCCATCCAAATATGGATCAATCTCTTGAAGTTTTTCTTGTGGGAGCTGGAAAGATTTAAACCATGTATTTTTACCTTTGTCTACAGAAACTTCCCCCTCCAGACGCTATCAGTACACTGCCACTGTCATTCTGGTTTTAAATATTGACATGGAACAAATAAACACTACTCCTGTTCTGTGTGTGCCTTGCAGCACAAATTTCTGTTTTGTATCATCTAAGCTCCTCCAGATCTGTTTCAGCAGCGTCCCACTTTTACCTTTTTGTTTCAGTGTTCCACCTTTACCTTTTGTTACCTAGCAGTCTTGTAGTGTGCAGGAAATGATAGATTGCTCTAGTTTCAAGAGGAGAACATCTGTGTTTGTTTCCTGCGGGATAGCAAAGCTGATATTATTTCCCTCTCTGTGTGAAGCTGCTGTGTGCCTCTTCCAAATGGCTGAAGTAGCCACTGGAGTGATACACATTTAAGTAGCCTGGGAGTCTAATTATCTAAGGGGCATTCATTTGAGCAAATTAAAGGAAGAAAGAAAAATTATTATTATTATTATTAGTAGTAGTATTAGTATTAGTATTATTAATTTATTAATTTATTTATTAAGCACTGTGCAGTGGAAAAAACCCCATACTGTTTCCACCTACAGTGCTTCATCAAGTTATCTGATTGTTTAGCTAAATCCAAAGAGTACAAAAGCCCTTTGTTATAACAACAACAAAAACCTGCTGGATAAGAGCCGAATGAAGAAGGCTGTGAACTGTGAAGCTGTGAATGTGGACACATTTTAGGACAGGAGCTGCTTCACTCTGGTTAAGGACTGCTATTCCAGAGCAGGGCAGCACTTCCCAGGCACATTTTTGCACTCAGGACATTTTTGCACCTTTGCCCCAAGATAACTTCTCATGGTGGCAACCAAAAACTCTGAGATCTTTCTGGGAGTAGTCCAATGAGAAGAGATGTGTTTTTATCTCTGTGCCCTTAAAGCCTATTCACACTCCCATTGCATTGAATCTGTTTTGTTGCTCGATCTGAAAAGGCCAAAGGAGTCTGAAGCAGGTTTCTTATGATGGGGTAGTTAAATGCCATAATTCTTTCCGTTGAATATGTATCATGATTGCTCCTTTCCTAACACCCATGTAATTGCTTCCCATCTCCCAGCCGTGCTTTTTGATGCCACATTATAATGAAACATCATGCAATTGAAGTTTGCCTCTGAAAAATTCTTAAACTGGCTTGAATTGAAATATTCAGAGCTTTTAGTCAGCAGGACAAACCCCTACCTGCAAGACCTGGCACAGTAAAGCCCTGTAGCACCTCTCTGGGCATGTCCCAAGAGAGCCTTTGGCTAGGAGTTGTCTTGCAGGTGAAGCCCACACTGCTCCAGAGCTTCACACAACTCATGCCATAGTGAGCTATTTTGCATAGCAATGGCCACAATGGCTAACTGGGCCAGGTCATGGAGAAAAAACCCAAACAGGTTAAAGATGGGCTCCTGTTGGAGCTGGAGAGATCTTGCTTTATCATAACAGAGTATGAAATTCACCCTGGCAGGCACGGTAGGCAAGTGGTAAACGGAGGTATTTTGACAGCAAGTTCAGCCATTCTGACATCACACAGCAGTTAAATACTAGCAATACTGTTAGGATGACTTGTCAGCCACTGACTTGACTAAAATCTGACTCATGGGCTGATGCCATTTGTTTACTTTTGTTCTGCTCCTTAGGTTGGAGCAGGAGAAATTTAATCATATTGTCAGAAAATCCACCAAATCTACTTGCATTCCTCACTTAAAATTACTTAATGCTGAACTTTCTTTCTCCCATATAAAAGAAGATTTTAAAAGCAAACTATCAATTATTTTCTGACTACAGAAAATGACATTAAAACATTAAAACATATTCTATCCTTTCATTATCCTTTATTATCATCCTTTTTTATTGAGAATGTTGACCTCCACTCACAAAAAAAGCCACACATTCCAAAGAAAAACTGAAAAATACATTAAAAAAAAAAAGTAAAATATTCTCTCATTTCCTCTTTTGCAGATCTTGGCAGATAGATGTTTATTGGGACCAAACTGGTTTCCTAATACCAGAATCTTAAAAACCTTACTAAAGGGAGCCATGATTTTTGTGATATCAGTCCAAACTTGTTCCCACATCCAATTAATTAACTTGAAATATTTGCTGTGATTACAGAATCCAGGGATATAAATGCACATCTTAAGACATCCTTTGGAGGTTCTTTGGGATATCCAAGTCATTTGCATGGGCTAGCAGACATGACATTGGGCTTAGGAGAAAAGCTGGACCTTCCCACAAGGTGGGCAGCTGGGAGAGCAGGCAGGATGCACCCAACTCTCTTAAATACCAGTAAGCACACATAGAAAGACAGCTGAATGCTGTCCAGGAGTGCAGAAATCTATCAAGTTTTTTTCTCTTGGATCCTTTTGAAACTCTGGATGAGTTCACCAGAAAGAGAAATGAACCCATTCATAAAAATAAAGGCAGAGAGAGAGATGTCACTGTGATAAGCAAGTTTTCTCCTGCCATCATTCATTTTTCACCAAAGAAATCCAAAGGCAACAGTTAGTCAAGAATGATTCCAGCCTGTGTCTGTAAGAAACAGGGAAGTTAGGAGGCAGCAGGGAAGTCCTGCATCCTTATAACACACAGCACTGGCAGTAGTTTAAATCATAGAAGACTTTCTGGAGTTGCCCAGGCTTGTGTTCCCCAAAGCAAAACAGCCAGCACCCAGTAGAAGAAGAAAGAAATATTGCAAAGAAACAGAATGTGGGGTCCTTTTAACATGCATTTTCTCATCGCTGTCACACATGTTTAGGAGAGAAGGAACAGGAATCAGGGTAGCCCAAGTCTTACAAACAGGATGATAATGTAGAAAAAAGCAGAGACTTGGACAGACAGGACCAATTAAGCAATCTAGACCTGCCAGAAAAAAAGATATCCTTACAACTGAAATGACTGCAATACAAGCACACAAAAGACTGATTCTTCTTCAAATGCAAATAAGACTTGGAGCACATTGTGGCATGTGGCACACACGTCTGGGAAATGAAAGGCATCTGATATTTGCTTAGCTTCCAACAAGAGAGTAGCATTTTGGCACAGACAAAGTGGCATAGAAAAGCAGGTGTGAGGTATGAATTTCACATTACCTGCTTCTATTGCCAACATTACTTGCTCTGTTACTTTAGTTGGAGTCTCACATTTAGAAGACCAAAAAATGACATTGTGAAACAGCCAAGAGAAGAATTACACAAGCTCTGTTGTTAAGTTGTGCACCAGTTTGAGAAAACTGCTTTCTGGAAAATCCATTAAAGCAAATCTGATATGACTTCCTAGCTGTAACATACAATTGAGCTCCACATCGTGTTGGCACAATTAGACACAGTCACCATTTCTGTAGCACTCAGCTTTTTGAAAGGAATTCATACTAAATTCATATTAGTTAGGAGGCTATTCTGGCATTAGAGACAGTTTATTTAGTTGTATTCAGAAATTTCAACAAGAATTTTGAACCAATGCCTCCTGGATAAATTCAATGGCAACAAACCTTTGATTCTGAGACCAGGCTTTGTAGCTGGTCAGTACCATCCCAGAAACAAGCACAGAGACAGGTTAATATGCCTATATGCTTAATGTGCAGGGAGTATTTTGGGGAAAGTTTTGGATTTATCTCTCCTCCCTTATTTGCACAGAAAAATCACTCCCTGAGCACTGGGAAGCAGAAGGAAAGCAATGGACTCAAATGCTCCTGCTGAACAAAATGGTGACCCTATGAATCCCATGGATTCAGAGGCTCATCCAGGGAGTCACTTCCCCATGGAAGGCTGGGAGTTTATCCCTTGCTTCTCTTTTCTGCACCAGCACTAACTTTTAAAATTATTCAGCAGCTTTGAAGCAACTTCTTAATTTTGATACTCTGATTGATGCAACACATAAATGTTTTAAAGTGCACTTATAACTGAGACATCTCTTTATTTAATGTCACCTGAGTGAGCTGAATTGAATGAGCTGAAAAATAATAACTTTTTCAGCTCACTGCATCCATTGTTTCTCTGGAATGGTTACCAAGAAAACAAAGCATGAGCCTTTTCAGTCAAGGTTTCAAGCACTGGCTGACCAGCGCTGCTCAGACCATAGAAGTTCCTAAAGGGGCAGAGCAATCCCTTTATGGATTGATGCCAACCAAAGGGTTGGATATCCCTTTTCTCTTTCATCTAGATGTTATGTATTTTCATGCACACTCTTGTGCTGTGCAAATTCTGTGGAAAAGCGGACTAGGATTGCCTCATGTTTGACTACTTTTCCTGATGGAAAATTTTCATAAATACATACAACATTGTCATTCCCATGGCACTTTGCTTTATGGTGTTTCCTGATTTTTGCTCCAAGATCTTGATCATTCCCAAGTCATGTGGAGCCCGTTATGCATTTATTCAAACTGGATGTTGATAGAAGGAGCATTTTTATGCAAGAGTGTGCACTGTCACTCAAAGATTAGGATTTTAGTAAAGTTGTTGGTGGCTTCATCAAATTTCTGGTGAGGATCAGAATCCTAATCAGATACTTCTTTCTGTAAAATGAAATTTTAGCAACACAGAGAATGGAGAATGGTTTAGAGTTACATTTCTTTGAGTACAGCTTCCTTCTGTCCCCATTTGTGTTTGTGAGGCTCCTTCAGCCACAGGCCCTTCCTCTGACTTGCCCTCCCCACATTTCTAGGACGAGAAGGCAGCAGCCTAATTTCTTTAGATGGAGATAAAGAGGAATGTTTGTAGTTACTAGCTTCAAGGATTTACAACAAATTTGGAAACTGCTGGCTGCTCAGATTGTGGGTGGTAGTTTGGGGACTCTTTAGCCACCTGCAGCTCTCAAGCTGTTCAAGTGTAATTTGTTATGCTGGGGCTGCAGTCTGAGCTGAGGGAGGCTTTTCTACCAGCTTGAATATTTAGAAGCAGGGGATCCATGGGAGACTTCTGAAGCCAACACTGCCACCTTGCAAAGTAGCAATTGGATGCCCTGGGAAACTATTGTCATCACATTCCCACAGTCCCTGGATGTTTGAAGTATGTGGACTCTGTGTAGGGTTAGAAAGCTGAGTAACTGTTCCTTCACTTGTGTTTTTTAATTTTGTGACTCACTTTAAGCCTCTTGGAGGTGCTCTAAGAGGGAGAAAGAGACTGAGTCATAACCCAGTTTCCTTAGCAACATAATACAGTCAGAACCTCAGGTATGATAAGCATAGTGGAAAAAAAAACAACCCTTGACAGCTATGATATTCCTAAAGATAATTGGTTTTTACTGAGGAATTGTAGCATTAAAGAGTAAAAAATTGCATTATTGACATAAGTGCAGTGAAAAATCTGCTAGAGAAGCAATATCTGAAAGCAATGTAAGTAATTTTCCCAGAACCTGGTCTTCTAGAAGAATGATTTTACCCATTGAGCTATTGCACAATCTATTAACAGATGAGAATACTCTGACAGGGGAGAGGGAAGGTGTAGAACATAAAGCAAAAATCCGTGACATACTTGAATGCATTCCCTAGGGGCACACAATGTATGAGTGAGACAACACACATAGGAAAGGTCAGAAATTGTGGACACAAATCACAAGAAGAAATAAAGAAATGTCCACTCATGGAACACTTTAATGAGATGAAACCTCCCTTCACATCTTTAGAGGTTATAGGTATTGACTATGTCCCGAAAGCCTGCAGAGAGGGGAGACAGGAGCAGCTTATTTAGACAGTGAGAAGCACAGAGGATTTAAAAAACGTGTCACTACCAAATAGAACAAACCAATAACTGAAATAGATGATGTGTATATTTCTCTAAGACTGGGAGAAGAAATCTGCTTGATTACAGACATGTAGGTGGAAGCCCTACAAAAGGCAGAGCAGTGCTGTTGGCTACTGCAAGCAGCGCAGAGTGCAGCAACAGAGACCTTTGGCTCATCACCACTGTTCCACAGGAGCTGTCTGCTGTCATAAACGTGTTTGGTGAGAAGCCACAGGCAGTTGCCTCTTTGCTGTGTGCTGCTGCCTTTCTCAAATGCTGTGCTCCTTTCTGTGCAGCCATGGCAAAAGCATCACTCTTATTAGTTTGGACAGTGGGGCGTCTGTGGAGACAAATCAGTTCTGTAGCATGGGAGTGGGCTAAGGCATCACCTGGATTTTAGTACTGCTGCTGCTGCACAAGGGACACAGATACAAGGAAAGCCTGTGCCCCTCAAACCTCACTTTGTTACTGTACTTCTACAGAGCTGATGTATTTCGCCAGAAAAAGGTGCCTTGGAAACTGATGTTTTATCCTTTGCTTGATGATATGGATTTGCTGGGAGGGATTGCAGTAAATGAATGTATTCTCTCATTGCAGACATGATGGAGATTGAATAAAATAGCTAAATTCATAGCTTCTCTTCCTTCCTTTTGAAGTGGTTAACTCTTAAATATTTGTTTGTGTCTTTACAGAGCTTGGTATGGTCATACCAAGCTATTCTATTTATCTTTTTATATTTCAGATATTAAATATTCTTTCTATCTTATATATTTATATATATTATAATTATTAATTTCTTATCTTTGCACACTGCCCATTCATCAAGAAAAAAGGAAAACAGCATAAATACAAATGTATTGAAAATAATTCTAGTTTTTTTTTTTTTTGATTCATCAGGATAATTTTTACCCATCAGTCCTACAGAGAGAAATGTGACTGACTTTAGTGAACTCTGAACCAGCAATTTCAATAGGTGAACAACAGTATTATATGCACAAAACTAAACACAAGTGTTTGAAATCTCTGGCTTGCACATTCTCTGTTTAATATGTCACACAAGAAATTGGATAAAGGTAAGAACTGAATTGGTTGTCCTAAGATCCTGAGATGTTTAAGTAAATTAATGTAGTTCAAGAGGTATCAAATGTGGATATACTGTCAGTAATTCAAGACTGGGCAAAAATTGTGATGATTTCTTCTGGTTTGAGTAATACAGAGCAGAATCTTTGATATTTTTAAAACATTAGGAATCTCTGTCTAGAAAATCTGACCATTTGGAACTAGCCTAGTAACAAATACTCTGCTATCTCTTGTCATCGGGGCTGAACAGTGACCACTTACACTGTGGTGATCAGCCTTTACTGATCTGTAAAGATCAGTAACACTGGATCCTCACAGTGTCCAAGGGGAGATTGAGACTCCTAGACCCTGACTGGAACTCTGCCAAGAGTAAGAATTATTATCTTTTTAAAATAATACTTCATGAACCCATAGGCCATGGAAGACTAAGGGTCCATGGGTTGAAAATCATTACTTGCTTCATTCCTGTATTAACTGGTAATATAGGCCTGAATAAAACTCACCAGTTCTGCTATTTATATGGCATTTCATATTCCTAACTTCATCTGGGTAACATAAATTTCCTGGGAATATCTATCTAAATTGTCATCTGCTGCCTTTTGTTTCTATAATGTAGCTTCTGTATGTATAACAAGCAACTCTTGCAATATCTTATTTGTTCTCTTCTATCTTCTGACATGTTGCTTCAATTAGGAGATAATAATGTAATTATTACACTACAATTGTAATCACATAATATCTAACAAAAACTTCAAAATGGCTCAGATCTTTATTAATTTCTGCACTCAGTCAGTGCATATCACTGACCACACTGGAATTCTTGTGGGACACCACCTGAATCGTACTCTTCCTGTGCTAAGCAGGCTTTTAACAAAACTTACCTCTTTTATTCTAGTACAAGCTATTCTAGTAAAATCAACAGATTAGGGGGGTTTGGTGTGGGGTGGTTTTTTTTTTTGGGTTTTTTTTTGTTTTTTTTTTTTTTTTTTTGTATCTGAGCATAGGACTGCAAATGTAGAATTGAGCTTCACATGAAGGATGTTGCGGCATATTTAAATTTACAGCTAAGAGTATTTTTATCATGGCCTCTCAGTAAGTCAAACTGCCTTTTTATTGGAATTATAATACTAAATGTAGTAGCATGTCACTGACATTGATGCATGTTTGAATTGATTGAAATGTGGTCTTCTACTCATATAGGTGGTAAGAATACTTTACAATGACTCTCTTGAGGAGATACCTTTTACTTATGTTAATAAATAGATTAAATTGTATGAAACTTGCTACAGCCAATGGTTGCATAAAAATTCCCTATTTTGATATTTAGTTCCTTTATGTCTGAATGTCTAGACTCTTTATGTTTGAACTTTCATCTGTGTTAAGTAAGTAGTCTATGGCTTACATGTAGGCCATGCCTGGATACATTCTTGAAATCTAGAAAAGAGAACTTAAAACTGGTGCATACATAAGCTTGTAGAATATAAAGTGAAAGTTCTTGACATGGAAAAAATGAAAGCATAGAGAGACTATCTTGGCTGGTCACCACGTTCAATTGAGCAGAGTTGTTACACTTTGCTGACAATACTAATAACTTAAACCATCAATCTATAGGCACAGCTATTCTTAGCAGAACACAGTGAAAACAAACTGCTTTGCTTATGGTATTCACAGCACTGAAGCATGCCCTTAGCAAAGTGGTACAAATGTCAATATGCTGCTGAGCTCCTCAAAACCTCTAACAAGTTATTTGAAGAACAGACAAACCTTCTGGAAGTCTTTGAAAATATAGATCAAATTCTAATACAACTGCTTTCCCCAGATTCTGCACTTGTGAAAAATCTGTTCCCCCTCAAACTATGATAATGATTCTGAGTCAGATCTGTTAGATGGGACTGTGCCTGTGACCTGTGCAAGGACCCTTAAAGTAAAAATACTTACATTAAATGTCTACCTGGAGCTTCAAGAACAGATCCCAGACCTCAAGGACTCAGGTTCTAACCCTGAGTTGTTACCACTCATTTCAGCTCACCTTTGTGCCTTTTGCTATTATGATAATAAACTCTCTTTGCTGGAAGCAAGTGCATATTTTGAATCAACATAAAAATCCAAATGTAGTATTTATTAGGCAGGGAAGAAAATGTACAAAATAAAGCTTTTGGTATTATCCTCAAGAAATTAAGTTACAAGTCAGGAATTGGCACAGTCTGCTCTCAGCCAGTTAAATGCTGCATATTATTTTAGCAAATGTATCTGCTGGCAGTTGTTAACCTCAGGCAATAGAAATACATGTTTGCAGAGGAGTAAAGAGCAACTAGGGAATCTGTTTATTCACTCCCATAAGAGCTTTTCTGAACTGATATGCAGAGTTATTATTTCAGAATTAATTATAAAGCAGGCTCATTGTAAGTGGCATCTTTGCTGGTTGATTTTATTTTTGTTTTTATTTTTGAAAACCCCATTAACAGCATACAACTATTAGCTGGTTTATAAATAAAATGCAAAATTTGTTGCACTATTAGTAGAAAACTATTCTTGATTCCACAATTTTCAGAGGATAAAGGACCTTTACCAGCTCTTCTCTTTGGGAAAATATTTTTAAAATTCAGTAACTGACATATGGTGTAAAATATTCAGTTCAAAGGAAGAAACAAAGCCAGACAGAAAACACAGACTGGTTTGTATTTTTATGACTATAAGCAGTGTTCCTGCAGTATGGTAAGGAATTCATTCCAACATGTCCTTCAATGTGGCACTAGTATCTTACAGTGACTTGCTGCAATTCCTTTGTGATCTTGACTGTCTATCTGTCCATTGCTCTTTCAAAGATATGCTCCATGATATTGCACCTGTCAGAGTGGTTTTCTGTTCCCAGAAATAATTTGCTTCTCCTGTCAGGCCCAGCACAGAATCTTCCTCTAAGAGCCTCTCCTGAGTGGTCATCTGGAAGCATCACCTCGGTGCAGAACAGGCAGGCTGCTGGCTTTGTGTTGGTTCACTTCTCCTCAGCACTGCCTACTGCCCTGAAGGCAGCATTAAATTTTATTCCTGGACTACACAGCATTATAACTAGATGTGCAGACATGACATTTTGATTGCTAAATTCCAGGCCTATTGACGTTTGTGACAAGGCTCAGAGAAAGACTCAGCAGAAAAAGGATAAAGATGCAGAGGAGGCAATCAGCTGAGGACAGTCAGAGATAAGGATCCAAGTCTCCAGAACCCAATAAACACAGGGAGGTGTTACACCACACCTGAAATGCAGCATTGAGAAGCCTCTCTCATGCAGCATTTGAAGAGCAGTCAAAAGCCAGAGCCAAGGTGCTAAAAACAGGCATGTCCAAACTGTGGAGAAATTAGATTTCAAGAGCTCTGAACAGCGCGCCTTTCTATAGTCAGAAAACAGAACACAAAGTGAAAGCAGCTGAGTAAGAAACTGGAGGAAAAGCAAAGAAATCTTCCCAGGATCTAAAAGATCTGAAGTGACCAATGAGAAAAGAGGAAAATTTACTTAGTATAATTAATACTACAGACCTTTTTCTGCATAACTTCTTTTATGCAGCTTTTTTCTGCAAAACGAAGTGTAAAAAGCATGGCTGCAGTTTTCCCTTGCTGTATATGGTACTTAGAGATAAATCATTTATGGCCTCATGGCTACACTTCAGTGAAACTGATGACATTAAAGTCTGTAGACTTGGGATGAGGCAGTATTTATAATAAAAAAGATCCACGGAGTGAAAGGAATACTAAAATAGTTTCCATTATAATAATGTATCTTTTGATGCTTCTTCATGTTACTATGCTTTCGGAATGTGTGTGATTATCACTAGGTATAAGAATCATGAATCATTCAGACTCCCAAGGATGTCCTTGAAGATGAGTCTCAAATACAGACACTTGAGAGCTCCCAGATTACCTGCTGGAGCTGGAGAGACTGATTCAAGGTCTTACACTGATAAATTATCAGTTTTCCTGAAATGGCAGGGGTCAGTTGGAGTTACTCTGGTATAAACTGAGGGTAGTCCAATGTACTGTGCTTAACCACCACCTGGATTTAAAGGCAGATGAGGAAATGCTTGGGTTTGGTTGTTTATTTTGGGGTTTTGTGTGGGGTTTTTTGTTGTTGTTGTTGTTATTGTTTGCTTGGGGTTTGGTTTTTTTGTTTTAGTGTTTGTTTTTAAATAGCTGTGTCACTTTACTGCTCATTTATCTAATTTCGTAACCATAGAAGTTCAAATTCTCACCAGAATTATCATCACCTAAAACTACTGCATTTAGAGTAGCTGTCGAGAAAGACTTAGTTGTCCACAAGTAGGGGTAGCATCCAGGGAAGAGATATTTCTACTTGTAGGGATGAGTAGAAATTTCATCTCACAGATACAGACTATTCTTTGAAGGGAGAAATAGAACACAGAGCCTTTCAGTTAACAGGTACCTGTTTTATGATGTCACTGTGAATCTCTCAGACTTCAAAAAATTAAAAATTACTTTGAAATATCAGTGAGTTTTCAATTACTCTGAACAGATGGCTTAAGGGGAAAGATGCAAATTTTACTGCTGAAAATAAAAAGTATAAAAATCAACTGATCTGACTCTGGAAAGAAGTAAACAAAATTTTCTCTTCATTTAATTGTGCAATATAAGCTAAAAGTTCTTCTTAAATCACTATCAAAATGCAGTAAAAGCAAATATAAAACTGTTCTAATTGTGTATATTTTAAGTCGGTGAGTGCTACAGTACCAACAGTGTGAAAAATGGAGCCCTTAGAAAAATCAGTGATCATTCTTTCTTCCCCTGTCCTTTACTGGTGTTATTTCTTCAGTGTAACCATAGAAGTCAATGGAAATTTAGCCACAGATTTCAAATGGAATAAATTTAGGTCTTTGTGTTATAACAAAGAAAGAGATGTTGAAATTTCATAAGTTACTTTTGCCTTCCAAATACAAAATACTCTATTTACCTGGCCCTGTCTCTAAGCCTACTATATAGGAAAAATTCCTATTTAAACCAGCTATTTATTGGTTACAGCAAAGTCTTTTAAAAGATATCTCACAATAATGTATTTTCTCCCTTTTTTTTCCAGAAGGGAAAGAATATTATATATGTAATATATATTATTATATATTACATATATATAATGTATATTATGATATGTTACATATATAAATATATATGTGTGTATATATATATTTTTAATTCTCTTGAGAGAGAGAATAAAAGCTTCAAACATTACAACGATATTGGCTCCATTGTGTTAGTTTTTTCTTTTGCTAGTTAATTTCTCGTCCAAGTCTCATTGAAGACAATGGTTTTACAGAAAATGTGAGGCTTTCAAGGAAGACTATTTGGAATAAACAAAGATAATCTAAGAACAGGTTCCCCATTGCAAGAGATGGCAGCTGTTTAGTGCAGTTCCCGCAGGAATGGTGGGTGGCTATGGAATATTGCGCAGACATTCCCAGCGTGGGCTCGAACGCCGCTGCCGCCGCCCCCAGCGCCCCGCAGGGTCCCGGCGCTGCGGAGCCATTGCCAGGGAGGTTCCTGCCATCTAGTGGCACCCGGACGGACACACGGCGACACCGGCACCCAGACCTACTCACAGAGACAGCCAGGCTGGAGAACCCCTCTGAGACCATCGAGTCCAGCCTGGGGCCAAACACGCCCTTGTCCACTACGACCTGGCAGCAAGCGGCACGTCCCGCCTTTCCTTAAGCAGCATGGTAACTCCACCGCCTCTCTGGACAGCCCATTCCAGCTCCAGTTCTTGAAGAATTTCTTCCTAATGCCCAACCTGAACCTTCCCTGGTGCAGCTGAGGACTATGTCCCCTTGTCTTGTCGCTAGTGGCCTGGGAGAAGAGGCCGATCCTCAGCTGGCTACACCCTCCTTTCAGGGAGCTGTAGAGAGTGGCCAGGTCACCCCGAGCTTCCTCTTCTCCAGGCTTAATCCCAGGGCTGGGAAGCAGCTCCTGGACATAACCAGTCATGAATGAAAACCCAAATGTGTTCATTTCCAGCAGCAGTACCTGTTGCAAATCTCTTTCCTCTTTGATGTATTGCAAAATATTGCCTCTATTTTATCTTTAGCTGTGTTGGTAGCTCCTTGCTGATCCTTATCTTCCTTCCTTCTCTACTCCAGTCTTGTGAAAACCCACCTGGACTGCTGCATCCAGCTCTGGGGTGCTCAGCACACGAAGGACATTGACCTGTTGGACTAAGGGGAGAGGAGGACCATGAGTATTATCAGAGGGATGGAGCTCCCCTCCTACAAGGAAAACCTGAGAAGGTCATGGCTGTTCAGCCTGGAGCAGATAAGTCTCTGGGGGAGACCTTGTTGTTCCCTTCCAGCACCATAGGCAACCTACAAGAAAGCAGAAGAGGGACTTCTTACGAAAATGTGTCATGAGAGGATACGGGGGAATGGCTTCAAACCGGCAGAGGGTAAGTTTAGTTTAGATTATTAGGAATAAATTATTTGCTGTGAGGATGGTGAAGCACTGGAACAGGCTGTCCAGAGAAAACTGCAGATGCTTCATCCTTGGAGGTGTTCAAGGGCAGGCTGGAGGGAGCTTTGAGCAACCTGGTCTAATGAAAGGTGCCCCTGCACAGGGATGACAGCTGGAACTACATTAAAAAAAAATAAAAATTAAACTCCCAACCCAAACCAGTCTATGATTCTCTGACACAGGAAGGAGCCTGGCCCCGAGCGCCGCGGGTCATCAAACGCGGCTCATGGGGACAGCAGCGGTGAAGGGAGCGCAACCCGGGCCTCCCGCCCCCATGGCCGCGGCACGGACTACAGTTCCCAGCTGCCCTCGGGGCGGGCCGGTGTGGCCGTCGCAGCCGAGAGCCCCTGCGCGGGGGCTGCTGGGAGCTGTAGTAGGGGGCGGGGAGAAAATGGCGTCCAAGGTGAGCCTGGTGTTGAGGCCGGTGAAGAGTATCGTGGTCCGGTTCTGCCCTTTTGAGCCCAACGTCGAGAGCACCAGGTGAGGGGGCTGCGGGGGCGGCCCTGGTCCCGGCCCGCTCTGTCCGGGCTCCCTCTCTGTAGACGCCCCGGCGCCCTCCGTGCGCCCTTCCTGCGGCCTCCCGGGCCGCGCGTTCTGCGAGGGTGCCGCGGGTCTCCGGCGGGCGCTGGCGCTGGGCTGTGGCACCCGGGGTCATTCCCTGCTGCTGTCCCGAGGGTCCGTGCCCTGCCGTGCACCCTTGTTCAGGTGTGTGCACTCAGCTTCAGCAGAGTACTCAGCCCCGCAGTGGCTGATCTGCAGTGAGAGTAGAAATCCATTCCATGTGCTGGTAACGGGCAGGCGGGGCAACAGAGGCTCCTCTATCCCCGTAATTAATCGTTGGAGAAATTTACCGGATTGTGCTTCTCCAGCAGTGTTCTGGAGATCAGTCAATTCCAAATAATTATGGGTTCTGCACCAAACAGTTCCAAAATGCCGTTTTGCAATGACTTACAGGCACACCCACTATTAAAATGAATTTAGTAACACAGCTTAATTTAGAATATCTTTAAACTGCCAGAATAGCAGCTTAAAGTAGCTGTCACGCATTTCAGAAATCTACAGGAGACCAAAGATGTCATATAAATAAATGCTGTCTCAAACCCAAACAAGAAAACATTGGTGAGCAAATAATGCATAAAGAAAAAGGAAAATGCCTTTCCTGTTTATTTTTTTATTATTGCTACCGATCTAGCTAAAAGAAACACAGAAAGTGTATACACTGAAGTTTTGCAAAGTTCTTTGGTATGCTTTTTTACATGTTAGTATATAAGGAATATATACTGAATTTGTATTTTTGGATTTTAAGAGTGATTCTCTCATAAGAAGTACCTGTCTGAACTTAAGTTCAGACTTAAGTAAGTATTTTGTTTATACTTTGTTGCCCAGCAATATTGAGATGTGCAAATTAATTTTAGAAGTATGCTTACTTTCTGTCTACAACATACTTAATATATTTTTAATATACTTTCAGAAAATTTCTCCAAAGTATTTATCATAAAAAAATCCAAGCTACTAATACAAACTGTGAAGTGACTACTGATGTGAGACATGATGGATCTGAACCAGTTGTAGATGTTACATTTGGTAAGGAGCTTGTTTTTAAAGAAACAAAAACCTCTGGGTTTGTGTTGTTACAATGTTATTGTATTCTGTTTTATTTTTTTTTAACTGCAATTTTTTTTTCGTCTGGTCCATAACTAGATATTGAACAGCTGAGAGGAAAAAAGAAAGAGGGTGTCACTAACAGCCTGATGTCTAGATAAATGTGTTTACATGTCTCTACTGTTGTTAGATCTAATGGATCTTAGATCCAACAACTGATGACATTGGAGCTGAGTGTACTTCTGCAGTGATGTACTTATATGACTTTCAGTCAGGTACAATTCCAGGAAGGTAAATGTAGCTCTGTTTTTATATAACAATCTGTTTATTTTCCATAATTTTTTTATGTTACTTGTGGTGGAGGCATCTCAGTCATGAGAAGAGAAGGTTGAATACCTTTAGTTGCTTATGCAACTGAGTAACTGTAATCTGAAGGAACTGCTCAGATGGGTGAGGCTTTACATGTGCAGATGGACCTGCAGAATGAGGTCAACTATGTACTACAAATTTCTTGGTTTCCTTTGGGGGTATAGGGAGCAGGCAGGGAATTGGTGGTGGAGATTTCATCAGTTCTGGAAGCGTCCCAGATTGCAGGCTATGAACAGATGGCTCTAATCTGCTTTTGTCCTTTTCTCTGGCTGCATCTTCTTTCCTGCTGTGCTGTAATGGACCAATATGTCATGTAGCCCATTAAAGTTTTCATTAATACTGATTTCTGCTACTCTCTTATGTTTAAACTTCCATATTTTTAGTGAATTGGTGGAAATGTCAAAAGTGTTGAATGGTCTTTGTTTTGCTCAGGAAAGTCTACCTACTTCAATGTTAACCTTGCTTGTCTCTCTCTCCCCCATGCCTCTGTCTTTCTCATCCTTGTGATGTATTAAGACTAAAGCAGTAAAGCTCTATGTTTTTTCACAGTGTAAACCCAAACCACTTTATCTCATTAATGCCAAGACACCTCTAAACTCTTCATATTTTAAAAGCTGATTTTTCTCCAGCGAAGTGTTTGTAGCCCTTGTAGTTGGCAAAAATGGGGCGGGAACGTGGATGCCAGGCATGGTATTTCACTATATGGGTCTGGCTGTCGGTTCTGTATTTGCAAACCTTGCAAAATAATTAACTTAGGTAATATTCACCTTCTACTGCTCCCTGCCTGTTTTAAAATAACTTCTTTCAGAATTCTAGAAATCCTAGTGCTTCCTATTTTTTTTTTTTTTACATTATAACCACAGGATTGTGTGAACCAATTTTATTGTTTTGGCTGAAGAAGCACGTTAAATGAACCACTGACAACAGGCTACTAAAATGCTTAGCCATGTGTGGAAATGTGCCTTCCAATGCCTTGCTTGCCTTTTGTGAGATGACTTTGGGGGCAGAGTATGAGCCATTCTTATCAAATGTGTTCTTACTATAGTCATACCTAGACAAATGCTTCAGATTTTTCAATAATGCAATGCAGAAGTGAAAATTAAATGCATATTGTGTGCAGTTTGATATGTTTGTTTGGCAGTGGTGCATAGTCAGGTTCCTTGGTAGCTGGAGCACTTTCTAATCAGAAGGTGAGCTGTAGTTGGATTTATACGTATGAAACAACTGCACACCAGAGTAGTTGTCACTTTGTGACTTCTCAAGGTTTTCTTCATTTGTAGCTGATGGAGATCGGCTGATAATGAAGGGAGCCCACCTGACAACAGGGGAAATGTTAACAGCACTGGCATCCAGATGTAATGCAAAAGACCTTAAGGAAGAACAGAAAAGCAAGAAGAAGAATCCCTGAAGAATGGAAAACCAGCTGTGTTTGCATCAACATGGGTTAGAAACAGCAGGCTGCACAGAAGGCTTTTTCCTATGCAACAAAATCCGAGAGATGGCCAAAAGACTTTAAATGTTCCCTGCCTTCCCTTGAAGGAGAACATACTAGATCAACAGATCTTCCTACAGTAGTGGTTCAGAGTGACATAAGGTGCAGGAATGCATCTTTCTAAGCAGCTGCCTGTTGGACTAATATCACATATGTTTGCATTTCAATGTGAATAATGCAGATTAGCTATTAAATTAATACTGCAATGAAGCCAGATCTCTTTGGACATTATTTCCTACAAAATTTTTCTAAGTGTAAGGCAGAACATTTTTAGAGTGGTTATTGCTATTGTTTGAAAGCTATTAAATTTATTACATTTGAAGAAAACTTCTAAAAGTATTGACTTAGGTGAGGGACAGCAGGCTGCAAATGTAGAGTGGTTCTTGTACTGCTTTGTTTATAGTACATCTGTTGCTAAGTCCCTACCATTTTCTTCCTCTTTTTTTGAAGGAAGTGGGAAATTTGCTAAATGTAAATTTAGCTCAGCTATTAAAGTAACAAGGTTATGGGACTGTCAGCACACAGTAGAGTTACTCATCCTGCATAAAAGTAACTAAGTTTAGCTCAAGTTAGTTTTTTTGATAATTGGAGAAAAGAACTATCCTTGAAGTTCAGTTTTGTAGTGGTTTTGTCACTCACTTTTGGGATATTTCATTAACTATTTTGGAAAGATCAAAGGCAGAGCTTTATTTGGTGTTTATAGTCCCACGTCCAACCCTATTAATTAAAGTAACTGCTCAGGTGTCTCATCTGTATTGCAAAGGTCTGGGTTTTGAAGGGTCGATCTCTCCTCAGGCTGTGCAGGTGAAAGTGTCAGCTCCACATGTGTTCATGTGCATCAGTTTTGTTCATAACAAAAATGTAGTTCCAGTTTTGAGAATTGCAGGTGTGGTACTCTTGAGAGGCTTTACTTCTACCTTTTTATAATCAGATGCCTGATTTCTTTAAAATTAGTGCATGTATTTCCAAAGTTGGCAGCAGATTTAGGACACAAATCTGAAACTAGTTTTACTTTACTTTTGCCAAGATTATTAGATGGACACTGTCCATTTTGAAAGCAAGATGGTTTTAAATAGCACTGTCAAGGTAATTCTTTGCAAGTTCTTCATTAGAATGTTGAAGTCAAGGTGATGTCCTGTGTTGGAGAAGGAGAGCTGTGCTAAAGACGTTGGGTGTTTCCCATGTGTTTGCAACAAGCAGAAGAGTGAGATAAGACAATTCAATGAAATTTGGATGTGGGAACAAGAGATGTGAATAAATTTGTCTGGGATAAATACCTTCTCCGCACTGGAACCCTTTTTTTTTTTAATTAGGCCACTAGCTCTTCGGAGTGGTTTTAGAGTGTTGAGCTGCTAAACCTGCTACTGAGCTCCGTTACAGGAGAGAGGGGTTATGAGAACACCTGAAACAGAGAGGAGTTTAAATCTTGTCAAGCTAGAGGAGTACCACCGAAGAGGACCAAATTGAAATAAGAATGTTCAAAGGACAGGTTGTTTTATTGTTTTATTTTGTTTTGTTTTTCTCACAGTTTAGAATAACATCATATACCATGACTTTATCTGAAAAAGCTTTGCAGGAAAAGTGGGAATTGTTCAAGTGGAAGACCAATGCACAATTATTGTTCCTCTGGTTAATCATATATTCATATGCTCAAAAGCCCTCTTACTATACCATATCAATGATTCTTGAGGGTTTTTTTTCTTTCTTTGATAGTTTGCACATCTGTGTACAAAACTTGTGTTTTAATTTGAATTGCCTATATCCATCTTAAATAGCCGTCTATAAGTGCTTAAAGAGTCAAACAGGAGTTAAGTAATTAATTATTAATTATTAATAATAATTACATTTCTGTAGTATTTATTTTGGCCCAAGATTGGGGCTTATACTTATGCATAGAAAAGGGAAAAAAAAGAAGGTCCTAGCTAGTTTTTTATCACAAAAATGAATCCCTTCTGTTGTCAAAGAAAGGTAGTTTATTTTTTTACTTTACTAGCATGGATAGGTATCTTGCTCTGTATAAACACACACTTTTGCTAAGTGCATTCATTTTAATTCACACATGCCCAACCTTCCTGCTTAGGTTAGGCCAAAGGCCTGCCATGTTGCCATTGAGAGATCACTAACAATTCAGGGGATGAGGTATAGGCTGGTTTTGCTTTTGAGGGATCACCAACAATTCAGGGGATGAGGTTTAGGCTGATGCTGCTTTTGCTGTGGGTGCTGGGAGCTGCAGTTTGCAGTGATAAAACTCTGATATGTTCTGTGCATGAAAAAGAAGTAATGACTGGGTTTTTAATATGCAATGTGTAAAGCAAAAACCTACAGGACAGAAAAATCAAGCTAAAAATGTGCATCTTCGAGACTACAAGATACTGGAGTGATATAAACAAGCAAGATGAGCAAGAAGGCACTCCTCTGATGATTATTATGCTAATATGTAGAAAATTTCTCTCCCTGTATCGTGGAGATAAAGGTACGAATTTATTTTTCAAGTACGTTAAAGATAATCTGTAATGACTTTCTTCCCTGAGTATTTAGATAGCTTTGCTGCAAGCTGCTCCTGCACTCCCAGCTCCTGCTGCTGATTGCCTGAAACAAAGCTCTGACAGCTCCTGACATGCACAGGCCAGCACTGGGGATGTACTGGGTATTAAGGTCACTCATGCACAACAAAGCGTGTCTGGGTGAGCACTGACTTTGCATGTTGTTATTTTTTAGCCCGCTAATCTTGATTATTGTATCCCACCAAAACTGTGGGTGCTTGCCCAACTATAAAAGGAACTGGAACAGACCCTAAAAAACTAGGATTGCCTACTTGCAAATACCATGGCCACATAGGATGTCTGATAGCAGGTGATGACATTAAAATGGCTAAATCTCTAATGCCTGGAGATTTAGCAATTATTAGAATCATCTTAGATCTTTTCATTGTACAAATACCCACTTTTTAGACAATCTTATCAGTGCATAGGGGAAATAGTCTTGAAATGGATGAATATGCCATTCTGATAACACAACCTGGCTTTTAGAAAAAGATAATGGTATTTTTAGTAAAGATTTCAACTAGGAGCAGCAGTGCCAGAGAACATTGCAAGTTCTTCGCCTCTGCTTTTTTGAATTTTAAGTGACCAAGGAATTTATGTGGTATAAAGAAGCCAGAAAAACCCCTCAAAAGTTGAATATCCTGGGACTGTGTTTAACAGTTCTCAAGATGTGTGTTTTCAAGTGTATCTCCTACACATGTATACACTCCTTACAGTTTTAAGAATTGCTGGCTCACTGCCCACCTCACCAATTCCACGCACAACCAGTTTTCCTGGATGCTGGCCCTGCCTTTCCACTGAATGTCTTGGAGTCACATTGAGACCAACATATTGCCTATCAGTGATGCCTCTTCCAGATGCACTTCTCTGCCTTCTCCATCTCCTAGCCTAATAGTCTTTTTCCTTACTGGCATTGTTTGATCTCATCCAGGCTCCCCTTTTCCCCTTGGAAGGCCTAAGTCTCCTGAGCCCTTTTTGTTGTTTGCCAAGAGCAAGCAGTAGCTTCAAGCAGCCAAGGTACTCTGCTGCTGGTAGACCACTCCATGTTCTCTGCTTCCTGCTCAGCCTTGCTCTGTAGGCTGGTAACTGTTGGGATGGAGCAGCATGAACAGCTAGAGGTGGTATTTGGCTTCTGATTAACTTAACAAAAAATGGTCTTTACACTGAGCTGGTCTTCTCAGGATTTTACAAAACTAAGGATGCACCCAGGGACAGATATTAGGGGTGTGAAGGCAAAGGAGCTGCTGACCTGTTTTGATCATGACTCCTGAAGTTTCAAACTGGTACTTGACAGCAGAGGTAAGGCAAGCCTAGAGATTCTGTTTGACTTAAAGCAGTCTCCTACCTACTGGCAGTGTTAATAGCAGAGGTTAATAGCACATCAAAGGAGATCTTTGCATTGTGCTTCACTGGAAGAGGCGAGTTTGACTTGTTTCCATATGAATTAATATTTCTTTTAAGGCAAAATAGCTGGAAAAGTGGACAAGCATGTTTGTGAAGGGAATGCTTGGTCAATAGGAGCAAACCTGGGAAAGACATCCTTTGTGGACAGATTTTCACAATTCAGACTGACAGTCCCTGCAGGAAGTTCAGAGGACAGGTAGGAGGCAAAGCAGCAGGTTCCTTCCTTACTCAGGCACTACTCCTCTGTTTCTTTTGAACCCTCCACACTTTTTCAACACAGAGTCAAAGACCAGCCTTACTGTAAAAATAACATGGTTGGCATGCAAAGCCAGCAAGTTTATCCTCTCTTACACAGTTCTTGCATGGATGCATGGAATTGTCTTTTCACTTTTGGGGAATCTTGAGTGGTCCAAATCACCTGCATGAATAAAAGAAAAAATAAATCTTTTCATGGAGTTTTTGAAATATCTTTATAGATGAAGATTTATAAAACTTGATTTCAAAATCCACTGTTCAAGTGAATTTCAGAGTATTTACTGGGAATGAGAAATTTAAGGATCAGGTAATTACTTCTTTCCTTCAAACAGCTAGATCAGTATCAAGTTAAATTGCACATAAAAGAATAGGTGGCAGTCAGTACCAACAACTTTTGGCAGAAGCATAGTAACAAATTAGAGAACTGCAGTGTAATTTCCTACTTCCTTACAGATTTCTCTGATCTGGTTGTTAGATATGTACTATCAAATCTTGAGATGGAACCGGGGTTGTAAACCCAAATAGCGTGAGACTTTTCAAGTCTAGAAGAGCAAGCTGGAAAATACCTGCTTGTCCTGCATGGTAGCTTGAGATGCCAGAAGCAAGAATTTTCTTAGAAGACTTTTGAACACAAGTCATTTAGTCAACCCTATTTGCAAGCTTAGCATGTTGGCAATGGGAATGTGTTGGTAGTAAAAACTAGCTTTAGCTTCCAAAGGGCTTTCCCCAATGTTCTTCTACAGTCCATGAAAAAGGAGGCCTTGGAAGGTGAGTAAGAACTGGAAGCAAATACACTGAGCAGCAGCCCAGAGAGCCTTTCTGTTCCCACTGTGTGCAGGTGTGAGAAGGCTTGTGCTGTTTGTTGAAAAGGAACCCCCATCAACTGTGCCTCAGGTGTTCTACACCTTTTCACCCCAGGATAAAGCCCTCTGGGAGCCCTGGCCGGGTAGACAGCCTACACATATTCCTAGCACCCTACTACATGATTTTGGCCAACAAGAAGAGGAGCAATGGCAGCCCCTCTGCAGCTTTCCTGGGAAAGGTGTTGGTATCCACATCACAATGAGAAGATCCTTCCTCTGCAGAGTGTGAGTGTCAGGCTCTGCCCTTCAAATTTCTGTACTATGATGCTCTCCTCTGTGATATCCTGAGAATGAGAAGTATGGTTATAACTATAAATGAAACATTGTTTTTTTCCTAAGGTTCTCTTCACAGTGCTTGATCAATATCCTCAGTAATGGAACTCTACTTATGATATGCAATCAAGGAAAAAAGCTAAAGCTTTATATACCCTTTTAAAATCCAGTGGGAACATCTATATTGATTCCAAATTTCATAATCTAATTATTTATCATTGGTAGAAATATTTGTTTTATCATTACCTATTCCAAATAATTTTGACATTCCTTGTCCTTTCCCTTATGTCTTTATAGTTCCAGACTGCACAGAAAGGACAAAGTTGAAGTTTTATTTGTCTTTATTTACAGAGACATCATTTGGGATGACTTTTTTGTACATCTGATGTTTCTAAAAGCCATACCAGAGTATTTGTTTTCTGAAAGTCTCTTCTGTGAGCAGGTATTCCCTGCTAATGAGCTTTTGTTTTACATGGGTCAAAGGCTTTTTCAGTGGTAAAACTACAGCTATGGAAGATTTGTAGTCACCCTAATATCTTTTTTAGCATTGTAATGACTATGCTGATTATAAAATTCTGAAGATGAATAAAAATATTTTTATTCTTATATGTGGATGTTTGCTGTTCAGGGTAGATACTGCTGCTAAATAAAATGGACTTTACAGAGCTTCTGAAGTTAGCTACAAGCTCACATACCTGCAGTCACTGTGACCTGGGCTGGATCTGACATCCAATTATTTTTTGCCGGGAATGAGGAAAATGAGTCCTCTTCCAAGTCACTGCAGGCTTCTGGAGCTTTCTCTCTCATCACTGCAGCAGGCTACAGTCGGTGAGCTGTGACACCATTGCCACAGTAAACTTTGCCCTAGAAGCATTTCCCTTTCACCTTGCTTTGAACGTGCTGCTGCCAACGTGCAAGAGCCGGGCTGCGGCTGCCAGTGCGCTAATTGCATTAGAGTGATGCAGTAATGCTCTGTGGCACCAGCAGCACCACTGCGCCGGCACACGTGAGCCTGTCCACCCTGACTGCTGCCTGCCCAGGGCAGATGCAGCAGTCTCCAGATCCACAGCAAGGATTCTTTGGACCCACGCTCCATGCTGGAGAGCAATATGGCTTAGACCCAAAACCAGGTGTTTTGCACAAAGCTCGTTGATAAAACAAAGCTATGCCCAGCTCTTCCAGCTCAGAGGCAATGAAATGCTGGTATTCTGAGAGTTCTTGTGCATGTTGACATATAATGGAAAACTTGCAGGTTCGTGCGTTGTTGCTTCATAATCCCTGGCCTAGTATTGCCCAAGCAGACATCTCTTGAGTGGCAAAGCTTCCTTAGGCCAGGTAGGCAACTGTAGCACGTGTTTCATCATGCCTGCCCAGCGATGACATGGCTGGGAAGGGAAAACCACACTTGTACAACAAGGAAACAGAAACAAAACTCTGCTACCTGTGCAATTTTTCCCATCCATGCCTTGGGGGTGAGTAGCTATTATTCATAGACTGCTTTAACTTTTTTTCACAGCTAGGGATAGGCTGAAGAGTAAAATTTTGGCAGTGATGTCCAGTTTTCCTAACAATTTTTTAAGGCTTTCACAAGAGGTTATCTTATCTTAAAGAAGACTACCACTTAGAAAAGGTGGTCTATACACACAGTATGTCTGTATTCTAGAAGGAAAATTAGATCCTCCCTTACACAGTAGAGCACAGCTCTATCAGATTGGGTTCCCTCCAAGTTAAACATATGGGCAGTTTAATGAGTAAAGGTCTAGGGAAAAAGTTACGCCTCTTATGGAACCTGATTAGTGATATGTTGCAGACGAGGAGGTGGTGCTCTGCCCTGCCCAAGCAGCAGGTATTGTGACTCCAAAAGACAAAATATGGCTTAGCTTGCATGCAGGAGGTGAATCTATGGCTACGTGAAGAGAAACCTCAAACTCTGCTGGCCACAGCTCCCACGTCAGATGAAGCATCACTCCACGACGTGCACCTGCCCCAAGGAGTAGAATGAAGGTTTCTGTGCACATTGCCTTGCACTTGGTAATGAAGAGCTGTAATACCCTCCCATCCTACAAGGTGCAAGGGTTTGACTACCTCAGGAAAGCATTCACCCTGGTTAGGCTCAAGCTGCCAAGGTGGTGGTTGCTCCTAAATGTGACTACGTGCTTGCCGTGCAGCTCATTTCCTCAGAAAAATTTACACTTCTCATTGTAAATTTGATTCTCCTTTTCTTGGACAATATGTAGTTCATTGTGGAAATGAGCAAAACTTCAGAGAATTTATTCTGTCTGCACTGAAACAATGATATGTGGCACAGAGATTCAACGCTGTCCGTAGGTAGCATGTATTTGCTGCTTCTCTTTTCATATATCTAAAGAGGAGACTACACAAACACAAAAGGTCTGATTATGATGTCAGCCTCAAACCAGGCTGGAATTGAGATTTACAGGATTGAATCCCTGTGGCTCAAGCACCTCTGGATGTCTGGATATCTGAACATTTTAGTTTGCCTTCCAAAGAAGGAGCCGTATTTGGCAAATATATACTGTACTGTTGAGATACAAAGCAATGTATATTTTGTAGCTCAGGCTACTTGTGCCTTTCCCAGAAGGATACATCTCTGGCCCCTGTAGATACTTTATTTGCTACATGGACAGTTTCAGCCCTATTCTATTTCAAAGAAGTTTTTGAGATGTGGCATTGATGATACCACAGCCAGTAATCCATATCACTGGATTGATTAATTTGCAAAACATTAGAACTTTGTAAGAATTGAGTGAGATTTTTTTCACTGTATACTAACAATCTGTATTTCAGAAAAGAGAGATAAGAGTCTCTTTTCTTCTTGTGTCTTGTATGAATTTACATGCCTAGACCTGAAAAATTTGTGAGGAGAATAAATCAGACCAAATGACTTGTGGGAGGATTCAAAACTGTAGCAATGTTGAGCACCGGTGGGTAACTGGATCATCAGGTACTTCAGATCCAGGAATACTGTCTCACCACTAGATGGAAATAGTGGATTTTACATCTTCTGCTGCATTATCAGCACTTATACCTGACTACCATTTGCATATCGTAAGCCATCTGCAGGCAGCACTGCAGAAATGTGGATCCAAAATTATTTGCTAGTGTACTAGGAGTAAAGCCAAGACTTCTATTTCTAGAAATTGTCCCCGCTTTACAAGACTGAAGACTTCCTAATTCCTGTAGGATGATTCTGTTTGATCCCTAATCTAATGGCTTTTCATTTATCCTTTTCTGTAAGCAACCAGAGAACTGCAGCATGGACAGCATGGTGATTCAACTATCATGAATTAGTCAGTAAACATCACCCTAGTTTAACATTTACTCTGAAATCTCTTACACAAGACACACACAAAGTTAAATTAAAAAAAAAAAAGTGGAAGAATGTTGAAAGTCCTGTGTTTCAATATACCTACTTAATAACACAAAAAAGAAGCAATGTGACTTGCTGTCTTATGAGCAGAGGCTATAATGTTGTTTGCATATTAAAAGCAAGCATTTAGTCAGACAAGCAGAAAGTAATTAAAGACAGCTCTGTAGGGAAGGATAGTTAGAGTAATTTTAAAAAAATATCAGTTCAAACATTATCTGTTTGTTTTGTGTATAACAAATCTGACTTTCTACAAAGTCTTGAAACTTCTAGCTGCTATGTGAAGTTGTATCACAGCAAAGTGTAAAGGAAAAGGTCCTCCTTGCTCCAAAACATTTGGCTTTATGGCACTTTCTCGTATTGTGAAATGCTGGAGCCAGTACAGGACCTGCCTTGCTGTGTTCTCTAGTTTTGATACCTTCATTTCAAACTGCTTCATGAAAGTACCAGCAGAGAAGTGTAGTAACTCAAAAAAACCCTTGAGACACCAGATGTATCTTCACATTTCTCTTTTCCAGACAGGAGAAAGTAGCTATGGTTTTCATCCAGTGTGATATAAGGCCAAAAGAGGCAGAGATTGGCATAACCCTGATGTTGGAAACAAATTTTGGGGATACATTGGAATCAGGATTTTTTTTTTTTTTTTTTTTTTTTTTTTTTTTTTTTTTTTTTTTTTTTTTGTGACTTAAAAATAGCAGCTTCCTCACAGAATATGACAGTGAATCACTTGCCTGAGAGAATTTGACAAAAGACTGGTTAAATCCTCACAGGGTCTGTTGAGACAGTATATTTTGTAATGCCACTTCTGTGCCAGTGTACAGTTGTGGCAGCTGCAGCAATTTCCTTTAAGAAGTAGGAATTGCAGTTCAAGATGGACTAAAATCAAGATATCATATCTCCATTTT